>NC_080782.1:66202882-66802882 GCF_028018385.1 Neofelis nebulosa
CTGTGAAGTCTTCCAGGGTGGGCTAGTGATGCCTGCAATGCTCTCTTTATTCTACCATTGGCAGGGCTGAGGAGGAGGACACCCCAGAGCAGTTGAGGGTCAGCACCAGGGGGCACCTGAGCCTTGTTTCTTGGTTGGGTGAGGTCCTCTGGTATCCTGTACCCTGACAAGGTGTGGTGACAAGGACAAGTGGTTTGCAGCAAGAGCCCAAGACATCCCGGGGAGCTTCCCAGCCCCAGAGCACTAGGGGGGCAACTGGGCCTCTGAGTTGTGACAAGGGGAGGCCACCACCCAAATTTACAAGCAGGGACCATATGGGGGCACAGACACCTCATTCCTGCCAACGCTCAAGGGAGATGACAGCCAAGACATATGTTGGGGATGCCAGCAGGGAAAACATTGACCTATATGACCCATCTGCCATGCCCCACCCCCCCCATGTGGTGACACCATCCACATTCACTGGAATCCAGGGACAAAGGGATGGGGGAAGGGGAACTCCAAATCAACAGAGTTTAAACCCTAATCATTAAACTGACCAAGTCTTACATTCTGCTGCTGGGAAGAAAGTGGGGTTTGAAATAAAGAATACAGAGAGTAGGAACATATGGTTGTGGTTTTAGCACAGTTGGGTTAGTGGCCTGAATAGTCATACAACCCACAGCTTAACTCGGGACAGTGCCTGGGGACTCCCACATGGGTCATGGAGAAGGCTCTTCCCCTCTCCCTGGGCCATGCAGATGGACGCTGGCATGGATCTAGATTTGGCTTCCCCACTCTCCTTCCTTGGGACCCATCCATCTGGCTGCACACGGATTCCAGGGGAATGAAGAGGGTTGAGTGAGTGGTGAGCAGAACCACCCATCTTCCCGTGCCCAGGGAGTCCCTTTGTGGTGAATGACACTAAGAGGAGCCAGTCACGAAGAGTGAGGAAGGAGGTGGGCAGGACCTGCTGGTCCCAGGAGAAGCTTGGAGGAGGCTGTGAGACAGAGAGACGTGTCCTTGTGTGGGCTCAAGGTGAGGAATCAGCAGACATGGGGCAAGGATGAGCTCTGGGGATCGCAGGCAAGGCCCTATGCTCTCTGAGCCTTCAAGTCCTCACTGCAAACGGGTACCTGAGCCTCCTCTTGCCCCCTGGGCTGACCCTGGTCTCTGGCTTCAGGTGTGGGGACGTGATCCTGACCTGACTGCCAAAACTATATTCTGTCTATTTGTTGAAACTATTGACAAAAAGAAGCTGGCTCTCGCCGTCTCCCATGGTGGTGAGCAACAAGTACGTTGCTTGAAGAGGGGGGTTTGTCTGAGAATGACTCCAACTCAGGAAAGCAGAGGAGAGATGAAAGAAATGGAGTCTGTCCCAGTCAGCTCAGGCTGCCATAACAAAACATCACAGACTGAGTGGCTTAAACAACAGACATCTATATCTCACAGTTCTGGAGGCTGTGAAGTCCAAAGTCAAGGTCGGTTTCATTCTGAGGCCTCTCCTCTTGGCTTACGGATGGCCCCTTCCTCAGTGTATTCTTGCAGGGCAGGGAGAGAGAAAGAGAGAGAACCTTCACAAGTGCCAGTAATCTTGTGTCTCATCTTATAAAGGACACCAATCCTGTGGGATCAAGACCCCATCTTTAATGACCTCATTTTACCTTGATTACCAATGTAAAGGCCCTATCTTCAAATATAGTCATGCTAGGGGCTGGGGCTTTAGTATGTGAATTTGGCAGCCGGCGGGGACACAAACATTAAGTCCATAACAGAGTCTTGAAACATGGTTTGTTCCCCTGGATCCAGCTATGCCTGAAGCACGCTACCCATGGACTTTCTAGTTGTATCAGCCATTCCATTCCAGGACAGTGTGGTTTCGATTTCTGCAACTTGCAAACAAGAGTCCTGTGATAATTGTCGTAGATATTACACAAGTATGTGTGTGGCACACAGCATATGCAGAAGGGTTCATGCGATCCCTGGAGAGAAAACACAGATGTTTAATGGGTGGAGGGGGAAACAGGAGAAAATGGGGAGAAAACAAGGAAAGGCAAATCAGGGGGGGAAAGAAGGACATGGAAATGGTAAAGGGACACAGGCAGTATTATTTGGAGGGAAGGTGATAACAGAGAAAAGAAGCCAGGACGTATTGTTGGAAACATTTGGTTCGCAGCAAATTAAGTTCCTGCACCATTTGCTGGGTGGTGTGCAAACAGCATCTCTGTGGAGGTAAATCCCATGGAGCGGGCTTCGGGGCTGCAGGCCGGGCCAGTGAGGCCATGAGCCTGCCGTGGACACTGCATCAGGAGCCATCCGAGGGGGCTGGGGACCCCGTGCTTCACTGCGGATTGTCTCCTGTCATCAAGACATACTCTTTAAAAGAAGTAAATCAAACCAGTCTTCTTTGCTTCACTTTCTCTTGCTCCCGACTTTCCATCTCACAGAAGGAAGGGCAGATCCCCCTGTGCCTTGCGGGGCTCTCTGTCCCTGCTCACACCGTGCCGTGGTCCACTGCCCCATGTCTGGCCCCTTGCATCTGCCATCTCCTCCGCCTGAAACGCCTTCTCCTCTGACCTTCTCCTTTAGCCTTCTCCTCACTGGAGACTCAGCCCAGTGTCTCCTTAGAGAGGCCCTCCTAGGCCCCATCCATTGCAGTTCTGGTCACAGGATCCTGCGCTGACTGTTCGAAACTGTAGTTCCCACCATCTGACATGCGCCCACGCAGTTACCGTCACTTTCGTACTGACTGTCTCCTCCACCTCCAATATCAGCGAGCAGGGTTGGGACCTCGGTCCCATCCCCAGTCCCAGGACAGTGCCTGGAGCAGAGCAGACACTTAGGAGAGTCCCTGCCTGCACACCAAATGCCTCTTGAGAACTCTGTGCCAAGCACGGGCAAGGTCTCCAGGGTTACAAACTCAGGTGGGCAAAAATGGTTCTCAGGTTTTCTAATACTGAGCTCAATTTCTATCTTAGCCCCTATTTTGGGAAACTTGGTATAAATATGGTCATTTTGGGTGTTCTTGATTGATCCTGGGTCTCTTTTTTCAGTTTCAAGTCCTCACCTTCTCACTAAGGTCGGGGAGGGGTCCATGAAGGGTCAAGGCCCTGAAGGGGGGCCGAGCTCACCATGCATCTGTGCCTGTGTCCGTGTTGTGTCTTCATTCCCAGGGCTCTCCGCTGAGATCCCCAGTTCTACCTGGGGTAGGGTCTATCCCCTACCACATGCTCCCTTCTGGCTACTGGGGTCCTCCAGTAACATTCCAGGGCCGTTCTGGTGACCATCTCACTCCGTGACAAACATTCTGCCTCCCTGAGGCACAGGGGACCTTCTGAGCTGTCCCAGGGCTGTCTGTCCTGACCCCTCCTAAAGGACTTTCTTCTATCTTGCTGACTGGGGGCCAGGTGGATGGGCCTTACTGCTCCCCAAGCCTTGCCTCTAAAGTGAGGCACACAGGGCCAGGCTAGATCTCCCCACCTCTCCCAGCCAGGAGTGGCAGAGACCCCCTCCACACCCCCTCACTCCAGGGCTCTCCCAGCCTGGTGGCCGTCTTCTAGTGTGGTTGACCAGAATGCTCTGACCTGTTGTTTGTGCCATGTTAGCCTTAGGCACTGGGCACCCTGGGGAGCTCAGAGTAAGGGGATGCAGGGAGGAAGGGAGAGCAAAAGGTGCAAGGAAGAAAGCTGCTGAGGCACCCCCACTCCCACTCACCAGGCTGGACCAGGATGGGGATGAACCTGAGGGGTCCTGGGTGCCAAATGTGTGTGAGCAAGGTTTGTACTGAGAGGTGTGCTGAGGAGGCGAGGGCCTGACAGGGGGCTTCGTCTTGCTTTAAGCAACGGCAGGACCCAGCTAGATTCCTGGTGTTGACAGATGGAGGCTGCAATGCAGCCCTGCTCCAGGCCTAAGCTCAGGGGATGGGGTGGTGGGGAGACCCATCCCTCGCCGCCCCTGCAGCCCGCCCGCCCGCCCGCCCGCCCGCCTGCTCCTTTTCACTTCGCTAACTCCTCATCAGATTTTCCATTGCAGCCTCCAGCCCCCAGCCCCCATCTCCCCACCCTGCATTGCTTAATTTCCCTCTCTCTGCTGCAATTTATTATTTAAGTCTGCATAGCGACCGGTTGAAGCGGCCTTCCTGGGAGATGCTGCAGCAGAGAAAAGAGACCACTCGGCTCTGCCGGGCTTCCGGGGCGGTGGAGGGGGCTGGCTCCAGGACCCAGGGATCTGGGTAGAGGTACCCCACTGAGGCATCTGAGCCTGGTTGTAGCTCGGGCTCTGTGATCAGGCATCGCCCACCCAGACACTGCTTCTCCCTTCCCCCTGCAGGAGATGGGCTCTGGAAGGTTTGAGACCCAGCCCCAGAGACGCCCCCCACCCCCCCACCCCCCGCCACCCCTATTGCCAGACAGGCAGGCAGGCAGGTTTGTGTGGCTCCCAGGGAGGGTGGATCTAAAGAAAACCAGAATTGCATTTAAAAACCAGGAGATTTCATATAAATATCTGGATTTCTAGCTTCTCCTGAAAAACTAGTTGTCAACAGTGAGCTGCCCTCCATAAGGCACGCTTGGGCTGAAGCCCCATTCAGAAGGGGTCTACACCTGGCATCAGCCATGCCCTGCTTGCCTCTTCACTTAGGGGTCTGGTGGACCCCCAGGGACATCTGGATTTAAGACCCCTGCTCTGAGTGTGGCCTAGCAGGGGCCAGAAAGAGCCCCCTCCTTCCTCCTCAGCTGTTCTGGGGGTTTTTAGGGGGCAAGGATTCTCTCACTTCCTCTTTCTGTATCTTTGTATATTACTCATTGTAATGCCAAGCCCAGTGCCTGGCATATAAAGGTGCTGAATAAATACATTTTCAATCATCAGCTGCATAAGTGAGTGAATGAATGGTGATACCTTCCCAGGGTTATGAGGCTGAATAGGATTTTGTCATTTGAAAAGATGAGTCTGACTGGTAGGCCAAGGAAGCAGAGAGACAGAGGCTGGGGGCACCAGGGGAGTCCAGGGCACTTGGGGTGAGGTGGGGGTGAGGCAGCGAGGTCACCCAGGTGCGGCCTGAAGGCCACGATGAGGAGATTTATTAGCCAATCACCTGATATTAAAACCCCCACAGAGTCTTGGGGTCCACTCCAGACTCATTGAGTCAGACTCTTTCAGAGTATGTGGGGCAATCTGTTTTTTTTTTTTAATGTCTCCTCAGGTGGGGGACATGGAGCCTCAACAGGCCTGGGACCCTGACTATGTGGCTGGGAGGTGATAATCTGTGCCACAAATCTGCTGCTGTGTCCAACCCCTGCCTGCCCTCACCCCACCTGAGACTGGGTGTTTCTCTAAAGCCACCTGTTAACCTCCTGAGTGACGGTCAGACCCTGTGTCTTAGCCGCTCACCACATATTAAGTAAGTTTTAGAAGGAAGGAAAAGTATGAAATAACTGTGTTTGTTTTGCTCAAGCCAAATCCATTTATAAAGCGCAGCACTTGTTTAAGAAAAAAACAACAGGTATTGACAAAATATAAGAAAATAAATTAAAGCAGCAGTTCCTTAAAAGGACCCTGTCCAATAATTTGATTTTCTTCCCCCTTCTTTCCTCAAAGGCCAGAACGACACAATCAATCTTGTCATTCTATAGGCTGTCTTGTTACAGCTTTTTCTTAAGTGGAGGGGGAAAAGGGGGAAAAATGGGAAGAAAATAAGGTGCCATCTGCTCCTCCTGCTTCATGATGGGTCCCACTAGGTCCCTCTGCTTCCCCTGCTCCAGCCTTCTAGTCCTGTTGGCAGTCCAGCCCTGGCCTCTGCCCTGCCCCAGCTGTGCCTGGTCAGCTCAGGGCTTCTCCTGCCAAACCCCATGACTCACAGACCCTGTGGGGACACTGTCCTGTCTCTGAGTCCACAATTTCTCATCTTGACAGCTTCATCCAAATAACTGATGTCTCTCACAAGAAAAGCACGGAACAAAACACAGGGGCACTGAGGGTAGACACACTTTGTACACACAGGGAAATTCATTCTGTAGGCAGCATACTGCGTCCAACACATGCAGGGCCTCAGACGGAGGGGGTTCCCGCAACCACCCTTGTTACAAGACCCCCTTCCCCGAGTGCTGTCCCTGTTGTCGTTGCCATCAGCTGCACACACCGGGACCTGCCCCACCATTGGTGGCCACCCCCACCTTGACGACAAGTGAGGTTTGTTGGGAATCAAAGCAGGTTTAAAGTCAGTATTCTTGGCCAAATCATGGCATCCCTGTGAGTTTCTCCACAGGGAAAGCAAGGTCAGTAACACCCAGAGGTTGTTGTGAGGATTGAATGAGCAGCTACAGGTAATAATAATAATAAAATTTTATAATTGAGCACTAGCTCAGTGTCTGATCCTGAGGTATAGTCCTTTTCTGACATTATTTGGTGAAATCTTCAGTTCATAGGATTATGAACCTTATTTCACAGGTGAGAAAATCGAAGTGCAGAGAGGTTACGTTAATTGCCCATGGTCTTATAACTAGCAAGAGGAAAGGAGTTTTTTTGAGGGGGAGGGTTTCCAAAAATTCACATCCTCCTTGCCTATCAGTCCCCATTTCTTTGTGGAAAGTTCCCTCTGGGTGTGGTCTCCATGGGAGGGCAGTGATGACACCTGCCTCCCGTAGTGGGAGCCCCGAGGGCAGCTTGTCCTACTCTGTGGGGCCAGGAGCAAACTCAGCTGTGAAGCTCAATCCAGCCTGCAGTCCCTAGTGTTCCTTGACCTGATCCCTCAGCTCCTGGATTCTGGGAGCTCCAAAGATACCTTCTCTTTTTGCATAACATAGGTAGAGTCCCTCTCTGTAGCTTGTAACCCCAGGACTCTGCCTGCAACAAAATAAGAGGTAATAATAACATCAAGAGTAGCTATCATCTCTTGGGCACTTACTATGTTCTAGGTCTAATGGAAAGGGCTTCATACATAGTATTGTGTCTTATCCTTGCCACACTCCTATGGCAAGAGAACTGAGGATCATATACATTTGGATTCTTGCCCAGCATCACAGCCAGAAAGAGGGACAGCTGGGTTCAAACCCTGGGCTGCATGAGCATAACTCTGTGAATACAAAATTCTGTTTGTGCGCCTGACATAAGAGGTGTTTACTAAAGAGTGGCTTTAGCACTGTGTTGTGTATGCATGCATCATGTACTTTAAAATTTTTCTAGGAGGTTCCAGGTCCAGGTAAGATGAAGTAAACACACTCCACCTTGTCTCTCCCACTGAACGCAGCTTAAACCTGGAGAGAATGTGCAGACTAGGTACTTGAACTCTCTGAAAAGAAGACCAGATAACATCAAAGTAACACCAAATTGGTTGTAAGTTTACTGCTTCCTTCCACTCAGATATGCCCTCGGTTGAATGCAATGCAACTCAAAACCTTGAAGGGGTTATTAGCATCTACAGAGAGAGCTACAGGAAAAACCTTCTGATTCTGGCTTGAGGACCAAGAAAGAGGTCTTCCATTGCTGAGAATTAAGCAGAAGTCTCCTGTTTGTCTTCTTTCTTTGTTTACTCTTGTACCCCAGCAACCAAGCAATGTGGTGGCAAGAGCAGCAGTATCAGTGTGTGCAGACAAGAACCTAAAACTCTGAGGGAGGGAAACCTCCCTCTCCACTGGAGGGGCCATTGCTCATGAAAATGGATAAGCCCCTGCTGCTTTGCTATCTCTGCTGCTTGGGACCAACATGAGCAGTTACAGGAAGGGTATGGCAAGTGGAGGTAAATAAAGCTCCTGCCTTCTGGTCTGAGCACTGGAAAAGGGGCACCTCAGTGAACTAGAAAGTCCAGAGGAGATCCCAGAGAGGGAAGAGCTGTGAAACACAGCCCTTTAAAGTTGTTTCTGAAATCTGGGGTAATCCCCAAACTGTACATGATCTGACCCCAAACAGCATACATAGACCCGAGAACTGAACACCTAAGGACAGACCACTACCTCGATCCTAGAGTGGCCTTCAGTGGTGCATATGTGGGATAGATCTAAATAACACAGCAAAAGCATTGAAATTGAACTGACATTGGAACCACAACCTATAGGAGGTTGGTGAGAACTTGTGACTGAACCCAACTGGGCCAATTGCCTGCTAAAGAAAAATATCAAAATTACTCCATATAGGAAGGGTCAGGAAAATTTTCAACTCACTTGGGAAAAGACATTCCAGAGATGCCAATGCTGAGATGACTTCACAGATGCATCAAAGACTTCATAGCAGCTATTATAAATGAAATATGCAAACTCTAGAAATGAATGGAAAGACAGAAAGTCTCAGCACAGAAAGAGACACTCTCAAGAAGAACCAGATGGAAATTTAGAAGTGAAAAAATACAATAACTGAAATAAAAAAACTCAGTGGATGGGCTCAATAGCAAAATGGAGATGATAAACAGTGAATTTGAAGACAGGTCAATAGAAGTTACATAATTTAAATAACAGAAAGGAAAAAGACTGAGGGGAAAATGAACAGAGACTTCAGGGCCTGTAGGTTAGTACCAAAAGATGTAACATTCATGTCATTAGAGCCTTGGAAGGAGAAGAGAAAACGTAGGGTCTAGAAATAATTATTTGAAGAATAATGGTGGCAAGTTTCCAAATTTAGTAAAAAACAGAAACATACCAATTTAAGAAGGTTGGTGAATCCCAAACAAGGTAAATACAAAAAAATATGTGCCCAGACACATGATAATCAAACTTCTGAAAACTAAGGACAAAAAAAAAAAAAAAAAAAAAAAAAAAAAAGCCTTGAAAGCAACCAGAGAAAAAGAACATGTTACCTATATGGGAGCAATGATTCAAATGACTGCATTTTTTTTTTAAATTTTTTTTTCAACGTTTTTTATTTATTTTTGGGACAGAGAGAGACAGAGCATGAACGGGGGAGGGGCAGAGAGAGAGGGAGACACAGAATCGGAAACAGGCTCCAGGCTCCGAGCCATCAGCC
This sequence comes from Neofelis nebulosa, assembly GCF_028018385.1. Lineage (NCBI taxonomy): Eukaryota > Metazoa > Chordata > Mammalia > Carnivora > Felidae > Neofelis > Neofelis nebulosa. Next base: position 66,211,811 of record NC_080782.1, read on the forward strand.
CAGAGCCCGACGCGGGGCTCGAACTCACCGACCATGAGATCGTGACCTGGCTGAAGTCGGACGCTCAACCGACTGCGCCACCCAGGCGCCCCTCAAATGACTGCATTTTTCATCAGAAACCATAAAGGCTAGAAGAAAGCAGAACAATATTTTTTAAATGCTGAGAAAGAAGAACTATCAACTCAGAATTCTTTGAAGGCTATATCCTTTAGGAATAAAGGTAAAATAAAGATATTCTCAGATGAAGGAAAGCCAAGATAATTTGATGCCAGGAGATCAGTATGGGAAGTTCTTCAGACAGATGGGATATAATAGCAGAAAGAAATTTGAAATATCAGGAATAAAGGAAGTGCAGCAGAGATGGCAAATATTTGGACAAATAAGCTATTTTTCTCCTGTTGAGCTCTTTGAAATATACCTGATTATTGAGGGTGTCTGGGTCGCTCAGTTGGTTGAGCATCCAAGTTTGGCTCAGGTCATGGTCTCGCAGTTCATGAGTTCGAGCCCCACATCGGGCTTACTGCTGTCAGTGCAGAGCCTGCTTCAGATTCTCTGTCCCCCTCTCTCTGCCCCTCCCCCACCTGTGCTGTCTCAAGAATAAACATTTAAAAAATAAATAAATAAAAATAAAATATATCTGATGATTGAAAATCAATCAACCAATCTCACTGATGGGATTTTCAATGGATGTGGATGTAATATAGAAAACAAATATAATATAAAAGGAAGAGAGGGAAGGGACCTATGAAGTGGTCAGATGTTGATATTTCTGCATGGAGTGATAGAATATTATTTCTAAATAGACTGGAAAGATATGTCTATTGTAATTTATAGAACAACTACTAAAAAATACTATTCAAAGAGATATAACTTTAAAAAAGAGAATGCATTCATAAGCAAAAAAGTCTTATCTTAAATCTTATACTTCATCCAAAAATTAATTTTAAATAGATTATAGTTAAAACTTTTGAAAGGAAACATAGGGGAACATCTTTGTGACCTGAGAGCAGACACATTTATGACATTAAAAGCACAATCCATGAGAGAATAAATTAAGTTTCAACAAAAATCAAAACTTCTGTTCTGAGAAGGACACTGTTAACAGAATGAAAAGATAAGCTATCACCTTGGGAGAGAATATTTGCAAACCATGTTTCCAGTAAAAGTTAAAAAAATTTTTTTAAGTTTATTTTCAGAGAGAAGGTGCACAAGCAGGGTAGGGGCAGAGAGAGGGGAGAGAGAGAGAGAATCCCAAGCAGGCTCCATGGTGTCAGCACAGAGCCTAATGTGGGGCTCGAACTCCTGAACTGTGAGATCATGACCTGAGCCAAAATCAAGAGTCACTTAACTGAGCCACCCCGGCGCCCCTCCAGTAAATATTTGTATTCAAATTAAATGAAGAACTCTCAAAACTCAACAATAAGAAAACAGCCTATTTGAAATCTGAACAAAAGATTTGAAGAGGCACTTGACCCCAGAGAATATAGCAATGGCCAACAGGCACACGAAAAGATGTTAAGCATCATTAGCCATTAGGGCAAAAAGTTACAACTGCACATCTAGAAGAATGAAAAAAATAAAAAATACTGACAAAACCAAGTGCTGACAAGGATGCTGAACAACTAGAACTCTCACACATTCCCAGTGGAAATGCAAAATGGTACGGTTACTCTGGAAAAGTTTGACACTTTCTTATAAAGTTAAACACATACTTACCATATGACCCAACAATCCTACTCTTGGGTGTTTACCCTAAAGAAATGAAAACTTAAATGTTCACCTGAAAACAAATGTTCATAGCAGCCCTATGGATAATTGCCAAGAACGAGGAACAATCCAAATGTCTTCCAGGAGGTGAATGGATCAACTGCAATACATCTATTCAATGGAACACAACTCTGTAATGAAAAGGATCAACCAACTGATACATGCAACAGCTTGAATGAGTTTCAGAGGCATTATGCTGAGGGAAAGCAGCCGGTCTCAAAAGGTTATGTAATGTGTATTTCCATTTATTAACCTTCTCAAAATCACAGAACTATAGCAACGGAGAACAAGACAGTGGTCGCCAGGGCTTAGGGGTGTGGGAAATGTGTGACTATAAAGAATAGCATGCAGGAGTCTTGTGGGTGTGCCCCACTTCTGCATTCTGTGGTGGTTCCATGAATCTACACATGTGTTACAATCCATAGACTACGCACACACACACACACACACACACAATTAAAAAAGATAAACAAACAAAACAAAATGAAATGCAGTAAGGGAAGAAGTTCCCAAGGAGGTCATCCCTGCTGGGTCTCCAGTGAGTAGTGGGCATACAAAGTTGTATCAGGTAAGGTTTATATTTTTGAGGTTCTTGCAATCAAAGTCAGTAACAATGTGACAGAAGAATGTGCCTTAACTGCCACCTTCTCAGAGAGGCATTTCCGGACTCCATGCCCACTGCACAAATTAATACCCCTGTAGAGCTTCCCACTGCTGTTGCAATACATAACTGCAAACTAGAGGTTTGAAACACACTTTTGTTATCCTGCAGTTCTGGAGATGAGAAATCCAAATTGGCTCTCACTGGGCTGCATTCCTTCTGGAGGTTCTGTTTCCTTGCCTTTTCCTGATTCTAGAAGCTTCTGCCCACCTTCCTCTCTCCTCCGTCCTCAAAGCTAGCAACATTAGGCTCAGCTACTTTTACACTGCTATCTCTGGTTCTCTCTCTTCCATTTCGAAGGACCCATATTATTGAGCCGACTAGATAATCCAGGATAATCTCCCAACTCAGGGCCAGTTGATTAGCAACCTGCAATGACACTGATGACCTTGAATGAGGCCAAACTTCACAAAATAAGGCCACAGTCCCCCACAGGACTGCCCTGACTTCAGACATCAGGCACAAGGTCAGGGGTCCCCAGGCCATCTTCACTTCTGACCAGCTGGCTACCAATTCAGGAGTTCTCACTTCTGCTTAGATTCTATAATGAGGTAGAAGGACTCAGAAAACTCGGGAAAACACTATACTTATGGTGACAAAAGGCCAGAAATCAGAGCCCAACAAAGAGAGAGACCCAGAGGTCAAGGTCTGGGGGTTGTGTGTGCCCCAAACATGAAGCTTCTGTGTCCTAACCTTGTGCCATCAGGACAGGTTACTCATCAACTTGTGCTCACTGGAGCTTTGGTGTCAGAGTTTTTATAAGGGTTTCATTGTGTAGGCATGACTGATTGAATTGGTTGAATCATTGCCCATGTGGTTGAACTCAATGTCCAGCCTCCCCACTCCACAGAAGTTGGGCTGGTATCATGTGGTTCAAAGTTCCAACTCTCTAATCACACGGCTGGTCTTTCTGGCATGACCAGCCCTCATCCCCAGTCACCTTGTTAGCATAAAAGTTCAGGTGTGGTCTGAGTGACCGCCATGAATAACAACGACAATCCTATCACTCCAGAAATTCCAAGGATTTAGAGGTCACCTCCCAGGAAGCAGGGAACAGAACCCAGCCAGATTTCTGTTATATGCAACCTTAATTCCATCTGCAACCTTAATTCTCCTTTACCATGTAGTCTAACACATTCACAGGTTCCTGGGGCTAGGACGTGAATGTCTTTGGGAGGCCATTATTCCCTCTATTACAGCCTCCCAGTTGTTCCCTGACATGCCATCCTGTTTTGTTTTCTCACCACATCTGTCTATAAAATGGTCTTATTTATTTTGTTTATTGTCAGTCTCCCCTCTGCTACAAGGACAGGTCCCTAGCACGTGACTAAGAGAGAAAGGGGAAGAGTTACAGGAGGCAATGCTTGAACTGGTCTTTGAAGGATGAGCAGAGTGGTGACGGTTGGCAGGGGCTCTGTACAATGTGTGCAAAGGAACAGAGGAGGGAAGATTGGTCAGGTTTCAGGAGCCCTGAATGGATCGTTGTGGCTGGAGCTCCATGTGCTGTGGGAGGGAGGAGACACCTTGGGATAAAGAAAGGTATCGTTGGCAGGACTGAATGTGTGACGGGAAAGACCTGATGGCACTTCTGGTATCTGCTTAGTGCCTGTGCCCTCTCACTCAGATGCCAAGAGGGAAGTGCCAAGGTGTAACAAGTAGGGCATAGATCTAGGGTCAAATCTCAGCTCTGCTGTTTATAGTCATTTGCTGTGAGCAAGTCTGCTCACCTCTCTGTAGCCACTGAGGTTGGCTCACTCAACACTCATGTCCAACCCACCTTTCCTCTGCCTTCCTCTATCTTGGAGGTCAGACAGCTCTGTTCCCCAATATCTCTTGCAGCAAGTGACATAGATCCAGCCAATGAGCTGGAAGTAGAATCCTGGGGAGGGGTGTTTTAGAAATGGTAAAGTCCCAGTAAAAAGGAAGACATATTCAGCTAGATCAGAATTTTACATTCTCCTCTACTTCCTGCCTTGAATCCCAAATTATGTAAGGAGCAGCAGCAGCCACTTTATAACCATAAGGAGCAAGCTGAGAGTCATGGCCTAAGAAAAAGTGGGCAGAAAGATGGAAAATTCCTCAGCCTATGGGGCCATCACTGAACAACAGGAACAGTGTCAGCCTGGTTATTAATTAATACAGTCCTGATTAATACACTCCCAAGCCTCAATTTCCTCTACTGTTAACTAGCTAATAATATTTATCAATATTCCTTATATCATGTTGTGTGCCAGGAACTCCTCTAGGTACTAATGGCAAAGCAGTGAACAAGAGGTAAATAAGATCCTTGTTCTTTTTTGCATTTACATTTTGGTTAGAGAGACAGACAATGAGCCCCTAGATAGACAAGAATATATCTGAGAATGAAAACTGCTATGAAGAAAAGAAGATGATGCGACAGAGAGAGACTGGTGTGGACATGATATGGGATCCTCACGACGGGCTCTGTAAGGAAGTGATACTTAAGCTTAGTGTGTGTCTGAATGTGAAGATAATGACAGGATAAAGGTGAGGAACAGAATTCCAGACAGAGGGGAATAGCAAGGGCAAAGGCTTTGAGGCGGGGGGCCCAGCTTGGTGACTGGGCAGACCGAGAAGAAGGCCAGGTGGCTAGGTGGCAGTGAGTGAGGAGGGGAGAGCGTGGAGGTGAGACCAGAGAGGTAGGTGGGGGTCAGACGACATATGTCTTGGTAAGCACAGTGGATTTATTCTCAATGCAAAAGGGAAGCCACTGGAGGGCTTTCTCAGGAGTGTGGGACAATGACTCGAGTATCTGGCACACGTGTTTGATAAATGGCTATAAAGTAGATGGTGCATCCACTTGGTGGTATTCCTTCACTTCTCAGGTTCAACTAGCCCCTTCTCCTGTTCTGCCTGCCTCGAGCCTCCAGCCCCTGAGCTGGACCCCTCCCAGCTGCTTTGGAGTTTTCCTGGCCCTGCAACGTCCTCCCCCGGGGCCATTTGCTCCCTCCAGAGCGGGCGAGCATAATTGCCGCTTTCCACAATGACATAAAAATCTAAGAGGCACAATCAATACAGCGCACACACACATCATCGTCTTTCATTGCAAACGATAAAAGTGTAAACAGCAGGGGTGGCGGCAGCTCTGGAGGCTGCAGTGGGGGCAGGGCGGGCTGCCACTGCCTCCCTGCCAATCATTCTCCTTCTGGGGCACCTTCTCCATTGGGGGGGGGGGAGGGGGGTGACGCCCCTCATGAAAGCCCCCTGGAGAAATGGTTTCTCTCTCTTTTCCTTCCAGATGCAGCAGCCCCAGCCTCTTTAACCCGAATTCAGAATCCAGTTTGTCTTCCCTTTCACTATTTTTAATGCTTTTTTCCCCTTGCTTTCTTGAATCTTCTATGTCGCCAAAATACAGAGCTAAGAGTGCCTTCACGGAGGCAGAAGGACTTGAGGGGGTCTTGCTTGTCAGAAGCCCATGAAGTGACCTTGATGGGGAAACCAGCCCTCAATGTCCACCTTCTTTTGCTCTATCCAGCTGCCACCCCACAGCTTGTCTTGGAACGTGCACAGAAGCCATTACATCCCCAGCTCTCACAGACTGCTGGCAACGACTTCTTCAAACTAGTTACTTAATGAACGTCATCCAATTCCGATTCAGCCTTGCCATACTCTCATTTGCGAAAGCCAATCTGCTTTACGATTCTAACCTCTGGCTAGAAACTGCTCCCAATTTCATGTCATCCATAAACTTGATGAACGAGTATCTTGCTTCTCTGCAGTCATTCATTTACTTATCCAACCAGCATTTAGTGAGCACCTACTGGATGCTGGGCACTGGACACAGAGTTAAAGGACAGGCAGGTCCTGTCATTGAGGGACTCCTACACTGGACTGGTGGTTGAGCCGACTTGGAAATATGTGATCCTGAGCAACTCACAACTTGGGCAGGGGACAAAGAGCTAGCCTTACCAGGGGAGGGGTGGTTTAAGGTGGCCCTCAGATGCTGGAGGGAGATTTTACCAACTCATGAAGAAATGATGTTCGAATTAGACAAGAATGTGCACAGGCAACTAGTTCTGGGTGGTGATGGTGGAAGAAATGTATTGACATCTATAAATGCGGGAGGTGACCAGTTTCCAGCTGAGACTCCAGCTAAGACCAGGATGCCTGCCTTTTGGCTCTGCCCAGTTCTGTTTATCCTGACACTCCACATGGTAGCAAGCACCTGCCAACAGGTTCAAATCCAGGCAAAAGAAACCTACTCTTCTTCTCTAGGGGCACAAGGGCAGCTGAGTCGTTAAACCTCTGACTCTTAATTTTGGCTGAGGTCATGATCTCACGGTTAGTGAGACTGAGCCACACACTGTCAGTGTGGAGCCTGCTGGGGATTCTCTCCCTCTCCCTCTCTACCCTTCCCCTGCTCACTCTCTTCCTCTCCCAAAGTAAATAAATAAACTTAAAAAAAAAAAAAAGGAAATCTACTTTTCTCTCAAGGAGACAGCAAATCTCCTGGGGTCTCATTGTTCCTACTGGTCCACATGATCTTCCCTGACCAATCAGAGTGCTAGAAGGAATTCAGGCACTCTGATTGGTCAGGGCTGAGTCACACGGTGGCTGTGGCCCTGAGGGGAGTCCCACTCCACTGGGGCTGAAAGGCAGGTAGGGATTCTCAGAGTAAAACTGGGTGCTGTTAGCACTGAAATGGGTGAATGGATTCTGGGCTGTGGGAACACAGATAGCCACTATGTGGCCACAAGTGGGCTGTGGCACTCTGTCTTCCCATGTGGTGGAAGTGGAGTCATGTGGGTCCTTTCTGTTTGGTGGGTAAAGGGAAGCACTCACCAGCTCAGAGATGAGGTGGGACATCTGAGTCCTTCTGCCATCATATTCTTCGGTTGGCTGGCTGGTTCACAATGGATAGGCACAATTGGCTATCTTTGAATAGACTAAATTTTCAGGAGTTCCGGAGACCTCCAGAGATCGCCAGCATATAGATAGAATTGGAAGCATGACAAAGCCAGGCCTCAGGAAGCTGACATGAATTCCAAGGCAGAAGAAAAGCATGGGGAGCCACACCTTTGGAGATATTGAGGGTTTGGTTCCAGATACTGCAATAAAGAAAGTATGGAAATAAACTGAGTCAAAAGAATTATTTTTTGTTTCCCAGTACCTATAAAATTTATGTTTACACTTACTATAGTCTATTAAAAGTGTGCAATAGCATTATGTCTAAAACAAAAACAATGCACAAACCTTAATTTGAAAAGATTTTATTGCTCACCATCATTTGAGCTTTCAGTGAGTCATAATCACTGATCACAGCTCACTGTAACAAATATATAATAATGAAAAAGTTTGAAATATCGCAAGAATTACTAAAATGTGACACGGAGACACAAAGTGAGCAAATGCGTTTGGAAAAAATGACACTGATAGCCTTGAGAGACACAGAGTTGCCACAAACCTTCGATTTGTGAAAAACTCAATATCTGCAAAGCACAATAAAATGAAGCACAATAAAATGAGGTATGCCTGCTTTCTGCTTTTCCAGATGCTAGATTTCAGCCAGGCAGCAAGGAATTTCAAGCCAGTTCTGTCATCAGCCTTTGCATTCTTCAAGCTCTTTCCTGCCCTTCTCAAAAACCAAACCTCCAGCCAGTTTCAGAAACCCCATGGGGCAGGCCTCTGGCATCTTCTAGCTAGAACTCAGTGTTGGAGGGTCAGATGAGCCAGGTCTTGCCTGCTCTATCGGGTGGCTCACTGGCAGATCTTGAGCAGTACTGATACTTTCTGAGCACTCTAGTCTTCCCTTGGGACTTATGATGAAGGAGTGCACTGTCGTGGATGGGCCTGGGCTTTGGGGACAGCAATTCAGGCTCTAATCTATAGGGATGAGCTGAACCTCAGGCTGGAGGTTCAGCTGTGAGTGACAGACACCATCCCAAAGAGAACCAGCACTGAAAACAAGAAAGAGGCTTATTTTTCTCTCAATCAAGAGTCTAGATGCTGGAAGAGAGGTTTCTCAAAGTCAACATCAATCATTCTTTCCTGCTGCTCAGCCTCCTTCTCACGATGCAAGGTGCTGCTTGGTTCCAGCTCCCAGGAGGAGCAATGGACGAACAGGTGCCTGTCTTCCCTTTAAGGACTCTCCTCAGAACTGCACGCTATACTTGTGTTTACAGCGTAAAGATCAGAATTTAGTCACGTGGCCAAATGGCCACAAGGGGAGGCTGGGAAGAGAGTCTTGATTCTAGGCAGCAGTGGGCCCAGCTAAAGATCAGAGCGTGCGGAGAATGGATATGGGGTGGTGGGAGTGGTGGTAGCTAGCAATCTATAGCTCGGACTCTCTAACCTCCAAGGAGTCATTGTAAGTCCTAAGTCCTCCTAAATCCTCCTAATCTATAGTTCAGATGGTGTTCATATCCATGATTTCACTAGTCATCCTGTGAGAGGGAACTTGTATTTCCTATGTTACAGATGAAGAAGTGGAGGCAGAGAGAGACTGATCCCCTCTCATCTCCCTCCTTCCTTTGCTAACCTGTCTTTGCTCCTGCCCTGGCCTCAGGACATAGCTATTATTGTCCAAGATCAAGAGCATTTGGTTCTGTCCATGAGTTTGGGTCCCCAGCAACTTGGTCACACATGGGTTTGCGGTGCCTCTTCCCCAGCAGAGGCAGGCAGCATGGTCCAAACCTGCAGGTTTGTCTCCATACAAGGCTTACGAGTCTTCCCTTAGCTATGCCCATTTGTTAGTGATGCTGGGGTTAGTTCCAGCCAACATGAGCTCTGTTACTCCTGGCCCCTGAAAAATTCGAAACCCTTTCTGTTTGCGCAGCCCATCTGTAAACTAGGACTAAGCCACATCCTTCAGCTCTCTCAAGGGTTTCTCGACACTTTTCAAGTGAAAAATAATGTGGATAATGTGTTCTGAGAAACTCAGCACAAGCTGCTGCCAGAGCCCTAGGTGCTACTAAATGATAATTGTTCTGGGCCCCGGGAAGGGGTTCTGGGCCCAGCAAGGAAACTCTTCACACTGACCATCCAGTCTGGGGTGGGGCGTGGGGGTGGGGCCACAGTCTGGAATGATACCTGCTCACTTGGGGGCAGGGGGAAAAGGGGAGCAGGGCCAGGAGGCCCCAATGATGCCCAAACTCAGAGAGCAAGAATGTGCCCTGGCATGTGGGTGGTCAGTGACAAGTGGTATTGTGGAAGTGTCCAGGGGCAACAAAGGTTCATTCACTGACCTTAGGTTTGGAGGTCACCTCCAACCTGGGGAAGGGACTGGGGGGGAATGGCATACATGTGCCAGGGTTTGGTCCTGGGCAGGGAGAGGAGAGAGGCAGGTCTGCAAATGGAGGATTCACCTATAGAGAACACAGGGCAGCTCCAAGTGCCAGCATCTCCCACGCTGGCCGCTCATATGGCCCCAGCTGGCCTCTTCAATTCACTGTTGCAGCTTCTCCCCATCCAGTCTCCATATAGTAGGCAGAAGGCTCCCGCCTTCTTGGGTTGGCTAATTCCCCTCCACCTTACAAACCTGCAATAGATTCCCGTTGACCCTGACCCCACAAACTCCTTCCCATGCCCTTTGGGAGCCCACCTGGGCTGGCCTCTGCATTCCTCTCCACCCTCTCCTGGCTCACCTTTCTCCTGCCACACTGCCTTCTATTTGCTTCTCAAACCTACCATGCATGCCCCCTCTGTCTTTGCACTTGCTGTTTCCTCTGCCTGGAATCTTCCTCCCACAGCTCTTGCTACAGATGAGCCTCAGAGAGATCTCTTACCCTTCTACCCTCTTCACACCCTCCCCCGTCACTGCTACCACCCAGTTTTATTCTGATCACTGTATTTAAGGCCACCTAAAATGATAAGACTAGTTGACGTGTCGAATACCTGTCTCTGCACATGAAACTGAGCCCCAGGGTGGGGAGACTATACATCTTGTTTCCTGGTCTCTCTGCAGTGCCCATCACAGAGCAGGTCTCAGTGCACTGGAGGAAGGTAGCCTCAGTTTGGCTCCCCCCAGAAGTGAACCCTGAGACAAGTTTTTAAGTGCAAGTAGCATATGTGGGAGCTGATGGGGAATGGGGAGACAGCCAATAAGCATTGTGGGCAACTAGAACATAATCCTGGAACCCTGGCAGCCAGCATAGACAGCATGCCTTGGAGTTCTCCTACTTAAGGGGAGAGGGATTTGGGATATTTATTTATTTACTTTTTTAATGTTTATTTATTTTTGACAGGGAGTGAGAGCGCAACCCGGGGAGGGGCAGAGACAGAGAGGAGGACAGAGGATCTGAAGTGGGCTTTGTGCTGACGCCAGACAGCCCAGGGTGGGGCTTGAACTCATGAACCACGAGATCATGACCTGAGCTGAAGTCGGACACTTAACTGACTGAGCCACCCAGGCGTCCTGTGATGGGATATTTATACAGCATTTCCCGTCAGTTATTGGTTGGGGGCTATTCTTGGGAAGTCTCATTTCCTGACACTTCTGGCCTGGAACACAGGGAAGAGCAGCCCTCCAGATGCCAGAGAAAGGCCTTAGGAAGGCACTGGTATGGCAGAGGATGAAGCCTGGGCATCAGACACAACCCAAACCTAGTTACCCACATGGGGTTCCAAGATCAGGGCCTGACTTAGCTGGGTGATCATGTTCAGACTTTGCCTTCCCTGAGTTGGAGTGTCCTTGGCTGCAAGCCACCAATCCAAATCAAAGTGAAAAAATGACCTTTCTTATCTTGCATTGCAGGAAGTCTGGAGGACAGGTGCCTCCAGTCATAGGAATCAGAGATCCAGTGACATCCCCGGGGACTTCGGCTCTTTCTCTGCCTCTGCTCAGCCCCAAGCCCAGTCTTACACTCCTCAGGGTCACACAATGGCTGCTGAACCTCGAGGATTCGTGTCCAGATGCCATAATGCCTAGAGCTAGAAGAGAGCACCTCTCCCCGTGATGATTCTCTCCTAGGATCAAAGACACTTCAGACCTCCCTTCATGTGTCATTGACTATAACTGGACCATACTCTCATTCCCTCTAAACAAATCTGGGACATGGGTCATGGGAACACCAAGAATCTACCTGAACAACATCGGGTAAGAAGGAAACGGATACTGAGCGGGTGGCCTGTGGTGTCTGCCAAACACACTTTCTACTCCCTGGCTCAGGAGACAGTGGTTGAGAGGCCAGAGCACGAGACTTGGGAGAGAAGATCTGGGCTGGGCACGGGCTGGGTCCGACAGCGGCGGTCTTGAGAGAAGTGTGTTAGTGTTTGTTCTGCAGAGACCCTGTGCTCTGGCAGATGGCGTCCCGGCCTCCTCAGTTTCCTGGCTCTCCCAGCAGCCTCTGAGGCAAGCCTGGGGCAAGAGGAGTTTAGAGAAGCTGATGGGGGGACCTCTGCTCCCCTTCAGCAGGTTTGCATTTTCTTCAGCGGCTAATTACTCAGGATGGATGATTCTGATTCAGATAGAAGCCCCCTCCTCCTCTCCCCTTCCTCCAGCTGGGATAGAACAGGTGGTGGAGGGAGCAGAGGGCCCCAGCAACGCTGCTTGCGCGGGCCATTCATCACCAGGGGTGTTTATACCCCACCTGGGGCCAGAACCCAGCAGAACAGGTGGTTCTGAGAGGATGGGGGCTGATGGGGAATTAACTCTTCCGGCCCTGGCTCCAGAAGGATGCCTGGGCTTGTGACGGGGAGGAGCGGTACTGAGGCCTGCGGGGGTGGCTGTAAATGTAGGGAAATCATGCACCAAAAGAAACCAAATGAGGGGATAAAATGCAGGAGACAGTTAAACTTTTCCTGTATTTGGAAGATTTGGAGATTAAGAAAATTAACCCAGGTTAAGAAGATTGGCTATGGTGTTTCGCTGGAAGTAAGGATGGGGTCAGGAAAAAAGCCCTGATTAGTAGCATTTACTGATTGCTGTGGTGTAAATACTCTCACCATGCCTGATTTCAGGCTACCAATTGTTTAACAACCAGCTCACAAATCTTGAATATTTAACAATTGGTTCCTAGGAGCCGGTAGGAGCCAGCCCCAGAATGCCCTGTGTATGAGGCTGTTCACGTATAACATTGAATTTATTTATTCATTGGTTCATAAGAAATCACAAGGCACTGTCTATGCGTCCAGAGCTCTGTCTGGGGACACCAGACAGTCCCAATATCTGCTTCCACGAGCACACAGATGTGGGACAAGATCATCTCAGAGTGGGATGGAGGGACTGTGACAGCAACTTAATAGCCTGGTCTTGAGGCCTCTGTGCGTTGTCCCTTTGGTGTCTAGACTGTGAGTCTAGGAAGGAGATTTGAACCTGCCTCTGCCCTGACTGGGCAGTTCCTAGTGACCTTGGGCAGTTCAGTCCCCCTCTGCCCGCCATGAACAAAGAGGAGGGTCAATGCTCATGGCTTTTTCTGCACTGTTATTGTGCAATTTGCTTGTACTCTGTATCACATGCTCCTCTTTCATTCCTTGCCTCCTCTCTCCTGGCCGCCTAAGCTCTCTGCCTGGGCATTGCCAAGGCCCCAAGACGTCCCTTGAGACCAGCCCTGCCTTATTTCTGGAGGTCAGTGTGACGACGGAGTTGAGTGTGACTCTCCCAAGTGCCAGTGCGTGTCTCACCTGGGAACTGACGGCTCATGGGCCATCTTTTCCCCAGCATCAAACCTTCCAGATTCCAGGAGCAGGCAGCATCAGAGGAGAGCCTCAATGTCCAGGGTAGCATCTTACCTGGGCATGGAGCTCTTCCTACCTGGGCATGGAGCTCAAACTCCTGCCCTCACCAAACCCTGGGGTTTAATTAAGAAATCATGGAGTAGTTTGTGAGCCATAAAGAGCCCTGCAAATATTTTTAAACACAAGGGTTTAGGTTATTCTCTGTGCCCAAGTTCCCACCTGGGGAGCCCCCAGGGACCTTCTGGGACAGCACCTTTTGTTGTCCTTGGCTTCTTTTTTTTTTTTTTTTTTTTTTTTTTTTTTAATTTTTTAACGTTTATTTATTTTTGAGAGAGACAGAGATGGAATGCAAGTGGGTTAGGGGCAGAGAGAGAGGGAGACACAGAATCCGAAGCAGGTTCCAGGCTCTGAGCTGTCAGCACAGAGCCCGACGCGGGGCTCGAACTCATGAACTGTGAGATCATGACCTGAGCCGAAGTCGGTCCCTCAACCGACTGAGCCATCCAGGCGCCCCGTCCTTGGCTTCTTATCATCTCTCCGCAGGGTGGGCAGAATAGGGTGACACCCCCACAGGCTGCGCTTCACCGTGCAAACACGGTTTTCTGTTATTTTCTCTTGCACCTGAATCTTTAAATCATCCGTGTCTCTTGGCGAGCGGCGGCTGTGGCGGGAAGCTGTTAATAATAGATACAAGTGACTGTCTGGTAACGAATTGCTGAAGACGGTAATTAGCATTTTAATTTAGGCATTTTCTGCACCTCACCTCTGGGGACCTGGGTTCGAGTCAGAAATTGGGGTCACCAGTGGAGGTTTGCCGGTGTTCTCCCCCTAAGCCCCCATGGGTATTCATCTTTGTCACGCAGGTCGCCACAGCCCAGGGCCGATTGTGGCCTGCGGGGGGCACTGTCTGTCCAGGCTGCGGAGAGGCGCGCCGGCGAGCACAGACTCACAGGGGGAGGGCAGGAAGGGCTGCTGGCACTGGGAAGGGGCAGGCGGGGCAGATGCCCCCTGGGGGCTCCCCGGCAGGGCCCGGGCGGGAGGTAGTAAGGCCCCCGGAGAGGAAGGAACACAGAGCGATCTGGGGAGAGCAGAGAGCCGGCTTCAGGGAGGGGCTGAGCCGGGCAGGAGGAGGGCTGCGTGGGCCCCGCTGTGCCCGTCCCAGTCCACCGCTGTCGCTCTTTCCCTTTCGCAAGCACTAATTTTCTTGATTTTTCTTCAAGCCCCAGCAGCCTATGTGATGGCTGGAGTGTTAGCAAAATGACTTAACGGACTTGCCTTTTTTCTTCCTCTCGTTCACAAAATACGATTTTATTTTTTTTTATTTTTATTTTTAAAAAAATTTTTTTTTTCTCAACTTTTTTTTTTTTTTTTTAATTTATTTTTGGGACAGAGAGAGACAGAGCATGAACGGGGGAGGGGCAGAGAGAGAGGGAGACACAGAATCGGAAACAGGCTCCAGGCTCCGAGCCATCAGCCCAGAGCCTGACGCGGGGCTCGAACTCACGGACCGCGAGATCGTGACCTGGCTGAAGTCGGACGCTTAACCGACTGCGCCACCCAGGCGCCCCACAAAATACGATTTTAAAGCAACAATAACAAGGAAAGTTTTCTCTTTTCTCAGTGGCTAAGAGTTGAGGACAATACTTTGGGGTCCAGAGACAGCCAAGCTCATCCCTGTTTACCGTGAGTGTGTAGGGGGTGGGAACACACTCCACGCCCCCTTTCCCAGATCCCCCAACCTTGAGTGGGGAGAGTAGGCAGATGGGGTCGCTCCTTCTGGGAGCCATCCCATTTATCTAATACTGACTCCCAGCCCCACTTCTGGCATTCAGGGTTGCTCCAAGATAGCCACACACATTGAAAAATGGCCTACATTTTTCCCTTCCTGCAAAAGCATCTTTGATGTATGAGGCAGCAACTCCAGACTCCCAGGGCTTTGGGGCTAGCCAGAGTCTTGAGGTTGAATCAAGAAGGTGAACAGGTCTGGTTGTGGAGGGTAATTTTTTTGGGGTGCTGGAGGCCCACAGTGGGTGCAGTGAGGTACCAGAGGGGATGGCTGGTTCTGAATGCTCTAAGAAGAAATGATCAAATCCCATGATACTCTTAGGCCCAGTGTTTCTGCCTTGTGTGATAGGGGGTGACAGTAACTACAGAACCTTGGTTCTCCTGTCTCCTCTCTGATATCATCCTTCATGTAGGAATCTTTGGGTTGCAAATGATGGAGGAAAAAAAAAAAAACACTTAAACTGGCTTAAACAAAAATAGAAATGTATTGGTTCCTGTAAGTGAAGTCAAGTAGTAGGTTAGGTTTCAGGTAATGCTCAATCCAGATGAATTACGTCTCCCTAGAACTTGATTTTTTTTTTTAAATTTATTTATTTTTTATTTTTTAATATATGAAATTTACTGTCAAATTGGTTTCCAGATTTTTTTTTTTCCACTTTCTTCATTTCCCTTTTCCATTGCTTCATTTCAAGACTGGGTCCCCTCGGAATCATAACTTGGTTGCCAGAAGCTCCTTGAACTCCACATTTCTTTCTTCTTTCCAGTGAGAATGGAAGGAACTGTCTGGATACTTTTGGGATTCAGTGTCTCTTGTTGGCCTGAATTAGGTCATATGCCTATTCTTTTTTTTTTTTTTTTAATGTTTATTTATATTTGAGACAGACAGAAAGAGAGAGAGAGAGAGAGAGAAGGGGAGGAGCAGAGAGAGATGGAGACAGAATCCGAAGCAGGCTCCAGACTCAGAGCTGTCCACACACAGCCCAACACAAGACTCGAACTCACGTGCAGTGAGATCATGACCTGAGCTGAAGTTGGACGCTTAACCCACTGAGCCTCCCGGGTGCCCCAGTCATATGCCTATTGTTGAAACAACAACTGTG
This sequence comes from Neofelis nebulosa, assembly GCF_028018385.1. NCBI lineage: Eukaryota > Metazoa > Chordata > Mammalia > Carnivora > Felidae > Neofelis > Neofelis nebulosa. The sequence continues at coordinate 66,227,759 of NC_080782.1, forward strand.
GCCATGAGATGGGCTGTGAGATTGTTTTGAGCCAGCCCAGGCCTATCTCTAGAGCTGGTAGTGGAATCAGTCCTACTCAAATTGAAAACAAGGCAGCTCCAAACAGGATGAATCCTCCCTAAGGAAAATGGACTTGAAGGCAATGACCATCCTAAACCCACTCCATCCTATTTGTAACTACTCTCTTCCTGTAATGGAATTATATAACCACACCCTCTGCCATATGGCTCTAGCTGTTGTTGTTGTTCTTTTGCTGTTTAGTTAACACAGAGGCTTAGATTTTGGGGTGCCATGTGACTTCACAGCAGCTCCCACTCTCTAGGCTAAGGACACTTCCCCACCCCACTGATGTTGGACTTGCTACACGACTCACCTTGGCCAATGTAACCTTAGGGGACATGATGTACACAAAGGCTTTAAATCTGTGTGGTTTACATTGGCTTCTTGCACTTCTTCCATCCACCATGAGAGGGGCATGCCCTGGATAGTCATGAGTCCTAGAATGCAAGACACATGCAGCAGAGCTGAACCCGCCCTGTGGCCTGAGGCAGAACCACCCAGCCAACTTTCAGACTACAGACAAGAAAAATACTTGTGGTCGTAAGTAACTGAGATTTTAGGGTTGTTTGTTGTACAGGATTATCACAGAAATACCTGACTAATGTCAATAGACAGAGGTTGCTAGGTTAGTTAGAGCTTTAGGGGGAATATCAGAAAGAAAATTAGAGGACTCCCCCAGAAAAGCCCCCTTTGCTCTCTAGAATCCAGAAGGGTGTCTGGTCTTCTTTCTGTCAGGATGTCTCATGCCTTTTCTTGCCAGGGGGCTTGGGAGAAAGGGGCTTTTGGCGGGGGGGGCAGATGCCAGAACATGGCCTAAAAGAGCAGTGAGACCCCAGCCCAGCCCACCCTAGCCATGAGCTCTGCTACCTGTTCCCTGATGGATGAAGTTGGAGCCAGGAGACAGACGGCAGAAGAGCATGTCCTCACAGCAAGCTCAGGGCAACCTCTGATCTGGGCTAGTTTGGGCCCCAACAGAGCCTCTCGGCTCTTAGTCACTGCATGCAGTTGGCATATTCCTAGGAAATGACATTTGGATTAAAGTTTTATAATTTAATCTCCATTTGAAATGCCTTTTAGAGAATCTAGTTGGAGAGCGAAGAAGAGAGGAAGCCTTGCAACAGTAAGTATTGACTCTCTATCTGATTTCCTAATGGTGGGCTCGCCTACATTATAGCAGCTACATTCACTGAGTGACAGATTAGGAAGCACTGTCACATTAGTCTCAAAACCCCTATGAATTTGAGTGGAAGGAGGAGGGTTACCCCACAGTTCTGATGACGAAAGCTGGGCTCAGAGATGGTAAGGGCCTTGCCCATATGAGCAGTGGTGAGTCCCATTCTCCTTTAGGCTATGGTCACATGGTACTCTGCAGCCCATCCAGTGACTTTGTTGGGGTCAGGTTGTCAGGTGTCTTCAGTGCCCGCCCTGGTCTTGAGGCATGGTGGGTTTGGAGAAAAGGGTCATTGCTTTAAACCTTGGCATTGGCTGGGGTGGTGCAGGTATCAGCAGTCCCACCTGGAGTCCAGAGATGGCCAGACTGGAGGGTCTTCTCTGGCCCTGTAGGTTCAGGCCTCTGCTGATGTTGGGAGAATGAACTTCGGCTCTGGGCAGGTATGTAGACCCGGACTCTACCACTTGGGTGAGTGACTTTGCCCCTGCAATCCTTAGTTTCCCAGAATATGTGCTCCACAGTAACCATTCAACACATAGGAGTTGCTACATTTGCCGTGTTTAGAATTGCTGAGATGGTAGTGTGGTTAAGAGCTTGAATTCTGGATTCAGATTCCCTGGGTTAAAATACTGGAACTACCTCTTACTAGGTGGGAATTTTCAAAAATTTTATGTAACCTCTCGGAGCCTTAGTTTCTTCCTCTGTGAAATGGGGATCGTAATAACAATTCCCTCTGGGTTATATAGGATTCAGTCTACTAATTCATGAGTCTGGGCACTCGGTCTAAGCACGGATTCTGATGTACATAAAGTAAGTGTTCCATACATGTGGACTGTCATACCTCATCTATGACTTCTATGATTGCTATTCTGTCAGGCATAGATGCCTGGGATGACCTTGGCATGACCCTTGGCCTGCTTTCAGCCCTCTCTTCTCTCTCATGGCCCCCCGGGCAAGTGCTCTGACCGCCCAGATGGCAGTGGGCTGCGGGGGGGGGGTGGGGGTGGGGGGGGTGGGGGTGGGGGGGACGAAGCTGGAAGTAAAGGCACAGAAAGGAGTTTCAAGATGAAGCTGAGGGTAGGGGCGGGGGAGGGATGTGACCCGAAAGTCCTTCCCCAAGGGCTCCACAGCTACTGGTCAATACTTCATCGACTTCCACAATCACTTCATATCTCCACATCTCTAACTTTAAGCAGGGGTCTTTGCTGCACAGCACGGCGTTCCTATGGCAACCTCCTGGTGACACAAAACAGCCATTCTCCCCAGAATGGACTGCCTTCTTCCTCTGTCTCCTAGAGAAGCCACAGGAGTGGTGGCCGATGGAGCCTTCAGCACCCTGAACAGAAGACCATAGTGTGGTCTGCAGCACCTTTTCTGACTCACCTTGTCCTAGGGCTTTGCTCTGAAAGATGCAGCTGGCCAGTAGTTGGTTCATTCTAATGTGTATTTATTGAGGGCCTAAGATGTCCAGCAACGCACCAAATGCTGGCTGGGGACCCACCAAAGTAGAAGACAGACAGAACCTGCCTTCAGGGACTAGAATTCTAGCTGGCTTCTGTTCAAGGAAAGAGAAAAGGAATAAGACAATTACAGCCAGTGCTAAGCACTATGGAGGGAATGTGACAGAGGGAGACTAAGGAGGTCAGGGAGGCCTCTCTGGAGATGCCAGATTCCATCTACACTAAGCCTTGAATGTAGTCACACAATACCCTGGAGGGAGTGCATCTAATGGGAGGAGACAGCAAGTGCAAAGGTCCTGAGGCAGGAGTGAGCCTGAGTGTTTGTTTTAAGAACAGGCAGAGCCTGGAGGATCTGGAATGTTGGCAGGCAAAGTGGGCTTGGGCTTCCATCAAGGAGGGCTTTGTGGGCTGGGGTCAGGGGTCAGGATTCTATTTTAACTATAATGGGCAGCCATTTGGGGGGGAGTTTAAGCAGGGTAGAGACATGGTCTAGTACAAGTTTTAAAAAGATTTTCTGGATTACTTTGGGGCAAGTGGGGCTCCTTACCTTCCAGGATCCTCCTGTCTGAGAAGCCCCACAATTACTGAGTAAAGTGTGTTTGTCTGCCAAATATAACTACTTCCTGGAGCTTCCTGGAGCTGGTCTTCCTTATACACTGGGTGGCCCATAACAGTCTCCCTGAAACATAGGGGTCTTCTCTTTACCCAATGTCACCACCATTACCACCACCCTCCTCTGCATGACTTTGATATTTGTGATCACTGACAGCAAAGCACCTACCCCAAGACCCAGTCAATCAAATTCTACCCCACCCCCTAAAGCCACTGAGATTTATCCCTGATGAATGGGCAGCCCCGGACTCATGAATCCGTCAGCCAGCCCAGGCCTGAGCGCTCAATCTCTCATAACTCTGTGTTAAGGATGTGGAGTGACATCTGAGACAGCTGGATAAAGGATGAAATAAGGAGCCTGATAAGTGGGATTGATGGCTGTCCTTGCCTAGACTTGGCTGGAGGAAGGGCTGAAGAGGACCCAGGATGAGTTATTACCTTTCCCAGGGCATCTGGGGCTCAGGCTCACTCCAGTCTGCATGGCAGACAGGCTTCTATCGATCCCTGGTCCCTTCAGGAATCTCAGTTCCAAGGCCCCAGAGAGATCCCTACATTCTGGTGGTTTGAGAATTTGAGAAAAACAAAATACTTCTCTGGAGGCTACAAGGTGTAAAGTGGGAGGATGCACTAGATGCTGAATAGGCCTCTGGGAAGTGGGAAGGCAGGAAATGAGAGTACCACATTGAGTCTCATTGGAGGTAGAAAGGATTCTTTTTTACCCATGACAGAAAACTGAACCAATCCGGCATAAGCCCAAAGGGACTACAATGGCTCACTCAGCTGAAGAGGTCAGGGATTGTTCCTTCTCCAGGCAAGGCTCAGTTCAGGACTCCAACAATGTGACCGTCCTTCCATATTTTGGATCTGCCTTCGAACAGATTCCATTCTTAGCAGGCTCTCTCCTCATTGTTCCAAAATGGCTGCCAGAAGCTTCTAAGGCCACCTGCTTCCATATTCATATCCAGTGGGAAAGATTCCTAGAATTGAATGTCATAAGTCTTGATCATGCTGACATAGGTCATGTGCTCCTTTATTAATTTACCTGTCACTGTGCAATGGGAAATGCTGATTGGCTAAGCTAAGCTGGGCTCACCTCCGAGCTGCCTGTGGGGTCGTTTCTACCCAAATGCATGGCTGGTAAGTTTGGGAAGGGGGAGGGGAGGAAACAGATGGTGGAGAAGCAACAAACACATGCCACATTCCCACTCAGTGGAATTTCGTACCATTTCTCAATCTATATCCTCACCTCTCCCTGATCACTGATCCAAAAGCATTTGTGGACATTGAGGAGGGCACCTGTTGGGATGAGCACTGGGTGTTGTATGGAAACCAATTTGACAATAAATTATATTTAATATAAAAAAATAAATAAAATTTTATAATAAAAAAAAGCATTCGTGGAGGCTCCAGCTCTATCCCTCCATATGCAACCTTTTGTATCAATCAGGACTCTTTGGTTGCAAGGGACAGAAACCGTCTTACAATTGGCATGAGCCAAAAAAGGAATTGTCCCACATAATTGTAAACTCCAGAGGTAGTGCTGCTGGCATTAGGCCCAGGTGATTCCAGGGACTTTGTCATCAGTATTTGATTTCTCTCCCTCTCTCAGCTCTGCTCCGGTCCAAGGGACTTTATTCTTTGGAAGTTTTCCCAAACTACTGCAAGGGGGGCCTCAGCAGTCCAGGCCCTCGTCTTGCTGTTTTGCCCACTGTTCTGCCTGAGGCCCAGAGCGATTTTCATTGGTCCATCCCTGACCAATCACTGAAGTGGAGTGGTGCTGGCACAAGTTGAATGGCCGGCCCGGATCCTGGGAGGCGGGAGGAATCCCGCCTGACCCTCAGGAACTGATGGAAACTCCTAATGTTGTCTCCAGAAAAGAAGACCTGGAAACTGGGCAGACAAGACAACAGTATACCGTTCCCTTGCAGTGACTGGGCTGCTCTGCGTCGTTCTCCAGAAATACCATCCCCTCGGTGTGTACAAGTCAGGGAAGGAGGGTATGAGAATCAGGTCATCTTCCCTTCTGTGGTTAGTAGGTGCTTGATAAACCCTGCAGAACAAACACAGAATGCGGCTTGAAATTTGATGCCGAAATCACAGCTTCTGTGTTTGGAGCAGCTACCTACTGGAGGGCTTCACAAATCTCATTTTCAAGAATAACATCTAAACAAGATAAGGGTGAGGAAATGGAAGCCCAGAGATATGCAACAATTTTCCCAGGTCACACAGCTGCCGAAGGACGGAGCTAGGACCTTCACCCACGTCTGGCTGAGTCTAAAGCCCCTGGCTTTATCGCCCACCCTGGCCCTAACCCTCTCCGCCCCCCCAAATGTGAGCTCCAGGGACCTGCAAATATCAGGCTTATTGTCTCTGATTTGATCTCCTTTTTCACCAGCCCTTGGAGTATGAGGAAACCCCACTTAGGGGAGCACCCGGGCTGTTCTGGGGGAAAGGGAAAGAGTGTGTGCTGCCTCCTGTGACGCTTACCCCCAGCTGGTTTCCTTGCTGTCAGGGTCTTTGCACATGCTGTTCCCTCTGCCTGGAACACACTTTCTGCCAGTCTCAGCTCCTCTCTCAGTTCCCCCCGGGCGGCCTTCCGTAAGTAGCTCCCACCATAAACATCCCTGTGTGTTATACCACTATTCACAATCTGAAATGTTCCTCTCTGTTGACTTGCTTATTATTATCTTATGCCTTTAGAATGGTAAGTTCCAAGGGAGCAGGTACTTTGTCCATCTTGTTCAAGGATGTGGGATCCTCAGAACCTAGAATTGTCCCCAGCACGTAGTATGTGCTCAGGAGATACTCTGACAATGGGAAGAGTGAATGAATGGCCTCAGAGTTCGCTATGTGCCATTCTGATTTCTGAGTTCATCAAGGCTTTCTTGTGTATGTCCTGCTTTTGGGGCTGGGACTTCCATTTGGCAGTCTGGCCTCTCTGCTGCCCGCCAGCCTTCAGACTAAGCTTCTGGAGTACCAACCAGAGCAGGAAGCTTTTTTTGCAGGCAGTGCTCACCTGCATGCTATTCAGTGTCCACGGAGGGGCTTGTACTGACTTGCAGGAGAAATTCTCCAGTGAGTCCCCAAAAGCTCATTAGTCTGTCCCCCCCGGCTGCACATCGCCAATGTGGCCTGCGAGGCAGCTCGTGATGGGTTTGGTAGTGGCCATATGCCACGTGGGTCTCCCTGTGGCCCCTGCAGCAGGATGGAGTGGGGTGGCAGGCTGGGGACTGATGTGTTTGTTATCTGTGGCTCTGGAGTCTCTTAAATCTCCCTGCTGATGCTGGGAGAAAGTGAGGGCTTCCGGATCTCTCCTTAGTTACTGTGAGGTCCCTGTCCATGTCCCCACTCCCACCATCATGTCTTGCTTTACTTGGACCCTCCCAACCTTTCCTTCACGTTACCACTTTTGTTGCCCTCACACTTATTTCCCTGTTTTTAGAAATAGTAGGGTCTCTCCTCCATCCCTCTCCACCATCCTAGAGTGGAGGGGACAAATGACCAGTTAAGTCATCTGGGCACAGGATCTAACCTGAAAATTCTTGAGAGTTTGGGCATGAGTTAATAGCCCACTCCTGTATTTTCCCCAGGAAAGAGGTGGAAAGTGAAATCCAGAGCATTTAAACCACACCAGGAGAAGCCAGGGGGTAGGTGAGAGAATAGCGGCATATATGGAACAGAATCCAAAGGTCTTAGGAAGGCCTGAGAAGCCCCTGCTGGCCACCCCCATGTCACCTCCTGTACCCTGAGCTCTAGCTCGCTGGCCTCATAGGTCTGCTCTCTTCCTCGTACCCTAGGCTCACTGCTTCAGTCACTCAGCTGTTAGTTCACATACCACCCAAACATGCATCAGAATTAAGGGAGGGCTTGTTGAACCCTGGTCACAGGGGCCTGAGAATTTGCATTCCTAGTTTCTCAAGGATGCTGAAGCTACTGGTCCAGATAGGCTTTGCCTTAGTGAGGCTTGCTTTGACTCCTCCATTTAAAGTTGTCTGCTGCCCTTACCCTGTCTTTCTCCATGACAACCCTCTGCTTAGCTTTCTTAGTTTTCCATTACACTTATCTGTAATTATCTTTTGGGTTTTGTTTGTTTGCTTGTCTGCCTCCAGCACAACAGACAAACCTCCATAAAGGCAGCGACATGTTTCCCATCTCCTGAGTACCGCAGCATTGTGAGTAGTGCCTGGCACATAGTAGAAGTTCACTTAATATGTGTGGGATCAGTGAATGATGAGCATTCTCCACACTGTGATCTCCAGGGCTCCCCTTATGCTTAGGAGAAAGGTCTCAGGAAATCTGCCCGAATGCAGTATGATGTGTGGAGCCTCTGTGGTGATAAAAATTCCAGAGCTGAATGAACGTTCCCTGCCCTCAGGCACACGCCCTGCTAATGAGCCAAAAGAGGCTATTTTCAAGCGGCTCAATGTTGCTTTTTCACCAATCTGTAATTGTGCTTCTGACACTTCCTTAGACAACGTGGAAGATGTAGGCAGAATTATTATTATTGTTGTTGTTGTTGTCTAGTATTTATTATACACATTGTGTAGGATGAGCCATTACTCCTGAGTTCTAATCAGTGTCTCATTCCCTGAAGACAGTCTCGTGAGCAGCCTGTAAAACCCACAGTAAGCTGGAGATTCCCAGCACATCTGTTAGGAGCCTGGGATTCAAGGTGGTTTCCAGGCCCTGTCCGGGCAGCAGAGAGCCCTGGAGTCCTGGGAATGGAGAGGAGGTGTTGAGAGCACCCATGGGCTATTTTAAAAGCTCTCATCAAATTGTACAGTGTGGAGGGATTGAACTTTAAGAGCATTTCCATAAGTAAATGGTTTCTGGTCTCTCGCTGCTTTACAAATGCCCCTGCCCTAATGTCTTCTTTAAAACCCAGCAGCAAGTCCCATACACAGATCTGTGACAGAGGCAGGACCACAGACTGTCCTGGAAAGCTAGAGCATCTGTGTGTGCCCTTCTGAGCAGAAGGTGGTAGAGTGGGGGACTGATGGGTGAGGACACAGAACGGGAACTTGCAGCCACAACGATGTGCCCTCCCACCAGTTAGGGGTGGCTGCCCGCCCCCACTCCCTAGTCAGCCCCCACTCCCCACCCCCAGCCAGGAGTGATGGAGGGTGGCCTGGGGCCTGGGGAAGCTTCCACAGCAGACACACATTTCCTGCCTAATGGGAGGTGGTTGGGTTGGTAATGAGCATTCCCGCTAATTTGGAGGAATGATTTAGCACCAGGAGGAGCTCTGGGAAAATATCTGAATACAGAGAGCAGGCAGATTCCCCCACCAGGCAGCAACTCCAAGCACCCTTCTCCTGCTTGAGGATTTGGTTCTGGCCACACAGGGAGGGGCTGAGAACATCGGGCACAGCCTCCTTTGGAAGGAAGTGAGGATGCAGATACCAGCCCAGTGCTGGGAGCTAAAGAAGGGAGAGAAGGTGCAAAACACAGGTCATCCCTGCCCCACAACAACGGGCTCGTGGTAGACAGGTGAACCTCTGGGTTAGGGCGACGAGAATGTGGATGGGTCATGGCCCAGCCATCTAGCCACCGGGACACACACCTCTGTGCCCCCACTGTCTTCCCCTGCTGTAGGGATTCAACAGGACGGTGGGTGGGCAGGTGCTGCACACATCTGTTCATCCATTCGACATGTATTTATGAAACACCTACTATGTGCTAGGTGTCATTTGGGCCCTCAGGGTCTGCTGAACACGTCCACTGAGGTCCCTGCTGATGTTTCACGTTCCAGTGGGGAAAGAAGAGGACAATAGATAGGTAAGCAAACACATGAAAAACATAGCATCACAGATAACTGCAGACTAGAATATAAAACAGAGAGATGTGCTGGAGAATGCCAGGGGCGGGGACAGCAGAGGGAGGTGGCACTTCAGCTGTGACCTGAGAGATGATGAGAATTTGGGAAAGGAGCATACCAGCCGGAGGGAACAGCAGGGGCAAGAGCCCTGAGGTGGGAACCAGCGTAAATGTTGAGAGGCGGGGATGGAAAGGAGGAAAATGATTGAAGCAGAGGGAACAAGAGTGTGAGAAGGATTCAGCAGTGAAAGGAGTTTGCATTTCACTCAAAGTGTAATAGGAGCCATTGGAGAGCTTCACATGTGGAATGCCACACTCTGGTGGGTATTATAAACAAAACAAAACAAAACAAAACAAAACACTGGATGCTCTTCCAGAATGGAGAAAATGGGTAGGAAACCTCAGGAGGTGATAGTGAGACAGGAGGGGGCTTGGGCCAAGGGAGCAGAGTGGATGAAGAGAAGCGGACAGAGGGGTCTGGGATAGGTCTGGGGGTGGAGCCAGCAGCATTTGCTGGTAGATTGCATGTGGGAGGGGATGAGCCGAAGAATGTTTGGATCTGGAGTCTGAACCAGTCCTGGAGGCAAAGAAACATGTGGGAGGAAAGCGGGGTGCCTGCATGGGCACCTGACTAAGGGGAGTGGACCCAGAAATCTGATTTTTAATGATCGGATACCCAGGTGATTCTAGTGGAGCTCTGAGCTCTCAAATTGCAACTCTGAAGGCTGAATTCTGTGTGTTTAAAAAACATAGCCTGGGGTTCTGGTTGCTGAGTAAGGGGCCAGGATACAAAAATTTAAGCATAGAAAACTGCTTGTCATTTGACCCATTACTACTCTCTCCCCACGAAGCCAAGAAAGGGAAAACCCCATAGTCCCCTCCTTTAGAAAGAATGTAGGTGCCTTTTCCTGGGGGGTCTTTCCCTTCCCCCAAAGGTCCCTTCTCTTCTGACATTCTGAGATTTGGAAGGTGGAGGGAATCTCTGAGATACCTGCTGCCTGAGTGTGAAATGAGGAAATGGGCAGATAAGAGGCTGACACCTCCAAACTATCAGTGATTCCAAGAGTCCCAGGCAAGATCTCAGTCCTACCTGGAGTTGATTCAGGAATCAAGATGACCTGAAAGATGGCAGCCTAGCCTCACAAGGTTCATTTTCTCACATAAAACAAGTCTGGAAGTTGGCAGTGTAAGGCTGCTAAGACCATCTGTGGTCATTTGGGACCTAGGTTCTTTCTACTTGTCCATTGCCCTTCTTGGCATAGCTCTTATCTTAGGGCACCTCATGGTCCAAAATGGCTGCAGGACTTCCGGACATCATGTCAGGCTGGAAGGAGGAAAGAGCAAAGAGCCTGCATCTCATTGGCCAGAATTTTGTGCATTGGCCATACTTAGCTGCAGCGGAGGCTGGGAAATGTAGGGGCTTTTTCTTTCTTTCTTTCTTTCTTTCTTTCTTTCTTTCTTTCTTTCTTTCTTTCTTTCTTTTTCTGAGCCCTTTTTCTAGGATTCTGTAGTAAGACAGAAGGAGAGGATGTTGGAAGGCAGTTAGCCATCTCCATCCCCGGATATTAATAGTGACCACAAGGGGCGCCTGGGTGGCGCAGTCGGGTAAGCGTCCGACTTCAGCCACGTCACGATCTCGCGGTCCGTGAGTTCGAGCCCCGCGTCAGGCTCTGGGCTGATGGCTCAGAGCCTGGAGCCTGTTTCCTATTCTGCATCTCCCTCTCTCTCTGCCCCTCCCCCGTTCATGCTCTGTCTCTCTCTGTCCCAAAAATAAATAAACGTTGAAAAAAAAATTAAAAAAAAAATAGTGACCACAAGTAAGTAATGTCAAGGCATTGCCCTGCTTAAAACTCCCTGAGCCTCCAGTCACCTGTACCCCTCCATCCTGGCTGCCACAGCCCTGCTGACTCCAGCCCTACCTGCCCCCCTCTAACTCATCTCCTACTGTTCTCCTCCTCCCTGTCTGCTGGCATCGTCAACATGTCAAACTTATTCCCACCTCAGGGACTTTGCAGTTGCTATTCTCCCTACCTATAAATCTTTCCCCCAAGATCGTCACACAGCCAGCTCACCTCATCATGCTGGTCTCAGCTCAGATGTCACCTCTTTAGAGATGCCTGTCTCAACCTCTCTCCCCCATAGCCACTCTCAACTCCACTAACCTGTTTTATTTTTTTCCAAAGCATTTGGCACAATCTGAAGTTATATGTTTTATGTTTATGCTCCTCTGCCTGTTTATACACAGGCTTGTATATCTATATATATATGTATGTATATATATGTATATATGTGTGTACATATATAGATATGGAGAGATATAGCTAAAAGAGAATTCTTTGTGCTTCCTTCTGTGCGATGGGGTTGGATGTAAGAAGGTTGTTGATGAGAGTCCCCACTTTAGTGTGGCCATTCGTGTTAGGAATGTACTTTGTCACACCCTTACTTGGCATCACCTTGTGGAAGAGGTGGCTCCTCTGACCTTCACTGTGCCTGTCTGTTCATCTTGGAATAACAGTGATTGTGGCTCTGGAGCCCTGACTATGCTTGACCACAAATGTTCAAACTTTCTCCAGTCATCTGATCATCTTCTTTCATGTCTACACCTCCTCTCCCGCTGTGTTGTGGAGCACAGGCTACAGGGGCTCCTGACAAACAGCAGAAGAGATTTTAATTTTTTGAGATCTTGAGTCCCTGCAGATGCTTTTTTCTCTACTCTCATTTGATGGATAGTTTGCCTGGGTATAGAATCTTGTTTAGAAATAATTTTCTTTTTTTTTTTTAATTTTTTTTTTAACATTTATTTTATTTTTGAGACAGAGAGACACAGAGCATGAATGGGGGAGGGTCAGAGAGAGGGAGACACAGAATCCGAAACAGGCTCCAGGCTCTGGGCTGTCAGCACAGAGCCCGACGCAGGGCTCGAACTCACGGACCGTGAGATCATGACCTGAGCCGAAGTTGGCCGCTTAACCGACTGAGCCACCCAGGTGCCCCAGAAATAATTTTCTTTCAGAATTTTAAGAGCATTATACCATGTCTTCTAGTCTGTCTAGAAACTTGTAGACCTCTCTTTTTGTCCCCAGGCTTCTGAAATTTTGTAGCACTGTGCTTTGGTGTGGGTCTGTTTTCATCCATTGTGGTGAGAAATTTGGGTCCTTTCAGCTAAAAAGTGTGTGTCCTTCATTCTTGAGACATTTTCTTCAAATATTTGATTTACAATTTTTTCCCTCTCTGTTTTCTCTTTCTTCAACTTCTGCTACTCAGCTGTCAAATCTCTTGAATTGATTTTTCAATATTCTTACCTTTCCTCTCTTATTTTCCATTTCTTTGTCTTTTTGCTCTATTTTCTGTGAGGTTTCCTCACATCGGCCTTCTAAATCCACCTATTCCTTTTTAAAAATCACTTCTTTCTGCTTTTAATTTCCAAGAAATCTCTTTTAATTTTCTATTCTCTAAATGTTCCTTTGATTAGAGCTTCATGGATGTAATGTTTCCTCTTATCTCCCTGGGATTATTAATAATAATCTTTAAAAGCTTTCTGCACCTTGCACAGCCTTTGTTTCTGTACACTGTATTTTCTATTTGTCTGCTTTGTTTGCTCTATTCCATGACAGAGGTGTCCTTCAGATGTCTGGTGACTTGTGGTCACCAGATCATGCTTAAGTACCAAAATACTGATTAGAAACACTGAGGTCTTGATGGACTTCTGGTAGGGGAATTCACCAGTGTCAGTGCCTTGAGGTCTTTCATCTGGGGAGGGTCAGATTCCTTAGAGAAACTCTTTTAGTCTCCTCCTTGGGAAGAGGTCTGTCCTTGTGGCTTCTGGAGCCGAGTAGGAGAAGGAAGCTGGGTGGTGGTCAAAGTATTCTGTATCCCACTTTCAGTATAGTATCTAAGCTCTTAGCTGTGCCTTCTCCTGAGACAATAAGCTCTGGACTTATGCTCGGGAGTTGAGAAGCAGTTACCCAACAGCTTGGAGTGAGTTGGAGATCCAGATTCCCACAGATTACAAAAGCCTTTGCTGTGTTCTTTTTTTAACTCTCATTCATCCCCATTTCCAGGTGTCCCTGGGGCTGCATGTTCCTGAGGCTTTGGGACTTGGGGTGAAAGCACTTGAGTGTCTTCTAGGGACTCAAACAGCCTACTCTTCTGTCTATCTGGGACCTCTCCGTCAGGTGTCACTTCTGATTTCCAGCTTCCAACATCACATCACCACCATCTCCACCTTCCTATTGAGTTGATGTTTTTAAAAAAATCATTTGCTGTAGTTTTAGTGGGAAGTGGAAGGCAGTGCAATTACATATAGGTGTTCGGTCTGCCATCCTGCCTCCTCACCTTACAACTGAGTAGCTGGGGGTGAGTTTGGGGCGTCCTGGGGAGATGAACAGTAACTGCCCTGGAAGCCCATCCTTTGTTTACAGAGATGCTCACTTTATGAGGCTCACCTCCTGATGTGGAAACTGAAAATGCAGACACACACTTTCTGCTGTCCCTAGCAGTCAGCCTGTGAGTCTGTACCCAAGCCCAGCCAATAAGATGCTCCTTGCCCCAGATCTGACTCAGGAGCTAGTGAGCAAAGAAGCAGGGCAGGGGAGAATCTTCTGTTTGGGGTAGCAGCAGGGACTATGCTGTATCTTGTGCAGGCTGTGGTGGCCATGGTCAGGGTGTTGGCAGCATTGTCCCCTCTGGCTGGGTTCTTCACAGGATTTGTACCACGATGAGCTAAGAACCCTGAGTGATACACACAACCGACTGGTTGTGGCGCCACGGGGAGGTCTCTGATGTGATACCGTGTCCTTCCTGTGCCATCCAGCCATGTGAGGCTGCATCTGGAGCCTCCCCAGAGGGGGCCTTCCCCACCTGCAAGTTTTTCAGAGCTCTGTCCTGCTCCACTTCTCTGGACTGACCCTCTCCTGCCCTTCCCAATTCTTGACCCTTGACCTCCTGTCCTTTATCCAAAGGCAAGCCCCACACTGTGGCTGTGTCTCTCAGCTGAAATCAAACTGATCGCACAGCACCATCTGCTCTGCCCATGTTTGTGCCTCCTCTGTTCACCTAGGTCATGTACTCTGACACCCAGAGGGAAGTGCCCCAGCCCTTGGCCACCAGAGTCATCTCAAACAATTATTTCATATTTCAAAATGTACTAAGTCGTATGTTTATGCCTTGTTTCCCCCCCCCCCCCCCGGAAAAATGTGAACGTCTCATCTCTTCATGGCCGAGCACAGGACCAGGCATTGTGCAAAATGTTCAATAAATATCTCCCCACATCCCTGCTCTGTTGAAAAAATAAAGTGCTTATGAACCCATGTATGATTTACAGACACAAATGTTGGTAGCGAAAATTATTCTTTCTTATCTGAGTTCAGTTTTCTACTAGCTTTTATTGTAAAAACAATATAACATGAAAGGCATTTAAAAAAAAAAAGAGGGGGAAATCATTCATAATTCTACCAGCACAACTATTTTCGTGTGCGTGTGCATGTGTGTGTGTGTGTATGTGTTGCCTTTAAGCCTTTTTCTACGAGTGCCCACCTGTTTACAAGCTCCAGTCCTTAAGATCCAGCACAAAGACCACTTCCCAGGGCAGTTTTCTGAGACTCCACGTAATTCCTTCCTCCTCTGTTGTTGACCTTCTCACCCCCCAAGGGTCATTACTTGTTTCCAGGTCACTGAGACCAGTGACTTCTTGGGAACAGGAATTGTATCCCAAGAGTCTCTGCCCCAAGCCCAGGGCAGGGCACGTGCTGCTGCTTCTCATGGTCACAGTTTTGTATTCTGCACTGTCACTGCACATTAGAACAGATGCCTTTCCCCCTGTTGCTCTGTAGTTTTCATAACGATCATTTTTAACGGCTCCAGAATATTTCATCAAGTGGATGTTTCATAATTTAGTTAACCAGTCCCCTACTGGGGGACATTTGGGTTGTTTCCAGTTTTTTTTCCCCTACCACAAATAACACTGCAACAACCGGTTTTGTGCAATACAGTTTACTTCTCCTTTTGAGTAAATTCATGGAATTCCTGGGTTGAGCAGGTCCCTGGCTCTGGAGCCTATTCCATCCCGGCAACCTGTGAGCTTTAAGCCCGTTTCAACCTCACAAGACGAACACAGAGGCCCCCCCAACCCTGTCTCCCTTGGGCCTAAACACATCCTATGACTACTACCCGGATCTGTCTCCCTCGCTCAGCTGAGAGATCAGGGATTGAGTCGTTCTTATTCGGCAAATGTGTATTAAAGTGCTGTTTATTCTTGGACTCTCTGGAGCCTGATACAAACCTGGTGTGTCTGAGGTGCTCACAGCATTGGCCCGATGTGTCTGCCGCCTCACATCTTTGCCGCTTTCTCTACATCCTCTCAGTGGGGAACCAGCCAGCGCAGAGAGGTTTTGGTGCTACTGCTGTTCTTGGCCCCATAGGTAGACCGAGGCTTCAGGCTGGCCAGTCAGAGCACTGCACCCTGCTCGCAGGGATTGGCTCTGGGAAGGTCACATGATCCAGTCAGAGCCAATGAGTTGCAACCTTGGGTTATTTGGAGAGAAGCCTTTCCTCCTGTTGAACTCGGCGCTCTGAGGATGGCGCGTTGATGACGCGGTGTTGCTGATGGAATATTGACCGTGAGGTACTATCGATGGTGGGACATTGGAGCTGCCCGCAGCCATTTTGTCACCCTACGGGGAGACCCCACCTGAGAATGGTGTCAAGTGCAAGGCGAGTAGGACGAAGAGAGACAGAGAGCACATTCTTTCGTTTACTCCTTCTACATCTATTTGTTAAGCCCCCCCCCCCCCCCGCCCCCCACCCCGGGCCAGGCCTGTTCTCTGCCCTGGAGAAACAGCATGGACAAGACAGAGCGCCATTCTCACCAAGCTCGTGGACACTCTAGCGGGAAAATCAGTCTCTACAATAAGCCTATATATAAGCAAGAGGCAAAGGCTTTGAAGGGTGAGACCGAGTGGACAAAGGAGGGTGGCCGCTTTAGATGGGTCCTGGGGTGGGGGTGCTCTGTGAGGAGTGGGCGTTGGCGTGGAGGCTTAAGTGATGCGAGGGGATTGCCTCCCACGTGGAAGCAGCCAACTAAAGGCCTTGCCCTGAGGCGATGGGGCATGGTGCACGGGGGTTTTTTTGTTTTGTTTTTAAAAAATTGTTTAAATTGGGGTAAAATACACATGACATAAAATTTACCATCTTAACCGTTTTGGTATGTCTAGTTGAAGGGATGCACGGGTTTGGAAGACCTTTTGAACCCCTGGCTTCAGCGGTAACCGGAACAGCCACGACTCCCTGACTCTTCAGTTACGGGAGCCAATAGTTGCCCCATCTGGTCAAAATTTGAGCGAGACTGTGGGTCACTGGTTCCCCGAGGCCTGATACAACGTTGTTGGGTGAGCAAATAGATAAGTGAATAATCAGGAACTGGAAGTCGCTAGAAACATATGCCACCCCCAGCAGTGAATCAGTAGCCAGCGTCTCTACAGGCTCGTCAGTGGCCGGTATTATCATCAACCAACTTTCAAGCCTAGAATTTGAAATACACGGAGGAAACAAAGGATCCAGGGAGAGAGAAAACGAGACAGGCCTCTCCTCTCTTCCCTCAAGTTCTCGGCACTCATCCACGTACAACTGGGTCGCGGCCTCCTTTGTTCTCTGCTCTGAGCTGTTGTCTTATGGTAGGTTGTGACATTTCCACCTGGAGGTGTCTTGCTTATTGCTCTGGGGACGTTTTTATTTTTTTATTTAAAGAGAATTTCCATGGTAGTCTGTGCCACCAAGGGCCGTCGGGAGCCCCTGGCAATATGATTCTGTCTGAAGAACAAAGAGACAAATTTGCAGAAGATCAAATGCAAAGGCATCGTGAGAGAAGGAGAGGGCTGGGAGTTACAGATGAAAACTGTGCCGGTTCCAGCCCAGATCTGTGTGTTTTGCTGAGATCTGAGGGCCATGAATAATGGAGGATACACACACAGCCCGGGGTATGTGGCTGTTGGATGTGTGAGAGGAGAGGGGGTTCCCCCCAACCTCGCTGAAGATATGGCCTTGCTGTGAGGAAGCAGGGCCAGGCACAACCCCTCCAGGCGGGGTCACCGCAAATGGAAAGAGCAGTGAAGAGAAAGAGGATGGGCTGAAGGGGCTGGAGAGCCTGCAGCCAAGGGGGTTCTTTGTCCTGCTGTGGCTACATGAGTGTGAGGGAAGCTCAGGCATAGGAAAAATACAATTCTAGGTTCCCAAAGAGGGCTCCACTTATCCCTTGGGATTTAGGGGAAACGCAGAGGACGCGAGAGCTCTCTTCCTGGACCCTACTGCAGGTGTGGCTTCTCTGCCAGCTTCAGGAAGGAGCCTGCGGCCTAGTTTGGGGGTGCACGCTCTGTGACCCTTCTCCTGAGAGTCTACCCATCCCCTGACCTACTCTGTGCCCCCATTGTCCTCCATTCAGTCCCCTCAGCTTGCCTTCCCTTAATACCTAGCACCCCTCCCAGGTCCCCAGGCTCACCCTCCAGGCTCAGAACCTTTCCCTAAACACCCCTGCCCTACTTTCAGCCTTCAGTTCTGAGACTTCACCCTCCTCAAGCTCCTCCCAGCTTCCACATCCTAACACCCCCATCACAGGCCCTCTTCCCTCACCCCTGTTCTAGTCTCCCCTCCCCTTTCCTGGAGCTCCCAGACCTCTGGGTTGGCCGCCCCACATGTTTCCATAATCTGCCTGCCCACTGGCTCCTCGCTGGGGTTACAGCCTTGCACCCTTTGCAAAGCTCTGAGACATCTGTTCTTGCCCGCTCTGTCCAGTGCAGCACAGGGTCTCATCTTTCTGGGAGTGGACTCTCATCCTTTGTTTCTGGCATCCACTACCAGAACCTGCTTCCTGACAAGTAAGAACCAGCCTCCCTCTGTAGAAGCTGACTGCTGGACATTTGCTCTCCAGGCCCTCCTGACCACTAGGATCCCCCATCAGTTCCACCTGCCCCAACCAACCAGGATCACAAAGAAAGCGGGGACCATGCACACTCCAAGAATCTGTTTGTTGATAGGCAGTGGCTGCACTAGCTGCAGAAGCACTCTCCTCTCGCTTCCAGGGGCAGCGGGGACAGGACCCAGGGCCCAGCTGGGCAGGTTGGGGTGTTAAAGCCAAGAGAAGGGCAGTGGTGGCTTTGTGTCTTTTCCCGTATATTCAGGCTGTAAGCATGAGGCTCGGCCTCCCAGAGGGTCTTTGCGGTGCACATATCCTTTATTTTTTTTTAAGTGTATTTTTATTTATTTTGAGAGAGAGAGAGCAAGTGGGGGAGGGGCAAAAACAGAGGGAGACAGACTCCCAATACGATTTAACAATATCTATCAAAATTATGAATGCATATATCCTTTGACACAATACTCCCACTTTGGGGAGTTTATATTACTCCTATCCTACTCAGTTATTGTAGCCTGGAGTTTAGAGATCTTTCCTGATCAGAACACAGAAACCATTTTCGTCTCCAATCAGCCCCCACTAGGCTCTCTCTCTCTTTTTTCCCACAGTGTAGTATTTTGTTGTGAAGACAGGCCACAGCTCACTGAGCCAGTCCCCTCTTGGTGGACACCTGAGTTGCTTTTGACCTTTTGCTGCTCTAGTGCAGTGCATACCTTCTACATATCATCTCATTTGTATAAAGTAGAACGTCATGCAATTTATCAGGTAAGAAAATAAGATACACCACAGTCTACAGGTTATGTTATGTTTTGCACCAGAAAGAGGGAAAATGAGAATATGTCTTTATATTTATTATACTTCCACAAAGATAAGTCTGGAAGGATAGACAAAAACCTAATAATAAACATACTTGCCTTTTGTGGTTGGTGGAGGGGATGGGGAACTGAGTGATAGAGGTGGAGGTAGGAGAGAGACTTCCCCACTCACCTGGTAGTCTTGTTTTGCTTTTGGACCCACTTGACTGTATTACCTGTGTTGTAAAAACAACAAACGTAGCCGAGTGTATAGGTGGCACACAGAGACATAGATGTGACCCAAATCCTGACGATGACAGTTGATGGCTGAATTGGGGAACTGCTCTGTATTATAGCTTTGGGCTGTTTCTCATTCCCAGACTATTCCTTCACCCACGGGAGCCAACAGGGAGCTGGGGAGAGAATGGGGGTGGCACCTATAAACGCAGACCCCTGCCCAGCTGAGCACATGTGACGGCTTGCTGCTCGCCTACCTGCCCACAGCATCCTGTTCCTCATCCAGTTGTCCACCGTGTCTAGGGGTATTGATTAGGAGACCTCTTGTGGAAACTGGACACCTTAAATCCTGCTTCCCTCCCAAGACAGAAGACTTCAGAGGGGCCGGCCCAAGTTAGGGAACTGTCCTGATGACAGCCAAAGTCAGGTTCCTATACTGACAGAGGCCACCTGTTCCCAACAGCCCAGTGGACCTGCACCAGGTGTGGGAACCCAGCAGAGCGGCCCACACCCTGGTCCCCAGATCGCGACGTTTGTAGAGGCTGAGCTGGGCACACAACTTAAAATCTCCCCTCTGCAGCCAGAATGAGGGCCTTGGGCTTTGGGGAGAGAGCCAGAGCGGAGGCTGGGGGAGGGCCATGTGCCCGTTTTGTCTCCAACTGCCTTTGTTCTCAAATAAACACGCCAGGGCTGCCTCCCCCCCCACCTGAAAGCCGCTTCTGCCGGAGAGAGAAATCGTATACAATCTCTGCTTTAGCTGTACAAAAAGTCTGAAATTGCTTGGAGACCGGGCGGGAGGGAGCCTGGGCAAGGCTGGGGGGGGGGGGGGGGGATCTGGGCGGGTAATTGCGGGTCATCTATCTGCCTCTGTCAGCGTGTCTGCTCGGCAAACGTTTGCAGAAAGGACTTGGTGAATTTGCTCCCCCCGCCCCATCTTGCATTACTTACTCTTTCCTCAGCAGCTGTAAAACCTTTTTCTCAAAACTGCCCTCAAGCATAATGAACAGGAGACATTCAGAGCTGGTAAGAAAGACAACCCTCAAATGATGCACCCTGCTCTTTCTCAAGGTCTCCAAGATGAGCTAACACCAGGCCAGAATCTGCTTTGGGGGCAGTGCAGACCTGAGCACTGCAGGGGACACCAGGGTCCATAGCATAAAGGGGGTCTCAGCCACTTCCTCCACCACCCCGCTCAGGGCAGTGGCCCCAGAGGAGAGGTACGAGCCTCCTCCAAATGGACTTTGGGGCTTAGAACCCATGACCCACTCAGCCCCACTGACATTCACCTGCATTCCTGTGGTAACCCTCAGGGGCCTTGTTGAAGTGAGGGGTCAGGGACGGGAGTCTTGGCTAGTGGTAGTGCTTTGTCGTGGACACGATGCCAGGGTGACCAGCCCAGCTCCTCAGAAGGTACAGGACCAAAGACCACTGGGCAGCCCCAAACGTGGCTAAGAGAACCAGAACTGCACTCTCCTTTGGGGGCAGGGAGGGGTCTGGGGGAGGAGGGGCAGGGGTTGACCCTGGGACGTGTGGCATGGAAGCCTGTGGGGCACTGGCAACGCCACTTGCTCCCGGAGTGACCAGGGCCACCAGCGGCACAACTAGCCCTTTCACCGCAGGCAGCGTGGTGGCCCCACAGGAGCCCTCGGCTCAGTCTGGCACCCTCTCCGGTCTTAGCTCCCTCACCTGCACAGCGGGAACAGCACCAAGGTGACAACAGCAAGGAGTGTGTGCCCCAGCACTGTATACAGAGGCTGTCATCTCCTCCTGGCCGGTTTGCCACAGGTCCGGCTGTGTGGCACTTGGCACGTGGGGCTGTTTAAACAGCAGATGTGAGTATAAAGGTTCCTACTCGAGACAGACACTTCGCGTCAAAAGTGTCAAGGCCCAGGCCCTCTTTCGTACCACCCTAAAGTGATGCCCAGAGAGGTGAAGGGACTTGCCTGGGGTCACAGAGAGGTGGAGAGACCCCAGATGGGAATGCAGGTCTCCAGGCTGACTATGGGACTGCCTGCCGGTCTTTCATTTCTTCCTAGGCCCCAGAGTGGGGGCGGGTGGCACGCGCGGTCTTGGTCTGGGAGGCGTGGTCAGTGGGAGGAGGCCCCTGCATGGGGTTTCTGCTCCTCCTTCAGCCTTCCTGCACTGGGCATTCAGTCCTCTGTTTCTGCTGGCACACAGGCCCAGGCAGTGTGTGTGTGTGTGTGTGTGTGTGTGTGTGTGTCTCTCTGGAGACTCCCCGGCTCTTCTCCACAAGGAGTTCTAGAACCATCAAGGTGGTCACTCTCCCCGCTCAGCCTCCCTGGCTCTCTTTTCTACTCGAGGACAGGATGGAACGAAGGACCATGAACCCCAGACATGGCCAGCCCACTTGAACCCCACCCTCGGCAGTGGACCGGCTTCAGATTTGTTTCAAGGCAGGGCTTCTTGGGTCTTTTGTCTCTTCCACCATGGGCCCAATGGGTCTTTTGTCTCTTCCACTACGCTCTGGACACCAGACTGTTTTGCCCTCTTTTCTCTCTCCACAGAACATCCCTTAGCAGGCTCCTCAGCAGGATTCCAGAAACAGGACACACTAACCCTTAGGGCCCAGGGGCCTTGCCGACTCCTCATGGGCCCCATACCTCATCTAAGCCCCAGTTTCCTAGGCTTTAAAATGGGCCAACAATCCACACGTTGCAGGTTGCCCCAGGGAGTCGAGAAGGTGCTACAGGGACTGGCACCTTCTCTGAGAGGGAAGGAAGGTGTCTGGGCAGGCCCGCTGGCTGGGGCCTCAGTTAACAAGCTTCAGATTCAGACCCCAGATGATAGTAGACTCCAAGGGAGGCTCTGTCAGGATCGAAAAGGATGACATTCATCACCAAGCCTAAGTGTTGTCATAGTCAAGTCCCGCTCTCTCTTGTACTCCCTGAGCATTCTCTCGGCAATCCCTGTTAACTCTGTCCTCAGGGTCTTTCCAGCACCCCACTGTCCCATCTGCTGTGACCCCACCAAGAAGCACCAAGTCTCAGCTTCTCCCTCCTGCTGCAGGCTCTGCTCCAATAGCCCACCCCCTTGCAGGCATGCTCTCACTTTAGGACTTCTGCCTTTGCTGTTCTCTTTGTCTGGAAGGTTCTTCTCAGATCTCCATGTGCTTCATTCCCTCTCTCCTTGGATCTCTGTTCCAATGTCACCTTATTAAAGGGGAGTTCCCTAACCACCCAGTAGTAAAGGGAGGCCTTCCTTCCTGACTTGGCTCTGCTCTGTTTTTCTTCATAGCCCTTAGGACCACCTGACCCTTTACATATTTATTATTTCTCTGTCTCACCTTAAATGTAGGTGACTATGAAAACAGAACCCTTTGTTTTCTCCCTGGCATCTCCACAGTGCCTAGAACAGTGCCTGACACATAGTAGGAACCCTATGAATGCATGCTGAATGAATGAATGAATTGCTAAATGTAAGTATTGAAATTATCCCACAGTTTCTGCAATACTTTGGGGGTACTTCTTGCATTTTTGACATAAGAGGACTCAAAAAAAAGTAGTTTGAGACTCTCCTGCCTCTGACAGCCTCTGAGGATTAGCACAGCTGTGGGTGGCTAAATCTAGATGTCCTGTTCACCTCAAGGAAGGAGAAAGACTGAGCCTAGTTGTGGGGACAGGGGAGCAATCAGAATGCTGCAGGGACTTCAGTGAAGGGGTTGGTCAGGCACTGGGGCAAACTGGAGCACATGTGTCCATCTAGGGAGGGAAGGGCTGCTAATGACAGCCCTGTAGGTTGTGCTCTGCACACCTGCAGGGGGCGCCAATCCCAGAACATACAACCTGACTGGAGCATCCAAGTGCTGTGCAGTACACATTCTGAACACCTGTCCATGGCAGCTCTGACCGAGGCATGCTCACTCAGCTCCAGTGAATTGCAGTCAGATGGGAAGGTGTGATAGACCAGTGTTCACCAGTATTGGAACTAGTGGAACTGGAGTTCACAGAAGACTACTTCTCGGCTGCCTCGGGATATAGATGAGCCATATGATCACATCCAGTCTATGGCAAGTGAAGAGAAATCGGATGTGTGCAACATGCTGGGGCTTTGCAATATCCATGTGCTCTTCTCATGTCTCTTCTTTCCTTGAAGCAGCAACCGACCAGGCCGTGTGTCTCAAATGCCACTACACAATGGTGGTGCCTCCATCAGTCTGGGTCCTTAAGTGACTGTGTGGAGCAGAGCCCTGACCCACTTGCATCAGACATACAGTGTGAGAAAGAAATAAACATCTGTGTGGTAAACCTCTGAGACTTAGAGGGGTTTGTTACTGCACCAGAGCCCAGCCCGCCCTGACTACACCGCAGAGCTAAATGCTATCCTGACTTCTGATTCTGGAGGGAACTCTTCTGATGTTACATGTTGGGCACCAATTAAAGGTAACACTCAAGGTAGTGCAGGCCGAGCAGAACCCCTCTGCAGGCTAGGCATGGCCTGCTGGCATAGGCTTGCTGCCCAGCATCTTAGGCTACAGTGTAGGACCTTGGAGGACTGTACATAGAACATGAGCTAACTCAGTTCTTTGCACTTTTCTAGGCAATTTCATACGCTTGTGGGCGTATCAGGACAGAATGAGACTCTCTGGTCTATGATTAACTGGAAGAGAATGCCTGGTTACAAACAAGAGAGAAAGAAGGCAATACTATGGCTCTTTGAAAAGCTGCTGAAAAGCTGCACTGGGGCGTTGAAGGCCTGTGACAGCAGCTCTGAGACACTGGCTGAATCAGCCTTGAGTGATGTAGGCAATGGTGATTAAGAACTCGGCTCTGCTACTGGCTGTGTGACCTTGGGCAAGTCACCTCACCTCTCTGAGCTTCTGTCGCCTTGCAGGGAAGTCTGGGATTATTGTAGAAACCACTTCTCAAGGGTACTGACAGGAGGAGGACTCCCAGGAAGGGCTCGTTAAGTGCCAGAGCGGTTTCTATTCTCTTTCTGTCAAGCCAGTCAGTGCACAGAGCTGGCTCCCAGGGTGCTCCCTCCCTACCATTGCTCCCTGGGGAGGCTCCCCAGGGAAGGGGCCAGGATTGGCCTTCCTGAGACACGCAGCCTTGGTGCCCCTGGGTCTGGTCAGTTGCAGGCTGGCTGTGTTCATTTCCTGTGGCTGCTGTCACAAATTACCATAAATTTGGTGATTTTTTTTTCATTGTGGCAAAAAAAAACCCCCAAAAAACTGCATACCCTAAAATTTATCATCTTAACCACTTTTAAGTGTATAGTTTAGTCATGAAGAGTATATTCACATTGTTGTGAAACACAGCTCCAGAAGTTTTTCCATCTTGAAACACTGAAACTCTGTATCTTGGTGACTTTTAAAACAACACAAATTTATTATCTCACAGTTCTGGAGGCCAGAAGACCAAAATCAGTCTTACTGGGCTAACGTCAAAGTGTGGGCAGGGCTGGCTCCTTCTGGAGGTTCTTGGGGAGAATCCACGTCCTTGCCTTTTCTGGTTTCTGGGGGCTGCCTGCACTCTGTGGCTGGAGACCCCTTCCTCACACCCCTCCAGCCTCCTGCTTCTGTTGTCACGTGTACTTCTGTGTCTAATCTGCCTCTGCCTACCTCTTCTTAAGACGCTTGTGACTGCTTTTAGTGTCCACCTGGATAATCCAGGAAAGCCTCTCCGTCTCAAGATCTGTAACTTAATCACATCTGCATGGTCCCTTTTGCCACATATGGTCACACTGTCACAGGTCTCAGGGATTAGGACCTGGAGATCTGTAGGGGCCACTATTCAGCTGCCACACTGTCCAGTGCACTTTGCTCAGGGCGTAGGTGCCTCCCCTGGAAGCCAGGAGGAGCAGGGTTGGTGGGGGGTGGGGGGAAAGTGTGCCTGGGATGGGGGGGGGGTCCTGGCATAGCAGAAGAGCAAGACTTGGGGCCAAGCAGCCTGGCTCTGGCCCTGCTCTAGCCTCACCCTCTGTAATGTGGGAGCAGTTCCTTCCTCCCACTCAGCTCCTGCAGGACCATTTGCTAACCAACAAAGCACTGGGGATGCAGACAAAAATTGCTTCTCTCATGGCACTTCTGTTCTAGTGGGGGAGATGGAGAATGAAGAAGACAAATACATGGAATGGGAGGCAGTGGGAAGTGCTAAGGAGAAAAAGGAAGCAGGGATGGGAGAGGAGGATTGGGCAGGCCTCTCTCTGAGCTGTGAAGATTCAGTCCACACACATTTATAAGCATCTATTATGTGCCAGGCACTCTTCTAGGACCTGGGACACAGCCAAGAACGGACCAAGACAGACCTGGTCCCCGTCCTGGAGGGCCTCCTGTTTCAACAGAGGGATCAGCCAGGGAGAAAATGGATGGGATGAGCTCAGATAGCGAGGAGACTGTGACAAAACTAAAATGGTGTCCTCAGCGAGAGAGTGATGGGGCCACTTCACACAGGGTGGACAGGGAGGGCCTCTGGGAGGAGGTGACCGCTAAGGAAAGAGGGTTCCGGGTTGGAGGGACACCAAAGGCACCATGGCGGTGATGCACTGAGAATGCCCAGTACAGTGTCTGCGTGGGCAGGTCCTCAACAGTGTTGACAGGAAGGAGCAGCTGGGCGGGGTGAGGGTGGGGGGCTTCTTGGATTTGGACACCAGCTCAAGGGCTTCATGGCCCGCCTGTTGTGGACAGTGCTTCCGAGCCATTAGCTGGTCCCAGCAGTGGACACACCTGACCCAGACCCAGGGGAAAGGCTGCCGGCACCTGGTGGCCACTGTAGGCACCATGAGGGCAGAGCCCAGGCCCCAGCTAGAACGCCCCAGGCCCGGAGCAGCCCCTGTCAGGAAAGAGCCGGCCTTGGGTTCCCCCGCTCTGTTGTGGAGCCCTGTTCCCGCATGAGGGCTGGTTTCTTTAACGAGACCATCTGTCTGGCTTTCCTCACTCCGCTGAGCCTGATGGGGCCATCCATCTCCCCCATCCCCATCCCCGTCTGTCTGTCACCACAAAGGGACCCCCGACATATCCGCCAGGCTCGGAGGGGGGCCATGGCAGGTTTGGCCTCCGGCCTTCCTGTTTATTCTTCTCATCTGGCCACATCTGTCCCCGGTGCTGAGTCACTCACTCCATCTGCCTGTCCTCGCTGTGGGACAGCGGCCGTCTCTTCCTGGCTCTCCCTGAGCCACGTGGCAGCCCACGCACGCATCGGTTGCCAGCACACGCGTGGGGCTGGGACTGGGAGCAGCTCTGTGGCAGCCTGCGCGTGGGGCAGGGGAAGGTGTCGTCAGGGCCAGCCTCCACTTGTGTCTCCTCCTGACCCCAGAGGGACACGTGGTTCATTTGCTGACTCTCGGAGTGGTTGGGCCCTGCCTAAGGCCACAGCCTGGGCCCCGCACAAACTAAAATGCTGGATATAAGGCAGGACTTTTTTTTTTTTTTTTTTTTTTTTTTTTTTTTTTCAACGTTTTTTATTTATTTTTGGGACAGAGAGAGACAGAGCATGAACGGGGGAGGGGCAGAGAGAGAGGGAGACACAGAATCGGAAACAGGCTCCAGGCTCCGAGCCATCAGCCCAGAGCCTGACGCGGGGCTCGAACTCACGGACCGCGAGATCGTGACCTGGCTGAAGTCGGACGCTTAACCGACTGCGCCACCCAGGCGCCCCAAGGCAGGACTTTTTAATTTGCATCTGAGCACAGAAATGAGGTGGGGGGTGGGCATCTCCAGCCAGGATGCAAGTCCGTGCAGGGCAGTTTCCAGGACCTAGAGCTCTGAATTTCGGCGAGTCTTTCCAAGTCTGACTTTCTTTATATTTTTTGAAAAACAAATGGCTTGAGGGGCGCCTGGGTGGCTCAGTCAGTTAAGCTTCCAACTTTGGCTCAGGTCATGATCTCATTGTTTCTGAGTTCTGGCCCCTCATCAGGCTCTCTACTGTCAGTGCAGAGCCCGCTTTGGATCCTCTGTCCCCCTCTCTGTCTGCCCCTCTCCCACTCAAGCTATCTATCTAATTAACATTAACAAATTAAAAAAAAAGTTTTGAGTTTGGGGAGGTATAATACCATCATGTACCCCATAAGCCAAGAACCTATTTTCCCCTTCCCCTAGCGACAACACCCTGAATTTTCCTTGAGACCCTCCCCCAATTCCTGGGATTTGGGTGGGGCTGACACCAGGTTGGATCCAGGGGAGGGCACATGACCAAGAATTAGCCAACCAGAACACTGCGCGCGCGCGCGCGCGCGTGCGCGCGCACACACACACACACACACACACACACATCACCACCACCACCACCACCACCAAGTGATTGATTGGTTCAGGGGCACCAGGCCAAGCCAATCAGGGCCAGAATCTTTGCTGAACTTTTCTAAGGACAGGGGTATTCCTTTCCCCTGGGCCTGGGAGTGAGTGGGTGGTGGAATGGGAGCTATCCCTGGCTGCCAAGTGGTGAAAGCCAGCCTGTGAAGGAAACTAGCACAGAGGAGAACAGAGCCAAAACACCGAGAATGAGAGCAGTTTTAACAAGCCCCTAGATCCAGCTGGGCCTGAAGCCAGCCCACCTCTGGACTTTTCCATTATCCCTGCCAATACATTCCCTTTTACAATGTAGTTTGAGTTGGGTTCTGACACTTGCAACCAGAAGAGTCTTTGATACATTCCTAAAAGGGACTAACACCTGCCTGATATGCAGTAGGTACTCAGTAAGCATTTATTTTAAAATAAGGCCTTTGTGAGTGAGAAAAGCCCTTCTCAAGAGCTAACGTATCATATGATTCCATTTACATAACATTCTCGACATGGCAGTTACAGAGATGGCAAACAGATTAGTGGTTGCCAGGGGTTAGGGATGGTGGAAGGGAGGGAGGTGGATGTGACAATAAAGGAGTGGCACAAGGGGCATCTTTGTGGTGATGGAACAGCTCTGTGTCTTGATTGCTGTGGTGATTTCTCGAATCTCCACAGGTGATAAAATGGCAGAACGATACACACACATTGTACCAATGCCAGTTTCCTGGTCTTCGTATTATCCTGGAGTTATGTAGGATGTAATCGTTGGGGGAAAGCGAGTGAAGGGTACATGAGGCCTCTCTGTGCTAATTATGCAACTTACTGTGAATCTATAATAATTCCAAAATGAAAAGGGAAACTTTTGGTAGGCTGTCACAACCCAGAAGTTCTTGGACCCTAAATGGCAGAGAGCGTGGATGTTGGAATCAGAGGGACGCGAGCCTGAACCCCAGCACAGCCATTCATGAGCTGAGCGATCTGAGGTCAGTCATGTCACGTCTCCTCTCTCAGCCTCAGTCTGTGAAATGGGGCTCATCGGCCTAACTTGTAGAGTGGTAATGAAGAGAAAATGAAATGTACCGTGAACCGCCTAGCTCAGTGCTTGGCATATGGTAGGCAATAAACAATAGCCGATAGATGCAGCAGGATATAAATACAAGGCTCAACAGGGAGGATGTGTAGTGTAGGGGTCAAGACTCTGGGCTCTGGAGCCAACCTCCCTGGGCTTGAATCCTGACTCTATGGCTCCTTGGCGAGGCTACTTGACCTCTCTGGTTCTCACTGTCTTCATCTGTAAAATGACACCTACTTCATAGGCTAGTTTTGAGGAGTAAAAGAGCCAATGCACCCGAGACCATTAGGGAGTGTCTGGCATTTGGCAAGGACAGCAAACAAAGCTCTGAGCACTCTCTGGGTGGGGAGTCTGGCCCCTTGGGCAGAGGTGGGGTTACGCCTGGCTCTGCGGTGAGCTCTCTAGCGACCTTACCCCAGGGAAGCTCTGACTTCCTGGGCACAAATTTCCCTGCAGGCTCTCCTTCAGGGTCTTTCAGCCAATGATGAATCCTATCCCTGGCCAAGCAGGAAATCTGATCCCGGGCACTAAGGCACCCTGCCCCAAGAACTCAAGCGCCCCCCTTCCCACTCCCATCCACTCCGAGGAAGGTGCACCCGGACCTGGACTGGACTTTGCGCAGAATATACTTCAAGGTACAGCCTTTCAGGAGAAAGTAAAGCAGGGAGGGCTTGCCATCAGTGAAAGAAATTATGGACATAGTGGGCGCTGGATGGTGTGGCTTGAGATGCGTCGCAGTTTCTCTGACCCCAGGCATGTATTTCATGGTTCTCTTGTGGTTTTGAGATGTCTAAAATTCCTTCATCTCGGTACCTATCCCTTAGGTTGAACATTGCCCACTCCCGTGCTCTGTTCCTCTCTTAAATCTAGCAGAGTAACACATGAAGCCGCTACAGTGTGAATTAATTTATGACAGGGTTTGGTAAAAGTAGACAGAGGAGGGGCATAGGAATAGGGGGAGAACAATGCTGAAGGCAAACTTTGCCTGCCCTGGTTGGCTCTTGGTGATAATCTATTTAAAGACACCCCCTCGCTGTCCCTGTTGATGTAGATCCATTTGAACAGTTTCAGGGCTGCAGTCTATTTAATGCATCTCTGAGCCTGGCTGCACAGGGGCCCAGAGCTAAGAGGAGGCCGGCTCCTGTCAATGCTCAATAGCGAGGTGAGCACATGGAGGTGCTGAGTAGGAGGAGCAGCTGTGCCAGGCAGCAGTGGCCACATTTGGCAACCCAGTGCTTTCTGCTGCTGGGATGATGGAGCATGCTGGAGGTGAAAATTCCTGCCCTGGAGCCAGGCAGGAGCACTTGTGAGAAGAGACTCTCAATTGCAAGTGAGCTGGTGATTTGGTGGGATGGAAGAGGCTTTATTAAGTAGTGGCTGAGAGTGAGCCAGCACCCAAGCTGGCTTCAAGCAAACAAGGGGATGTGTTGGTTCATGTGGAAACCGTCTTCAGGAATGGCTGGATCCAGGACTTCCTGTGAGAACATTTAGTAGTTCCCGAGACCACATGTTCTACTTGAGGTGAGGGGGAAGAGCAAGTCTCTGGCCAGGCATTCCCTGCAAGTCCTGAGATTCTTTCTGACTGGTCACATGCCCATTCCCCCAACCAGTCGCTGTGGCCGGAAGGACAGCATATGCTGATTGTTCTGGCCCACTTCAAGGGGCCAAGGGAGATGGGGAGAGTATCAATTTTATTCAAGCCTCACAGAGGGCAGGAGGCCCAGAGCAGGGATGACCTGGCTAGGAAGAAAGCAAGACGCTAGCTGACAATGACAGCTTAGCCTGTGTTCACATGCTTTATCCAACTTCCCTTCTCAACAGCCTCTAACAAGATCTTCTTCCCATTTGACAGATGAGAACACTGAGGTAGAGGAACTTGCCCAAGGCCACATCCCCAGAGGATTCCAGCCTTTTTCTATTTTGTTCCAAGTCCTTTCCAATCTCTCCTCATTCAGCCCATTCTCCCCCCACCCCCCACCCCACTGCCCTTGATATTCCAGAACATTTAGACTCCCAGATTTGGGACCTGGAAAGGATCTTGGAGCTCATGGCTTCCAATTTCCTTCAGTCACATGCTCAAGGTCGCACAGCCAGTGAATGCAGAACAGAAACTGGAATCTATATCTAATTGTCCCGTCTGCCCCTGTGCCTGGGAATCTGGTCTTAACTGCATGGACCTGGTGTCCATTTGCTTGCTGGCCTCAGTTTCTCCCTTCTCCATGGCCTCACTCAGTTCCCAAGAGCGCTGTGGCTCTGGTGCCCTGATGGAGGGGCTATGCTTTCCTGGGTCTCAATGCTACAGCTATTTGCATGCGTCTTACTTCTCCTCTACAACATTTTCTTTCTCGCTAATTGCTTTGTTCTAATTCTTTAGAGGTAATTTTCTTCTGTTACTTTATTTCTACAGTTAACACCTCCAATTAATTTCATAGCTCTTGAAAGTTCTCACATAAGTTGCCCTGTAAACTCTTCCAGTTTAACCACTGCATGTGAGAACGACATCTCTGGAAGCATGGAGATCTAGTCACGCCTACTGCTTCCGAAGCACTTGGACACATTGGTTGCATTTGGTGTTCATAACAGCTTTCAAGAGTAGCTTCATTTTGGGGCGCCTGGGTGGCTCAGTCGGTTAAGCGTCCCACTTCAGCTCAGGTCACGATCTCACGGTCCGTGAGTTCGAGCCCCGCGTCGGGCTCTAGGCTGATGGCTCAGAGCCTGGAGCCTGCTTCTGATTCTGTGTCTCCCTCTCTCTCTGTCCCTCCCC
This sequence comes from Neofelis nebulosa, assembly GCF_028018385.1. NCBI lineage: Eukaryota > Metazoa > Chordata > Mammalia > Carnivora > Felidae > Neofelis > Neofelis nebulosa. The sequence continues at coordinate 66,258,887 of NC_080782.1, forward strand.
CGTTCATGCCCTGTCTCTCTCTGTCTCAAAAATAAATAAACGTTAAAAAAAAATTAAACAACAACAAAAAAAAGAGTAGCTTCATTTTACAGAGAGGGAAAATTGAGGCTCTGGGGCCCTAGAGCTGGGATTTGAACCACCACCCCCTTCCTCTGTCCTGAGCTCCTGGTACAGGGAGAGCTAGTGGTCAGTCCCGGTTCCCAGGTGTACTTCTGATCTTCTGAGGTGGCCCTGGAGTGAACTTGGTGGCCATGCCAGCTCCGCCCCTGATGATTCTCTGCCCTTCCCTGGATCCTGCTCTGAGAAACTTGCCTGACAGGTGGGAGGATATGAAATCCAGGGGAACACAGGGTCTCAGCAACCATGCATGGGCCAGAAAAAAGAGTGGCAGCTCCAGCATCTCCAAGGGAGAGGAGGGGGGAAATGCAACACCAACTACATTTGCAGAGAAATAAAAAATGATTTCAAATTCTATTTTCCCGTCTCTCTCAGCACATCCCCTGGCGCTATTTTATCTAGTAAATAGGAGGCCTACTTGTTATTCTCAATTATGATATTAATTCTCTCAGTGACCCTGGGCTACTTACCTCACTACTCTGAGTTGGTTTCTCTATCTATCACCACCCGCTCAAGGACAAAAGATGTTCTTGCAGGAAGGGAGTGCCCTGTGTCTGAAACAGACCTGGGCCCTCATTACCCAGCAGGCACTGCAGGTGGGGGCATGGGGTGGCCAACGAGGGGTGGACAGCATCTCAGCTTGAGGCACCTGCTCTTATTCTCTCTCCTCTTTCCTAACCACACACCCCTCCCTCCAAACCGTTTTTTGTACTTGTTAGCTTCACAGACTCTTCTGCCAACCTCCCTTGTCCTCTTAGATTCTGGAATTTTCTCCTTCTCCTCCACCTCCCAGAGTTGGGGGAGGGGTAGCAGCAAATTCCCAGCTGGGTACCAACTTCCACCATCATGTGGTTGGTTAGATATTATTTTCATATATTTCCAGCCATCTTCCCTCCTTGGGGGGGCAAGGTTGCCACGGGTAATTGGCCTCAAATTTGTTTACCTCAGCGCTCAACGCTCCCTCTCCCTCTCGTCTCTCCCTCCATCTCCTCCAACCCACCGTGGCTCCCTAAGCCATCTGGAATCTGGCTCTCCATTTCCCCTTCCCCCACATGTGAGCTGGAGAAGGCCAGTTTGAGCACCGTGTGGGAGGCCCAAGCTTCCCTCCAACATGGGCAACTGGATTTGGAAAACAGCTTGTTGGTGACAAAGGAAAAATACAAATAATGAACTGCAGAGACCCTCGGATGGGGCTTGGCAAATACAGATGAAACAAATCCCTGATGAAAAATTCTAGTGATTTTTACTCTTGTTCAGAACTGAAGACTAATTCTGAAACACTGGTTGTCAGGAAAGAAAGGGTTCGGGTGGGGGCTTCTGCAGGAGACAAAGAGCCCTGTGGCCTGGAGGGCTCTCGGTGCACACGGGGGCCAGCCTCTGCCTTCCCCTGCCAAGTTACTCTGGGGAGGCTTTGGGAGGTAGGCAGAATGTGTTATCTTTTGTCGTTGGTTTTGACAGAGAAGGAAACTGAGGCATAGAAAGAAGATTGTTTCTAGACAGTCCTGGATCTAGATCTGTGGTAGTCTGAGGCTCCCATCTGGGTCGTTCTGCTGAACTAAGTGGACAGCCTCCACAGGGGCCGAGATTTTCGTGGCTCAGGGAAGATTTCAGGTCAGATCTGTGACAAATCCTCTCTTGAAACCCTGGGTGACCATCAAAATAATTAACAACCTGAAGGCCCGGGGGCTGATCCGTGAGAGCTGTGGCCAACCACGAGATGGGGCAGGTCCAGGGGGTCCTGGAGGCCCAGGGAAGCCGGAGTGGCCCGGACAGAGGGGCCGGGGGCCACGGGAGCAGAGGAAGCTGCTACTCACTATCTGAGATGGAAGCCTTTCAATATTTTAGCAACTGGCTCACACCACCGTGCGTCCCCGGGCGATCCTCAGCACTGCTCCCACCACTACCTGGACGCAGACCCAGCTTCTGAGGAAGCCAAATCTGCCATGCCGTGCAGCTTCCTGTCCTCATTTACACAGGCCTGGGAGGCCTGGAGGAAGGTGGGAGGCCAAGCTCTAGGGTCATTCATCTGGCCAGTCTCTCTGGCCTCAGTTTTTTGATCCATGAATTGGGAGCAAGTCTCACACTTTGTGTTCTGGAACCTTGGGTGGAGAAGAGACCCTTGTCCAGTGCTGGTCCTAGAGCCTGGCATGAGGCCACTACTCAACAAACGCTTGCCGTATTCTGATTTCCAAGCCTGCTTTTCGGTCCAGCCAGCATCTTCTGACAAACATGACCATAGAGCAGTGAGATAAGTTATCACAACATATAGACCAGCGTCTGGATATCCAGACAGAGCGGGGCAGCTGCGGCCATAACTGCCCTCTCCCTGTTCCAGGCCCCTTCTCCAGGAACAGGTTTGCAGATCAGTTTATGGAACACCACACAGAGCACGGTGTCCTTTCTTGGGGTCATGACAGCAAAGATGAGACAGCCCGGCTCATTCACCTTCAGGTCCCCAGCTGGGCCCTGAAGGACTCTAGCCAGACCTCACATCCACCCTCAGCTGGAATGGAGCAGGGCCCGAGACACCCGAGCAGGCACTGGAGTCAACACACCATCTCCTGAGGGGCCACGCGGAGGGACCCTTCTCCTCTGAACTGAGTTTGTCACTTGACACCAGGCTTCTTATTCTCCCCCTGCACGTGTTGCTGCTGATGGTGTCCGGGCCAGGCGCAGGGATGACAGCGAAGAACTTGCCCAGATGCCTTTCCTTCCCCCGTCCGCCCACTCCGCCCTCCTTGCAGAAAGCTACACTTTCAGATTCCACTGACTGCAAGCACAAAGCCACCACTGCATCCATCAGGCTTCATGGCCTCACTCTGGAGACAACTGGGCTGGAGATGAGGGATAATGGGGTGGAGAGGGATAATGACTTTAGAGAGAACATCACATGATAGCTCCTCTGGTTTCCGGCCCGGATACCACCCCATCAAAGCACAAGGGTCCCTGTAGCTCCTGCATTAGAGTCACCTGAGGTGCTTGGTAAACATGTGGATTCCGGATTCCAGGGCCCCACCTCAGTCCTGCTGAGTGAGTATCACTGCCCCGGGGCCATGAAACTGACCTTTCAAACAACTCCAGAGAGTCTCTTGCTTCGAGAGGTTTATGACCCTTTCCCCTAGACTAGATGTCATGCTTCTGGGGACAGAAACCACCCCCCCTCAACCTCCTCCTCTCCTACCCCAGACTACCTGAGTTTGAGCCCCATCTTTGCCACTATGAGATGTAGGAGTTTGGCTGGGAACTTCACGTCCTTGCTTCAGCTGCCTCATCTGTGAAATGGGAGAGAAGCAGAACCCACCGCCTCTGTTCAGCCTCCTCCAAGCCCGACTTCCTAAGGGGTGGAGAGCATCTTGTCTCAGGTAGGAGATATCACAGATGGGAGCCAGTCCCTGGACTGGTCCCTCTCCTCATCAAGAACCAGTGGTGATATTTGTCGGGTGGGGAAAGCGTCTGCTGCCAGACACACATGAGGCTTCTAATCCTGGCTTCACCGCTTCTTGCCTGTGTGACCTTGGGCAAGTCCTCGGAGCTGGGCATAGCTCTCCCATAGGACAAAGCCCCTGTTTTCACAGGGCGAGGAGCCAGACATCAACTCACAAACAAATCAGCAAAACAAAGTAACTGAAAAAAGTGACGACTGTTGTGAAAGCAAGGAAAAGGGGGCGCTGATGGACAATAACAGCCTGGAGCCACCTCCCTGGGAAGCTGGCATTTGAGTCAAGACCTGAGTGGCAAGTTATCACCTGGTGTAAATAGTGTCAGAGCATCCCAGGCAGAGAGGTCAAGGAACGGGCATAGAATACCAAGGGAACAGAAGGCACTGGTGTGGCTAGCAGAGAATCATGGAGGGAGGAGCCGCAGAGAGAGAGAGAGGTCAGAGGTCAGCAGCGGGCGGATCTTGCAGGGTCTTAGCCATAAAGTCACACCGTGACTCGTGACTCGGTGACTCGAGGCCTCAGGTCCTATAAGGAACTTAAGATTGTTCCCAAGTCTGGGCACTGGGATCCCATGTGAAGATATCAGGATGTGTTCATTTAGATCACATCTCTGCCATGGGATGACAGCAAAGAATATCCCTTCTCTCCTTTGTTTCCTCAAACCTAAATCCAGCCAGAGCTTCTCTTTCAGAGCTCTTTTCAGAGGTCTTTAAATGCAGTGCCCCAGGGAAGGAAAGAGCTGGTCATTTTCGGGTTTGGGACCTGGTAGGGCTTGGTATCTGTGTTTGCCCCTCCTCCTTGGATGACTGGATTGGCCACTTGCCTGAGGGGTGCACTAACCCTCTCCGGAGGCCTGGCTCTGGGGACAGGAGTGGGCTGCAGGGAGAAGGAGCAGGAAGGAAGGAGGCAGAGGCAGTGCGGGGAGGGAGGGCGACTGTTGCCATGGAAGGAGCTGCAAGGTATTCTGGGATCAAAATTCTCACTGCAGAGGACTGGGTGGGGGGGCGGGTGGTTGGGGAAGGTGATGGGGAAGCCAGTGCCTCTTTTGTCCTTGGCGCTTTCTGCATCCCTGCAGACGGCGAATGGTCCCCCCACACCCCCGGAGCTGGGCCTTCCGCAGCCCGGGCCCCCAGCAGTCCCTTCCCTGTCCTGCCGGTCCGCCTCGTGCACAGAAGGCAGTGAGTGGCCCCTTTCCAGGAGGCCTGTTTACCAGCACGACAACAGCAAATTAGTGCTCTTAAAAGGCATTCAGCATTTATCCCAGCAAACAAGCTCACCGCAAAGGGGGCCTGCAATGCCTTCTCCCCGGAATCTGCTGAACTGGGGTTTGTTGTGCATCTTAATCGACTTCCTTCCACCCACCACATTAAATGCATTTAATCTACTCTTGCAAATGGCTAATTTTGAAAATCCGCTTATCAGAATTAGGTCCTCAACATCCATATTTATTTACTTTTCATTTTCATAATCTTTTTTTCCCCACGTGTATGACTGAATTCCATTTTCGATTGTCTGGCTCCATCTCACAGGTCCCAGGGGGTGGGGGGGCAAGGGCCAGGTTAGGCGCGAATTGGAAATGGGGACATGGCAGGGATAGAAGAGGTGGGCTTAGAAATTCACTTCAAGGATCAGAAAGCTGGGTCCTCCTGGGTGGGGAACCATCTCTGGGAAATTCCAAGAAGCCGAGGCTTAGGCAGAACCAGGTTAAGAAGATGAGAACGTCTTGACAGCTGCCGGGCTCTCGGGGCATGCCTCTGTTTTGCCAGGGAGAACCAGCGGCCATGGCAGAAATACGCAGGAAGAGAGCCACTGCTGTTTCCCATTGTCTGCTAGGTGCCAGGCTCTGTGCTAAGTGTCTGGTGTATATCGCCCTCAACGTTCATGTCAACCCTGACAGGCGAGTGGGAGCCGTCACTTACCGATAAGAGCACTTATGTCAGGATTCAAACCCAGGTTCATGTCCAGACTGCATGCCCTTCCCCTTTGCATCATATTGGCAAGTGTGCAAGGTTTGATTTATCCACTGAGGTGTATAAGAAGCATGAGTGTGTTGGTGTAGGATGGGAGTCTGTGTTTCTCACAGTTTCTCTCACGAGGGAGAGATGGCTCTTGGGAATCTGGAAAACGGCTCACCAGGTTGCAGCCAGGAGTGTGGCCTCCCTAACCAGGTTAGAGACAGAAAAGTGTGATAAGAGTCCTTAAAGAGCTGTGAAGAAGGGCTAGGCCATTTGACCCCTGAAGGAATTATTCGTTTGGTGTTATTTTTGTCATTGCTGGTCCCCACCCCCACCCCTGCACTTGTTGAAGAGCTTATTTGGGACAACATCTACAGCAAAAACCTGAATTTTACTGTATTTTATTTCATTTCCTTTGGACATCGACTGGGCACCTCCTATGTGCCAAGTGATGTTATGCAGAATACTGAGATGGAAGGGATGAATCAAATATATTTCTAGCTACAGGAAGCTCACATTTAGTGGGTTTTGAAAGAAAGTCTCAGAACAACAAAGTATTAACACATACATCCAAGATAATTTTATTCTCTCAAAGAACAGCTAAGTTATTTTGTAACCACCTGCTCTGGCAAAATAAGTGGAGCTTTTCAGATCTAATGGAAATTTCTCAAGCATAAAGCATTACACTTCAGTGATCGAGATTGTGACTGAATTGTCAGCAGGCCTGAGCTCAAGCGGCAGCTCTCTGCCACGTTCGCTGTGTGAGCTTGGGCAAGTCAAAGTCAGAGCCTCGGTATTCTCATCTGTAAAATGGGGACTATAGTGATATCTACCCATAAGGTTGTGCCGATTTAAATTAATGCTGCATGTGGTGCTTTTAGTGCAGTATCTGACAAGGGCGTACCCCTAACAACTAAATAAGTAGTGAACGTTCTTAGGTATAATAACGATATGTATAAAAATAATTTCCTCAATTAAACTCAGGAAATAAGAATATGAAGGTAGAGAAATAAGCATTGACTGACTGTTCTGTAACATTGAAAGCATGTTTGTGAAGCACATGGGAAGTGCATTCAACTGTCAGTGGGTCTCCAGGCCCTGATGCCAGGTGGGGAGTGGATGGCAAGGTGGATCCATGATTTAACCCTTGGTAAGGAGCCCTGTCTCATTACTCTGCCCCCTCTTGACTTCCTGCCTGTCTCCAAATTGAATGGTGTCTGTAAGATACACCAAAGGAACTTCCTTCAGACTTGCAAGAAGCCTATATTTGATCCCCCACCTCGCCCCCCTGAGGGGAAGAACTTCTTGCAGAAGACGAAATTTCCTCCCATCCCATGTTAGAGGTGTGTGGGCGCACGTCTGCAGGAAGGGAAACAGTGGGAGTGTGTGTGTGTTGAGGCAGGGAGAAAGCAGGCGGTGTGTGTATGGGGAGACACCTGTAGGTGTGGGCGTGGGGATTTGTGAATGAATGAGTATGTGTGTGCATAGGGACAGGGGGGAGAGGGGGCACTGACCTAGAAGGAGTACGATGTTCAATAAAACCAGTTTTTCCAATGTCCACCATGGATCAGGAGCCCTCCTGCCTGAGCGTACCTGAGCGCTGTGGGGTGGAAGTGAGCTCATGGAGACGGGCTAATGTTCTCCATGGTGGGCTCTAAGGAGAGAAATCGCAGGGCTGAGGACCTCATAGGTGAAGGGTGGGAGGTGGGGCCATCAGGCCGTGACAGCGTGCTCGTGGAGGATGGGAGCGCCGGTAATGGGGAGAGAGGGAAGAGAAGCTGGTATTGGGGATATGCACTGGCTTCAGAGGTGGGCGAGGTAGAAGGTGGGAGCAGAGAGCAGCATGGACACCGGGGGAGAAGGCTCAGCGCAGGGCGATTCTGTGAGCAGCGTCTGGGGCTGCCGTCACCTTGGTTCTGACCCATTGGGGCGAGTGGGCAGTGGCAGAGGCCACAGAGGGAGGGTGAGCACCGACCCAGAGAGAAGATGATGGCTCTGCTCTGGTGCTGAGGAAGCAGTGGGACTCAGGAAGGGGAGGGGCGGAGGAAGGGTGAGGATTTGCGGTGACAGAGCTTCACAAATACCAGGTATTTATAGTATTATCTGTTGATTTTGAAAGCTGAGTCAAGCTGCATTTAAAATATGAGATTACATACTGGAGGAAAGAATCAGGTCTCTTATTAAAAGAAAATAGAAAAGCTCTAGGAGGAGGGTCTCCAGGTGGGAATGAACAGCAGGGACAAGAGTCTCTGGCTGGGACCTTCCCCTCCCAAATTTCACATCCCCCTTGAGAAGAATTGTCATTTCTGTCCCTACTACTGTGGGAGTCTCCTATGATGTGGCTTCTTGCTCTAAAACTCTGGCTCAAGCAGAATAAAAAGCTTCCGCTTCCCTAGTTTCCTTCATTACAGCTGAGTAGGGCTGAAATTAAAAAAAAAAAAATTGCACACTCATACACACATACACAGATGCCCCCAACCACCCCCCCTCACACACCTGCCTCTTACTTGAACCTTTGGGAGGACTGAGGGTGTCTTTCCCTGATAGGTTCCACCCCACTGTATTTTTTGGCCAGGTCATTTTTGTTCGCGAGTGATGGAAAACCCAACCCAAACTAGCTTATGCAGGAAAGGATATGTTTTGGTTCTCATAACTGAAAAGTCAGAAGGTGGTCGTCAGACACAGGTGGATCCAGGATTGCAATGGGGTCCTCAGGACTCACTTTCTCTCTTTCTCTTTGGGGCCTGCCTTCTGCTGGGCTGGCTTCAATCTTGAGCTCAGCGTGGGGCCCTCAGAAGCCCTGGGACCTCCCTCTGTGGTGGCAAGATGCACCTGCCTTACCTCGAGTTCTCCTCTTTTTGGGGTCAGCTTCAGAAGGAAGATCAGGCTGACCCTGAATGTCATTGGCCTGAATTGGACCTTTGTAGGCCAACCACTGTGCCTGGGGTATGGAATGAACTGATAGGCTGGGGTCTCGGTCACTGCCCACCCCCAGAGCCCAAAGGAGAATATGAGAGAGGAGTGAAAAGATGCCTGCCCAGCCAAACTTCAGGTGTCCACTGCAGCCCCAGAGGAGGCGGTTCTGGGCACCGGACTGTCCCATGGCTCAGGGTGTGCAGCCTCTCTCTTCACATTCTTCTCTCATCTCCAGTGCAGCTGCTGAGGCTGGTGGGGCCTCTGATTGGGAACCCAGCTTGCATGCTACAACTCACATGTGCTAAAGGGAAAACAAGAACAGAGCAAAGGAAATGCAAAAGATAGGAAAGCAGTCCTGCTGCCGATGGTGGCTGCTTGTCATTTTCTGGCTGCTCAGGATCCACCCTCTTCTCATATATTACCCCAAACTTCCCCTCTGTATTTGAGTGACTCTGGCACTCGTGTCCCAGGGCAGAAGCAAAGGTACTACGAGGTTTCCTCTCCCTAACCTTTGATGCAGCCAAGTGCGGGCTTAGGGCCTGAGCTTTTCAATCAGATGCCTGCTTCTGGAACCCTGACTTTTGATCAAGTGTCTCAGGGACCTTGGAGACAGCAGGAGGGCCTGTCCTGTCTCCCTGTGGCTCTGGCATTTCAGTGGCCCCAGCACCAAGCTGACAAGGCTTCAAGTCATCTCCTGGGCTTTCTGCCTCCTCGGCTTACGTCCTGCTCATCTCCAGCCTCCTGATTTGACAAGGGCCCCCAAAGCCATCTAATAATTCCCTTCTGCTCACATTGGCTTCAGCACCCTCCTGACACACTCCCAAAGTTCACGTTTCTGTCCAGCCAGGGCTGCAGGCTGTCCACTGCAGAAGTGGTCCAAGAGGAAACTACCTCTAGCCTCAGAGGGGAGAGCACTTCACAAGCCCCTAAGCCTGGTTGCTTGCTTCCAGCTCCCAGCCAGACTCTTGAGGAAGTTGCCCTCACGGCCAAGGTCAGAAGAGCCCCTTCTAAGAGGCTTCCCCTCTCTGGAACTTCCTGGCAGTCCTTGTTTCTGGTCTGAGCAATAGACTCGTCCCTGACTCATTGGTGGGTCTCTGGCAAGTTGCTCGGTGAATGAGCTCATGCACATTGAAGTTTTGATCAGTATGTTTATCTCCCACTCACCCACCTCTGCAGTAACTGAATTTCTTCTCCTTGCCCTTAGGGTGTCTTTCCTCTCCCAGCCTCCACAGCCAAGCATGAGTCACTTGCTGCAGAACCAGACATCCAAGCTGCAAAGGCTCAAAAGCCACTGGCCTAGGCACAAAGGAGGAAGACGCTGATGGACAGGGTTTTGCGTTGGCTGAGGCTGAGGGAGAAGGGAGGTGGGAGGGGAGCCTGTGCCAGATCAGTGTCACGTGCCTCCCTTTCACACTCGCACCCTGCCTTTTTTGCTGGACCGCCAGGTTGCTACGCGGAAGCTACATTGCCCTGAGTAGTTTTGTAGGCACCTGTGGTCATGAATGGTCAGAGGTCAGCTTGTTCCCCATCAGTGCTCTGGATGGGAGCGATGCTGGTCTGGGCCCCAGGAATGAGAGTCCACTTTCCCATTCTGGCCATCCTCCAGAAGGGAAGGCGGAGCACACTGAGAGGGGACAATGGCATAAAGAGGAAAAACGCTTCCTGCCCCCAGGCCATGTGTGAACAAGTTTGCAATTGCTCCCGAGGCCAGGGATGGCTGTAGGACACAGCACCCTGCTCACGGGCTAAGAGCCTGCCCTGTGCATCTAGGAAAACAGGTTGCCCCCTTTGGGGCAACACTCAGTTCTGAACTTTGGCATCTGTACCAGACTTGTATCCAGAAAAAGAGGGATGGTGCAGTCACCCGTGGAACTTAGCTAATTTCCATTCACGTTGCTTAGAGGTTCCTGATCCTGTGGTGAGGTTGTGCCTGTCAATCACTTGGTGGGGCATGAGCTCCACTGCGGGGGAGCCAGCGGCCAGGGTGCTCACCGCAGGAGGAAAAGCTTCTAAAAGAATGACGCAGAGCACTGAGCCCCTGTGGTCCAGCCAAACTTTCCTGGAAACTCCTGGGCCAGAGGCCTTCAAATCTGCCCCCCAGGTGTCTTCAAATCTGTGCCAGAAGTTTCCTCGAGATGATTTCAACTTGTCCACCAGAGCCCAGGCTCCCTGCAGGTGGTGTGGCTCATCACCAGCAGCCCAGTGTCTTGCAGAGAGCTTGCACTCTCTATGTCTTTATTGATATTTGCTGAAGAAATGAATGAATTTGCTGAAGAATGATCAAAAAGCGGTCAGTTACCATCCGGCCTGGATATGCTGCAGCCACTCAAATGTCTGAGAGGCACCAGTCATGTCAAAAATCAGATTTAAATCTATTCAGATGCCACAGTTAAAAAGACCCAATGACATATTGGTGTGGTGGTTTCTTTTATGAAAACGGCACTAAAACGTTACCTATTTTTCACTCAGGGCTCACTCGAAGTGCGTTCCATTTTGGACTTTGTAATTTATTTTAGGGCTCCCGCTGTATCTTTGCTCTCTGAGTCTTGCCATTGCTCTGGGCTAAAAGCAATAACCGACCTCAGAAGAAGAAGGAGAAAGGCTTTGCGTTGCAAGAGCACAGCCTCTGAAAGAAGAAAATTTTCTGGAGACCTCAGGTGGTAGCCGCAGCAAGCTGCCTTCTGTCTGGGAGGCCGTCTCGGGCCACCTTTCATCAAAGGCTGCAAACATTTCAGCACAAAAACAACCCACAGCCACGAAGCAGGAAAGGTTCTGCATCTGTGTGAGGGAATCAGTTGGCAATACCCCGATTATAATGAGTAACATTGAATAATGCTTGTGCAAAGTTTCCTGGTTGGTGGGTGGAGGCTCTGGGTGTTCTGGCCACGCATGGCATGGTTGGCTGGCCACCAGACCAGGGATCCCAGCCCCGGGGGCTGCTCCCCAAGGGTCGAGGGGGTACCCGGAAAACGCTCTTAATTATGTGTTATTTGTTTGTGTTAATCTATACCAGAAAAATATCCTCACGCAGCAAACCTATAATTTCACACATATTATTTTCTTTTTCTATTTTTTTTAATGTTCATTTATTTATTTATATTTTTTTTCAAGAGAGAGCACAAGCTGGGGAGGAGCAGAGAGAGAGGGAGACACAGAATCTGAAGCAGGCTCCAGGCTCTGAGCTGTCAGCTTGAACTCACCAACCGTGAGATCATGACCTGAGCCAAAGTCGGATGCTTAACCAACTAAGCCATCCAGGCACCCCTCACACATATTGTTTTCAAGAAGAAGCTAAAGGTATTTGGATTAAAAACAAGTGAGTCGGTTTACTGGAAATGTAAGTAAATAATAGTACATGTGATATGCAGATACAGCAAAACTCATGAGACTGACTGAAGTGTGGGAAGAGTGGCTTTGTGCCACATTGCTGAGGTCCTAAGGGTATAAAAGCATGCACAGACACTGGGTTCCCTTCTTCCACCTCCTGTTAACAGTGATCAATTTTCTAAAGCCAGAGAGCAGTGGATACAATACAAATCCACCATGGAATGTGGAGGTAAGATGTGGAAAGGAATTTTTTTTTTTTAATCTCAATAACCTCCCACCCGGATTTTTTTGTCTCATCTTTACAGAAGGAGATAATCAAGCCATGAATGACAGATCAAAAGGAAACAGACCATATGGTGAAGTCTGGCCCTCTCACCCATTTCACAGAGGAATAAACCAAGTCTCAGAGGTGAAAGTGACTTGATTATATGGGAAGTTAGAACTGGCTTCAGAAAATTCTTTCCAGGTGAAAGACGAAGGCTGAGTTTCCAGACATGTAACAAATGCCCACAAATCAATAAAAAGAAAGACTCAGTAGAAAAATGGGAAAGGATTTCAAAGAAAATACAAACAACATGTAAATATCAGAAAAGATGCTCAAGCTCATGCATAATAAGAGAGGTGCAAATGAAGATTACACTGACACATCTGCTTCTAGCTATGATAGACTAGCTTGTATCAGACCAATCATCCTACTGAGAATAATTAGGAAAACTGGATGAAATTGTACAAAAATCACTGTTTGAAGATACTGGAGAGCTACCGAGGCTCCAAGATCGCAGAGAGAAGGGAATCTCAGAGAGGGAAGCCTGATATCTGGCAGTGCTCTACCTCTTGAGGCATTTTCTAGTTCTAACGCAGTAACGGAGAGGCTGAGAAGAGCTTCTGGCAATTTCGTGGGGTTGGGGAGACCAAGATTGGAGTGCAGTTCTCTTAAGAAGTAAGGACCCTATTTTTACACCCACGTTCACAGCAGCTTATTCACAATAGCCCAAAGGTAGAATCAACCCAAGTGTCCATTGACAGATGAATGGATAAACGAAATGCGGTGTATACATAATTCTGACACATGCTACAACATCGATGAAACTTGAAGACATCATGCTAAGTGACATAAGCCAGTCGCAAGAAGACAGACACTGAAAGATTCCACTTGCATGAGATATAGAGAGTAGACAAATCCATAAAGACAGAAAGTAGTATGGTGGTTGCCAGGGGCAGGGCGGGAGGGGAAATGGGAAGCCATTGTTTAATGGGTACAGAGTTTCAGGTTTGTAAGATGGAAAGCGTTCTGGAGATGGATGGTGGTGATGGTTGCACACAACAATGTGAGTGTACTCAGTGCCACTGAATTGTACATAAAAAAATGTTTGAGATGGTAACTTTTATGTTACACACAGAAAAAAAAGGAAACAAAAGAAGTAAGGACCCTGATAAACAGCCCAGGATTTCATTTGAGACCTAAAGGACTACACACTAGGAGGAAGTAGTCCAGAACTAAACCAGCCCTCTCTTGGGGATCGCAGGCCTGTTTCAAATCATCTTGATTCCTGATTGGACCAATGCAACCTGAGGTGATTGGTACTCCTAGCTTAGGCAAAAGTAAAAGTAATTTCTCCTTGGAGGAAGGTAACATTCAGAGCCTCAAAATGCCTTTTCCAAGTTCATCTATTATGTCTGATAGTCAACGAAAAACCAACATGTAGAAATCCAACAACGGGACAAAAATACAAGAGAAAAACAACATATTAGAAACATATCACAGGGATCAAGATATTTGAGGCATCAGGACTAGACTTTAAAATAACTGAAGTTACTATAGTCAACATATTAGATGACAAGAAGAATTTCAGCAGGGAACTGGAAACTATCAAAAAATAATCAAATGGAAATTCTAAAAATGATAAAAGGAGATGATAAATTTGACAAAAGATGTGCAAGATCTGCACATGTAAAACTCAAGACATCGCTGAGAGATTAAAGGAGATATAAATAAACAGGGAAATATATGTGTTCATGGATCAGAAGACTCAATGTGGCTAAGATGTCAGTTCTCCCCAAATTGATCTATAAATTCAGTGCAAGATTTTTTTGTAGAACTTGACAAGTTGATTCTAAAATTTATATGGAAATACAAATGATCTGGAACAGTCAAACATTTTGAGAAAGAAGAGTAAGTTGGGGGAACTTACACTACTTTATTTCAAGACTTTATTATAAAGCAACAATAGTCAAGATAGTATTGTATTGGTATAAAAATAGACCTACAGGTCTATACAGCAGAAAACAAGTCCAGTAGTAGACCACGCCAATTGATATTTGACAAAGATTCCAAGGCAGCTATGAGGAAAGGATATTATTTTTAAGAAATGTTGCTAGAACACTTGGATAAGCATATGCAAAAAGTATGCAAAAAGGAAAAAAAAGCACCTTGACCATTACCTCACACCATATACAGAAATTAACTTGAAGTAGGTCATAGATCTAAAAATAAAAACCAAAACTGTAAAGCTTCTAGAAGAAAATATTAGTGATGGGTTTGGTAAAGATTTCTTAAATATGCCACCAAAAAATGAACTATAAAAGAAAAATCAATAAATTGAATTTCATCCAAATTAAAAGTATTTACTCTTCAAAAGACACTATTCTGTTTGGCAGTGTTTTAAAAAGTTAAATATACACTTGTATGACCCTGCAATTCTAATCCTAAAAGAAAAGATAGATCCACAGAAAAACTTGCATGTGAATAATCATAGCAACGTTATTTATAATAATCAAAAATGGGAAACAATCCAAATTCCATTGGATGGTAAAACATACAATAAGTACTACTTAGCAACAAAAAGAAAATGAGTTACTGATAAATGCAACAAGATAGATGAACCTCAAAAATATTTTACTAAGTGAAAGAAGCCAAACTGAAAAATATATATATTGTGTATTTTTATTTACATAAAATTTCCAGAAAATGCAGAACTATAGATAAACATATCAGTGACTGGGGCCCATTTTGGGAGTAAGGAGTGACTATAAATAGGCACAAGGGAACTTATGGGGGTGATGGAAGTTTCTAAAGCTGGATTGTGGTGATAGTTCAACAACTGTACTCTTTACTAAAAGTCGTTGACTTGTACACTTACAATGGGTGAATTGTGTGATATGTAAATTATACTTTAATAAAGCTCTTAAATGTGGGCGAAAAAGATAGTGTTAAGAACATTAAAAGGCAAGCCACAGGCCAGGAAAAAGTGTTTGCAAAACATATATCTAACAAAGGAATTGTATCTAGAATATATTAAAAACTTTTACCTCTCAATAATAAGAAAATAATAAGACAAACTCAATTTTTAAGATGGGTAAGTATTTATTCAGACACTTTGCCATTGAAGATATATGGTTGTCAAATAAGCACACGAAAAGATGCTCTGACAACATTAGCCATTAAGGAAATGTAAATTAAAACCACAATGAAATTCCACTAAATAGCCACTACAACGACTAAAATTAAAAACACTGATCATACCAAGTGTTGATGAGGATCTAGAATGACTGGAACTTTCATCCACTGTTGGTGGGTGTATAAATTGGTATATTTATTTTGGATCATAATTTGTCACTTTCTTAAAAATTTAAACACACAACTACCATAAAATCTAGCCATTCTACTACAAGGTTTTTGTCGACAAAAATGAAAGCATGTGTTGACATAAAGACTTGTACATGAATGCTCATAATAACTTTATATGTAATAGCCAACAATTGTAAAAATCCAAAGGTCCAAAATCCAAAATCATCAAGCATTAGATAAGCACATTGTAGGCTATCCATTTAGTAGACTACTTTTCAGCATTAAAAAGAAATGAACTATTAATACAACATAGTTGATGCATATTGATGCATCAACATGGATGAATCTCAAAATAATTATGCTGAGTTAAAAACAAGCCATACCAAAAATAAATTCAAACTATGTCATTCCATTTTTATAAAATTCTAGAAAATGCAAATTAATCTATAGTGATAAAAAGCAGACCAGTTAATGCCTAACGAAAGGGCATAGGGAGGGACAGATTAAGGGCATGAGGAAACTTTTGGGGTGATGGATATTTTCATCATATCCATTATGATAGCGGTTTCATAGGTGTATTCATATGCCAAACCTGATCAAAGTGCATACTTTAAATATTACAAACTTTTATTTGTCAACTACGATCCAATAAAGCTGCATAAAATAGAAAAAAATAATTTTAAAACACAACTACAGGGGCGCCTGGGTGGCGCAGTCGGTTAAGCGTCCGACTTCAGCCAGGTCACGATCTCGCGGTCCGTGAGTTCGAGCCCCGCGTCAGGCTCTGGGCTGATGGCTCGGAGCCTGGAGCCTGTTTCCGATTCTGTGTCTCCCTCTCTCTCTCTGCCCCTCCCCCGTTCATGCTCTGTCTCTCTCTGTCCCAAAAATAAATAAAAAACGTTGAAAAAAAAAAAAATTAAAAAAAAAAAAAAAAAAAACACAACTACAGGCAAGAACTAAGCAACTGGGTTTAGAAAACTGCTGAAGGGAAGATTGTGGGACTGTTAAGATCAGAATGAAAATCCCCAACTGAAAAATGAAAAAATACAGAAAAGAAAATATAAGTCATGAAGGACATATAAGTCATGTAGTAAGTATTTAGAATTCAGGAAGAAGAGGAAAGAGAACATAGAAAAGAAGAGTAAGCAGTAACAGTATTTGAAAAGATAATGACTAGGAATTTTCTGAGAAAACATACCAAAGAGAACATGCCAGAGATTCAAGCAGTTAAGAAACCACACCTAGGTATATCAGTGTAGAACTACTGAAAATCAAAGACAAAAAGAAAATCTTAAAGGGAGACAGAGATAAAATACCCATTACTTGTGTGTGTAATTTGTGTGCAATATGACAGGTTAGTTATCAATTTTACATAGAAATACAAAGGGTGAAAAACAGCCAAGACAATCTTGCAGAAGAAAAAAAAAGTAGGAGGACTTGCATTATTAGATATTAAAATTTAATACAAGGCTACAATCACTAAGAAAGTGTAATATTAGCATACAGGTGGACAAATAGACCAATTAGACAGAATAAAATTCAGAAACAGATATACACAAACATGTGGAAGTGTTGCTTCTTACAACGTTGATATCACAGAGCAGTGAGAAGATGGTCTTCTTAACAAATGGTGCAGTGTCAACTGGATAGCCATGTGGAAAAAATCTATCTCATCTCTTACCTCATACCATATGAAAAGTGAAATAAAGCTTCTTGAAGATAGCATTAGAGAATATCTTTGTGACTTTGGGGAGGGCAAATGTTTATTGAATGGGACATAAGGGCACTAGCATCAAGGAAAATACTGATAAATAAGACTACATTAAAATCAAGTACTTCTGTTCATCAAAAGACACTGTCAGGACAGTGGAAAGTCCACTCACAGAGGGGAAGAACATATTTTCTGACATATTACTGGCAAAGGACTTCTACCTAGTATATAGGAAGAATTCCCATCGAGTAAAAGAAAGAAGACAATAGAAAAACAGGCAAAAGATCTGAATAGGCATTCAATAGCAGGGCTATGGAATTGGTCTATAAACACTTGAAGGCCACTGGGATGGCTCAGTCAGTTAAGCGTATGACTTCAGCTCAGGTCACAATCTCACGGTTTGTGAGTTCGAGCCCCACGTTGGGCTCTGTGCTCACAGCTCAGAGCTCAGAGCCTGGAGTCTGCTTCAGATTCTGTGTCTCCTCTCTCTCTGCCCCTCCCCCACTTGCTCTCTCCCTCTCTCTTTCAAAAATAAATAAACCTTATAAACAATTACAAAACCACATTGAGATAACTATTAAAAAATTAAGACTAACTTTACCAAGGGTTGCTGAATCATATGGTAATTCTATTTTGCATTTTTTAAGGAACCACCATCCTGTTTTTCATAATGGTTGCACCATTTTATATTCCCACCAACAGTGTACAAAAGTTTCAGTTTCTACCAACTATTATTATTTTCTGTTTTTTTGGTCTCTCTGTCTCTCTCTTTTTTCTTTTATAGTAGCTATCCTGATGGGTGTAAGGTGATATTTCGTTGTGGTTTTGATTTGCATTTCCTTATTGATTAATGAAGTTGAGCATCTCTTCATGTATTTATTGGCTATTTGGTATATCTTTGGATCTTTGGCAAAACACTTATTCAAGCCTATGGGAACACTGTTTCTCTAGTGACAATACTTCTGACACCAAATGTATGGGAGTTTTCCCCTCATACCAACTAATTTATAACTATCTGAACACCAACTAGGTGTCTTACAATTTAATTCAATTCTGACACTAACTCTCTGGAGTTAGCATCAGATTTTACAGGTTAAGGCCTCGGTTCCACAAGACTGCCCACTTCACATGCCAGTCAAAAGTAATGGGTCCTCAGGGTATCTACACTTCTGTCTGACTTGGCTACAAAGTTGGATGTTCCCATAGCACCACAGATGGTTCAATAATTTGCTGAAATGGCTCACAAAACTTGAAATCATTGACTTACATTTGCCACTTTATTATGAAGGGTATTATAAAAGATATAAATGAACAACCAGATGAAGAGGCACATAGGGTGAGTCTAGAAGGGTCTTGAATGCAGGAGCTTCTGTCCAAATGGAGTTGGGATGTATCACCCTCCAGCATATGGATGTATTTGCCAACTTGGAAACTGTCTGGACCCTGTTGTTTGGAGTTTTTATGGAGGGTTCCATCATGTAGGCCTGGTTGATTAGATCATTGGCAGTTGGTGACTAGCCCAATCCCTAGTCCCTCACCTCTCCTTGGAGGTCTAGGGATGAGAATGAAAGTTCCAACCCTCTAATCACATGGTTTTATTCCTCTGACCACCAGTGCCCATCCTGAAACAATCTAGAGGCCCACCAAGAGTCACCTAATTAGCATACAGAAAGATACTCTGTTCTTCAGCAATGTCTACTTTTTCCATTAGAGCCCTTAGCATATTTAAATATTTTTTAAATATTTTTATTTTTGGTTTTTTTACAGTAATGTCTACACCCAATGTGGGGCTCAAACTGACGATCCTGAAATCAAGAGTCACCCTCTCTCCAGCCAGGCTCCTCTAGCGCCCTTAGCATATTAATCATAGTTACTTTAAATTTTTTTTTTTTTTCAACGTTTTTTATTTATTTTTGGGACAGAGAGAGACAGAGCATGAACGGGGGAGGGGCAGAGAGAGAGGGAGACACAGAATTGGAAACAGGCTCCAGGCTCCGAGCCATCAGCCCAGAGCCTGACGCGGGGCTCGAACTCACGGACCGCGAGATCGTGACCTGGCTGAAGTCGGACGCTTAACCGACTGCGCCACCCAGGCGCCCCAATCATAGTTACTTTAAATACCCAATCTGATCATTCCAACATCTCTGCCGTATTTGAATCTGGTCTGACACTTGTTCTGTCTCTTCAAACTGTATGCCTTTAAGCATGCCCGGTAACTTTTTGTTGAAAGCCGGACATGATATACTGAATGCAAGGAACTGTGGTAAATACGCCTTTAACGATGTGGTGGTAAGGTGTGGGGTGAGGGGAAGCATTCTGTCTGTAGCCCTGAGATTACCTCTGTCTTTTAGCAAGCCTGTGCCCCTGGGCTATGACCTTTGCAAGTGTTTCTCTGTTCTCTACCACTACCACCCCTTCCCCAACCCCACCTTAGATGGGACAAGAAGGCTACATTGGGCTGCAGTTGAGTATTTTCCTCCCCTGACAAAAGCTAGATGGGGCTGAAGTTGGATATTTCTTTCCCACCAGGTCATTTAAGCTCAGGCAAAATAGTTTCTCTTGAAGGCACATAGGCTTTGTTAAAAGGAACAGAATGTTCTGGTATATTTCAAAACGGCTACTTTTCCCCTTCCTCGACCAGAAGATAGAGGGGATTTTGTTCTAATCTTCACTCCGAGAACTTGGTAGCACTCCTGGAGGAAATACTCACAAAACTGTGGGGACCTCCCCCAGAATGTGTCCCCTTTGAGTTTTTGACTCTGAACCTTGTCCACACTAGGCCTCCAGCAATTCATCAATTACAGCCTAGGTTTCCCTACCTTGACTGGTTCTCCCAGAGTTTTCTGTTGGTGGGTTTCTCTTCTGATAAGTTGTGATTCTCTATCACAATTTGGGGAATAGCAATTTGCCCCGTGACCTCAGTTCTTTTCTGGGTCTAAGAAAAGCTGTTGATTTTCAGTTTGCTCAGCCTTTCTCGTGTGTGGATGGGAGAGATAACTTCTAAGTTCTTTGTCAGAACTTCAGTCCCTTATCTTTACAATTTTTTATTATCAACATTTCTTTTGAAAGTTTATTGATTTTGAAAGAGAGAGAGAGAGAGAGAGGGAGCATGCGAGTGGGGGCAGGGGCAGGCAGAGAGAGAGAGAATCCCAAGCAGGCGCTATGCTGTCAGCACAGCACGAACCACAAGACCATGACCTGAGCCAAAATCAAGAGTCAGACGCTTAACCTACTGAGTCACCCAGGAGCCCCTATTATGGACATTTTTAAGCATGCATAAAAGAATCAGATCATGAATTCCCATGTCCGGCTCAGCTTCAACTTTTACAAATATTCTGCAGTTTTCGTTTCATGTATTCCCTCTCCCATACACGGATTTTTCTTATTTTTAACAAATGAGAGTTTGTTCCCTCTGACCAGCAATTTCACTTCCAGGAGTTTATTTGAGAGATATAGATGCATATGAAGAAGATGATTTCTGTCCAAAATTATATATTAAAGAATTTTGTTTGGAATAGCAAGAGACTGGAAGCAATGTGAATGCCCATCAACAGGGGACTGGTTAAATACATCATGGGGTATCTATGCAATGGAGAACTATCCAGATGTAGAGATGACTGAGGAACTATGTTATGCACCAATGTGGAATACTCTCCAAAATACATTGTTAAGGTGGAGAGAAAACACAAAATAAACAAAACAAGGGGTCAAAGAATGCATCTAGTATACTGCCATTTGTGTAACAAAAAGGGAATGGGTGATGTGAACGTATTTGCTCATGGGTACATAAAATATCTCTAACAGATAACACTGGTTGCCTTTGTAGAAAGGAGCTGGTACCCTGGGAACAGTGGCGTGAGGGAGATTCTCACTATATACCCTTTTCTACCTTTTGACTTTTGAATCCTGGGAATGCATTACCCTGGTGAATGAATGAATGAATGCAACTTCAAAGAAATGAGGGAAACTCTTTCTCCTGTAGCCTGTATACATTCATCGAATGCCCATGCCACTGGGCAAACCTGCTTATCATATATTGCTCCCAACACCCCCAGGAGGTAGGCTGTTTACACCCATTTCACAGATGAGAAAGCTGGGGCTGAGAGAGAAGATAAGCTTGCCCGAGACAGCTGCCACCAGTAAGTGGCAGAGCCTGCTTGGAGCCTGGGTCTGACTCTGGCTAATTCAGCTCAGTCCCCTGTGGGGAGCAGACAAGGTAGCCTGACTTCCTGCATTACAGTGACAAGAGCAGATCAGAATTACTGGGTCCCCAACATGGACCCAAGTTGCTCCCTGGGGAGCCAAGTCCACCATGTGGGCCAGAGCAGCCATACCTTCAAGTTCATCCATTCTCAAGGCAGATTCACCTGGTTCCTTCCCCAGGGATTTTGAGCTGCTGGTTTAATCCTAACATTCTCACTTCCCCCACCTTGGAAAACAAGATCCAATTTAATTTAGGGAGAAAAAAGTGCACAAAAGCCATAACACTCGGTTTATCCCTTGAAATGCAATCAGGCTGAAGGAAAGAATTAATTTTTAATTCCATCTTAATTACTCAGAGAAATAATCTATTGGCACAGCCTGGCCCTGGGATGCCCCTGCCTGATCTCTGCCTGCTGCAGCAGGCACCTGAGGCTTCACTCCAGGCGCTGACCGGAGCAGGGGAGAGGTGGGGCCTGGGCTTGTGCTGCTGAACAGGTATCCTTCACTAAGGAGAGTTATGACCTGAAGAAATTCATGTGTTATCTTTCCTTCAAGCCTGATCTCAGATTTCTTTAATAAAGCCACAAGATATATTCCTTGGAGATATACAATGGGCAGGATAGGGGAATCTAGTGGGTACGCCAGATCATTTGTGACCCTGGGCTAAGGGGTTGCGTCTCCTTATCATTTCCCATTTGTTAATCAAATATTAAGTAAATTCCTACTATGTGCTAAGCTCCTTATGGGAGCCAGGGACCCAGTAGAATAGGTTCCTGTTCTCATGGAGCTGACACTCTAGGGGGAAGGGACACAGACAGTAAGCCAGTAAGCAGATAAATATGACTACTTCAACTGTGATAAGCACCATATTATAAATAAAATAGGGGAATGTGTTGAAGAGCAGTTAGCAAGGATTTGCAACAGCAG
Organism: Neofelis nebulosa; assembly: GCF_028018385.1. Lineage (NCBI taxonomy): Eukaryota > Metazoa > Chordata > Mammalia > Carnivora > Felidae > Neofelis > Neofelis nebulosa. The sequence continues at coordinate 66,281,051 of NC_080782.1, forward strand.
ACAGGGAGTCAGAGAAAATCCCTCCAGAAAGAGGGTATTTGGGGCTGAGACTTGGGAAGAGCATGCCAAGCAGAGGACATAGCAAGTGAAAAGGCCCTGAGGCAGGCACAAGTCAACATGTCCATGGGATAGAAGTGTTGTTATAACTGGAGCGGCTGAGCCGGGAGAAGGGTAGGAGTTACCGCTTTGCATCTTATTCCTGGACCAGGGAAAGCCACTGTATGTCCATGCGTATATACAGTAGGTGCTCAATAAGTGCTTACTGCAAAAACAGCACCCTCTGAACTGACAGCATTTGGGGATCCATTTACTGCCATTTTGTCCCTTCCCTGCTGCCAGGGATATTCAGACAACTGCTAATGTCCAGGAAGCCGCCCTCTGCCAGCCCTCACCAACACTGTTTTGATGTGCTAACAACTCTTAATGAGGATCCTAATGAGTCACTAAAAATGGCATCATTAGGTTGAGAACAGAACAGTCTACACAAGCAAATGTCCAAAACAACCAGGCGATTAGCCAGGAAGCAGACACTGCCCCCTTCCAGTCTGGGCTGGACAGGCTGCCCCTTTTCCCAAACAAGCAGGAAGCCCGTTTTTCTGCCTGTATCTCCCTGAGCTGTCATCCCTATCCCAGTACAACGCCGTGGACTGTTTTGTTTCCACCACGTGAAGCTAAGAACTGAGAAAAGAAACGTATAAGGATTTGCTTGACTGTAGAAGTGAAGATATAGCTTGAGGCTGGTCAGAACTTAAAGCGCTAATGCATTAGGGCAGAGGTTTTAGAACGAGGGCTGCAGGCTAGATCTGACATGAGTATGTTTTATTTGGCCCACACAGCAGTTACAGAAAATTTAAATCAGTTTCCTACATTAAATTATTGGGAGAGTTTACATAAAAATTTGGATGTTCAGTTTCTCCTGAGGAGCCGGAAGCTCTGGATCCTTGAGCCAGCAGTGTTGGGCTGGGGTTGGGCACAGGCTGTCCCTCAGAGCTCTGACCTCTTTGTAGCGGCCTCCACTTCTCCCCCCGCAAGCTCTCCCCACGCTGAGGTCAAGTGTCAGTTGCCATTTGTCATCAAGTCTGCCCAGTTGACCTTCTATCTGGAGATTTAAGAAGAAAGGAGTACGTTTCTCAGAGCTCCTCTTTATTGAAAATAGGCAAACAAAACAGATCAAGAGGCAGAAAAGACGGGAGAGAGACTATTTCTTGAGACATGGAGACAATTCCCACGCGGTTAATATGCAAGCAAAGCGTGTCTGCCTGCAATTCACGAAGACGCTATGGGCAGCTCCTCCCCGTCAAACATTACAGCCTGGCCCCTCATGGCATCGAAGGATCCTCTGGCCCCTGCTCGAAGGATTGTCATCTCTGCAGTGGGGGCTATTCTTACTGCACAGGTAACACTGGAAACTAATTTTTCACTATTGGGAGCTTAAGTGTGTATCTTGCTTATGAACACCTTGAGTCATATTCTCAGTGAAACTGAAGGTTACCATTTTTTACCATTTGAGTATGGATTTCAACCCCCATAAGCAGGACCTTTCCAACATCTGGTATGGGTTCAGCTGTGGAACCCACTAAAGATGTTTAAGGCCAACCCCGCCCTGGTGAGCCGGGCCCTCTGGTCAGGGCCTTGAGTAAAGGCAGTCGGAATTTTGGCGAGATGATGTATGCATAAGAGCTTTTTAAGGTGCTGAAAAAGTTGGCTAGCTGGATTATGGGTTTTTTTTTAAGTTTATTTATTTATTTTGAGAGAGAGAGTTAGCAAACAAGGGAGGGACAGAGAGAGAAGGAGAGAGAGAATCCCACGCAGGCTCCACACTGTCGGCCCAGAGCCTGATGTGGGACTTGATCTCACAAACCATGAGATCATGACCTGAACTGAAATTAAGAGTCAGACATTCAAATGACTGAACCATCCAGGTGCCCCCGGTTTACTTATTGTTCAAAGTTTGTAAAAATAGGTAACCCATGCTCATGGAAAAGAAGTCTGCAGGCTACAGAAAGCGTTGCCATGAAAAGCAAGACCCCCAGTCTCCCTTCCAAGAGGCCTCCACTTTCCATGGAACTGGAATCCGAAGTAAGTTGAATGATGGACCACCCCCCAAAGATATGCCCATGCCCTAATCTGTGGTACCTGTGAATGTGAACTTATTTGGGAAAAAAAAATAAGGTATTTGTGGATGTAATTACGTAAGGATCTGAAGATGAGGAAATTATCCTGGATTATCCAAGTGAGCCCCAAATCCAGTGATAGCATCCTTATAAAACAGATGCAGGGAAGAGTAGGAGGCAATGTGACTCTGGAGGCAGAGACTGGAGTGATGTGGCTACAAGCCAAGACATGTGGGAAGTCACCAGAAGCTGCAAGAGGCAATGAATAGATTCTCCCCCAAAGCTTCAGAAGGGAGCACGGGCCTGCTGACACCTGAATTTCAGACTTCTGGTTTCCAGGATGGTGAGAGGAAAAAAATATCATTGGTTTTTTTAAAATTTATTTTTATTTTTTAAATTACTTTATTTATTTTGAGAGAGAGAGAGAACAAGCAAGGTAAGGGCAGAGAGAGAGGGGGAGAGAGAGAATCCCAAGCAGGCTCCTCACTGATAGTGCAGAGCCCAGTGCGGGGCTTGAACTTACGAACCTCGAGAACATGACCTGAGCCAAAACCAAGAGTCAAATGCTTAACCCACTGAGCAACCAGGTGCCCCAAAATTCTTATTGTTTTAAGCCAGCAAGTTTGTGTATTTTGTCGTAGCAGCCACCGGAAACTGACACAGAGTTCCTGCCCTTGTCTCTATTTCCCCTCCTCATTTTCTACATATGTGAAGCGTATCCCACTCAGTGTAATTCCTCTTGCTTTTTTTCATTTAAATGTTGCTTGAGAGGTGCCTGGGTGGCTTGGTTGGTTAAGCATCCGACTTCGGCTCAGGTCATGATCTCACGGTCCGTGAGTTCGAGCCCCGCGTCGGGCTCTGTGCTGACCGCTCAGAGCCTGGAACCTGTTTCAGATTCTGTGTCTCCCTCTCTCTCTGCCCCTCCCCTGTTCATGCTCTGTCTCTCTCTGTCTCAAAAATAAATAAACGTTAAAAAAATTTTAAAAATAAATAAATGTTGCTTGAGATTCTTTGTCACCAACAACTGCCATGGTCTTACCTATGTTTGCGTATTAGTCCACTGCATGGATGCACTGTTGAGTGGTCTCCCCCGTCCCTCACTGTTGACATTGAGGTTGTTCCCAATCTTTGACCACCATAAACAATGCTGAGAAGAGCGTCTCTTCCCACATAGGTGTGTGTGTGTGTGTGTGTGTGTGTGTGTGTGTGCAAACACCTGTCAGGCCCTTTCCTACGAGTGGAATTGCTACATGTAAGAAAGTGTGCCTTTCCCATTTTGATAGGTATTGCCAAATTGCCCTCCGAGGAGGGTGTGCCACAGATTCCTTTTTCTCATTATAAAAGTAATCTTTTAGTAGAATTCTTAAGTGTGACTTGATTACACCCTGTAACCAAAATCCTTTCTAGCAGAACATAGTCAATGGGAAAATAACATCAATTACCTGAAATTTCCTTGCCAGCCTGGCTGGATTGGCCCTCTTCTGTTAAATAGTGGGTTCTTGTATTAGGTGTTTGTTTTTCCTCCAGGTGGCCTCTGCTGAGGGCTCTGTGACAGGGCAGGGGGACATGGCTCTTTGAGCCTGGATGGCCACCTGAAAGGCCCTCTCCCCTCTTGCCAGTGACTATTCCCAACCCCTACGTTCCCTCTGCTAGGAGAAAAGAAAGGGAAACAAAGTCACTTCCTCCATCTTGATGCTCCTATGTTGAATGTTGAATGTCCAATTTATCCTTGTTCTTCATGTTCCAGGACCAGACTTTGGCTCAGAGGAGAGCTCCCTGCTCCTCACCAAGGCAGAGGAAAGCATTGACTGGTTTCTGGAGGTGCCACCCACACTCCATCCCACAGGCAGAGGGGTCCCTTCTTTCTCAGCTCTTGGCATGGACTGGCTGCCAGGACAGACAGTCTCCTCTGTGGTGTGCCACCCCCAGGCAGTCCCCCACAATGGTTTCAGAGCTGGAGAAGCCCCTAAAGACTAAATGAAGACATGTTAGGGATGCACATACGAAGGCCCAAGGAATGAGTTGACTGGTCCAAGGCCATGCTCACAATGGCCTCCAATCACCTGCTAGTGAAAGGGTTGAGCCCGTGTGATAAAGGGCTGGATGTGGGCCTCACTTTCATCTCTGGCCTCATCTCCCACCAGGCCCTGCTTCATCTGAAACGGCTTGAATAGCTCTAAAGAATTTACAGTTCTCCTGCTACTGCCCTCCATCGCCAGGGTCTGACCATACACACAGCCCCAGGCTGTGCCTCAGCTCTTGCCCAGGCTCATGCCAACCCATTCCTTCCTCTGCCTTGCCTCATTTTTTATTACTGAGCCCAGATACCCCCTTTTCCAGGAAGCCTACCCTGATTTTCCCGAGCTGGGTTAGGTGCCTATTCTGGGTGCCTGAGCACATCTCTAGGGCCTCACTTACCACATTTGTCGTGATCTGTCTATGACCACATGAAGCTCTTCGAGAGCTAAGGAAAAACCCAAGTTATCTAGGTATTTCTAGTAGCGTACTTGTTGAATGAACGAATGAATGAACAAATCAGAAGCTAGGTGACAGTCACGGCAATGGAGTGGAAAGAAAGACCCTCAGTCCAAGAATCAGGAGAACTTTGCAGTTTATTTATATATCACTGGGCAAATCTCTCACCTTCTCGAGGTCTCAGTTTCCTCATCTCCAAAATGGTGTATTTGCCTGTATCTCAGTCAGCTATTGCTAAGCAACAAACAGCCATAGATTCTGAGCAACATACAGCAACAAGCCTTATTTGGCTCCTGTGTTTGCAGTTATGTGGGTGTTGGCTGACCCAGCCTGGGCTCCACCAGGTGGCCGGCTGGGTCTAGCTCTGCTCCACCTATTTCCCAACTTCTTGGCCCAGTGGGGTAACCAGGTCATGTCTTCAGGTGGTGATGGCAGACACCCAAGAAGAAAAGTGGAAACATGAAGAGGCCTCTGAAGGCTAGGAATGGACATCTTTGCCCACATTCCATTGGCTAAAGCTTGTCCCATAGCTGAACCCAAATTGGAGGAGCAGGGAGACACTCAGCTTCTGTATGGAGAGACTGCAAAGTCACATGAGAAAGCCATAAAAATTGGGACCAACAAATCAGTCTGCCCTGGGCTACATGGTCCCTGAGGACCTTGTGAGACCTGGCAGGCTACGACCCTCGGAGGTGGTCCAATCCATTCTCCCCTCCTCAGTGCCCCCTCCTGCCCCCTGCCTACTGAACTTCCCCTATTTCTTTCTGTTAGCCTGGCCCAGCTCTTTTCCAGCAAAGTCTGTGCATACAATTCTGTCTTCTCCTCATCTCAGCCTGCAGTTTTCACCCCTACAAAACCTTCACTGAAATCTGCTCCCCCCTTCAGCAAAAGCATGACTGCCCACTTGTTTTCTTGAGCCTAAAACCTGGATATTAGCCTCCCTCTCCCCTTCCTCCAGGCTCTCACCAAGCCCCATGGGTTTCACCTCTCACCTCCCTCCTGACCCTGCCACCTCCTCTGGTCCTATGTGGCCCAGGTACCCACATATCACCCCCCCCCCCCGCCTCCCTGCTGTCACCCAACCTCTGAGTCTGGGACTTGCCCCCTCCAAAGGCATTGGCCATGCTGTCAACCTGTAAAATCTTTGTAAATGCAGATCCAGATGTTCCAAGAACACTTTTCTGTGTCTTCACTGCTAATGGCAGGGGCAGTCAGGCAGGAAATATTAAGGCTGGGAAGGAATGGGTGGGTGAATTGTGTCTCCCCCCCTTAAAAATATGTTGGAGTCCTAACCCCCAGTACCTCAAAATGTGACCTTATTTGGCGATAAGGTCTTTATGTAGGTAATCAGGTTACAATGAGGTCATTAGAGCGGGCTCTAATCTAATGTAACTGATGTCCTTATAAAAAGGGGAATTCTGGACACAGACACGCATGAGGGTAGACAGTGGGAGGACACGGGGAGAATGACATCTGCAAGAATGCCTGAGGCTACCAGAAGTGAGGAGAGAGGCATGGAACAGATAGTGTCTCATAGCCCTCAGAAGGAATCAACCCTGCTCATGCCTTGACCTTGGACTTCCGGCCTCCAGAACTGTGAGACAGTACATCTCTGTCATTTAAGCTGCCCCGTTTCTTGTACAGAGGCAGCCCTAGGAAACTAATACAGTTGCAGGGGCGGGGGAGCAGGGAACAAAGAAAACATTAGCACAGCAGAGGGAAAATGATAAGTGGGAGGCAATAGGAAATGGTGGAGACCCTGGCAAACTGGAGAGACCATGACCTGGTGCAAGGGGACTCCAGCCGGTTACCGCCATGTAGAATTGAAAGCCTGGTGTAACCAGAGCTTCAGAGTTTTTGTTGTTGTTTTTTTTTTTTTAAGGTTTGTTTATTATTTTTTTTAATTTTTTTTTAATGTTTATTTATTTTTTGAGACAGACAGAGACAGAGCATGAGCAGGGGAGGGGCAGAGAGAGAGGGAGACACAGAATCTGAAACAGGCTCCAGGCTCCGAGCTGTCAGCACAGAGCCCGACACAGGGCTCGAACTCACGGACCATGAGATCATGACCTGGGCCAAAGTCGGATGCCTAACCGACTGAGCCACCCAGGCGCCCCTGTTTATTATTTTTGAGAGAGAAAGAGAGAGAGAGAGTCCATGGGGGAGGAGGAGAGAGAGCGGGAGACAGAGGATCTGAAGCAGGCTCTGCACTGACAGCAGAGAACCCGATGCGCGACTCAAACTCACGAACCGCTCATGAACCATGAGATCACGACCTGAGCTGAAGTCGGACACTTAACCGACTGAGCCACCCAGGCGTCCCCAGAGCTTCAGACTTTTAAAGGAGCCTGGAAATCTAGATTTAGATTTTTATGTAAAATGACTCCATCTTTTAATGTTGGCTAAATGATACAAAACAAAACAAAAATCTGTGGGACAGATATTCCTGAAGGCTGCCAGTTTGTGACTTTGGGCTTGGAGCAGGGATTGACAAACTACATCCACTGCCCAGATCTGTTTTTATAAATAAAGTTTATTGGAAACACAAACATGCTCATTTATTTGCATACTGACTGTGGCTGCTTTCATGCTACAATGGCAGAGTTGAGAAGTTGCGATACAGACTGCATGGTCCACAAAGCCTGAAATATTTGTTCTCTGGCCCTTTACAGAAGATGTCTGTCAACCCCTGGCTTAGAGGATAAATCTAAACCCTTTGGCTAAAACCACCTCCTTCCTTGTCTGCCACTCACTTTCATGGCCTCCCTACAGTTAATACACTTTCTCGGCAGTACTGAACTTCTTTAGTTGCCGGACCAGTCCCTGCACACAGGGACAACGTGCTCACCCACGCCGTCTCTGCCGATCCCTGAAGGCTCCTCTCCACTTGTCTGCCCACATAGCAGGGTCTGGTCTTCCAGGCTCAGCTCTGAGGGTGCATGGAGGCACTTGGTGCTCCTGGGGCGCTCTTTCCACACTCCTCTTACAGATGCTGCAACCCTCTTGTCCTCACTTGTCGTGCTTTGCGTCCTCAGGAGACCATAAGCATCTTGAGGGCAGGGCCTGCCCCAGTGGCAACCTTGAGTACTGTGGGCCATTGAATACCTGAGTCCCCCAGGCAGGGGCTCAGGGGAAGGGAGAAGAGGAGTGAAGGAACTGAGGTGGCAGAGATGGCTTGTCTGCAGAAGCCGCACCACCCGGGCACTCTGCAGCCCCTCAGGAAACCCCCAAGACACACGCACACACAAGGGAGCTGAGCTCTTGGCTCAGATGTGACTCTCCTTCCTATGCTGCAAAATCCACACCAGACAAAGGAGTTTGTGCCCTGCCAGCTGTGATCTCCAGCCCATCTGCACCACAGTGAGAGACACTAAGCCTGGATGAGTATATCCTACTTATGGGAGCTCAACTGTTCATTCATTCATTCATTCATTCACTTGATACATTTCCATGCAGACTCAACCCAGTAAAAAAAACATGTTCTGGGACAGTGGGAAAGCAAATATGATTAAGACATGGCCCTGGAGTGTATTGGATTGTAATCCCATATCTCCCTCCTCCCTGCATCTGGCAACACCCTCCCTGAGAGTTGAGGGCATCTCCTCACCCCTCAGCTTTGGGCTTGCCAATGGGACTTGCTTTGGCCAATGGCAGATGGGTGGAAGTGACAGTTCAGAAGGCGTCGAGTGTTTCCTCCCTGTTTTGGTGTGCATCTTTGTCGTTGCCTGGGAAAGGCCCACCCCGCTGGCTTGCTGGCCCAAGGGGATGAGAAACACATGAAGCAGAGCCATGCCAGCCAACACAGATGCCCATGAGACACAGAGTTGCCCAGCAGCCAACTGCTCAGCTAAACCCAAGCTGATCCCCAGATGCATGAGTGATGATAGACTCAGCCACTGAGTCTTGAAGCAGATTGTTACATGCAACAGGTAACCCAAGCTTTTAGGTGACTCATCCAGTAGAGGAAATAAACCAACTCCCCAGGTAACCAGCATATCAAGCAGGTGAACCAATTGTTTTCTGTTTAGTGCATATGGTAGGCAGAAAAACGCCCCCCCCAAAGATGTCCACAGTCTGATCCCCAGAACCTGGGAATATCATAGGTTATACAACCAAGAGAATTAAAGTTGCATATGAAATTAAGGTTGTTAATCAGCTCACCTTAAAATAAGATTATCCTGGATTTTTTGGGTAGGCCCAATGTAATCACAGGGTCCTTACATGGGAGACAGAACGGGGCAGAGGAGTCAGGACCAAGAGATATGGCAACATGAGGCTGGCTCCATTGCTGGTGGAGGATGGGACCGTGAGCTAAGGAGTGCAGGCAGATGCTAGAAGCTGGGAAAGGCAACAGACTCTCTCGTAGAGCCTCCCACAAGGAATGACACCTTGATTTTAGCCCAGTGAGGCTCATTTTGGACTTCTGACCCCCAGGACTTTAAAGGAATAAATGTGTGTTATTCTAAGTCACCAAGTTGGTGGTGATTTGTTATAGCAGCGATCAGACAGCATTATGGCACCTCCCAGCTCCACTCTGCCCCCTCCTCTCTCAGCTCTGTGTGTGGGAGGCTGATGCTCTCATGACTGCACATGCAGGCTCCCTGGACCTGGGGCTCACAGTTGGGTACATCGGCAGGAAACTGGAGGGTAGAAGGAGAAAGAGTAGTGTCTCTTTCTTCCTGTCTCCCTGCTTCTGATGGTGCCTGTATCCTGAGCAACTGTGGACGGCCCTCCTCCCTGCAGCAGCTCTCCCCAGTTCTGGCCACACTGCTCTTTCCTCCTCTCCCTCTGCTGGGATGGCTATGGCCTCCCATGTGGCTTGTCCCCGGTGCTTCCACACCCACGGTGGCTTCCCTTATAACCCTGCCTGCACCTCTGCAAACGAAACCCTCATTAAATTCTTCTCAAAGTCCCAGCTGAGTGCCCTCTGCCCCCTGTCGGAAACCTGCCTGATATCATAGGGTGTGAACATAAAAAAAGATGTCAGTTGATTTCTTTTTTTTTTTAATTTTTTTTTATATTTGTTTATTTTTGAGAGAGAGAGAGAGTGGGGGAGGGGCAGAGAGAGAGGGAGACACAGAATCTGAAGCAGGCTCCAGGCTCCAAGCTGTCAGCACAGAGCCCGACACAGGGCTCGAACTCATGAGGTACGAACTGACGAGCCGTGAGGTCCTGACCTGAGCCGAAGTCAGATGCTTAACGGACTAAGCCACCCAGGGACCCCAATGTCGGTTAATTTCTAGGAGGACGTTGAGGGAACGCTTCAGGAAGGAGGGTATGTGATGGGGCATTTGCAGTGTCTTCAGGGGTAAGAATGGGAAACAGGGATCCTGGAATCAGGAAAGGGTTTTAAGCCAGGCACCGGAGGTTCAGATTCCGACCCTGTCCCCATACTTGTGTGAGTGGAGGCTACTCACCTGACCTCTCTGAGAGCTTGTTTGCCTGTCCCTAGAAAGGATGGTGATGTGTACACCCGCAAGGCTGAATGAGTGAAGTGGTTGGTATGTGCCGGGAGCATGATAGATGGTGGTTATTGGGCCCACAGGGGCATTCGAGGGACAGAGCCGCACTAGCAAGCAGGGATGTGCTTGGGGAACAGCAAGCAGCCATAGCGCCTAGAATAGTAAGACCCAGCTCCAGAAAGGTGTATGGGAACCGTGGCCCAGGAGGCATTTAGAATCAGGGCCAAAACTTTAGATTCAATTCAGTTGGCAGTGGACTGCTGTGAACAGGGAATGACACATGCTGTCAGTGATGCAGGAAATAGAGAGAGAGAGAAAGAGAGAGACAGAGAGAGACAGAGACAGAGAGACAGGGAGGATTGAAAAGGTAAGGACCTTTGGCAACTTCTTTGGAGAACTGTTCAAAGCCACCTGTGTATCTTGTTTTCTTTGTGCCAAAAGGGGGAATAGAGCTAAATAGGACTCCAGAAGCAACGTATTGACAACTTAGGGCCCGAGAGCGATTGTTTTCTTGGGTAATGTGTCTTCCAGCTAGAATTCTTTGCCAGCCGAGTATCTGGAAATGGGCTGGGAACAGGCAGGGCCTCCATGTTGAGTGCTCTGGCCAGAGGTCATTCCCATCAGGGTCGACAGGACACAGCCTGTGTAGCAGGAGACCAGGGAGCACCTGATTCATGGCTCTGCTCTGCCTAGAGCCTCCACCCTTCTTCCCTCTAGGCATGAAGGTGGGGTGCACAGCCAGCCTTCAGGACCCTGCTCGCAAATGGTACCTCCCATTTTTCCCTTTGACAGAAAAGGCAGGAAAAACCTGAGTAGCCAACAAAGCTGCACAGAGCCACCTGGTAACTGAGGCTAGTGGAAGCTGTCCCATCACTCGAGAGTCACAGCCTACACCAAAGGGGCAAAAGAAAGGCATCATTCTATTTACCCAACTACTCAGAGCCTGGCTTGCACAGAGGGGTCAGTCTCCTCTCCTAGTCCATTTATCCTCGTTATTTATCTATACATAACTTCGGCATCTTGTAAAATGTTGTCTTTGTTATTTCCTTAAAATGACTTCTCTGGAATACTTCCTACATTCGACGATACTTTTTTTTTTTTTTTTTTTAATTTTTTTTTTTCAACGTTTTTTATTTATTTTTGGGACAGAGAGAGACATAGCATGAATGGGGGAGGGGCAGAGAGAGAGGGAGACACAGAATCGGAAACAGGCTCCAGGCTCCGAGCCATCAGCCCAGAGCCTGACGCGGGGCTCGAACTCACGGACCGCGAGATCGTGACCTGGCTGAAGTCGGACGCCCAACCGACTGCGCCACCCAGGCGCCCCTCGACGATACTTTTTTGTTGGTGAGAGTTAGAAACCCAACACAAACCAGCTCAAGAAAACAAGGGAACTGGGAAGTCTAAGGGAATGAGCTTCAGCATCAGGCATGGCTGGATCCAGGCATAAAAACACTGTCATTAGGATTCTGCTCCTTTCCCCAAACCCAGGTCTATTTCTGTGGCATTTGGCTTTATTTTTCATCAGCCTCCGTCTCTGAAGTGCTTCCTGGCAGCTCCAGATTTACTTTCTACAGGCCGAGTACCACAGAGGAAAGAGAGGACATCATTTTTCATGGATGTGATAAGTGACCCAGAATGGAGTCCTCCTGTCTTGTCCAGGGCCACATGTCTACCCTGACATCACTGTGTCAGGGATGGCAGGCTGTGAGTGGACCAGCCTTGGTCAGGACAAACTTGAAGAGGAAAAGTATCCAGGCAAAGAGATGGAAGAAGAGGGTGGATACTGGGCTGGTGGTAAAACAGGGGCTACCATATGTTCATTTCTAGTTATCTTTTTCATTTTGAATTTCATTTTAATGTGGCCTTCTAATACAAGAATGTATATGCTGACAAATCTACGTGTACAGTGATTCACCACTGAAAGCATAAATTGGCAAGCTAAATTGGCGGTATTTGTGCTCACCTCTTTGGGAGCCAGGGTCTGGGAAAAAGTCATGATATGTACCTTCAGGAGCCTGGGTAGGAGCAGCTGGACCCTTCTGCTTGATGCAGTTGTCCCCAGAGTGACAGGGAGCAGCTGTTGAACAAACCCAGAAGACCCAACCTTTTTCACTTGCAGAAGGGAGTAACAGAGCCAAGAGGTCAGGCCCAGGCAGGTCCTGAGACTTCTCTTCTGGAAGGAACTGGGGAGAGGCCATAGCAATGTCAGCTGGGTCCTTCAACAGGGGGTCTTGCCGTATCACTCAGAATCTTTCAGTTACAAGTGACAGAAACCAAATTCAGACTGGCTGAAGCAAAATAGCAATAATAAAATTATTATTCACAATATATAAAACATGACAATAGCAAAAATAGTAATATATAATTGTAAACACAATCATATAATTATATAATCTAATTATTAATATCATTATAATGTTATTTCCTGACTCATATAACTTCAGGCATAGCTGGATCCAGGTGCTCAACAAGTCATCAGGAAGCTGTAAATCCCCATCTCATGTCATTTTCCACTGTATTGGCTTCATTTTCAAGTCCTCAGGCAGCATCAGGCTTATATATATGCTCAGCTCAGCAGTCCCAGCAGGAAGAGAAGACCCCTCCCCACAATCCCAAGATTCGCCTGGATTAGACTTCGGTCTCCCTGTTTATCTCTAAATTACTCTGGTAACCAAGGCAATGAGGTATGTTGATTGGCCAGGCCTTGGGGCACGCACCACCCTACCACTCGCTCCAGCTCCCAACAATCAGCTCCTTCCAAACCTCAAGGATTGAGCAGGGGGAGGGGCAGTCACACAGAGGGGGATGATGCCTGCAGGAAAAAACAACAGCTGTCCCTCACTCAGGGAGAGGGATGGAGGGGGAGCGTTGGAAGTACAGAAGGCGGCCACGTGCCAAGCGGGAGAGGAAGGCTGTTGTAGGGGGAGGAGTCCGAGTGAGGAGTGAGGAATGGAGGTAGGGTGTAGAGCTGGCAGGAAAACAGGTGTGTAGGCACAGATGGCATGGGTCCCCCTGCAGCAGAGCCGATGGGCAGCCCTGAAAGCAGGGTAGAGCTAGACAGAAGCTGGGGTCAAAGGTCCAGAGAGCAGTTTGCTGCTGGGGAGGAAAAGCCCTGTCCTCTCCAGCTTGGAGTCTGACACTGCCCTTGCTGGCAGCCATGCCCTTCATTCCTGTGGCCCTTTGCTGCTGGTAGCTTCTAGTCAGTGTCTTCCTGGGGGTGCCCCAGACAGCCAGCGGGTGAGGAGGGCACCCAGAAGAGAGGGCATTCAGACCTGCTGCTCTCAGGTCCCTCCAGATGGCTTCCTGGAGTCACAAGGGTGTTGTTCTCGGGGCCGGACACAGGGTGAGGGGGACAGGAGCTCATTTTCTAACTGTGGCCAAGGACAGGCCCTTGGTGTTTTCACTGGGCTCTGGCACAGGGTCTGGCTCATGGATGGGCTTCAGGAAGGGTTTGTAGAATTAAGGCAGCGATTTGGTGGAAATGGGTCTCACCGCCCACCGGGAGAGGAGCTGCGTTAGTCCGTCCCACCTATCTCTGGCTGGGTGAACTTCACTTAGTCACAAACCCTCTCTGGGCCCCCAGGTTCCTTATCGGTCAAATGAGGGGGTTGGAGCAGCCGGTCCCCAAGTCTGATCCAGCAATAACAAGCCTGGCTCTGTCCCTTCTCTCTTGAGGCCCAGCCCCCTGCAGGTCCTCCTGGTACCCCTTGCAGAGCAGGCCTGGGCCAACTGGGGCAGGGGGAAGAGGCATTCAAGGCGCTGTAATTATTGTAAAGAGGAGAGTTTAAGTGTTTAGTTTTATGATCTAGCCGGCCCTCTCTGTCAGCAGAAAGCCGCGCAGCTCCCTGGGTGAGAGTTAATTTCCTCCGTGGCTCGTTTCCTCTCCCGCCGTCATTTTTTCTCTGCTGCTTTATGGCTTTTGAAGCCGTTCAGAGCAGTGTGTGGTGGCAGTGTCTTCTCACACTGGAGCGGAAAGCCCCTCACCCCCCCTTCCCGTGTCAGAGCCCAAGGGCAGCCTGGCCCTGTAGTGGGCAGTGGGGCCAGGGAGCCCTGGGCTGGATGTGACTTGGGGCCGGCAGGCTGGGAGGGCAAGAGGGGCAATGAGATTGGGCCAGGCTGTCCCCAACCAGGCCATGGCCCCTGGTACCTCCTTGACAGGCTTGCAAGTAACGAGTCTAAATTAAATGGTGGCCAGGCTACACTTGCAGAGGCCCCCAACACCTCGATTAAATAGCACAAGACTTTGCCCTGAGGCTCATGGAGAGCAAGGGCAGGGGGAAATGCACCACCTCTGGCCTCAGGCAGGCTTGGGTTCAAATCCCAGCCCACCACTGCTGTATCACCTGGCCAAGTGACTTCACCCTCCACCTCCCCCGCGCTTGGTTTCTTGAGCCGTGCCATCACTTGGAATGATTTTCTCCTCCTGCTTTGTGAGCTGTGGGGAAGCCGAGGTCCTGGTGAGCAACCAGACAACCTCTAAAAGACTCTAGGTCTGCCAATACCAGGAGCAGCCTCTCGCCTGCATCCGGCCTGGCCATGCACGTGATGTTGCCGCAGTGAGGACCCATGAGGACCCACAGAACAGCCTTGCAAGGTAAGGATTGTTGGTCCCACTTCAGGCCGAGGGACTGGAAGTTCTGAGAGTCGAGGCAGCATGCTGAGAATTGCCAGATTCATAGGAAGCCAAGCCAGGTGACTATCAGTCTGGTGGTGGGCATCCTCCGATGCAAAGCAAAATGAGACTCCCTTTTCCAGGCAGTAGCCTGGCAGTTCTGAGCCTCTGTCCCTGATCTCCCATCACTGGGTGGCTCTAAGGAATAACAGCAATAAAATAAACAGAGGCAGCTTGGTGTGCTGTGGACTCAGACCTGGGCTTGAACCCACTAAGGCACTTGTGACCGTGAACAAATCATGCATTCTCTCATCCGCAAAATGGGGACAGCAGCTACTTCGTAGGGCACTTGCAGAGGATTAAAGTAGGCTGCTGCACAACGAGAATGTTGTGGTGATACCCCACCCACACCCAGAGGGGTGGAGAACTTGGAAACCCAGGTTCTCTTTCGACTTCTGTCTCCAGGTCTTATTCAACCTTGAGGGCCTAGCTGTCCCCCTCAGTGAACCTCCTATGAGACTTCATTAAGTTGTGGACCCTCTGCCCAGAAAATTGCACACATGGGACCCCGCGGATTTGGCAAGAGATTTCAAAGGTTCCTGTACGTAGCCCCCGAAATCTGTCTGTGGATCCTAGGTTAAAACCCCTGATCTGATGGTTCCTCCAGCCCTAACCTTCTATGCCTTTGTGTGGGGCTTGGAAGTGGGTTTCATGTGGTTACTCTTGTCCTTTCTGAACCTGGCAGCATCTGGATTCAGAGAATAGCCCCAGCCTGTAGTCTCACCTACCTGTATTTTGGGGAAGAAGGGAAGCTGTTACAAAAGCCCCGCAGTGGATGGCTTGCTTGGGTTACGTCCCCTATATTGAGGACATCTGTAGTTTGCCCCCAGAATCCATCCCTTCTTCCTTCTGGAAGTTGGCCTCCAAACTCCCCTTAGGAACACCCCTCCCATATCTCAGCCTATGATTGGTGAGCTGATTCCACACACCTTCAGGAGCAGACCACCTGATTGGCCACCCGGCATATCCCTTCCTCCTGGCTGTGGCTATTGGTTCAGAGATGGTCAGTTACCTTAATCAGGGTCAATGAGACGTGAGAATATTCCTAGAGTTTCTGGGAAAGCAAGGTCTTTCTTGTCTTCCGTAGAGGTCTAGAAGAGATCTTCACTCTTCCCCTGAAGGACGTGGTACAAGACAAGAATGGCTGTAGCTATTTTGCTACTGGGAAGGGAGAACCTGGAGCTGCACAAGGTGGGGGGAGATTCTGTGCGAGCCTGAGAGCGACACACTCAAGGAAGTCAGACAAGAGAGGTGGAGAGAAGCAAGGTCTCTGGTGACACCTCTGAAGCTGCTGGACCAAGCCACACCTGATGCTAACACTGCCTCCAGACTTTAAAACTGTATAGCTCAATAAACTCCCCTATGATGTAACCAATCAGACCTGAGTTTTCCTGTCACTTGCAACACAAAACATGCTAACTGAAACTCTCTGCCAGCTGGACTAGACTAAGAAAAGATCAGGAAGGAGAGCTTGGGAGTCAGGAAGACGAAATTCTTCCAAAGGATGTGGGAAATTGGAATATCCACCCACCCACCCGGTGCTAGGAAAACTTCAGAAAAAAACCAGGGCTGAGAGACTAGATGAATTTTTTGGTATTATTTGTCTGGACAGGGAGAAATGTTGGCTATTTTGAGTTTGATTAATCACCGATTCTAGTCAAGTCTACAAATGTTTCTTGAAAGCCAGCCCTATAAGGGACACTGCTGAGCGACAGAAGATAAGGTACGAACAGGACAGTCCTCACAGCAGAGAGCCCCCAGTCAGGTGAGGAAGACTAGGCTCAAACGGCTCACTGAGGCACAAGCAGGGCTGGGATAAGTACCAAGATCAAGATCAAGACCAGTGAGCCCTGAGAGCCTGGAGAAAACGATGCAGGAAGGCAGGACCCAGGAGACAGGGTGACTTTCTCTGCCCACAAGGGTACCACCTCCACCCAGAGACCAGCTTTTCCAAATTTACACAAAGACACCTTAGGGGCTATCATGGCCCCAGGCACCAGGTACATTCAAGGAGCAGTCCCTCCACACGTACCCCTATCGAGTTCTCCAGATTCTCTGTTCCCCAAAGTGCGGGACGAGGACCATGGCAGGTAGGGATTTGAGGAGGTGCTGAGCGTGGCATTAAGCCAACTGTCTCACTCGGATGGTGAGAAAGTGGCTGCCTATGCAATTCTCTCTAAAATCTCTTATCAAAAGCAAGGTCTCGGTTTCATGCTGGCCCGTCTTGGACACCTCTCTAGCACTTGCTGACCCCTCCTTTTAGCAGAGAGAGAGAGAGAGAGAGAGAGAGAACAGGCCTAAGCTTATTGCCTTCTGCAGGCAACAGGCTCCTGCTCAAATTCCCTCACACTGTTTTGTTTTCGTGGCATTTATTTTAACAGTTGTCTTCTATTTATGGCAAGTGATATTGGCTTTCCATTTATGGCAGTGATAAAAAGCTTTCTTTTACATTTCATTTCTTTAAGTTTTTAAAGGGGGATGGTTAAAAGAAAAATATTAGATAGTACAAATGGGACACAGCTCTCACCAGGATTGTGAAGGTGGGACGTGAATGACCGAAGTTTGGGGAGTATTCATTGCACAAACACGGACCGCCTACCAGGTGCCAGGTGCTGGGAATACAGCAGGGAACCAAGCTGGCAATACCCTGGCCTCACAGAGCTTACAGTCTAATGGGGCAGTAGGGAGGTAAGACGTAAGCAAAATAAACAAAAGGCACGGCATCTTAGATGGTGGTCAGTGACTTGCATGAAGGCAGAGCAGGGACAGGACGCTCTGCTGCAGACCAGCCTGGTCAAGCTTCACTGAAAACCTGGCAGAGTGCCGGCTTGGCAGAGGTGGAGCCACGGCTTTGCAGATGCCCAGGGACGGAGCACAGCAGGTAAAAGAAACGGAACCCATCCCCTCCTGGTTGAGGCTGGTTTTGGAGACTCCTGCTGGTCACGATGACGTGCCCCAGGAAACCTCACATCGATGCCCTGTCTACCTCTCTTCAGTACGAAAAAGCAAAAGCCAGTCTGCAGGGATGAGAGGTGTAGCCTGGAAAGCAGCCCCCAGGGTGCTGCATGGGGTCACTGCAGCTTTATCCTGGCCCCACACTGTGCACAAGAGTGGCTCCACGCAGGAGATCAGGACCCAGCATGACAGGGCCCTGAGGGGCTCTGAAATCATCACCATCTGAGTCATCAAAGTGCCATTGATTTATGGTCAATAATAGTATGGGGTGCTAAGTGCACTTTATTATTCCACTTTGTTGAAAATTGGTCATTTATCTGTAGTCCATCTGCAGCCTGGTGGGTAGGAAAGCCGAGAATTTAAACCATGCTCCCCAATTTCCAAGCTGTCTGCTTCTGGGCAGGTTCCTTTATTCCTTTGAGCTTTCGTTTTCTTGTGAGGAAAATGGGGGTAACACATTGAATGGTCACTTGTTTTGCTCTTGGCATGTGTAGCCAGTCAATAATTGTCCTGTTCCTCCATATACCTAACTCTGCATTACCCAGAATGCCCCGTCTCCCTTCCACAAATGGGATCTGGCACGAGGAGATGGGCAGGAAACCCATTCATTCATTCAACAAGAATTTATTACTCCACACCAGGCACTGTTCCAGTCACTGGAGGTACAGCAGCAAGCAAAACAAAGACAGATAAAGTCCTGATCCTATGGGAACATGTCATCGAAGCAATACATGAGATTTCAGCATGACGAGGACCATGAAGAATGTTCAAGGGGAGCCAACTCAGATTGGATATCCAGGGAGGGCTTTACAGAGGAGGAACACTGGGGTGAGAAAGGGTACGCTTTGTAAAAGTTTGGGGTGAGAGCACTCCAGGCAGAGGGAAGAGCAAAGCGAAGTCCCTGACAGTTGTCTGAGAGAGAGAAAGCAAGCCAGCTGCTGGCGAAGTGGGTGCTGAAGAGCTTAGTACAGGAGGAGGAGGGCAGCCAGCCCCTGTGGGACTCGGGCAAGGGAGAGACCTGGAGGGGTGGCTGTGTGGACCAGGCAGTGTGGGGAAGCCTGCTGTTCCCATCTGGTGCCCTGGCCTCTTTGAAAGCATCTTTAGAAACCCGTGACCTGACCCATATCCTGGATTCCCACCCACGAGGCCAGGCCCTACCTGCTGTCCCCCCCAGGGTCTCTGGGGTCAATTTAATTTTGACCAGACCCACAGGGCACCCACGTGCTGGCTGAACTTCCCTCCCCGCGTGCCAGTTCTCCTCCAGGTTGGAAGAAAGCTCTGTGGTTTGGATGAAGGAAGGGATGAGGAGGAGGGGGAGAGAGCAAAGTGTGTTTGCTGGCACCAGAATCACAGCAGAAGCCAATGCTGGAACCCTTCCCAAGTATTTAGAAATTAAAATAATAAAAGAAAACTGAGCATATGGAGTTTGTAAAGTGCCGTCCATCTTCGAGAAGGGATCCGACTTGCTCAGAATGCACGGGAGAGCTGGGGTCCGAGGGGATGTGTCTGTGGAATAAAGATGGACACTCATCTCTCAGGTGGGGACGGGGGGCAGGGGCACACACTGCTCCAGACATGCAGAGTGTGGGGATCCCCTTTGGGTTGTACTTTTGAAAGAGGAGAAAGAACGTCCTCTGTGTCTCCTCCCTGACTGCACGGGAGTCCCCAATCCTCCCCCGCCTAGGGAATGCCCCCTCCACCCAGCTCAACCTCAAACATATCTTTAATTCTTCTTCTTCTATATCCAACTCCAGAGTGGTGTAGGCTCAGCCTCTAAAACGCACCCAAATCCAGCTACTCCTCACCCCCTCCCCACCTCCACTCCAATCCAGCACCCCTCCTCTCAGCCAACAGCAGCCACCCCAACCTTGTCTCCCGATGCCTCCCTCCCCACCCCACAGCCACCAGATGGATCCCTCCTTCAAACACTTTTCATCCCACAGAGGATAAAAAGCTCAGGGGCGTCTGGCTGGCTCAGTCAGTTAAGCATATTCGACTCAGGTCATGATCTCATGGTTTGTGATTTCGAGCCCCTCGTTGGGCTCTGTGCTGACAGCTTGGAGCCTGGAGCCGGCTTCGGATTCTGTGTCTCCCTCTCTCTCTGCCACTCTCCTGCTCGCACATTCTCTCTCTCTCTCTCTCTCACTCAAAATAAATAAACATTAAAAAAAATTTTTAAAAAGGTTAACTCCTCCCCACTCCCTTCAGGTCTTGCATGATCCAGGCCCTACCTGCTCCCAACATCACTAGTCTTCCTTCTGTCCCTCAAACAGACCAGTGTCATTCTTCCTCAGTGCCTTTGCACATGCAATTCCCTCTGCTGAGAACACTCTTCCCACACTTTTTATGACAAGTTCTTCATTCAGGTCTTAGCCCAAATGCCACCTCTTCAGAGAAACCCTCACTGACCACGTCATCTAAAAAACTACCGCTCTTGGGGCGCCTGGGTGGCGCAGTCGGTTAAGCGTCCGACTTCAGCCAGGTCACGATCTCGCGGTCCGTGAGTTCGAGCCCCGCGTCAGGCTCTGGGCTGACGGCTCGGAGCCTGGAGCCTGTTTCCGATTCTGTGTCTCCCTCTCTCTCTGCCCCTCCCCCGTTCATGCTCTGTCTCTCTCTGTCCCAAAAATAAATAAAAAAAAAAAAAAAAAAAAAACGTTGAAAAAAAAAATTAAAAAAAAAAAAACTACCGCTCTAGTTCCTTTTGACTTCACTGTATTTATTTCTACAGAATCTATCACTATCTAAAATTACCTTGTTTGTTTGTTTGTTTGTTTGTTTGTTTTGTTTGACTCGTCTCTCTACTGTGTAAGTGCCATGAGCTCTGGACCTGTCTATCCTCTTTCCTGCTGTGTCCTCCATACCTGGAATAGTGCATGGCCCAGAGTAGACACTTCACAGACATCTACTGAATGGAGACTGAGTGAATGCCAGAGCCACCTGGTTTATCTGGGCATCAACCAGGTGTTTAAGTAGCACCATACACAGCCTTGCAGTGGCTGAGTGGCAAACACCACGCAGGCAGATTTCATGGAGCCCACGTGGTCATGAGTCAGGGTACTGTGGAGTGAGCCCGTTCTCAGCCACATCACCAAACGGCATGTGTTGGGGGCTCCCCATTCTGCCAGAGCAAGAAACCAGGCAAGAAAACTCGACTTGCCACTCCTGGAATTGGGAGCCCATCTGGGATGCCCAGGTGCCTCCATCCACCCCAGGTGCTCAGGTGTCCCCTGTGCCAGCTGGCACTAGCTGAAGAGGTGAGCTAGCTGGAAGGTGTAAGTAACAGGACAGAAGAGGAAGGCAGGTATCCTGTGAGCCCTTTGGGGCAGGAGACCTGGCCAGCCCTTGGCCCCTAAGGGTCCTCAAGAGGTCTTGAGTGCCTCGGCTTGGGTGTGCAGAGGGGGCAAGTGGACACATGCAGACACTCGTGGGGCCCCCCGGGGTGGCTGAGCCTGCGGAGGGGGAGTGGAGGGGGAGTGGAGGGTCCCTTCTCCGCAGCCCCTCCCCTTCTCTACTTCTCCAACCACCCCCTCCGTCTGGCTGCTCCTCTCCCGCTCTGCTGCACGCTGGCCTCCGCAAGATGGATTTTCCTGGCTGTGCCAATCTTGCTGCCACCTGTTCGCGCTGTGCTGGAGCCAGCAAAGTGGCTCAGCTTCAAACCCAGAGCAGCTGGGAGAGTGGTTGCCAAGCCTCGCTGTCCCCCTCGCTCCCCTCCTTTGTTGCAGCAGCAGCTTGGGCTCCAAGTCATCCTGTCACCTGCTGTCAGTGGGGCGGCCCCTTCTCTCCCCCACTATGCCCCCACCAGCCGCCTCCAGCCCCCTCCAGCCCTCCCCAGCCCTCAGTCCCTCATGGCCAGGCTGCAGAGAGGAACACAGGCAGGGGCATTCAGAGCAGCCCTGCCTGCCCTGTACCCACAGCCCAGACTCTCAATCCCCTCCCCTTCCCCCACTTCTCATGGGATTCCCCAACTTGCTGCTCCCCAGAACCTTCCCCAGAACTCCAGACAGGAGAACTGAGGCTTGGATCAGAGGTATGAAAGAGCCAGGACATGTCCAGCACTCCTCACTGAGCCCATAACAGAGCAGGTGGCCCGGGACACCTCCAGACAGAGCAAGCTCCAAACCTCCGGGAGTGGGAGAGCTCTGGAAACTTCCTGCAATAGCAATCCAACCCACGCCAGAGGCTGGAGTCCCAGCCCTGCCCCTAAAGCTCACTAGCTCCATGACCTTGACAAAACCCCTCTAAACCTCAGTTTTCTTGGCTGCCAATAGACTAGGTTAGTGTCTGCCCACTAACCTAGTGTCACTGCAAAGAACAAACATAGGACTAGTGGCTTGAACTCCTTCGGGAACAAGACAAAATATAATTAAACACATGCGTGGGACAGAGAAATGCAAACTGTAAAGTACTGTGCAGCCCAAGGGGCTGTTTTGCTCTTTCACACGGGATGTGGGCCTGCTCCCAGAGAGGCAATGAGGCCCCATGGCCTGAGAGCGTGCATGCCCGGCTTCTAGGAGAAAGATTCGAGCTGTCTGATTTCAGAAACACTGGCTCCAGCTGAGGGGGCATCTGATGGCTGAGACAGACACATCAGAAGATAGAGCAAGACACAGGCAGACAGACAAATAAACACAGATGAAATAGCCGGTGAGGCCGATGGCTCTCATGATGGGAACCGACAGGCAGTGGTGGCTGGATTCCTGTAGCCTGGGGCCTCTCTCTGCTCCAGCAGAACCTTTCCCTGCCTCCTGCCCTTGGTCATCAGCTCTCACACACACGGCCCTAAGACACCCTGGTACAGCATTTGCACACGCACATCCCAGTGCTCACCAGAGTGGGAGGAGAGGGGGTGTTGGACCCTCCAAATTCTGAGATGCTACTGAGGAGGGAAATAATCTCTGGCAGTAGGGGGAAAGGGTCTTCTCTTATGCAAATTACTTGGGGTCTGAGGAGGTATGCCTTTGTTAGTGACAGTGGTAGGAAATTACAAACCATTTCAGTTGTAGGAGTGGGGGATGGTGGGTGGATGTTGATCCCTGGGGATGAGGCATTGAGGAGCAGAAACCCTAGTGTCTGCTCATGTTCATCAAGTACATTTCTCCCTGGGTGCCCTGAACTGTTCACCAGTACCTCCAGATGAGCAGAGAGCTCAGGGGCTTCTGACACCATCTGATTGCTGGGGGTGGGCTGGGCTGGGGGCATTAGCTCCAGCAGGGTGTGGACAAAGCAGGGGCTCGGGCTGGCAGCCCTGCTTCCTCTTTGCCCCTTCCACACATCCTCCTACAGCTGCCAGACTGCTATTCTCAGAATGGGCCTGGGATCTGTCCCTCCCCTGCTTACCTCCCCCATTCCATGACTTCCCATTGCACATGTAATAAAGTTCAAATCCTACCCATGGCTTACAAGGACCCCAGGGTCTGCTCTACCTACCCTCTTCTTCACTCAAAGCTCTCCATCCACACCATCCTTATTGTTCCTCTAACCTGGCTCTACTTCAGGGCCTTTGCACTTGCCATACTCTCTGCCTAGGACACTCCATATGCCAGTTCTTGACTTAGCTGCCAGTTCTTGAATTCTTCTCATCATCTAGGTCTCAGATGGCCTTACACCATTCCAATTCGTGTCCCCCTCCTTCCTCTGGGCACTATCACATCTCCCTGGGTTTTGTTCATTTGCTTACTGTGCAGCATATAGAAAATATTTCCTCTGTATGTTTTTAGTCTGTGTCTGCCCTAAAGAATGCAGGCTCTTGTTTTGTTCACTGCTGTTTCTCACTGTTTGGAGCAGAACCTGGAGCACAGTAGGCATTTAATAAATATTCCCTCAGTGAAATGAGTGAATCACAGAGGAAAAAGCCAAGTGTCCCCAGGGTGAGAAGCACATGTCCAAGAAACTGAACAGAACAGAGTTATGTGGTCAGAGGACAGGCACGATTTTGAGGGACCAGGACCACAGAGACCTGCAAGGAGCCCACGATGCCAATGCTCATTTTACCCAGGGCTTTGCTCAGTTTGCCTCACTTAATGTTGATCACCTGAAGCTAGTGTACTACTAACCCCATTTACAGATGAAATAGTTGAGACTCGAGTATTAATCATGTGTCCAAAATTTCTCCTTTGTGGCACGTGGCTTCTCAGCTGGTTGGAGGAATGTCTTAGGGCCTAGTCTGTGTCCCTTGAGTCACTCACTGTAGCTTTCCTAAAAGGGCCTTGACTATTTGAACTGGCAGAAGACAGGAATCATGGGCAGCAGGCTTCCAAGGACCCCAGTCCAAAGAGGGCAGTGGCTAGGAAAGAGAAGCCAGACAAGTGGGTCCTGCTCCTTGGTAGACAAAGGAAGGGTGACATGAGTCATGTCTGGCTCATGACAGAAATGGTGGAGGCCTATGCATGGCAGTCTTGCACTCGCCCTCCAGGACACAAATGACTAAGGACTTGGATCTGAGTACTAGCCCTGCATCCAGCAACACAACACAACTTTCAGCCTACTTGTCCTCCTCTATGGAATGGAGATAATAATGCTCACCTCTGAGAGTTGCTCTAAGAATGAACTAAGCCCTGCGTGTAAGAGTGTTTTCATAAACCTTCAAGGGTTGTTAAAATGTGCATGATGAGGACTCATTTGGGGTCAGAAATCCACCTCAAACTGACTCAAACTCAAAAGAGCACTTACAATTAAAAAGGCCTTGAGATGGGGGATGTTGGCTTTAAGCTTGGCTGGATCAAGATGCTCCAGTAGAATAAGCCTCTCTGCTTGTCTCCTTGTTAGCTCTCTTCTGTAGGGCCTTCCTTCTTAGGTAGGCTCTCTTCAGTGTGTGGCCATCAGCCATTCCAGGCCCCCAGGCTGATAGGTGACCAACCGCACCTGAAAGGGAACTTCTCCTATATAAGCCCCAGCTTAAGACCCAAGATTGATTCTCATATAAATTAGATGTCCCTTATGAACCAACCATGATGGAAGCCAGGAGACTGGGAAACTCTTGACTCCCATCCCTGGAACCAGAGGTGGGACTGGCTTCATCTGAACCACAAAGACTGTGAGTGGTGGTGGTAGAGGCTGTCCAAAGGACAATGGGGGTGCTGCCACCAGAAGAGGGCCTGGGAGCCTGGATGGCACATAAGAGAAGTTCACAGCAAGACCAACAGAGATATTCTTACCCTGCAGCTGGCATTGCAGAGCAGCACTCTTTAGGGCTCCAGGTCCCAGGAGACTCCACTCTGGGGCTGCTCTTCAGGGGCTCAGAGGAGCCACTTCCTTGGGAAAATGCTGAATGAAACTGCATGAGAGCTAAACAGAATGGTTCCATGAATATGATTTGTAAATGGTGAAACACTCTTCAAATGTTAGAGATTATCCTTTACAGGTTAGAATGGAAGAGGGGCAGGGAACAATAGGATTTTGGAATTGAAAGGGGCCTAGAAATCATTAGCACCCCCCCCCCTTATAGTCATCACTACAAAGCAGCCAGAAGAATGAACTTTAAAAGCAGATCACATCATGTCACTCCCCTGCCTAAACCCTCCACTGGCTTTCCTTGGAATAGTCTAGATTCCCTTCCTCTGCCTCAAGGGCCCTTATGATCCTGTCCCTGCCTACCTCTCAGATTCCATCCTCTTCATCCTTTCCCACCACTCCCTCGTGCCCCAGCCACACCACCTTTCCTTTGCTTATGCAAATGCACCAAGCTTGTTTCCTTTTCAGATGTTTTGCACTTGCTGTTCCCTCTGCCTCAAACACTTTTCCCCCAGTTTCTCATTACTCAGGTCTTGGCTGAAACATCATGCTCTGAGAGACTTCCCCTGGCCACACTTTTGTATTGATATCCACCACACCTTTTCTCCTTCACTCTCTCTCACTTCGCCTATTTTATATTCTTCATCATCTGGAATTATCTTGTTGCTTTGTTTGCTTATTTATTGCCAGTTGTTCTCTTGCCTACCACCCCCACTGGGATAATCAGATCCAAGAAAACATTGTCTACACACAGCACAGGGCCTGGCATAGAGTAGGTGGTCAATAAATACTTGTTGAATGAATGAATATAAGGATGGATGGATGGTTGGTGGATGGGTGGGTGGGTGGGTGGGAGGATGGGTAACTGTGTGGGCAGATAGATGGATAAGTGGGTCAGTGGATGGGTGAATGGATGGGTGGGTTGGTGGGTAGATGAGCGCATGGGTGGGTAGGTGGATGGGTAGATGGGCAAATGGATGAGTGAGTGGATGGGTGAGTGGATGGGTGAATGGGTGATGAATGAGTGGATGAATGGATGGAGAGTGGACTGAGCCCATACCCTGTCTGGTCCTGCCATCACTCTCTAACTTGTTTCTTGCCCTTAAAAAAAGTGTGTCCTGTTGCCCTTTTAGACTAGGACCTGACTTGGAGCTCTGGTAGCTAAAGACCCTTTAGTCTCCCCGCTTCACACCAAATCATGCACTGTGGCTTCAGTGCCACCTGCTCTAGTCACTGAATTCACCTGACTTCAACGCCCATTAAACCGATCATTAGGAGGTTAATAAAACCCTTTCTTCTGCATGGGCACACCTCTGTCCTTGTCTGCCACCTGATGTGCCCATCAGCTGGGCCTGCCTATGGCTGTTACCAGGAGTTGGGAGAGAGTTTGGCCACCCCTTTTGCCTGGCAAGCCATGCAGGTGAGCTGAGCACCTTTGTCCTCACATCAGTCCCCCAGGGAGGGGTGTCATTCAGGTCCTGCTCCTCCAGAGCTGTTCTGGGAAATGGGAAATGGCAGGTGGCCAGTCTCTTTGAGGACCCAGCTCCTAAGCTGGGGAGTCTGTGGGTTGGCATGTGAATCTGTGGAGGCCTTACATGCAGACAGCCTTCTGTGAGCTGCCCTTGTGTCTCAGAGACAGAGGCTGAAGGAGGGAAGGGGCACTGCTGTGACTTTGGCTCACTCTAATTGCTGAGGAGAAAAGGGTCCAGGGGAACATTAGGCAGACAGGGAGTGGTCAATGGGCTTGTGGGGAGCAAGGTGGACCCACTGGGCTGAGAGCCCATATTCAAGGGATGCCTTGATGTAGGTGTCAGGCCATTCTTAGCATGAGGTCCTGAGGACAAGGGAGGCTTCTCTCCCTATCTGGAAAATTCCATCTCTGTGAAATCTAACTGAAGAAAACATCAAGTCTCCACATCACTGCTGGGGGGCAGGATGGAGAAAAGCACACTGCAGAAGGAAGCATACAGTAAGATACCATGTTGTAAAAAGTCAAAAATCAAGTGAAACTATGTCTACTTACATCAATAGACATACCTGTATACATGCAGGGAAAGGCCCAGAAGGCTACGCAGTCGTTTCCAGTGGCTTCCTCCTTAAAAACAAATCCCTGAGATCTGCGGTGAGGTTATTTGCAGTCTTTTTTAAAATTTTTACAATAATAAGGTGATCATGTTTTACATGTAAAATTAAAAATTAATTTTTAAAGATATTCGCCAAAGATGTAATTTGGAGTGTGAGGGTCAGACATAGCTCTTAAAGAAAGTGGCATGAAGGGTCACAAAAGGACACAAGAGAATCCCGGCTGGCAGAGGAGGTGAGCTGGGCCACCACCCCAGGACTCTTGCCTGGGCAGTGTTCCCTGCAGGTGCTGCCGTTAACCTTTGAGCTTCCCTGGGACTGGGCACCCCTGGATGCCTTCCTAGACTTGATCCTTCAAGATTCCTCCCGGAGGTGGCTGTGACGGACCCAGAAATCGGTTCCAGGACTTGAGGAGCAGAGAGGGTGGGAAGCCAATGCCAGTTGGAGTGGGGAGCATGCTGCTGGACTGATCCCATAATATCAGGGCTGCAGCATCTCCACTTCCACTGGCCAAGTGACAGCGCCTGTACGCTTATGCAAGGGGGGTTATTTTATTAACCAGATAGATTAAGCATCTCTCCTTCTAATTACTGGTTTAATTAACCTTGGCACACAGTATGTACCAACCCCCGAGGGATTGAGTCACGATTGCCACGCTGGGTGAACATCGCCCATCTGCTCTGTGTTAGCTTCGGCTGGTCCTCAAGGGACTGAGGCAGTGGGCCCTGAGGTCCTGGGGTCTGGTGGAACCAGGGAGGATGGGAGTGAAAATCAGGCAGGGATTGTTAGGAACCTTTTGGGGGGGGGGGGTCTTGCTGTGGGTGCTGGATTCCAACATGGCCCCTCTTCAGCAGCCCTCCTGCAAGTGATCCTGGGTGAAATGAGACAGAGAAGTCAGCCTGGGCCACCCTACTTGGGTCTCCCAAGTGTCTTCAGGGTAGCCTGGGGACCAGAAGTCTTGTGTTCATCTAGCACTTACTGGATGGTGGTGCTGCCTTAAATTCCCGAGCCGCAGTTTCCTCATCTATAAATTGAGCACAGTGATCCCTAGGACATGAGGTTTAATTAAGAGAACAGAGATCAAGATGCCTTGTAAAATTACATTCATTTATTCAGCACATATTTATGGATTATGCACTATGTATTAGCAAAGGTAAGTAGTACAATGATGAACAGAGAGAATTTAGAGACTGAATTCTCTGGAAATTGACCGTGACTCCAGAATCACCCTCATGTGCACATGCACACACACACACACACTCCTTTCTGACCCATCACCCACAAGCCCCCACATTTAGCACACCACACACAGGTACACATTCTCCTTCATAGCCATGAACAGAATGTGCACCATCTCAGAAAAACGCCTACATTCATGAAGAGGACCACATGGCTCCTCTGTTCTCAAGAAGCGTGAGGCCAGAGATGTCACATTAATAAGAAGCATAGAGGCTCTGGTAAAGGGGCTTTTATATATTTATTTATTTGAAAGCTTATTAAAATCCTAACCTAGTCTTCTCTTCACTAATGCAGTGTTATTGGAGCCTCCTGATGTCTGTGTGGGAGGGTGAAGACAGGAGTGTGTGTATTTGCATATGTGTGAGAGAAGACTTTCAGTGCATTTGTGTGTAGGGTGTGTTGGTGTGTGTGTGTGTATGTGTGTGTGTCCCTGGGTATGTGTGTACGTGTCAGGATGTGGAGTGTGAGGTGTGTGTTATGCTTTTATGCTTCTTAGAATCTTACAGTAGTGAGCAGTTTCTCAACCTGTTTTTCACTATCACCCCCATAAGGAGCCTTTGTAGATATTTTTTTCCTAATCACGCCCTCCCTGAAATTGTAAACCACAGATACATCATATATCTCTTTATGTACTGTACATAGATTTATGCTTTATATAGAGAAAGCGTCCATTTTTTTTACCTACCACCACCCCCATAGAAAAATCTCCACCCCCTTGGGGGTCATACTGCCCCCATTGAGAATTAATGATATAGAGCAAGAATTTCTGGCTCCAGAGGTCTGTGACCCCTGATGTTGTGGGACAAGGTTCCCAGTCTCAAGGGTCCAGGTAGAAACCTCTAAAAATGCAGATTTGGGGCCCCACCTGGAGATCCTGTAGTAGGTCGGAGAAGGAGTCCAGGAATCCAGACTTTAGTAAGCTCCCAGGGAATTCTGATGTCCTGACTGTGGGCTAGGGATTAAAGGGAGTTTAGAACCATCAGGGATCATCTAGTCTGAGAGGAGGTCTGTCTGGAGCCCCCATCTAGTCCTAGAGAGCTTGGAATCTCAACTCACAAAGGCTGGAGTCCTGGCCAGCAGGACCTTCCTATATAAGACTTCCCCAGGACTCCCCACATGAAGCTGGGGGAGGCTGGCAACTGGGCCAGAACTCCTCACACAGGTCTAGGACTTTGATAAGGCAAAATAAGGAGTGGGTCCCCAAGACCGGATCATGCAGCTGGGATCTAGAACAAACACTGACCCAAGGTGTCTGGAGTCCCATTTTCCATCTGTTCAATGGAGCTATGGATGATCCCCACAGTAACCTGGGCCTCCCTTCTGAGAGCCCCAACCTCCCCCCAGGCCTAGAAATTCAATATGCCAGGCACTGGGAAAGGAGGCAGAAGCTTACTTCAGCCCTATCCACCAGAGAAGCCCTAGAATTGGAATGGGACCTCCAAGCTATCAAGGGTTAGAACCCTGTCTGGGAGTTGCCAAGGACCTGGTAGCAAAATCAATAAAAAAAAAGAGACCTCCTACGTGGCCGTGCCCTCTGTGGGTGCCAAAGAATAGCTGTGCTACTTTGGAGGCCTGGACCAGTGCCAAACCCCAGCCCTGGGTGTCTAAGTGATCAAAACACGGGGGACCAATTGATGCACTGTGGGCAGTGGTCCAGCATAGGGCTTTTCAAGGGGCAGGTGGGAGCCTGGAAAAGGGAGAGAGGGGCCATCGTGGTGGCCAAGGAGTGGGGCCGAGTGGGGTGGAGTTCCTGGGGTAGGATGGCGGGTAGAAATGACTCTGTGATGGTATGATGAGAGGAAAGGGGAAGATGGGATGATGGTGGATGGGAGATGGGGGGAGCATGATGGAGGGAGCATGGAGAGAGAGTGAGGAGGAGGGGCACTGTGGCTTGGTGGGGAAGCCAAGAAGGCATCCTTCTCCCTCTCTTAAGCTTTTAAAGGCATCAGAGCATCTTGCTAATTGTTCATCTCCCAGAGACGCTAATGAAATTAACTCTGCAAAATGCTCATCAGGTCATCTGCAGAGGGCACAGTGCCAGGCTTCCGCTTGGTCCAATCCCATCCTCCTCCCCCTCCTCAGCTCCTCCTGCCCCTTCCTGATGATTCCCCGCCCTCTCCTTTTCAACAGGCCCTTCAGCAGGGAACATCTCACTACCAAACCTGCCTGAGTGCCCAGTGGGGAAACCAGAAATGGGGGCTATGTAGCCAGGGAAACCTCAGAATCTGAGATACCATGGAGCTCATGGAGCTGGAAATGTTGTCTGTGTGTGTGTGTGTGTTTCTCTGTGTGTGTTTCTGAGTACATGTGTGTATGTGTGTTGTATGTGTGCGATAGAACATACCTCATAGGAGTATGTGTCTCTAATAAAACCATTTGTTAAACTGAACATTCTTTCAGTCACTCAGCAAACATTTTGGGGGCACCTTCTAGGTTTAATCCTGCCCCATCTCTTACAAGCTGAGTGGTTTTAGTCAAGGTACATCCCCTCTCTGTGCTTCAGTTTTTGTATCCATACAATGGGGATGATAATAGCATCCATTTCATAAAGGTTTGTGAGAATTGAAAACGATAAACCAGCTAAGGATCTGAGTCCTGTGCTAGACACAAGGTGAGATCTCAAGAAATTTGGGCACTGTCCTTGGTCCTGAAGGAGCCAAGGCAAGGAGATCTCCATTCCTGTGGTCAGGCACAGGAGAGGCCCAGGCAGAGAGTTCTCAATAGCATAGGGCAGCATGGAGAGTACAATAGTCTGTGCAGGAAAGAAGTGGGGATATGTGGAAGTGTTTTTACATGTATGTAAGTATAGACAGGAAATGTGTTTTTATTGATTATGTTCAGTTGCTGGGCATGCACATGTGTGTGATTTGGGTTTGGGAAGTGCATTTGAGTTAGGAAAGACAGTGCTGGCATGGTGTGTGTGTGTGTGTGTGTGTGTGTGTGTGTATGTGTGTGTGTGTGTGTGTGTGTGTGTGTGTGTGTGTTAGATTCAGGGATGTGTGGGTGTTGGGGTTCTGTGTGAGGAAGGGACTGGTCCAGATATTGCTGAGGGTCATCTGAAGGGGCTTGTTTCTAGTTCTCTTTCCCTTTTAACCACCCCCCCTCCCCCATTCATCACTTGTCTTATGACCTGGCTCATTCCACCCTAACTTACAACTGGGAAGACTATGTCTTCTCCCACAGGCTGCAATTTCCCCAGTTGGGTGGTATTAAGCTTTGCAAACAGTAGGCACTAATAAATGCTTATTCCATCTTGGGCAAGGTTCAAGAAAATATTTTTATAAAAGATGATTATGTATCATTTTTAAAGGTGCAAATGACAAAAAAACAAATGGTCTTAAACAACAAACAGAGGAATCTATTGGCTCATGTAACTGAAAAACCAGGGGTATATCTGGCAGCTTCAGGAGCAGCTGGATCTAAGGGCCTTAAGTGATGAATCAATATTCAGTGTCTCTCTTTTCCAGGCTCTGCTTTTCCCTACCCAGGCTTCAGTCTCAGGTATGTTCTCCTCACATGGTGGCAGCTCCAGTGTCTCTTCTTTTCTGCTCCAAGTTCAGCAAGAAAAGAAACTCTTTCTCTTCTTAGTTCTAACAAAAATCCCAGAAAAGAGCCTGAGCCCTTTGTTCAGGCCATATGCCCATCTCTAAATGAATCACTGTGGTTCAAGGAATAGTGGTTGCTGAGTAGGTAGACCTGAAGCATGTGTCATCCTCTGGAACTGGGGTGGGGTGGCCCCACATGAATCTCATACACCAATGGTGAGGAAGGGTGATTTCTCAAAGGAAAGACAGGAAGCTGCTGCTTCTAGAAGACAGAAGCTAGATGCTGAGCAGTGGGCAAATATGGATGCTTGGATCAAGGCAGGGACTAGACTATCAAGGGCCAACATGGGGTCACCAAGAGCAAGTCCAGCCTGCTGAACTAATTTCTTGTTTTAGTCATTGGCCTGGTAGATTAGGATAAAGCTGGAGGCTCATGAATCTGGGGTTCTGTAGGGTCTTTCTGTTTATTTTGTGGGTGCAGCAGTGAGATGTTAGCTGAAAGATGGTGTGGTCAGAGGTTTCCTGAGTGAATGAAAGAGATACTGATTTATTGCCCTGGTGCAACTTGCAAGATAGTCTGAAGTGGGGAGCCACTAGACTCTCTCCTTGGTCCTGCTCTCAGCATCCTGTTTAGCAAGGACTTGGTTGAAAGTATACATGACTTCCCAATCTTATCTGGGAATGACAGGAAGCTGAAGAAAATAGCAAGTACCCTGCCTGACAGCTTCCTCAACCTGAGAGGGCTCCATATAGGATAAAGGGATTAGATGTAATACAATGGAATAGAATTGGAATGAACTGAAGTCTCTGCACTTAAATTCAGAAAGCCAGTGGTGCAAGGGTAGATGGGGAACATCCAGCTGGTGGCAGCACCTATGAAAAGACATGGGGCAGTGTTCCTCAAAGTGCAATCTTCAGACCACTGGCACCAGTACAAATAGCTGGTTGGGGGTGGAGTGGGTGGGAAAAGCAGAGATTCCTAGACACTTCCCCAGACATACTAAATTAGAATCAGGATAGGGCAGGGCCTGGAGATGTGTATTTTAACCAGCACCACAGGAGATTCTGGCACATCTCCAAGTCATTGATGGCCTCACCATGGGTTCAGAGCCCCTCCCCTCCAATCCAGTGGGCATTAACAGTGTGATGTCACTGACCAATAACTGATTGGGACCCTGCTAATG
This sequence comes from Neofelis nebulosa, assembly GCF_028018385.1. Lineage (NCBI taxonomy): Eukaryota > Metazoa > Chordata > Mammalia > Carnivora > Felidae > Neofelis > Neofelis nebulosa. The sequence goes on from NC_080782.1 coordinate 66,314,012, forward strand.
CATCAGGCCATGCAGGCAGGAGATGTGCCAATTTCCTTTAAGAGATGCCTTCAGAGGAGCAGCCTTGGTGGAAAGCACTTACAGTAGGGGGCCAAGGTGGCAAGGACAGAGACCCAGAGCTCTGTTGCTATTCCAGTAACAGAAGCAGAACTATTTGGTCTAAAGGGAGTAAATTCAGGATAGACCCAGACTTTGTCATCTGAAGTAAAAAAGAAGAGTCTTCTGAATAACAGAAATGAAGAAGGAGCAGACAGGTTTGATGAGGCCCCAAAAGGTGAATCCAACGAGGGGCAGATTCCTGCTGCCTAAGGAGAAGAAATTCCTAGCCAGCAGAATGGTTGGAGGTGAAACCCATGCATGGTCGCTGGATAGGACTACAGACACTAGTTGGAGAGTCCATCCTAGGAAGGGTTTTGCTGCTCCCTCCCTTTGAGTCTGGGGCTCAAAGGCAATGAAGGTTAAAGATGTTAGGAGTCCTCCTATCTGACCATCTACCTTTGAGCCTGAGACAAGCACTTCCTGGCAGTCCTCCCACCTAGATTCTTAAGCAGAATTCAGGTGAGACAATTAACTCACCATCTCCTCAAGGGCATCCCTGCTCCTTTTCCTGATATGCCCTGAGTACCAATTGGAAGGGGATGGCTGAGCTGAGGCCTGAGTGACTAAAAGGAACCAACCATGTGAAGATCTGGGGACATAGTGTTCCAGGAATAAAAGCAAGTGGGAAGGTCCAGAGGTGGGGATGAACTTGGATGCTGGAGAAACAGAAGGGAGGTGACCATGGCTAAGGCCTAGGCAGAGTTGCAGAAGTAGGCAGGGGCCAGATCATGCTGAGCTTGGAGGCAGCGGTCATCATTAATGCTGCTTTCCTCACATTTCAGCTGTTGGCATGTAGGAGAACTATATTTCTTGGCCCTTTTGTATGGGGCTATGGGGCCAGCTCTGGCCAATGAATTGTCAATGGAAGTGACACATGTCATTTCAGGGCTGAGCCACTGATTACCTCCAGACCTCTCTTTTCCCACCTCACTGACCAACGATGTTCCAGAGAGTGGCTGTTTTGTCAGCCTGGGTCCTCAATTGAGGATGATCTGGAGCAGTAGACCCATAAAGAACAAATGAGAAATGAACCTTTGTTGGCTGAAGCCACTGATATTTGGGGACTGTTTGTTACCATGACATAACCTAGTCTACCCTGTTACAGACCATACTATTCTGGCTGAAGAAAGAAGGCCAGAGAAGTGAACACAGCCACCAAACTGAAAAGAGAAGGAGACCCTTTCTTTTCTTGTTCCCCAAACCTTATTCCCAAATTCTAATCCCAGAGCAGAAACTGTAGGAAGAGGAAATGTAAGGAGCATGGACATTGAAGTCAGCCTCCCTTAGGCCCAATCTCAGTTAGCCCTGCAAACACTGAATACGTTGGCCCTGGGCTTCAGGCACTTCCCTTCCCAAAATCTCAGTTACCGTTACTGTATAATGAAGATGATAATGTTTATTTAATAGGATTGAATGTGAGGAGCAAATTATTAACGTAGGCAAGGACAGAGCAGAGTGCAGCACTCACCATTATGATATCCTCTTATATCCCAGACCCCAGTTTCAGTCCTTCATCCTCCCCATTTAGTGCCCAAACCCAGTTCCTAATCACCTCTCTTACACCAGGTGCCCCAAATGACAGTCCTCCTAAGGTTTCACCTCTTCCATCCACCTCTTCCCTTGAAGCAGGGTGGGGCATAGTGTCAGAGGGAGGGGCCTGAGCACACATTGCTCCCCACAACACACACACACACACACACACACACACACACACACACACACTCCAGTTGGGTAGATCAAGTAGACACAGCATACATACAAGCAATCCCTAAAGCGGAGTTCAAAAACCGGAAGCTGTTGGACATTTGCAGACATTTTCACCTGGGCTCACATGAGGTTAAAAAAATATATATTTTTTAGTTAAAAATTTTAAATCAGAAGATTTTGCATCCAATGGCTTCTCTTGATAATTTGAAAGATAGGGCCATGCTGGGCCCCAATTCCAACACCCTCAGTTGGGACCTAGAGTAGAAGAGCCAGCTGCACCTTTCCATTGGATCTGATGTCTCGTCTCCAGTACTGCCATTGCCTCCTTGGTGCTGAAGCCCAGTATCCATGCATGAGTATCTGGACATTGGCTGATGTTTCTTACACTAGTTAAGAGAAAAGGAAAACATTTCTCATAACCCTTCTCTATCAAAAGTGGGAAACAAAAGACAGACCGAGAGAGGGCCTCGTGGTTTCAAGAAATAGAGGAGAGCTCATATCCCTTTGTGGAAGGGAAGACCATTCTTACATCACCCAGCGTGCAGCACCAATTTAAATTATTGACTGGCCCCTGTAGGAGGCTTACTTTGCGACCTTGCCGCCACCCTTCTCATCCCTCCCAGAGTCGGACCCTGTCTTTTTCTGACCATTCGTCCTGTGTGTATGTTGCGCGTTTGTCATTTCCTTTCTCCTTCAAGGCAACCCTCTGTTTACTTTAACCAGATTAGGGAATGGGGGTGGGGAGCAGGAGACTCCAGCAGCGGTCATTGCTGGAGACAACGTGACTTGCCCAAGGTCACAGAGCTAGAAGGTGGAGAGGTGCCTAGATCCTACACCGGGGTCTCCGTGGCTCCCAAAGCCCTGCCCAGTCCTTCACGCCCACGTCTCTGGCGCGGCGCTAGCTCAGGGCGCAAACACCGCGCGCCCAGATACGCTGTGTCCTGGGGTTGTTTTCCTTAGGCGAAGGGCGCCACGGGGTTAGAGAAATCTTGGGTCACGCTGGAGTCCACCAAGCTACATGGCTGGGACTGCAGGTGGCCCTGAGTCTGGCTTGCCCGAGCACCTCTACGCGAGGGCCGGGGCAGAGCGCTCTCCCGCAGTCCCTTATCCAAGCCGCGGGCTGGTGGCGTACCGCGGCACGCAGACGGCCTCGGAGCGCGGCTGGGAGGCGGGGAGTGGGGTGGGGTGGGGTGGGGGAGAGGACTGCAGCGGAACCTGCCCCGAGCACCCCTGCCCCAAGCCGTTTTCTGCAGGCTGGCGCCGCGCCGGGGTCGCCGCAGCCCTGGGCCCCTCCCGGGCCACCTGTGCGCAGGCTGGCGGGTCTGGGAGAGCCCGGATCCGGACAACTGATCCACTCCGGGTTTCAGACTCCAGGCCTTGTCCCTGGAGACCGCGCGGGGCGGTGGGAGGCCTCCCCGCCCACCACCCCAACCCCTCCCCGGGGGAGCCTCGGGCAACGCCGGGAGGGATCCCCGGAGCTGGGGGTGGCCCAAGCGCGCGGCGTGGGGCGGCCGGGCCCCTCCTTCCTTCCCCCGCCCCGCCCTGCCGCCGCCCCGCTCCGCTGCTCCAGTCCGGGTTTTGCGGCGCCCGCCGGCCCGCTCCCCGGCTGCGGGCTCCGCGCGGCGGCTGGCTCGGTGCGCGGCGCGGCTGGCGCTGCGCTCCGCCCCGGCTGCATTGCTGTGCTCCCGGTGCCCAGGGGAGCCACGCGCCGCGTGCGCCCCGCAGCTGGCCGCCCCAAGGCAGCGCAGTCCGCTGGCATGGGCCCCGAGGGCGCCCCGGGCTGGGGCTCTGGGCTGAGGCGCTGAAAGCCGCCCTCCCGCCCGCGGGGCCCCGCGCCCGGCCGGCCAGCTCGCCCGCCCGCGGTCATGGCCGTCCGGCCCGGCCTGTGGCCAGCGCTCCTGGGCATAGTCCTCGCCGCCTGGCTCCACGGCACGGGTGAGTCACGCGCGCGCTCTGGGGAGGCTTGCGGGGGATTGTGCGCGCGAACGCTCTTTGCTATGGGGGGGTCCCTGACCCGCGCGGCCGGACCCGTCTGGAAGCCCCCGGAGGCCAAACTTTGCGAGGCGGGACGCGGGGGCCGCCTCTCGCTGCTGCGCAGCTTCCCCGCGCGCTTCCCCGGAAGCCTGGGTTCTGCCAAGTGCTGGAGCAGCTGTCAGCGCGCGGGGCTGGCGAGTGTAAACGCTCCACGCCTCCGGGCGGGGGAAGTTTGCTGGTTGCCCGGCCCCAGAGCAGAGTCGAGGGTTTGAATCAACGCCCGGGGGAGCCTGACTCTGAGAGTCATAGATAGAGGTTTTGACCACATCCCAGTGCCCAGGAAATTGAGGAGGGGGCTTAAGATACCTCTTCCCGGTAGCATCTGACCCAAACAGCTACTCACAATTCCCACTTGGCAACTGGCCTCTGCCCACGTCCAGAACACAGTGTCCTCCTCTGTCCCCGCCACACGCTCGCACACGCACACACTCAGGCGTGGAGGCGCATACACCAGCCCCCAGCCCTTACAGCCTGCACAGTCAAAGGCCCGCGGCCCCTGGCCAGGGCTGTGGCTCCCAGCCTCCTCGGTGCGTGGGGGCCAGAGTTATGTATGGTGGGGCCGCTGCCGCTTTCCCTTCTCCCTTTCCTTGCACCGCCCTTCCTCCTCCCTCAATGTCCCGTTGGCCATCCTAACCTGCTTGGTAACTAGGCTCTCAGCCCACCTCCCTTGGGGTGGGGGGAGTTCCCCTGCATCCTTTGTCTGCTCTCCCTGAGCTTCCACCTAGGCTGAGTTGTTAGGGCCTCCTGATCTCTCCTCCCCACCATCCATGCACTTAGCAGAGCTGAGCTTATGTGTGTATGGGGGGGCGGGGGGGTCATTTGTGTGATCAAGGGGACATGGGGTGCACCCTAGCAATTCTTGATTCCTGCCGCTCTGAGAACCTGGGGGATGCCTCCTACCCTGGCCAGGCCATTGTTAATCCTAGATGTCAGAAGGGAGCTTTGGGGTTCCTGAGGTACGAAGCCGGACTGATTAGAGATCAATGAGTGAGAGCTTACACCAGCCCCATGATTGAGGCTGATGGCTGTTTCTTTAAAGGGTCTCTGTGTTGCACATCCTGCACCCATTCTGCCTGGCTGCCCTCCCCACTCTGCCCCCTCAGTCTTCCCTCTACTCTATCCCATCCCTTTTCCAACACCCCATTGTCCCCCCTAAATCCTCACTTTAACAAACCCTTCTGCCCCATGACCTCCCCTTTTAATCCTGACCGAGCAGCCAGGAGGCTGCACTACTGCTGGGTGTGTGTTCCTATTGCACATATATCCGTGTTCGGATCGTGTGTGCAACCCTCAGGGGAGTGCAGGGTTGGTGAGCTGGTCATGGTAAACTGGGGGTGTTCATGCTCCTCACACAGGGGAGGTGTTGCCAGATACCGAGTAGGTGCCCGGGAAATGTTTACCAAGTCGGCTGTGTGTGAGAGGGCTGTGTGGTCATGCCTGAGCACGTGTGAAGGCTGTGGGTTGGCATGTGTGCCCCGGTGACGATGAGGGCTGGCAGTGTCTATGGCATTGGTATGTGTGTGGCCAGATGAGCTTGTGTGACGGCTGGCCTCCTGCACATGTGTGTGATCGTTGTGAGCAGTTGCACAGGTGAGCATGTGTCGATAAGGGGGTGATGGGTGCTGGTGAGTCAGGGTGCCTCAGCCTGGGGGGTGCCGCATGGATTTCTCAGAAGGTCATAGAGTTGGGGAACCGCATCCCTGGTTGGTGGGGCACCTGTTGGGGCCTGGTCCATGGTTGCCCAGGGAGCTGGCAGGTGGGCACTCGTGCCGCAGGGCTGCCCTGGAGCAGAGGCTGCCTCTGGGCATGAACTCTCGGGCCTGTGGGAGGAGCCTCTGAATGGCATGCAGGGGCCCTTCTTCTTATCTGGGGCCCCTTACTGCTGTCCCCCACAGGCTCTGGGCACACGTGCCCAGGCAGGCTGGCCCTGAGATGACCCCAGCTCCTCCCACACCTCCTCCCACACCACCCATCATCTCCTCGGCAACAGCAGCCAGTGAAAAATGTGTGTGAGTGGCTGAGGAAGAGACGGCCAGTCAGGCAGCAGGGGGCGCCGGGGGCCAGCAGGACTGCAGCCTCAGGCTCCCCAGGCCAAGGGCCCACCCTCTGTCACTGCTTCACACAAAAGCCTGTCCCTTCAGCACACTCACCGTCTGTGTGCCCCTGCACACGGGGACACTCCCCCACACCCTGTCTCACAGCTTTTTCCCATTCATACCCAGTCACACAGCTGCCACCTGCCTCCCCACCCCTGTGGGCCGCTCACACCTGTTGGATGCCCTGCCACACAGATCTCTGCACTCCTAGGGGGAGGGGCCCATGAAGAGCTGACTCTCCTGGAAGGTGGTGCTGAGGGGCACTGAGCTGTGGTATTGTCCATCCTTACCTCAACAATCTGTCCTGATGGCCTCTTCCCCGAGCCCCACCCCCATCCTCAGGGCTGGTCCTGGACCCCTCTGTCCACCCCTCACCCCAAACTGGGGCAGTTGGTTGGGGGAGGGTGTCTTAATTCTTTAAGGCTCTCACTTTGCCTTGGGGATGGGTTGGGCTGGGCTTCAGGGCCTCCCAGGTACCCCCAGGAGAGGGCTGGCCCTGTCTGTTCCCCGTTGCCCATGTTGGGAGGGGCTTCCCTCGGGAACCCGGGGATTGGTACTGATCCAGGTACCAAGCCCCCAGCCGTGGGTCACTGGCAGGTTTCTATGAGCAGCCAACTTTGGCCTCAGCCCAGGGCTAGGAGCCCCTCCTGTCTCACATACCTTCCTCCCACCTGGTCCTGCTCTGGGCCCCAGACCTGCAGACCTGCAGTCTCAAAGGCAGGAGCTGCCTTAAGCCCGGGATAGGGGGACCCCTTCTTCTTGCAAAGGCGGTCGTGTTGGGCTTGGCTGCTGCCTGGGAACACGTGTGTCCACATACATGCATGCCTGAGCCTACTCTATCCAGGCCAATCCCCTCCCGCTGCCTCCCCTCACCCCCCTAGTCCTCCAGCCTGGGGCTGGAAACCTTGCAGTCTCTCTTGGCTCTCCCTTCTCCTTCACGCTTCATGTCTAATCTGTCACGAAGTCCTCCAGCTCGCTTCTACTTGTGACATTGCTTGTGTCCCTCTCCTCTTTTGTCACCGCACCTGCCCCCCCCCAGCCCCTTTCTCCCTCACCTTTCCCACCTGGACCAGTGCAGTGGCCACCCCACTCATCCCCTTTATGTACATCCTCTACTTTGCTTAATGCCCCTGGTATCTAGGCTGGGACCCCACTAAAAAGACTCCTGTGGCTCACCAGTGCCTGAAGGTGAAGTCCAAACCTGAGTCTGGGGGGCACTTAGGGAAACACCTGCATCACCATGCATGACTAGGCTGATCCATTGGAACTTGGCTTTAACTGCTGGTGGGCCAGGCATCCACACCCCCAGTCAAGTTGTGGCTTCTGCACTATAGCTCCCTTGCCTTGCAGGACCTGGTGCCCCTGGCCCCGCCAGCCACACTCCCCATCCTATAGCCCAACGTCTCCTGCTCTGTCCAGACCTAGGCCAAGCCCCCCTGCTGCTGCCAGTACAACTGTTCTGTTTATCTCAGCTCCCTCCAAGGGGACTCCCCAACTCCTCCCAGGGCCCACACAGGGGCCATGGCACATCGATGAGCTCTGAGTGGCCGACAGGATGGATTCCTCAGGCCTAGAGAGGCACATGGGGCCTGGGGCAACTGCCAGAGGCCCCTGGCCCAAGTTAGCTATTCATTCATGCCAGTGTTTTCTACGGGTATTGCCACTGTCCACCACCCTATGACCCTGCTGTTAGCCCCCAACATGCTCTGAGTCATGGCCAGTCAAGTTCTTATTTTTTTTCTTCTTTTTCCCCTCCATGTGTGTTTGGGTTCTCTGGCTAGGTAAGGAGGGCTGCTATGGCTAGAGAGGGGGAGAGAAGTTTACTCTGTCCCCCTTGGCAGCCTTCCCCATCCCTGTCCCTGGACACAGACTGCTTTACTCTGGGGAGGCTGGAAATGGCTCCTGTCCAGGGTAGGAATGAGCAGGTTAAAGCCTCACCATGGGGTGGCTGTGTCTTGGAGCCTCACACGGATGGCAAACCAGCTCATGTGATCATGCATGTTTGTGGGTCCTTCACACAGGTTGTAGGCCCAGGTCTACTGAGCAGGAACCTCCCTGCTCACCCCTCCCCCTCCCAGTCATAGATGTTCCTGGATGGGTGTCTTCTCATGCAAATAATGTCATTCTGGGCACCAAACCTTTAGACTCAAGGCCCTGGAAGGTGGGGCTAAGGGGCATAGAGTCATGGCATTGCCCTTCCTGACCCTGACAAACTGGTCTCATGGCCTCTTCCTCAGGCCCCACCCTGATCCTCAGGAATGGAACTGACACCAAAACTTGGGCTGCTGTGTGCAACACCTATTGGGACTTCTGGTTCCTGAGGCCAAGCACCAGGAGAGTCTGGCCCATGAGCCCCAGCCATCCTCGCCACCCAGATGGGAGCTCAGCTTCCTGTGATCAATTCTCCTGGTCCACTCCTTTATCCTTCTTGTCTGCTCCCATGGGAATGGCACTGACAGGTCTTCCTGCCTTCTGGGGAGCCTCAGCCCCCTCTTCCCGTCAGGTAGAGTGGAAAGGGCAGGGGCTTTGGAGACAGACAGGTCTAGGTTTCACTCTAAGCCACCTGACCTTGGACAAGTAACTTTTACTACCCAGCCTGTTCCCACATTTTTAGAATAGGGTCATTTCTGCTTCCTGAAGCTATTGTAATGAGATAGTGGTCAACATAGAGAGTGCCCCAGGGTGGAACCTGACATGGAGCAGACCCCTGTGGCTTGTTTATCTCCTTCCTCCATTTTCCCTGGCTTCGAAGGGGCATGAGTTAGGACAGAGCTGGAGTCCTAAGGTGGTGATCAGGACCCAAGCCCAGAGATAAGAGAAGAAAGCATTTGTCGCTGTTCCAGCCACAGGCAGGAGTCCCAGGAAAGAGTCATGCTTTTAACTGGAAGAAGCAACCCCCCGCCCCCAATCTCCACCTCCTGCAGGGACTTGGGCCTGACTCAGACACCGATTCCTCCAGTGTGCAAAGAGCTTTGTTTGGGATTCTATGAAGGTGATGATTTGGGTGCAGCTTGTCCTGGAACCATGTGCTAATAATCAGCTCTGACACACAGAAAATAGCAGCAAAGGGGGTGGGGTCCCTGGATGGAACTAAATTCTAGTCCCAGCTCTGCCATTCTATTGCTGTGTGACCTTGGACAAGTCACTTAACCTCTCTGGGCTGTTGGCCTCTGTATATTAAAGCATTGGACTTGATGACTCTACTGGAGCAGAGGCTAGTGTGCAGGGAGGCTTGGGGTGGACTGTGCACTCAGCATCAGGTTCCCCCAGGAAACACTCACACATGCTCAGCACCTGCCAAAGGCTCCAGCCACCCCAGCGGTAGCTGCCATGTTGCCTTGGAGCCAGGTGGCTGCTGTGGCAGGGCTGAAAGTGGCTGTGAAGCAGAGGTAGGAACTGTGAGTCCCAGCACCCAAGGCAGGAAATAAGGTCCTGCTTTAGCTGGTGAACACCCGCATTGGCAAAAACAGGCCTTCTTATGGTCCCAAGAAGGTCATAGTGCCAGTGTCTAAGACCACCCTCTTCCGAGGCACTAATGTCAGGTGCTACAGGCATCCGCTGGCCCTCGGGAGCCAGACCCCCAGGCACGTTGAGGACGTGGTAGAAGGGTTGAGTGGGCAAGCTCTGAAGTCTGAGTTTGGACGAGGACTTGGACTAGGGTGAGACAAGGGAGGTGCCCAGGGTGCAGAAATTAAGTTGTGCAAGGGGAGGGCCAGCCTCCTTAAATTGTGTGCCCTTGGTACCCCCTGTGCCCCACCCTTAGTCCCAGCTGGCAATCTAGCTTTTCCCTGCACTTCAGTTTTCTTGTCTATAAAATGGAGTCATAAAAGGACCCACCTCACAGCGTTGTTGTATGGATTAGGTGGACTGATACATGTCATCAGTGTGTGACAGTCCTGGCACACAGTAGGCATGCAATGTTAGCAATTGCCGATGAACGATGTGGCAGAGGACACTGTTCTGTCCTCACTTGGGGGGAGTCTTTGGTGCCATCTTTGCGGGATGGGGTGCAGCTAGGGGTTCAAGTGGGAGGACACAGGCATGAGGAGAGGCCTGTGTTTTGATTGTCTCTTTTGACACCCAGGAATAGCGCTTATGGAAGTCCCCTCCCCTCCCCTTCTCCAGGTGTGGTTGTTGACAAGCCCAGCCCAGCCCTGTTTGAGATGGGGGAGAGGGAGAGACTCAGAAATCTGGGGAGGCCTGAATGGCAGCTGCTCATCCCTAAGGTAGGCCCCAAAGGGGTAGGTTTTAGGTTCCACTTAGATGGAGGAAGAGGCCCCTGAAGACAGCACCAAGGGCCAGCGCCCTGATGGGTGAGTCTCCCAGAACTCAGACCCTCCCCACACCTAGATGTCAGAGCTGTGTCCATCTGGAAGGCTCAGGGTGACCTTGAGCTCCAGGCAAATATGTGTCTGAGATTTGAGGATGGGGGTCAGTCTAGATTGATGGGGCCTGAGAGCTACAACTCCAGGGCCCTTGGGTAGGGAATTCCGACGATGTATCCTTTCTGCCCTATACCTACCCAGCCAGGACGGCAGGTGGGCCCCACCCCGCACTGCTCCACCCCAGCACGTCCAGCAGAGAGCCTGCCGGCAGTACACCCGGAGTGAGACCTTACTCCCTCCTGATTGGGGCGGAGACTGGATGGAGTTGAGGGGCTGCTGGGTTTTCCCATGTCAGCATCTTTCCAGACCCCTCACTCCTCCCGGATAAAAAGGGTGCCAGGCACAGGCAGGTAGGAATGCTTCCTTAGGATCCCCGCGTGGCGGGAGCCTACCCTGCTTCCCAAAACACCATCCCCACCCCGTTGCCTCGTTGTTTGGGTAGCTTGCCAGGCCGGGGTCCCGGGCTAGATGCGGGCCTCCCGCCAGGCGAGCTGCAGGGCACGTTAGCGGCCGAGGGGCGGCGGGAGCCCGAGCCACTCTCTAGGAGCTCGAGCCCAGGGGATTAGCCATTAGCCACTGCGCCCGTCGGCCCCATAGCCGGCTGGGGCCCTGGGGAGGGGCGCCTCCGGGGGCGTCCTGCCCCGCGGCCCCGCCCCCGCTCGGCGCCGGTGCTGAGAGCGCTGTAAACTCGGGGCAGGGGCAGGGGAAGGGGCGGGATCCCTCCGCCCGCCAGCCCGCCCGCGGCCGCCCGCCGGATTAGTGGCTCTTTGTTCGGGGCCTGTTAACAAGTTCCTGGCTGAGCGCTCGGCTGCCGCCCGGGGAGCGGGCGTCCAGCCTCCCGGCACCGCAGCTCCGCGGCCCCCGCTGCGCCTCGGTTCTCACGCCCAGTAGCACCCCCGCCTCCTCCCCCCCCACCCCGTTTTCTCCGAGCCCCGTAGACGTGGCTGGCCGGTGGGTCACACTGGAGGTCTGGTGTGCGTGAGACCCCCAGAGCACCCCGGCTGACCTCGCTGCGGAAAGGAGAACGCCGCGTTCCATGATCACCTCCTGCGGGCGAGGGGCTTCGAATGCGCTGCTTGCCCTGGGTCCCATTTCACAGATGTGGGAGGGCACGGCTTCCTGCAGTCCCTGGCCAAACTAGGCAGGGCTGGAGTTGCAATCCAGGTCTTTGACTCCAAATCTCATCCTCCTTCAGCTAGAAGAGAAGCTTGGGGCCGAGAGAGGAGGAGCTTTCGGTGGTTGTAGACTTGCTACATCTTTTATTCCTTAATTAACTTCATGATGGTAGTAATCATGGCCCATGCTGGGCTCTCCTGCATCATCTGATCAGAACCTAAGGACAACCCACGAGATAGGTAAGGTTAGTCCAATTTATTAGAAAAAGACACTGAGGCTCAAGAAATGGTAAGGCTGGAACCTTGTTACTGCTCAGCCTGACCCCCTTGCTTACCCCCTCCCACACCGTGGGTAGCAGAATGCTGTCCTAGGTGGTCATTTACTCTCAAGGCCTTGTCTGGTGCCCCATGGACATGAAAGACTATGGAAGAAAGTCAGGAGACTTTGATACTCTCTGGTCTTGGGCTTATCCCCTCATCTCTCCAAGCTCTTTGCACTGTATATCCTGCCTCCTGACCCCACCTTGGGTGCTTCCTCAACCTAGGCAGGGCTGTCCAGGCCACAGAATTTTGAATATAAACCTGCCTGGGGGTTGGCTTTCCAACTTGCCCCAGGCCACACATCATCAGGTGGCTGAGACTGTTCAAAGCCACTTTGTTACAAGGAGGAATCCTTCTCAGTAACCTCCCCCAAATGGTTCTTGGCTCCTCCTTCTGACAAAAGGAGGATTCCCCCTTTTCAGTTATTTAAGACAGGGCTCCTCCCTGGCCCCATCTGCCCTTTCCAGGCCAGTCACCACCAGTCCTCTCTGCTGTTTCTCATGTAGCATGGTTCTAAGCCCCTTCCTTGTCCCCTACATTCCTGTTGCCTGCCTCTGGATGTCAGTCCCAGGAGTTCATCCCACTGTGATACAATGCTCTGGCACGAACTATCACACGATACTAAGTGTAGCTGTTGCAAATATTAGGAAACCCAACCCAAAGTTACTTAAGCAAAAAAAAAAAAAAAAAGGATTTATTGGTGCATGCAACTAAAAGGTAGTCTAGCTTCAGGCATGGTTGGATCCAGAAAAAACGGCATGAACAGGATCCATGCCTCATCTCTGCTCTTTTCGGGGACTGGCACCACTCTCCAACAACCTCTCCCTTCACAGTCCCAAGGTGGCTGCCACAACTTACCAGGGCTACATCCTTGCAGGCCCAGCCCAGGGGGAAGGAGAGAGCATCTCTTCCCTCAGCCATCCAACACATGTCCTGGTCCTTCCCCATTGGGCCAACTCAAGTGCTATGCCATGTGAGCCAGTCCCCACAGCCAGCAGTTAGGGTTTTGCCATTTAGCCTGGGTCCAAACCACCTATGCCACTGTCCTATTTGCGACCATTTGCAGCTTGTTCACCAGGAAGAGATGGGCACATTGTCCTCAGATTTAACCAGTGTGTCATCAATACAGTTTGCCCAAATATTTAATCAAAATGCTGAATAGCACCAAGGACACAGCCTGAGGCTCAAAGGTAAAGACCCAAGTTTGGATTTGGATTGACCTTAGCTATTTAATCAGCTGTGTTACAAACAACGCCAGCCATTCAACAGGTTTTACATTCCCTTAAGTGTTCTGTCATCTGGTTCATGTATCTCCATTTGCAGATCCTGAGATATTTTATCAGGTGCCTGGCTGAGATCCAGACACACTGTTTCCAGTCTGGCCCTGATCTACCAGAACAGTAACTATAATAAGGGAAGCTGGTCTGGAGTGATGGGTCTGCCGGAGTCCCAGTATGTCTCTCTGTGTTACCACTTTCCTTAGTCATCTGTAGTTGACAGAGAAGCTCCACCAGAATCATGCTTGGGATTGGCGTCAGGTCATCATGCTGTGGCCCCTTCAGGACATTTGTTGGGTTTTATATTTGTCTGGCTTCCATTCCAGGAATGGACATGACCAGCATGGAAAGATGGCCCAAAACCAAGGACAAAAACACTGACAAGAGACATGGAGTAGAGAAGCATGCAGGGCAGGCTGAGCTCAGGTCCAGCTGAGGCTTGTGGGAAATGCCAAAGCCACATGGTGCAGGAGGGGGCTTGGAGGAGGAAGACTAGGAAAGGGCAAGGCTGCTGACTAGGGAGCTCTGGGAAGCCAGCCTTCCCATCCCACCATTTTGCAGCTGAGGACACTGAACTGGAAGGGCAGGACAAACTCTAGTAAGAAAGCACCGAAAACCAAGAAGACATGATCAGAGAGGCCAAGGGGTTGTTTTGAATGAGTTCAAGTTTCTGGGGCCAGACAGATCCCACCCCAACCATTGAGGCCCGCTGCTCAGTGGGAATGGGAGTGGTCATGGGGCAGGAGATGATGAGCTGCCATCTGCTTTTCCAAAGAGGAGGCAAGTTGATTCAGTGAATGAATCAGGGGTTTTCAAGTACAAGCAACAAAATTGATTCTCAAAATTTAAGCAAAAAAGGGAAAGTACCAGCGAGAAATTGGGTTGTTGGAGAAGGGCCAAGAGACTTAAAAAGTAGGCCCTGAAGTGAGAAAGGAACCAGGAAAGGGGAAATTACTTACCTGTCTCATTGGGCCCTGCTGCTGAGATCAGGGCCCCCCCCCAAGTTCCCACGAAGGTTGTATACAAAAGGGGAAGGTCATGAGGGCTCAGAGCTTCCCTGACACTATTCTAGAGACCTTCTTTCTCCATATCCTTTGGGTTCACACAGCCAGAGGTCCATTTTTGAGACTCATCCATTCTTCTCAAGACCCCTATACTTTCAGAAATCTGGCTCTACTGGGGGAGGGGGACGGGGGCTGTCTTTGGTGTGAATTTCCTGAAGCCCACCACCCAAAGGCCAGGATGCCCTTCTGAGGGTGGTCAGCATTCCCTCCTCAGCAGTGATGTGCTGGTAAAAGTTTAACACTTGGCACTCTGGGAGAGATGGGGGACTGGTTTGCCAATTTCCATGGTGTAAATACTCCCACTGTGGCCTATTTTAAGCTACCAATGTGATATCAGCTGGCTTGAAAAATTCTACAAATTTTAATTATGGTCTGTCTTTAGCAAAGGTGAGCCGGCTGTAGCACACTGCTATTCCCTGGTCACCCTGAAGAAGTGGTCACAAGGAGAGAGTGACAGAGGGTCTTTAGGCCTCTGCCTGTAGGACCCACTGATGTCCCCAGGCTTGGAGGGGCTGCTCCTTCTGGACACCAGGCTCTTTGGTGGGCTGAGGGTGGGGAGTCACTTAGGCACCAGAGCCACTAAGAGCCAGGGTTCTGCTGGTGATGGTGTGGGTTAGAAGCTTAAACTGGGTGACGTTAGGCAGCTTCAGCTCTCTGCACCTCAGTTTCCTCATCCAGAAAATATGGATAATGAGAGGCTCCTACCTCATAGGGTTGCAAGGACTAAATGAGGTATTCCATGTGGAACAACTTAGCCCCATTCAGGCTCACAGTAAATGCTCAGTGCATGGGAGGTGCTGCGATGCTATGTGGACTGCACCGAGTACGCTCACTTTAGGCCTCTGTGACCACACCCCTAAAGTGTAAGGAAGTGGAGCATGAGGTCCCTGGCTGACAGCACTGACAGAGAGCCTCAAGGGCAAGACCCTGCAGGTCTGGAATCTTGGGAAGGTGCTTATTCTGGGGTGACAAGCTTTCATGGAAGGGTTTGAGAAGGAAAGTTGATGTGGTGAAGGATGACTCACCCCCGGTGACTTGGCCAGGTATGACTCCTAACAGCCTGGAGGCGGGGTGGGGTGTAAGGATGAGCAGAGAGGTGGCAGGAGCCATAGCGACATTTGAGAGCCTAGATTGGTCAGGCATGGATAACCTACCTACTGAATTGCAGGGTGGACTGTGGCTTCGGGGCTCGTCCCTGGCCACCACCTCCCCTCTCCCCCTGCCACTCCCCGCCATGCTCTGCTTCTGAGCTCTGGCGGTCCCTAAGGTCAGAAGAAAGGGACTCCACCTGGGACCTTGGCATGTGGTGGGATTGGACCAGACAGTGAACGGATGGGGCAGGGCACAGGCATTCCATAGTGACAGTGTGTGTACAGGGGAGCCAGGAGGCACAGCCCAGCAGAAGCAGACAGTGCCTGCGGGGGACCAACAAGCAATAGGGCTGGCTGCATCGTTGAGCTGGGGAGAGACAAGAGGTGAATGGTGTTTAAGGAAGATTAATCTGGCAGCGCATCGAGGATAGATTGGGAGCAGGGTGAGGCTGGAGGCAAGGAGACCAGCCAGGAGGCTGTGGTGGTCATCCAGGCAAGAAATGATGAGGCCCCCCCCTTCCCAGAGAGCAAGCAGCAGGGATAGAGTGAGAGATGGTTGTAGGAGACATTTGAAAGGAGGAGCCTCTGGATGTTACATGTGGAAGGCATGGGACCGGGAAGAGGCAAACATGATTCAGAGCTTTTGAGCCACGGGAAGTGATGTCAGAAAGAGAAAATGGCTTGGGAGCTGTGTAATGAATGAGAAAGAAGCCAGGAGAGCAAGAAGGCCCCACAGTACCGGGGGCCCCAACCAGGGAGCTCCACCCTGCCAGGCCCTCTCCAGAGCATGGCCATCAGTCTGGGCACTTTGGCCATAAGCAACAGAAACTGGCTCTGGCCCATGGGAAACCAAGGGGTAGACTTAAAGCCATGTCCTAAGAGAGAAGTCCTCAAAGGTCTGGGTGGCGACGGGGTTGTGTTATTTAATTTAAGGCACTGGAGGCAGGAAAGGAAAGTGGATTTGCTTTGTTCTGTGTAGCCCCAGAGAGCAGGGTCAGGACCAGCAGGTGAGAGGCACAGGAGGCTGAGAAAGACCTTCCTAACAAGCAGTGACATGGGTAGACTTAGCAGGAAGTGAGCTCCCAGTCGGTGGGGCTGTTGGAACATTCCCTGTTGGGACCTGTCAAGGAGACCATGGGTGGGAGGCAGGTGGCCTTGGTGAGGCTTCGTGGTAAAGGGGAAAGGATGGGGCTCCGGAACGGACTTGGACTCCTCTCAGGCCCACCCTCACTCATTGTCCTTGAGGTGTTTCTTGCCCTTTGGGAACTGGGCTTTCTGGAGAATTGACCCCATCTCGTGAGGTGTTGTAGTTTCTCTGTAGTTTTGAGTACTCAACACATGGTCTCATGGGCATAGCACCCCTAGCCTCCCTTACGTGACCTCCTCCCCAATACCATGTGGTCCTGTTGGGACTGTCAGTCATAGGGTTCCATCTGTCCCCCAGGGAAAGCATCTTCATGGGCAAATCCTGATGGAGATCCTGGGCAACATGAATTGATCCCAAGTGGCCAAATGACCAATCAGGATTCTTTTCATGGCTTTTCTCACTTGCAGGTGAAGTTGCCATCTCTGCCTCTGGGTTTAGCCTGTGAAGATGCAGGTGGGAATGTTGGGCCAGTGGTAGCTACTTCCCCCTTGTGTGGAGAGAGCCTGTCTGGTGAGAAGAGTGAGGCCAATACACAGGCAAATCAGAGACAAACAGAAGGGAAGATTGTCCCAAGGCCCTGGAGACTCAGTTCCCTGAACTTTTCTATCAGTCCTGTGAGCTGCCCCAACAGCTTTTCCGGCTCTTAAGCCAAGAACTTCCTGTTTCAGGCTTATGCCAGTGTGGATTGGGTTTTGGTACCCTGTACCTGAAAGAGGCCTGGCACAGGATCTCAGGAGGAAGACATGATGATGTGGGCAAGGCACCCAAAGGTGGCAGTGTGCAGGGCATTCACCCTCCAGGTAGCAGATGCAGCATTCTAAAAAATAGAGAATGCACACACAAAAAGTCCAGATTTCAGGCTTCCCTTGAAAAATCAGATATAGGGGGCACCTGGGTGGCTCAGTCGCCTAGTGTCCAACTTTGGATCAGGTCATGATCTCATGGTTGGTGGGTTCAAGCCCCACATCAGGCTCTGTGCTGAAAGCTCAGAGCCTGGAGCCTGCTTCAGATTCTATGTCTCCCTCTCTCTCTGCCCCTCCCCCACTCACGCTCTGTCCTTTTCTGTCTCTCAAAAATAAATAAACTTCAAAACATTTTCAGAAAGGAAAAAAGAAGAATCAGACCTGGGCACTATGAGCCCATTTCCCTGGGTCGGCAGGAGCTAGGACCAGGCTGTCACCTTGACAGGTGTGCACCCCCACTGCCCATGCGCACAAGGCTGCACTCTCCATCCCACACAGTGCTCTGCACATAGCAAGCCCTGAAAACATGTGCAGGCACACTCCTTCCCCTTCCCTCCCTTCCAGCAAGGAGAGCCTGTGTTTGGGGCATCACATTTCACCTGTTCAGTTTGAGGCAGTGGCAGATGGGCAGGTGCCCATCTAAAAGATCACTGGAAAGCCAGGACTGGCACTTTGAGATGCAATGAGGGTGGGAAGTGGAGATGAAAGGCCCATTCCTAAGGAGCTGGTCATGGGTACTGTGAGCTCAGATCCCATTCTAAAGAGCGATTGGGGGATGGCTGCAATTGAGATGGAAAAGGAAAATTTGGGAAGAGATTCTGAGGAAGCCAGAAGCAGACCAAAGAGAGAGCAATAGGATCCAGGAAATTTTTAAGTTTTGAGCAGGGCTGGGAGGCAGCCACAAGGAAGGCTGCAAGGAAGGAGCATGCAGATGAGGCCTGGAGGACCTGTGCTCTGGGAGGAGCTGCTTGGGACCTATGCAGAAGCCCAGAGCCAGCATTAGAGAGTGGGGAAGAGTGGGTGCCAGGACACAGAGGGCACTCGGAAATTATAGAGCTGGGGTACAAGGATATGAGCCAGAAAAGGCTTGGGTTCTGGTGGATGCTTCAGAGGAGGAACCTGAGCAAAGGGGGCAGGGGCAAGACAAGCTTGACTGCTGAGTGTTTGCAAAGCACTTGCACCTAACCTCTCTGCAGGTAGGTTCAGAAGTGAAGTGACCTCACAAAGTCACATGGCAGCCACCACAGAGCCAGGTCACAGCCGTAGCCCCTCTGTGTGCCATCTGCAGAAGGGGGTGGGGCAGAAGGCCCAGGGCCCTAGTGAGTTTTTGAGGGAGGTGGAGAGGATGGCCTGGGAGACAGGGCTAGGTGAAGGTGGGGACACACCTGTCATTAAGTATTGATGGAGCACCTCCTGGGTGCCAGGCTAGGTGTTTCGCACTATAGATACTCAGTGAGCAAGGCAGGTGCTGGCCCTACCTTGAGGAACTCACTCTAGTGGGAGGAGATGGGAAGGAACTCACTCTAGTGGGAGGAGATGACCATAAACTAGTAGATTCAGATAATGAGGAATGTTCTTCAGGAGTTGGAAGGCAGGCAGAGAGGGCCACGTGACCACATGACCATGAGTGGGCTCATGTGGGTGTGCTGGGTGCCAGGTTAGACTGGATGGTCAGACCTCTCTGAGGAGGTGAGGTATGAGCTGAGACCTGAATGACAGGAAGATCCAACTGTGGGTGCAGCAGCCTGGAGGTGGGAATGAACTTGGCTACTAAAGGGTCCACTGTGGTCTGGGCGCAGGGACGTGGAGTTAGGTGAAGAGAGAGCATAATGACGTATCTCTGTGTTCATTTATGCTACATGCCCCCTTGCCTACCAGAAAGGCACAAAATTGCGAAGCAGATCTGAGAAGTCCAACAGGGATAAGGAAAGTGACTAGGAGAAGAGGGTGCAGCACGAGAGAGCCCAGGTCTGGAGAGGGTAGACACTGTCCTGGACTGGCAGTCAGGAGGCCTGGGTCCCAGGACTGCTCTGTATTCAGGATGTGAGCCCCTGGCTGGATGTGCTCCTCTGCCTCATTTGTGAAATGAAGCAAATGATCCAGAATGACCCAGCCCTGGGCTTTCATGAAGGTGATCCTGAGGCAGGGGCAGGCAGAGGGCAGTCAGTTAAGTGTCCAACTCTTGATCTCAGGGTTGCGAGTTCAAGCCCCGCCTTAGGCTCCATGCTGAGCATGAAGCCTACTTTAAAATTTTTTTTTTGTTTTTAAATTAACCATTTTAAAGTACACAATTTAATGGCATTTAGTACATTCACAATGCTGTGCAACCATCACCTCTATTTAGTTTCAAAATATTTTCTTCACCCCAAGGGACACCCTGTTAACAGTCACTTCCCATTCCCCCTTCCCCCAGCCCCTGGCAACACCAGCTTGCTGTCTGTCCCTACGGATTTGCCTATTCTGGGTATTTCATGTAAAATTGAATTATACAACATGTGGCCTTTTGTGTCTGGCTTTTTTCACTGAGCGAAATGTTTTCCAGGTTCATCCATGTTGTAGCATGTATCAGTACCTCATTCCTTTTTACGGCCGAACAATATTCCATTGTATGGATCGACCACATTTTGTTTATCCGTTACCATCCATTTGGGTTGTTTCCACCTTTTGGCTATTGTGAATAGTGCTGCTTTGAATACTCATGTGCAAATATTTGTTTAAAACCCCATTTTCAGTTATCTTTGGTATAAACCTAGGAGTGGAATTGCTGGGTCAAATGGTAATTCTAGGGTTTAATTTTGAGGAAATGCCAAATTGTTTTCCTCAGCAACTGCACCATTTTATGTTGCATGCATGAGCATGAGGGTTCCAGTTTTTCTACATCTTAACGTTTACTTCTGACACATTAAATTCTTGCAAAAATTGTTTTTCTCCTCTCCTGGTGCTCCTGCTTTACTAATGCCTGAGTCCTTGGGGAGCCTGCCACTAGGCCAGCCAGCCCTGCCTGGTGAGGGTCTCATGGTCCAGAACTGGCATCCAAGGGGAGGTCGAGGGGACTGGGGCAGCTGGGGACACGCAGTCCTGCAGCAGGCAATGGGGTCAGGCAGGCTGTCAGAGATGGGGCTGGGCCTTTCTCTGCCCTCTGAGACTCCTGTTTCCCTCTGCCCCCTCCCTCCTCCTCTGTGCATGCCCCCAGCCAGGAGCTGCCCTCACCACCCCTCTGCTCCGTTTTGTCTCATCACCAGGATAAATGTAGCTACAAACAATGCGACGGGCTGGGTGCTAATTTGTCAGACGCAGTGCGCGGCTGTGATTCCGAATACATTAACATTTTCACATGAAATCATTTCAATTTTTAGTGATTAAGAAGTATTTGTTTTAAAGCATCAGGATGATTTACTGCAGGCCTGGAGGGCGGTGGGGGG
Organism: Neofelis nebulosa; assembly: GCF_028018385.1. Taxonomy (NCBI): domain Eukaryota; kingdom Metazoa; phylum Chordata; class Mammalia; order Carnivora; family Felidae; genus Neofelis; species Neofelis nebulosa. The sequence goes on from NC_080782.1 coordinate 66,334,513, forward strand.
CAGGGGCAGGGGAGCCCCAGATGTGATGTCATTCACGGGCACCCGCACAAGCAGAGCTCACGCCAGTCATCACCCTACTCCCACCTGTGTCCATCACAGGCTTCCTGGACGTGGGACTGCAAGGAGCGGGCATGTGGCAGGACCAGGTGGTGGAGACAGGGAGGTCTGAGGGCCCCTTGAAGGTACTGGGACCCTGAAGCCTCAGCCCCTACTCTCTTCCCCCCTCTTCTCCATGTCATTCAAGACTCATTGAAAGTCAGCTCCTCAGAGAGGCTCCCCTTGGCCCTCTAACCTCAAGTAGCGGCTTAACTTCTGTCTTATTTCCTTCACAGCACTTTGCAATATCAGAGGTGACCTCCTTTACTGATTTCTTTACTTGTTTATCCCCCCCACCCCCAGGATTAGAACACAAGCTTCTTGAGGGACTGTGACCTGCTCCCTGCTATATCACCTATGCCTAGAACAGGCCTGGCACTAAGTAGAAGCTCAGTATTTGTTGGCTGGATAAGTGGATGGATGGAGGGAGGGAGGGAGGGATGGATGGATGGATGGATGGATGGATGGATGGATGGGTACAGAAGGGTATAGAAGACCCCTCACCATACCATGTATCCTGTCATCCTTGAATCAAGCCCTCTGTGACTTGAGGAATCCCAGCCCTTCCCCAGCAAGCCACCTCTGGTGTGCCGTGTGCCAGACTCTGAGCACCTAGGAAATACAAGTTCATTAGCACTGGGGCTGTACTCATAGGCTCCAACCCGCCCCCCAACTCTTCCTCATCACTTCCATTCTTTAGAACCTGTCTATGCCTCCCTCGCAGGATGGATGGGAGCTGCCATAAGGGGCTCCCAAGGGTTTTGGACAGACTATTTCCTTCAGATCCCAGATGCTGCCAGCCCCCTCCTCCCCTCCTAGGGGCTCTCAAGCAGGATGGCCTCCCCAGAGCAGCTCACAGGGCAGCCAAGGTCTGGGCAGGAAGGATGTGCCTGCAGGGGGCATGTGTGTGGCATGAGTCTGCTTATGTACTAGTGTGTGTGTGATAGGAAGTCCTCAGAGCTTTGCCAAGTGAGAATCAGGCTCCTGCTGGCCTCACTCCACAGTAGCCACTCGGGAGGACCTTCCTCACCCTTCTGCACCTCCAAAACTTCTGTGGCTCCTCACTCCACCCGCGTACCCCCAGATCAGACCCCTCCTCCCCCACCTTACCCCAGTGAAAAGAAAATAACTGGAAGCTTTTATCGTTCAGCAGAAGCAACATCAGAAAACAATTATTGTTTTAATTACCTGCTGTCGCCGTACAAGACAGGGAGGTTGTAAAACGCGATAAAATCTTTCATGTTAATGGACTGCCAGCCTGGGCCAGGGCACGATTTATGGGACTGCAGCTGGCAATTCCAGTCAGCTGGTGTAGAGGCCCCAGGGCCCCCCTCTCCCTGTCCCTAAGGCCAGGTCTCCAATGCCAAGGGTGATATAGCAGCACAGATACAGGAGCATCCTGGAGGCTCCATTCCCTGCAGGGTGAACCTTGGATTGACCCCTCTTTCTGCTCCATGGAAGACATGCCAGTGTTAGGCTGGCTCCCTTAAGTAGGCCCTCTGCCCATGACCCTGCTCTACTGTGGCCACCCCCAGCCTCTGGCCACACAGGGCCATTGCCCTGGGCACCGTCTTGGATTCCAGCACTGTCCAGACCTGGTCCTGCCCTGAGCCCTGTCACCTCGAACCTGTCTCTTCCTTCTCTCCCTCCCTCTACCTCCCAGAGCCTGACTGCTGACCACTGCCTCCTGACAGAGGTCCTCATCTGTCCTCCTGCCCTCAACGTTCAACCCAGCCTTACTGCTATACTTGTGTCTCCCCAAAACCCAAAATGGCACACCCCTGCTTGGGAACCACCCCTTTTTAAGCACTTTCACACATTTGCTCATGACAGAACTTTGAGGAGATGCTGTCATTATCCTCCCCATTTTACAGATATGAAACTGAGGCACAGAGAAGTCAAATGTTTGGCTGTCAGTCCGACTTTACAGGGTTGGTCTAAAGATTGAATGGGTAACAGTTGTGAAATGCTTGGAACAGTGCCAGGAATAGTTCACGGTCAATACATTCTAGTTCTAATAATAATTTTTGTTGTTATTGCTGTTCAACCTGGAGCAAATTGCTTAGCTACTTTAGTTACACCTCACTTCCCTCATCTGTAAAATGGAGACATGGCTTACCTATCCTATAGGATGAGGACATCAAATAAGCCCATGCCATAATGTGTGGCTTAGAGCAAGGTGTGTAGTGAGAACTGAGGACCTTTTAGCTGCTGGCCTTGCTGTCGCCGTGGTAAGAGTGGCGGAAGTTGAGGTTGTGAAGATAAGTTGAGTCCACATTATGCAGTGGTCTCTTAATGCCATACCAAGGAGTTTCAAGCCATTCCAGAGATAAGGAGCTGCTGAAGATTTTAAATCAGGAAACATGTGATCAGATCTGGGTTTTAGAAGGATCATTAGTGGCCCAACGGCAGATCAAAGCTCAGAACCAGAATGATCCAGATGAGGGCTGACAAGGCCTGTACCCTGGCCATGGCAGGGATACTACCAAAGTCATGAAGACTTGATGTTAAGCATGGGTCTGGCGTGCATGGTGGCCACTTTTGCCTCAAGAATGCAGGTAATTGGCTAAGCCCAAGGGCACAGCAGGAATATCTGGGACTGAGGCCAAGTCCAAGTATAGAAGAAAATCTTTTCTTTTTTTCAATATATGAAGTTTATTGTCAAATTGGTTTCCATACAACACCCAGTGCTCATCCCAAGGAAGAGAATCTTTAGGCCACTGCCAGGGACTGAGGTGGGGCTTCTCTGAGCAACCTCATGAGACTGGTCATGTCTCTGGACAGGCTTGGGTGCAGGCTGGGAGTCTGCCTGGATGGCTTCACTTATTAATTTATTCACTCTCCCACTCATTCATACAGTCCTTAACTCATGTCCTCCACAAATGTTTGCTGAACACCATTTCTGTACCAGGCTCTGAGCTGGATACTGCGGGTGCCGGGAAGTATGATGGCACACTCCTGGAGCTGATGTTCTAGTGGAGGACATGGGCAACGAGCCAGTGAGCAAATGAAGAAATGAAATAATTGCATGCTGTCGAGAGTGCAGAGGAGAACAAAGAAGGAGCTGAGATGGGGTTCCCCCCTCCTTTCTCCTCCTCTCGGTCCCTGGCCTGTCTGCCTGTGAGAAGTGGCTCTCGGCTCCCCGGCCCACCGAGATGCATGGCTGGCATTAGCGGTCCAGCCTGCCCGATATGTCTCCCTGTCTTCCCTGGATTACTTCCACCATTTTGGCTATCACTTCAGAACTCTAATATATTCCCCAGGGCCCGGGAGGGGCCATTCATTTAAAGATCTTTCTATGGAGCCTTCTCCTCTGAGGACCCTGAGGGAAAGAAAAATGCCAGGAGAGGACGAAAAAGAGAGCAAGAGGAATCTGATTGCAGAACTCCCAAGCAGCAGGACAGATGCAGTAGAGAGCAGGGCCCAGTGACTCAGAGACTTATCTATCTAGTGGTGTAAGTACCTTCCCCGTCCCTTTCACCTTTTGCCTGCACCCCTGCAGGAGTCTGAGACCCCACATCCCATCCTCCTAAGGGAAAGCTGTCCCCAGGTGCTGGGAGATGGTGTCCCTGGTTATAATTTGGTTTGTCCCTCCCCTGTCCTTCCCAGTCCTCTGAGGGGCCACACGTGCACTGTGAGGGATCCTGCGGAGACCAGCCTCAGTGTGCTCCGTTCCCTGTAGCTGGACCAGAGTGACCAGTGAGCTGGTCCCACCCTGTTCCAGGTGGCCAGAGAAAACATGCCAGTGTGGTAGCCCCAAGGCAAAATAGGATGCGGGAAGGTGATAAGTGTGCTCTGGGCCATGGTTGGTGCTCATATGATTCTCTAGGCTGGGAGTCATCACCCCTTTGGGGTTTGAAGTGGCAGCTACTTCTCATGAAAGCGTTTGGAAATTCCAGGTCCCTACCTGGCACTGTGGACAACCTCTGCACTCTGCAAGGAGTGTGGTCAGGGAGAGAGGTGGCTTCAGGGTGTCTTAGTAGGGTGACAAGTGTTCTCACACATCTCATGAGGCTGGAAATGGGACCTCTGGCCAGGGGCTGACTTTGTACACCTGGAGGTGGACATTGGTATTGGTGTGACTGAGAAAAAAATATGTGCCCATCGGTGAAGGTGACCTCACTGCATGCTTGGAAAGCAGGGATGCCCACCCCTGGGGGTCCATGGTCACCTGCCAGACCTGCCTCTCTTCTAAGTATGAACAGAGGCTGCCTGCCCAGTCCACTGTGTGGCAACACAGCTATCTGGGCCCCCTGCCCATGGCTGAGAGAGGTCCTCATCCAGGATTCTCTAACCACCCTAGTCCAAATTTCAGGAAATTCCCTGATCCCCTCCCAACAGTTCCAGATGCTCCAGAGCCTCTGATCCATTTCTCTCATGTGCTGGCATTTTCCTGCCTGGCTCTATCTCCTTCCCTCCTGTCAAACATATGAAATCACTGGGCTCCTCAAAGGGCAATGCCAAGTCCCTCCTCAACATGCAGGTGTATGAGTGAGTGTGGAAGGAAGTGTGAGTGTGTGAATAAACACTTGTGTGCCTTAGCATGGGTGTAGAGGCACCAGCATCAATATAAATGGATGCTTTGATAAAGTGTGTGTGTGTGTGTGTGTGTGTGTCCTCTGACTCTGTGTATCCTACGTTTTCTGGGGTGTGGGTCTCATGTGTAAATGTATCTTAAAAATGGATTCATCTGGAATTTGAGGCAACTGTTTTATCATTGATAAGGAGCTGACAAAGAAAGGAAACAAAAGGTCTGAATTAATAAACAGTGTTCTGGATAGAGAAGTATAAGATGAGAGCTCAGCCAAGAATTGGAGCTAATCTTTTTTTTTTTAACATTTAAATAAAAGATCTGGAAGAGAATGTGTACAGTGAAATCACCAAGTTTGCAGTTAAATCTAAACTCTCCTGGGTGGTAGTAAAATGCCAAGCTGGTGAGGGATAAGCTTTAGGAAAATCTTATCTTGAAAGGCAGTGGGCTGGGCAGAGAATGGCCAGCAAGTTTTAGTTTGGGGAAAATAATGTGGATGGTGTCTGAGGGAATTTACTTGAAGCTTCTTACCTAAGGAGGGACCCAGAAGAGCAATAGAAGGCTGAACATGGCTGGGAAGGGAGTTTGAAAGAAGCCATAAATGTTCCCTTCTCCTGACACATGAGTGAGGGTTACCTGCATCCAACATTCTGGTGTGCTTGTGGTCATGCCTTCTTTGGAGAGCCATCCACCCAAGAGTGGGGGGAACCTGGGTTTTACTCCAGACTTACATGATCTGAGTAATTCATTTCCTATCCTTTACCCTCAGTTTCTACATCTGTGAAGTGGAGGTAATGATCTCTGGGGTCTGCTTCACAGGGAGTGTGAAAGACACTGAGACGGCACACAGGTGACAATGTATAGGTAGCTATAAAGTTCAGTACAACCATGAGTGGTTGTTATCAAGAGAGTTGTGATGAGAAGGGAACTGTCATATAAAATCAGACTGGCCCGCCTGGGACAACTTCAGTATACAGAGAGAAGCTAAGCAGGAATATGGTAAAAATCTGTAACATCAGAAAGGGCATAGAGAAGGGACATGGGCTCCTTCACTAAATCCCAGACTGGCAGAACAAACCCATCTCCACTCCTGGACCCCACCAAAGCTCAAGAGAGGTAAGTTTAAAACCAATAACAGGAAATCCTGCTGCACTCAGCAGGGAATAAACATTGAAAATCATTTCCCTGGAGGTGATACAGGCTGGAAATATAAATTGCTTCCAGAAAGGTTTAGGTAAGTTCATGGATGGAAGAGTCAGAGTGGTTCTTAGGCAAAATTAGGATGTTGGGAGGCCTCAACCCTGTAAGCATGATGTCAGAGAGGAAGTCCCTTCAGAGCCAAATGCCTGGGCCAGACCTAACAACCCGGTAGCCCTGTATCTGTATCTGTGTGAGAGAGTCTGTATTTAGGACTGCTTTGTCCCTAACTGGTGAGAATGGCTCCTCACTCACTAGTCACCTGTGTTCTGAAACTTTACTTCCTCCCCAGTCCTTCACCTTCATTGCTGTTCCGCATCCCCACTCTCCAATTTCTGCCTTCATAGTGTTGATCTGTGAAGGTCAAAATCTTGACCATCTTTCCCCTGCCATCTCATCTATCCTCATAGAGCAGCCACACCCTCCCTCTATGTACTGTCTTCTAGCACAGGCACCTTGCTTGGCAGTGCCCATGAGCCAATGAGGACTGGAATCTCCTGCCAGGCCCTCCAGTTAATGCTGTTGGCATGCAGTCTCTCTCTCTGGCTGCCTGCCCAGGGCCCATCTCTGCCTGGCTGCTTCTTCCAGGGTCCCCAGCAGAGGCTGGCTGAAGCCCTTTGGGAGCCCACAACCATGGAGAGCTTGGGCACCTGAGGATGGACTGATACCTATGCTGGGGACAAGGTTACCATCAGAAAACAGGCCTGCTTGGGTCTGTGCCAGGTTATCTGCCTCATGCAGAAAGTCTTCGGGGACTGGGATTAGCAAGGGGAAGCAAGGTTATGGAGTTTGCTTCCCCACTGTGGTTCTTAGGTGCTTTGAGCCCTTTCCAGTTCACCACGTAAGGGCTGTGTAGGCTCTGTTTTAGCACCACGGATAGCAGTCCCAGACGCGGCAAACGGTTTCAGCACCACGGGCAGCTCCATGAGGTGCCGTTGCCCCCTCTTAGGGCTGCTCTGCTGCCTACGTCTGCTAGCTCCTGTGGGGAGGTCCCCACCAGCTACAGAGAATTCATTTATCCACTCACCAAGATTGACTGAGCACCTACCTACTACGTGCCAGCCTCTGTTTTAGATGCTGGGAGCACATCACTGAAGGAAGCAGATACTTGCCCTGTGGAACCTCCATCCTTCCAGGTGTGGACTCCTGCCCCATAGGCTTCCACTGATGTTCCTAGAGTCTGCTCCAGGCAATATGGTCCTGCATGCTCGTGGAAGGTGAACAGATTATGGCTTCTTACAAAGCTGGTTCTGCTGCTTAACTTGTGGGAGGGAGCTGAAGAGGTAGGGAGTAGGGATTGGTGAGGCCCAATTCAGATGGTATTTTAGGATTCTTGGAAGCCAGTGTGATCCAGTCACGCCTCTGCTGAGAAACCTTCCATGGTCCTCCAGTGTCTGTGGAAATAAATAGCGGTTCCCCAACCTGTCATTCAAGCCCCTGGTAAAGTGTTGCTGCTCCATCTTGCCAGTCTTCATGCCTCTCTTCTCATGTTTCCTACATTCAAGCCAAACTGGATTCTCAGTTAAACATCTTTTGGTTACCATATGACAGAAAACTGAACTCAAACAGACTTAAGCAGTAAATGGATGTTATTGACTCTTGTAACTGAAAAGCCCAAAGGTATGGCTGACTTTGGGCAAGGCTTGATCCACTGGCTCAAACCATGTCAATCTGCCACTACTCTCTCCGTTTTTCTGCTCTGTCTTCTGTGATGTTGGCTACATCCTTGGCTTCCTCAGGGCAGCCCCCAACAACTCCATAACATCCTTGTCTTGGTAATAAAATGACTGCAGCAGCCCAACCCCCACATCATCGCCCCCACATCATTCATTCATTAGCTCCCATACCTTTCCCAAACCAATTGCCAAAGCCAGAACAGGAAATACAAAGAAATACAATTGGTTTAAGCCACTCGGGACCCACTCCTGGAGCCGATGGGGGAGTCATTTCCACCTAAACCACACAGCTGAATACAGAACAGCAGGGGATTCCCTAAGAAATGGTTTGGGGGCAGGGGAGGATGGAGACTGGGGAGGAGTCAGCAGGTGTCCAGTCATTGACTATGCTCTTTTCTGCTTCTCTGATTTTACACCTGCTGCTCCCCTGTTGTCCCACCTACTGATACCCTGTGCCACCTTCAAGGCTTTTCTCAAATGTTACTGCCTTCCTAACACCACTCCCAAAACACCCTTCAGGGAGTCATGTCTGCCTCCTCTGATCCCTCACTGCACTTCCAGCTTACTTCTCCCTTCTGTCTCCCCACCATTCCTTGATCCGCAGGCAGTGAGTAGAGTGGACATGCATCCCAGGGCACGTGTGCTGGATGGAACTGGGTGATGGATGGCCACTGTCACATTGGCTCAGTGGGATGGGATAATAGCATCGCTGAGCCACAGACAGGCCAGGAGGACTGGCTGGCTGGGCAGGCCCAGGGCTGTCCCTGATGGCTATGTCCACATGGCCTGGGCTGTCCCTTGCCATCTCCCCTAGTGAAAGCTTGGACTGGCTCAGTCTGTGGGTAGAGTCTTTGCCCCTGAAACTATCCTGGCAGTGCCAGTCAAAATGTGACAGGAAAACACATGTGCATGGAGAAGGTGGCCTAACCCAAAAGTGGAGGCACTTGGGGGAGGGTCAGTAGGCGTCCCAGGAGAGCAGATGCTAGGATCCAGGCAGCACCCTGGGTTCTTTCTCCTACCTTGGTTTCACTACCTCCTCTTTCTCCTCAAAGTGTTAGCCTTTCAGGCCTCTCTGCCACTGGCCAAGGGTGGGGGAGTTGGTGGAGAGGAAGGACTTGGAAGGAACCTGCTGGTCTAAGGGAGAGAAGACTGGAACTGTGTGTCGGAGGGAGGGGGAAGGGATGCACCCATGCTGGGAGGAGGCAGACATGAGGTAGTGCAGTGACAGGGATTGGGCAGTGAGCCTGGGGAGGGACCAGAGCCATGATTCATTTCCACCACCAAGCCTTACAGCTTCCCTCAATGAGGCAATACTCACATCGGCACTTTCCCCTTCAAGCTCTTGTTTTAATAACAAGTTGGGTTCAACAAGGGGCTGACCACATCTCTTCATCTCTTTCTGTTTAATGGAAGACCTCACCTCGTCCAGGAGCCTCTGATCTGGAGCAGACCTCAGGGTGGCCAGGAGCTCATGTGAGGGACAAGTAGGGATTCTCTGTGAGGGAGCTGGTGGGCAGGCCAAAAGGGAGTTTTCTCTCCAACCTGGCCCCAGACCTCCCTGACGACCCTCTTCTGAACCACTAAACAAGGGGATATATTATTTCTAAGCCAGCTTCGGAGAAATCTCATTCTGCACTGGGACAAATGGGACCAGATGACAGGGAGACCTACCCAGACAACCCCACATCGACAGCCTTCTTGCAAAAAAGTAGGTGGGGGCAGGGTTGGTGACAGCTTCCTGCTTCCTCCACTCTCACCCTCCTCATGGGTGTCCCCAGTCCTTGAGTGGCTAAGGTGGGAAGGTTGCTGCTCTCTGATTCCCTCCTTCTGGGTGTTTGGGCATGGATTTCCTCGCTGGAAAACTCCTCCACCAGAAAGAAGGTGTCTCAGTCCATTCGGGCTGCTATAACAAAAAATACCACAGACTGGGTGGCTTATAAACAGAAATCTACTTCTCAGTTCCGGAGGCTGAGAAGTCCAAGATGAAGGCACTGGCAGATTCAGTATTTGGTGAGGGCCTGCTTCCTGGTTCAGAGATGGCTGTCCTCTCCCTGTGTCCTCACATGGCAGCAGAAGGGGTAGGGAGCTCTGTAGGGTCTGGTTTATGAGGGCACTAATCTCATTCATGAGACCTTCTAATACCACTGGGGGCTAGGATTTCAACATATGGATTTGAGAGGGGGACACACGTATTTATTCTATAGCAGAGGGGGATGAATAACCAGGCATTGAATGCGTGCAGTGTGATTTGGTTGTGCATTGAACACCATGGCAGGTAGTGGGAGTCTTCTTTCCTTTTCTACTAAACTTGTAAGGTCAGGAAGTCAGACAGCATGATAGTGATCACCAAGCTAAAGTTGGAGGGGGTGCCAAACATCTGCTCCAATTTATTTTCTTCCAGCCACAGAGCTGCTCAGTGATACAGGCAGTTGTGGGTACCATTTGCCGACAGGGATGTACCAGAGTCTAAGGGATTTGTGTAGGTCATACTGCTAGCCATAGATGAAGCTGGGACTCAGACTCAGCCCTTCAGCTCTCAGATCAGAGTTCTAGCCCCTATCCCAAGCCTCACCCAGGGATCAACGCTGGAATGCTGCAGGAAGCAGTATATCGGGGGGCCTTTGGACACACACCCCAGAGCCAGACTGCTGGCTCTGCCACTTCTAGCAGTGTGATCTTGGGAAAGTTGCTTCACCATTCTGAGCCTCCGCTTGTCACCTATAAAATAGGAATAATGATGGTACCTAACTTATGAAGTTGTTGAGAGAATTCAGTGATAGGTTATATATGAATGTAGATGGTACATAAAACAAAGAATTTCTAATCCAGTTAAATACATGCTTACCATATGTCCTTGCAGTCCCACTCCCAAGAGAAATGAAGACCTGTCCACCAAAGGCCTATATGTGAATGTTCACAGCAGCTATGTAATCACCAAAATCTAGAAATAGCACTGGTGAATGGATAAACAAGCTGTGGTACATTCATATAATGGAATACTGCTCAGCAATAAAAAGGAACCGACTACTGATTCAAGCAGCAACATCGATGAACCTCAAAAGCATTGTGCTAAGTGAAAGAAGCCAGGCACAAAAGGCTGCATACTGTCTAATTCCATTTCTGTGACATTCTAGAGGAGGCAAAACTCTAGTGACAGAAAGCAGATCAGTGGTTGCTGGGGTTGGGAGAAGGGATTGATAGTAAAGGGGCTAAACAAAACTATTCTCTGTCTTGATTGTGGTGGTGGATAGATACATTTGTTAAACCTCATCAGACTATAAATTTAAAGGCAGTGGGGGGGGTGCATTTTATACATCAAAAAAGACAACCTTGATGTTTTAAATATTTTTTTAACATTTATTATTGAGAGACAGAGAGAGACACAGAGTGTGAGCAGGGGAGGGGCAGTAAGAGAGGGAGACATGGGATCCGAAGCAGGCTCCAGGCTCCGAGTTGTCAGCACAGAGCCCAACGTGGGGCTCGAACTCACAGACTGCGAGATCATGACCTGAGCTGAAGTCGGACGCCTAACCGACTGAGCCGCCCAGGCGCCCCAAAGACAACCTCAATTTTTAAAAAGCAGAACCTGGGGTGTAGTAAACACTATGTAAGTGTTAGCTGCCATTATTATTAGTAGTACCATTCAGATCATGATTAGCCTTGGAAGAGTCTCTGGGTTGGTGGTTCACATCCCAGACCCAGGCTGTGAATCAGGGCCCACCCTCCTGCTCAGGCAGGCTGGGGAGGACACAATGGGGAGTCTCAGCCCACCCCACCCGCTCTGTGGTTGCAGACAGACAGGGAGAGGAGCACATGGGGAGGCGCTCAGCTGTTTCCTGAGTCTGGTTTCCCTCCTGCTGATCCTGTGAGGCGCTCAGCGACACGTTAGCAAGAAAGATGCCATGAGAAATAAAGTTTGTTATGAATTATTCTTCTTGGGGCTAATTATAGACACAGAGGATTATTTACAGAGGCAGGAGGCAACAGAGAGGGAGAGGGGCCTGGAAGCAAGGCATGGAAACAAGGGATAGAGAGAGTTAAGCAAATGGGGCTGTGTTTGGGGGAGTAAAAGGCACTTTTTAAATAAAAGCCATAACTAACCTCAGGTCCACGCTGATGAAAGTGTCTCAACAGATATATCAGACATCCCGGGCTTTGTCATGTCTTTGAGACGGACTGGGATCCCATGGGGTGCCAGGGTTCTCTGGGTGGGGGGTGGGGCAAACATGGGGTCCCTCTCCCCTGGAATCCCAGGGGGCATGTGGGCCCGTGTCTGCACCACTGCCCAGCCTCACTCTGTTCTCATGGGCTTTTCTTGTTCCTGTCCAGCAGGGGGTTATTTCCACCCACAGAGGTGGGAGCAGAGGCCAGATTGAGCCAAACGTGGGTGCCCACTGGTTCTAGCAGGCCAGTGAGAGAAGGGGCCAGAGAGGACGTGGGTGAACTGTGTCATGCCTGAAGAGTGTAGCCAGTCATGGCTCAGGGGGTGTGGGCCTGGTGTGGCCCCAGCTCCCTTCTTCACAGTGTTTGCATGAAACCTCCTAGTTTTTAAATGTTGGTTTAAACAAATGAGACACATCTAGAGGCCTGTGGACCAGCATTTTGCAGCTTCTGACAGCCAGCCTGGCCTCTTATTGTTCCAGTTAAAGATAGAGAACCCCGGCAGGACTGAGGCTCAGTGCCTTCCTGCCCCACATCTCCCCAACCTGCCGTACTCCACAGCCCTCCCCCACCCAGAGCTTGACAGCTGCTACACACACACACACACACACACACACACACACACACACAGGTCTGCCACAGGGTGGGTCGATGGCTCTCTCAGCTTGCCAGAGGGCACTGATCTTGCCCTCCCCCAAGTGCGAGCAGTGGGCTTTTCCAGTTATTTATGCCTGGCTGCCTGGCCATCTATCCACTCAACCAGGCAGGAAATGACAGAGTCATCTTCTGCTCCCTGCTGCCTCCCTCCCGGTCAGGATGGTCACCTCCTTACCCTGCCCCCCAGATGCTTTTCACATCCGTTCCTCATTCCTCACTCCCCGTCTCCAGCGGCCTGTTCCAGGTCAGGCTCCCTCTGCAGTGGTGACAGCCTCCACTCTCTTCCTCCTCACACAGCAGAGCTGTCTCTACAGCATTCTGATCCCACCGGCCCCGCTTTCCCATGCTCAGTGTCCCATGCTCAGTGTCCAACCGCACTGCCACCAGATATGTCCTGACTCAGATTCTTTACTTCTGCTATTCCCTCGGACTAGAATACCCCTCTCCGCTGCCCCCTCCAGGCCCCTACCTTTTCCCCAAGGCAAGTGCATCCCACCCACCCCCCCTCCCGCCCCGTCCCCGTCCCTGCAGCAGGGCACACCCACTGCCCCACTGCATTCCTCCTCTGCCCGATGGTGAACACCCCAGAAGCCCTCTCTGCAGCGGAGGGCTCAGCGCCCAGCACAGAGCAGGTCCTGCAGAAACTTACTCATCCCTTCGCTCAGAAAGAGGTAGTGAGGGCCTCTAGTGTTCAAGGCCCTGTTCCAGGTGAATGAGACAAGCTGTCCATTTCTTGAGCTGCACATCTAGTTCCAGGCAGATGGACAACACACACGTCCAACAGGGAACCTATCCAAGAGTGCCAGGGGCACTATCTGAGATGGGGTGCTCAGGGAAAGCCTCTCTGAGGAAGTGACCTGAGCCGAGATCTGGACAATGAGGGTGAGCTACAGCATCAAGTAAGAACAGCATCCCGGGCAGAGGGAACAGCAGGTACAATGGCCCCAAAGCAGGACTGATCTCAGAGTGCTGGGAGAACAGGTAAGCAGCCGGGTGTTAGATGGTGATTAGGGAGGACAGTGGCCCATGACATCTGAAGGGACAGGAGAAAAAGGAACAGGAGAGGCAGAGCCAGCAGCTTTCCAGACAGTGCTGTTTGCATGGGGCGCTGACCATTTGGAGTGGCCACACTGGATGGCCAAGAGGAAACATCCTGCAGAGACAGGCCCGAAGGTCCTGCAGTGGGGATTTTGGAGTCTTCTGCCCTGAGGTCCTTATTGATGCCTGCCATTCTCCAAGAGCAAGGAGAAAGCTGATCAGAGGGACAGGAGAAAGGGAAGATCTTCAGCAGAGCCCTAAAGGCGGAGGCCAGGAAGAGCTCCTGAATCAGACAGAGGAGTCATTGGCAAATGGAGAAAGGGTTTCAGTGGAGAGGTGGAGGAGGAAGCCAGACTGTTGTGGCTGAGTCAGGAACAGGATGGAGGACGGAACTAGGCCCTGAGGGCAAGAGAGAAAAGAGACCTAGGCTGGAGAGGGGAAAAGAGTTAAACAAGAATTTTTCTTGTCCTTAAGGGAGGAGAGTTGAGCATCCTTGGAGACCCTTGGGCCTTTGAGGCATTTTACATAGCTCAGTAACCCTGCCTCCAGGAAGCCTTCCTGGATGCCTCAGATCAAGCCCTAGATACCTCAGATCAAGGTGTTCTCAGACCACCAGTGCTTCTCTGACAGAATTCTGACTATGGGTTATAATCATGGACTTACTGCTCTGACACCTAGCCAATGCCCTTCTCCCATAAGTGAATGAGCTCCTGAGAGAGGGGCCTGGGTTTTTCCCTCCATGGTAAATTCAGGCCATTACCCAGGACCAGGCAGGGCCTGAGGATGCCCGGGAGGGCAGCACATTCCTGGTGTGGAGGCCCCAGAGGGAGCCAAGACTGCTGGCTGGTGAATTGGCCCAGAAGGAGGTCATGCTGACCTTGAAGCCAGCAGGCCTGTGGGCTGTGAGCACATCTCAGCAGGGCCTGGAGGGGAAGCAGGGTGGATGCAAACGCTACACAAGTGCACACCCCACTCCCACCTGCACCCCACCCACACCCAGCCCCGTGTCCCCTCCCGGCCCCCCATCCCCTCATGCTCCATTCATGCAGCTCAAATGGCAGCACCCACATATAGGTTCAGGGGCAGATGAAGGTCTGCCTTGTGTACATCAAGATGAAGTTGGGCTCTAAGCGTGTGCACACAACAGAGGACCAAGCCCTGGTTGGGTCTTTGCTGGATGAAGCCTCCCCATTCACACCCAGCACCTTTCTCTGGGATGGGGTTTGGGAGAGGGGCACCATGCACCCCAGGGACTGACCTCCTTGCTGTCCCAGCCGGTCCAAGCAGGAGAGCTGGTGTGTGTGGACCAGCATGCTGACCCATGAGTCTTCTTCCAGGGCCCCCCTTGGGTGTGGGCCCCCACCAGGGAACAGGAGCTGAGGTGGGAGACCCTCAGCAGCCTTTAGCTTCCCTCAATTCATTAAGACCTGTAAATTTCTCATTAATATACTTAAAGTTCGTTTTAAGGGGAACAAGCGCAGAGATAATTGATAATAAACCCTCAGTTAATGCCCTCGGTTTACTGTATGTAATTTATATCTGCAGATAGCGTCTCTCACTCCCAATTACCCATTTAGCTGTGGCGATAACAGCAGTTCAATCAGACCGATACCAACTTTTATATATTCCAGCCTGAGAGCAATAAATACCCACACAGGGAGACTCACTGGGCCCACTGTATTTTTTTATTAAGATTTAAATATTCATGCAATTATTAGTGATTTATTAAGAGCTAATGACCCCTTCAAGAGGCTCTAAATCTTCACCCACAGAGGCCCCTGCCCTCCCCTCCCCCTTTGCCCCTATCTCTCCTTATTGCCCCCCACCCCCAACCAGAGAAATGATGACATAATAGCATCACCCATGTTTCCATGGCTATGTCAGACAGGTGAGGTGGAGGCCAAGGACCAAGGTCAGACCCAGGGAGGGGCTGGGCTTCATGAGGGTGGAGGCTTTCTCTCCCTTCCCAACGAGACCTGGAGGACTTGAGGATGAGGAGGCTGCCCACCAGTCCCTCCACACACCCCCACTGACCTGTAGCCTCCTCCAGGCTGGTTTCCAGGAGCACACCCTTCCCACCTCATTCTGGCATTGGTGTAGCTCCACCCACTCCCAACCCTCCCCCATATCCCTCCTACCCTCACACTTGTCTGAGTCTTCCTATCCTTTTAGGGGAAAGAGTAGGCCAGCTTCTCTCTCCCCTGCTGCCCTTCCCTTCCTATCTTTCATTTTTAAATGCTCCACCCTGATTGCATCGAGGATGAGAGAGTGTGCAGGGATCTGGGGTTTGGGGACGCGGGGCCCAGAGAGAGCAGTGGCTTGCCTCAGGCTGCACAGCAAGGCCCAGGCCACCAGTCTCTCCTTCCTCCATGTTCACTCATACCCTCTCCCCTATCTTCCTCTAGTCCTCGCCCCCTCCTCCCCCGAAAGACCTCATAGCCCATTAAAGGGGCAGGAAAGATAATGAACAAACCAGGAAAACATGAAATCAATATTAGGAGAAAAAAGTACGGCTGCCATTAAGTAAAATAAACAAGCTGGTAATTATTTGGACAGCGGGTAATTAAAATGGGGTGAGGGCTCATTACTGTCTCGTCAGGGGTATGATGGGCGCAGCCAGACACCCTCTTCCCAGCTGGAAGTTCACAGCCAGGCTGGGCTCCTACCCACCCAGAATCGGGAGGGGTCGCCGCAGGGGGTTTCCTCTGTGGATGCCTGCCCCAGTTCTACCTGTGTCTCTGTCTTCAGCAGCCTTCTCTGGCTCTCCGGGGGTCAGGATCTGAGGACCAGACCCAAGGCAAGCAAGGCAGGGCAGCCCCTAACCTGCTGTTGGCCCCTCCTGACCCCCTCTGCTTTCCCAAGCAGAGAGCATCTCTCCGCCCTTTCTGCAACCCTCAGCCTCTAGGAAAGGGGCAGTGCCTGCAGGCTTCAAGCAAGGGAGGATGCTTGTGCCCACAATTAAATCCCAGCCACTTGGGGTGCTATACAGATGACTCTCACTGCCCAGAACTTGGGGGGACTTCCTTCAGGAGGCCATGATGAGGAGAGATCCTAGGGAGGAGGCAGGATGGTGGGGTGCCAGCAAGGGTGGGAAGAGTCAGGGAGGAGCAGGATACCAGAGGGGCAGAGCAGTGACTGGGGGGGGCCTCACCCTGCTGTGACCCCGGTTCTTAGATCTGTAAAGTTGGAGGAGACCTTGGACATCATCCAGTCTATCTTTGGCCGGCCAACTTGCTTGGCCCACAAGGTGTTTAAATGTTTAAATTAGTTGTCAACATTTTAAAACAGGAAATTTCACATAAAAATGGATTCCCAGCTTCTCTTCAAAGAAAGTGTAGTAGCAGCTGGCTGGGTTGCACTGACCCCTTGGACAGGCATCTTTACTGTTCACTTCTGGCTCCCACCCGGCCCCTGAAGACACCTGAGTTTGCCACCCGTGACCCTTCCAAGGCTCAGAGGGGCAGTGACCTGCCCAGGACTTCATAGCCTTGTTGAGGACTGGAGACCCAGTCTTTTGATGCCCAACTGAGGTCTCTGTGCCCTGCTCTCAGCAAGTATGTGCATTGGGCTGGTCACTGGCAGGGATATAAATGACATGGTTCCCAGCCCAGAGCTTGAAGTCAGTAAGGGGGATGCTTCACCTCAACCCAGTTACTGACCCCCAGCTTGCCAGTCCCTGAGGTGGACACTGCTGAGAAGAGGTGGCTCACATCTGTGCATGTACTTAAGGGCGCAGGGTCCGATGGAAAAAGCAGCCGCTGCACAAGCAGCCTGTGTCAGTCGATAATGCTCTCCCAGCCAGGAAGCCAGAGGAGCAAGCCATGCATCTCCACTGCAGAGAGGAGCTGGGGGGTGGGGGGTGTCAACAGAAGGTGATACCTTCGAATTATGAATTGACAGGGCTGGTGAGCATTGCGAGTGAGTGGGGTGCCCTGCGGGTGCAGGGGGATGTCGGAGTGAGGGCAAGGGTCCAAGTGTGCATTGAGAGGGGATTGTGGACTCACTGAGCTGGCTGCAGGGTGTGGGTTGGTGCCCAGGATGAGGCTGCTGCATTGGGTCGGGTGGGGTTATGACCTTTACCCTGTGGTCAGTGGGAGCTATTTCAGGGGGTTGAAGTGTGGGATCAGATTTTCTTTCTAGAAATAGCACTGTGTGGTGTAGTTGAGGAGGGCACCGAAGCCAGGAGGTGGTCATGGGAAGGCAAGTTTGGGGCACCCTCAGGGGGTGGGGGCCTGAGGAGTTGGGTAGCCATAAATGGAGAGAGGAAGGAATAGGTGGAAGAAAGCCTGGGGTGGCACTCAGGGGGCTAGAAGAGGTCAGGGAGCAAGAGGGCCTGGTGGCTCTAAGACTCCTACCGAAGTTCCTTGGGGGTGTAGCCCTGCTGACTAAGAGCAATGCTTAAGGGCAGAAGGTTTGGAGGAGCCCCTGAGCCTGACTTGGGACATGCCTGGTGTGAGGTTCTGGGAGACATCCAGACGCAGGGAAAGCTGCCAGCAGTGAGCGGGGCTAGGGAGCCTAGTTGGAGAGCCATGGTCAGGAGGCTGGTGGGAAGCCATGGGAGCAGAAGCCCCAAGAGAGGGCAGAGCACAGGTGGGCAAGCCACATGGATGGGGAGCAGAGGAGGAGCTGGGTTGGAGGCTCAGATACCACTGCTGCTGGGAGCAGCTGGATCTGGACTGGATTTTCCTGTGGGTCCTTTATGAAGAGAAGTCCAGATGGACTCAGCTGCTAAGAATGGGATCACAGGATGGCTGATGACCTGTGGCCACAGGGTTTTCATCCTGGTGACGGCATTGGCCACTGCAGCCAGATTTAGCCTGAAAGATGATAGGCAGTACTGTTGAAGTGTGTACACGTGTGTGTGTACAAGGCTCAGTGTGTGTGCACCCATGAATGCCAGAGCACGAGGCACAGCCAATATGATTCTGGAACACTGTGTGCCTAGGACTTCCTAGGTGGGGCTGTGGCCACTGGCCACTCCTTGGGTCAAGGACTCGAGTCTGTCTTGGGCACTACTGTGTGGCCTGTGCCTAACACGGTGCCTGGTGCATTGCTCCCGGCACATATTTGGTGAATGCACATATCCTGATTAAGAGCTTAGGGTGCTACAGCCATCTGGCCTGGGTAGGAACCCATCACTCACTACTGACTTCACCTCTCTTTGCCTTGGTTTCATTGCCTGGAAGTTGGAGATTTAAAATAGTTCTTTGCCAGGGTGCCTGGGTGGCTCAGTTGGTTGAGGATCCAACTCTTGATCTCAGCTCAAGTCTTGACCTCAGAATTGTGAGTTCAAGCCCTGTGTTGGGCTCCATGCTGGGTGTGAAGCCTACTTAAAAATAAGTAAATAAATAAATAAAAATAGTTAATAGTTCTTTGCCTCCTAGAATTATCATGAGGATTAGATAAGAAAATCCATGTTGTGCTAAGACTGTGTATGTGCATGTGTGAGTGAGTGTGTGCACGCACGTGCACATGTGTGTGGGTGGGCATTTGTTGGCTGTGGTTGTGGGTAGTATCTCCCACTGGCCAAGGGCACTTCTCTGTGCGGCCATCCTCTGGTCTCTGAGCTCTGTCCAGGGGCTGAAATTGCCCTGCCCTGTCCGGTGCACACTATGCAGAGCCAGGCTAGGGAGCTAATGGCTGCTCCTGCACCACCCCTGGCCCCCACTCTGGCCAGGCTGGCATTAAACCAGTGAGATATGAAATGCCACCATATCTGGGACAGGGTCTTTAATTAAATTAATTGCCAGCAACATTGTAAAAATGCTGATGGGGTCATAAACGGCACATCGCTGATGCCATTCATCATTTCCTCAGACTTGCTGGGGGCCTCACCTGGGCTGGGGGTGGGACTGGGCATGCGGGGCTGAGCCACTGGGGAGCTCTGCAGCCACCAGGGCCTCTGGCAGGTGGGCTGGCTGGTGGCAGGAAGACCAAGGGAGAGGGGAATGGGAGTGGGTGGGGCTCCTTGTTTTCAGTGTGGAATAATTGCACAATTCTTAACTGAGCCTGGATGGTTACCTGGAGAAGGGCATGGATGGAAATGGAGAATGGTGACTCAGGAGCTAGCTGGGGCCGGGGAGGGAGGGGAAAAGGGGGGGGGGCATCCTTCAGCCTGCTAACCAGAGTTATCCTGGATCCATGGGCAATGTGAGAATCTGACCCAGCCTGGCCACTGATAGCTGAGTGACCTTGAGCCAGTCCTTCCCCTCTCTGAGCCCCAGTTTCCTCATTGAGAAAACAGGTAAACCCCCATCCTGCCTGCCTGCCCAGACCCCTCCTGGACTCCCTCCCAGAGATCCCGTTATGCCAGGGATCCTGTTATGTCTCTTCCAGCTAGGGCCGCCGTAGGCCCTGGTAGGGCTCAGAGCTTGTATGCTGACCTCCCGCTGAGCAGTGGTGAGGAGGCTGGGCCTGCGCCCACCACCCACCCCTGCCAAGTGAAAGGTGGAGGAGGCCTGCCACACACACACACACACACACACACACACACACACACACAAAACCACACACATACACACCCACCACCCCAACCAGAAACACTCCCACAGCAACACACACTCCACCACCAGAAGATTCCATAGTAAGAGAAAGCCTTCCTTCCCTAGTTCTCTCTGGGCTGTGCGACCACATAATTACCCTGGATTCCATTCTATTTAATTGCAGCTTATTAAATTCTAACCAGCCAATTATCAGCCACAATTACAGCTTAATTCAGGGACACAATAGCTATTTTATCGTTTGTTAATCAAATGCTTATTTAGGCCTCAGCTTTATTAACTATTTCTCTGGCCCGAAGCAAGGCCCTGTGGCAGGAAAGGGCACTAGGAAGAGGCCCCTGGGAGCCTGTCCCCCCCATCACAGCACTCCCTCCCTTGGCATCCCAGTAGTTTCTAAGTCCCCTTCCTGGGTGTGTCTGGGGGACCTTAGTGATGGCAGCAGTGTGACACTAAGTGTGGGCACTGGATACAGTTGGAAGACCTGAGTTTGTTTGTTCCTGAATTCAGCACATGTTTATCAAGCACCTACTATGTACTGGGCCCTGGGCTGGGTTCTGGTACTACAGCAGAGAACCTGACAAGTGTGGTCCCTGCTCTCATGAAACATTTCGGGGAAGGGGACATGAACAATAACCAGCAGGCAAGTTTACAAACAGGATGACTTCAGATAACAGTGAGCGCTGTGAGGGAAGTAGACTGGGAAAGAGATAGGAGGCTCAGAGGGGCTGCTTCAGAAACAGGAACTTGAAGGAGGTAACACTGGAGCTGAGACCTGAGGGATTCAAGGGGGCAGCTGTAGAAGAGCAAGGGGTAGTGTGTTGCAGGTGGAAGAAAGAGCAAGTGCAAAGCCCCTGTAGTGAGATAAGCTTGGAGGGTTTGAGAAACAGAGAGGGTCAGCATGGTCACAGAGTGAGTAGAGGATGTGAGGTGGACAGGGCCAGACCCTGGTCCAGTAAATGCCCAGAGCCCCTGCCCTGTGCCCGGCCTGGGCTGGGAGTTGTCGAGAACCCACACAGCCCTTTGTCGCTGGATGACTTTACATAAGTCCTGAGTTCGCATTCCCTGTCTGTAAAATGAGGGGCCAGCAGCAAGCACCTGAGTACAGCCACCAGATGACAAGCCTGGTGTGCGGCAGCCGTGGACAGCGTGGCCTGGCCACACTAGGCATGAGTGTCCTCTGAACTGGTGAAGTGGCAACCGTCCCCCACTCCTACCTGCTTTGTTCTTTGCAGTTCAGCCCGTCTGCATGTCCTCCTTGTGGTGCCGGTGTCTGTCCTTGTGACCAGGCCCCTGGAGCCCGTTGGGGAAGAGGGTGACTTTCCTCCAATCTTGGGGAGGTGGCTGCTGCTTCTGTGGCACCTTCACGCATTCATTGCCATGGAAACTGGAGTGCCGCGCAAGCATGTGAGTGTGGGTTGGGGTAACAGCCCCCCACCCTGCTACTTCCACCTCGTGCACACTCCTAGACCGGAGAGACTGCCGCTGTGTCCTCCCTCGTTCACTGACCACGCACGCACTGGGGCAAAAGAGCCTGGCCCCAGACCTGTCTCTGCCCTCCAGGAAGTCCTTGCTATTGGGTGCGAGAAGCAGCAGCCAGGGGGACAGATGATTGAGGGATGGGCCAAGGGGCAGAAAAGGGAAAAAAGAGGGGCATGGGTGGGCACCTCAAGACCCCAGGCAGGGTGGTACTAACCCATCTCAACCTGGTGCAGGGTCAGCATGATGTGGCCCAAATGAGGAAACTGAGGCTTAAGAAACAGCAGCAGGGAGGTCTGCAGCAGTCAAATGAGCCCCCAAAGCAGCTGACAGGCAGCACAGAGGTTTTTTACATGTTGGATTTGGAAGAATTCTGGGGCACATACCTCAGCTTGCTTTCGCCCTGTGGCACCCCATTGTCACCTCCAGGCAGGTCCGTGTGTCCGAGTTGCTGCCTGGAACCACAGGGCTCTTTGTGTGGCTCCCAGATCTGTCATCTCGGGGCCTCTGGCCCACCATTCCTCCATTCCCCCTACCTCCTGCAGCTGTCTCTGCATCTCTGACAGCAAGTACAGTTTGTCCCTGCTTATCAGAGCCTCCTGGTGAAGCTCCCTCATCATAGAATTGCCTATGTTTAAAAAATAATAACCCACGAAGCAATCTCAGGCTGCGAAGGTACAAATGGGCAGGAGAGCAAAAATCCCCATTCCCCTGCACGTATGCACCCCTCAGTGCCCCACCGCTGTGGCCCTGGCCCCTGGCTCCCTGCCTTCCCTGGGTGCTGCCCATGTTCTCTACCTCCCTGGGGTCCAGCACTCATGCTTCTGAAATCAAGTTCCCTTTCCATTCATTTCTTTGGTTGATTGATTGATTGATTGATTGACTGGAGGGCAAGCAGAGCTGGCTTCCCATCAGATTTGAGTGTGTGTCCTCCACTTTCAGCCCTCCTTTCTGGGCTCTGGTCCCGTTTAAGGGAATGATGTTCACCACACATTCAACAAACACCTGCTGGGCACTTGCTATGTGTCAGATCCTGGCCGGCTCGGGGGGATGTGCAAAGGATGTCACCATTCAGTCCCTGCCCTGAAGGTGCTGACATTGGAGAGACAGACTCACAAATGGTGACAATATGAGGTTTAAGATGGTGGGCAAGTTCAGCTGAACTGTGGGAGGTCAGAGGAAGTGTGGCCCACTCTGTGTGAGTGTCAGAGAAAGCTTCCCAAGGGAGGAGGTTACTTGAACAGGCCTTGAAGGACGAGTAGAAGTCACCTGGGCACATAGACCTACAAAGCCTTCAGGACTGGCCCAGAAGAAAGAGAGGTTCTCTTTCTAGCAGTCTAATCCAAATCCCAGAGTCCCATCTGTTCAGGTGGGGTGATCTGCCCATCTGCGAACCAGGCAGCATCGTATGCCTATTTCTGGGGCCAGATAAGGGCTCAGCCTACCTGGACTGAATGAGCACATGGCCTGAGTGGGGTGGGGGGAGCATCCTCTACAGAAAACCAGGTACTCTTAGCCAGAAGGGGAGGGAGGCAGAGCCTGGAACACAATGTGCACAAGCCCTTGAGGGACTACAGTCAAGATGCCATCCCACGGAGCACACTTGGAGGGAGGCCCTAGAGGCAAGGCCAAGTGGGCAGCTCAGGCCCTGGGCCACCAGGGCCTCCAGTGCCAGGTGAAGGGCTTGGTGCGTTAGCCTGTGGCACTCTCTTCTCCCCACCTGGGCCTATAGAATGGGAACACCCAAGCCCCAGGGGGACCTACCAAATGCAAATCTCCAGGCAAGGCATTCTGAGAACAGAAGCGCCTGGGGCCCAGGCGTCAGGGGGCTCAATGCTGGGTGAATTGCCAGGAAAATTTCAGCCTGGAGAAAGAGAAAGCTGCCAGGCCCCAGCTCCTTCCTCTACCCCATATCAAATCCAGAACATTTCTCAGAGTAGACAAAGCAGGGGCTTGTGGGTCTGACCACCAGGACTGTCAGGGAAAGCTTGCGAGGATGAAAGGAGCAGGTGGCAGCAGGGGCAAGGCTGCGTTTGGGACGTACTGCTCCCATCTCCCAGCTGAATGAGGCCAGGTGACACCCTGCCCCCTCCCCTCCTCCCCCCTCCCCAGGGACTGAGCCTTTGCTCAGAAAATCCAGTTCATTAATAGCTTGATTAATCACACCTCATATTTTCATGGTGCTTTTAAAAATAAAACATTTGAAAGCACTTTCACACCCACCCTGGGCCTCAGAGTTACACGGGCAGGTCTTATCATCCCAGACTGCAAGTGAGAAAGGGGGGCTCAGACTCTGAGTAGCAGCAAGTTGGTGTGTGGCCGTGCAGGAGCCCTCTCCCTGCCCACACCTCTGCCTGTGGGCCACTCTGCACAAAATCTGGGTCTCCCTGCAGGACAAGAGTGAAGTGGCCACCCTTGGCAGGTCTTCTGAAATTCAAGGGGGAAGAAGGGGTAGTCATGCAGTCACTCAACAAATACTCCATCAGTATGCTGGGCTCCTGCTCCAAGCAAATACATGGCGTGCCAACCATCCTGAAGGTACTCTGGAGGGAGGCTCAGGGGACAGGGTGGGCACTTGGGCAAGTGACAAAGAGTATGGATCTAGAAAGGTGTCCCAGCGGAAATGGCACATTTGCTGAAACTTGAAGACTGGGTGGGAGTTCCCAGATGCACCTCGTGAGGCAGGTCTACCATGGTCCACTCTATTGGACGCGTCCTCATCCATCTCCCCACTGCCACTCCTGCCTCCCTCCACCTGTTCATGCAGGAAGATCTCATCATTCCCTTGCACACAGAGCCCATTGGGGATCTGCCAGTAAGTGAAAAAGGTTTTTTTTATGGTAATTTTTTTATTTTTATTTTTTATTTTTAAAACTTTACATCCAAACTAATTAGCATATAGTGAAACAATGATTTCAGGAGTAGACTCCTTAATGCCCCTTACCCATTTAGCCCGTCCCCCCTCCCACGACCCCTCCAGTAACCCTCAGTTAGTTCTCCATATTTATGAGTCTCTTCTGTTTTGTCCCCCTCCCTGTTTTTGTCTTACTTTTGTTTCCCTTCCCTTATGTTCATCTGTCTTGTCTCTTAAAAGTCCTCATATGAGTGAAGTCATATGATTTTTGTCTTTCTCTAATTTCCCTTAGCATAATACCCTCCAGTTCCATCCACGTAGTTGCAAATGGCAAGATTTCATTCTTTTTGATTGCCGAGTAATACTCCACTGTGTGTGTGTGTGTGTGTGTGTGTGTGTGTGTGTGTGTGTGTGTGTATATGCCACATCTTTATCCATTCATCCATCAAGGGACATTTGGGCTCTTTCCATACTTTGGCTGTTGTTGATAGTGCTGCTATAAACATGGGGGTGCATGTGTCCCTTCGAAACAGCATACCTGTATCCCGTGGATAAATACCTAGTAGTGCAATGGCTGGGTCGTAGGGTAGTTCTATTTTTAGTTTTTTGAGGAACCTCCATACTGTTTTCCAGAGTGGCTGCACCAGCTTGCATTCCCAGTGAATGTTTTTTTTTTTTAAGTTTATTCATTTATTTTGAGAGAGAGAGAGGGAGGGAGAGAGAATGAGTGGGGGAGGGGCAGAGAGAGAGGGAGAGAGAAAACACCCACACAGGCTCCACACTCCACACTGAGCCCAACGAGGGGCTCAGTCTCACAGATCATGAGATCATGACATGGGCCAAAATCAAGAGTCAGCCACTTAACTGAGCCACCCAGGCACCCCTGAAAGAGGTTTTCTAACTGGATTCCAGTACGGCAGCTGGGTCATGTCCTCTGCAAGTAAGAGGTCCTTGGCTGGGGCACGGTAAACAGAGCCTCTGCAGAATTGAAGGCTTGGGTTCAGGGTATGCCAGGGCCATATAGTCAGTGGGACGTGCACCTGCCAGCCCTCCTGCAGCCCCTGTGTGTCCATCCTGGCAGAGCCATTCATCCATGCTTATTGCTTCAATAGCCCCAAAGGAAGCAGCCAAAGGCACCCACTCTGAGTCCCTAGTTGCTAATGCCTGCACTAGGCGCCTTGAGCTGAGCGGCAGGGATCAGGGATGGATAGGCTGGCTAAAGACAAAGGCCTTAGCCACCCACGTGTTTCTCTTGCGGTAAGAGTTACAGTACCAGTGAGGACAGGCCATAGATGCAGAGAGGGCAAAATGATATTGTGGTTTCCTGGGAGAGTGAGGTGGGAACCCCTCTTTCCAGAGGAAGCGACAATGGAGCTGGGCGCTGAGGAGAAGGTAGGAAAGTGCTGGCAAAGGAGGGAGGAGGGGTGTTTGAGACAGAGAAGACTATGGGCCGAGACCTGGAGGTGGTGAGGGAGGTGCCTAGGAGGGATCAATAGGTGTCTCTGCACAGAAAGGCTGGTGAGTTGTCTGTGCCAGAAGACTCAGGGATGTCAACCAAAAGCATTTGGCCTCATCCTGAAACAGCTGTGGGAGCCAGGCACACAATAGAAACTAGAAGAGGCAGGCCTGGGCTAGAGCAATAGGGAGTGGGGGGGACTGGGGCAAACTAGAGAGCTTGTGCCCTGTGGAAAAGGTCATAGATCATTTGGGCCTGAGCATGCACTGCTTGATGTTATTTTTCTTAGACAAGTACAGGATTCAGGTGAAAGAGAAAGTTGCTTACTCTAGTGGCCTGTGACATGGAGCGGGAGGGACCCAAGGCTCATGCGCTGCCTTAGTTCAGGCAAGAGGCCTAACTGGGACAGTGAGGGGTCAGGTAGATCACAGGTGCTGACCACAGGGTGGAGGGCACATGGTAAGCTTCAGGGCCAGAGGAGGGGAGGCCAGCTCTGGCCACCTAGGAAACATCTAGTAGCTCCAAGAGGACATCCAATGGGGCCTGAATTTACCCCTACCTATGGCTTTAAGAGTGTCCTTGATAGAGGGCATAGCTGCAGCCTGGAGGGTGCCCCCTGGGTCCATCTAGTAAATGCCTCCCCTCAGGGTGAGGAGGGGAGGCCGCACCAGCTTGGCGTGACGGAGGCCCTGGAGAAGTGAGCTATGTCCCTTATTGGTCACAGTACATTTATTTTTCATTAGCAGTTAAATGCAGACATGAGGAATTGTGCTGGGTTCAGCGGGCAGCTGACGTGAGCAGTGCTTGGTGCCGCGATCAATAGGGAGGCTTGAGGGCCACTCACTGCCCATATCCCTGGCCGGGACCCCTGCCCACCCAGACCCGAGCCAGTAGGCAGGCACGGGCCATTGCAGACCATTGCTTTGAGCCGCTGGGAGGTGATGCACAGGGAAGCCCTGAGCCTGCCACTGGGGGCTCCCATTCCCTGCTGGACCAGCCCCCTGTGGGCCCCACTCAGAGGTCAAGCTTGGCCATCCTCTGTACAGCCCTGGGTCTGTGGAGATACTGTGTCTAGAGACGTCACTGGGCCTACCAGCTCCCCATTCAGGCCCATACTCAGGAGTCCATGCTCTCCTTCAGAGTCCTAATCTTAGGAGGCCTGAGCCTGACTCAGTCCTGCCCTTGGCTGGGTAATAGTGAAGAGCAAGTGTAACAACAGAAGAGTCATGAGGTGGCCACTGGACATTTTGTGAATCCAGGGCCCGAGCCTGGGGGTCTGAAGTGAGTGACTTTCCCCTGGGACCCCAGATTCCCCATCTGTAAGATGTCTAGATGGCTCCTCCCCTCCACCCCCCCACGTTCCTCAACCTCAAATAGACCCCCAGAGGGCACTGGCAGAGCCCTGAGGAGGTGTTGCAGGATGGGGCAGGATGGGGAAAGGTGAGCTTTGTTTTCCTCGCTGCAAGTGTGGTTCCGAGGCAGGTCGGCCTTCATCTTGGAGCTTGTACAGGGAAGTGCAAGGGCGGCTTCCAAAAAGAGTTCACAACAGGAAGAGATAAGCTGAGGAGAGGCCATGGTCTTGAGGGGGAGGTGGCAGATGATGGCCCTGCGGCAGATGCTGTCTTGCTGAGCCAGCAATGCCCTCCCCCATCCTGAGGGCAAGGCATCTGTGGCTCTGTGCCTCAGTTTCCTCATCAGCCCTCAACCACGAAGACATGCTATGAGTGCCTTTTCTCATTTCATTCTCACAACAGCCTAGGAATGGTGTGACCCATCTGGCAGGCAGGGAGACAGGCTGAGAGTGGGCTGGCATGCCTGAAGAAGTCACACCAGGCTTTAGCCTCTCAATGGGCATTCCCATTCCCAGCTCACCTGAGCTGGCCCAGGACACCTACAGGACCAGGCGCGGATCCCCTCCCCAAAATCAATCTTGGGGTGGAGGGCCAACTCCCACCTTGGAAAGAGAGGGACCTTGTGCTAAACAGCAGAGAAAGGGCACTGGATGCCCTCTGGGCAGAGAAGGATCAAGGCCCAAGGAGCCAGGCCTCCTTGTGTTAGAAGCCCTTTGTGGGTTTTGGAGTGCTCTCCAAAAGGGTAGACTAGACAGTAGAGAACTCAAGAGGTAGACCACATGAGGCCCTTCCAGACTCTCCCGAGGGGCAGACAGGACCTCAGTGTCACAGATGACAAAACGGCTATCTCACCCAAGGTCACCTCTAGCAAAGAGCAGAGCTGGTCTCTGAAGCCCATGTTCTTCCTTCTTTATGGCCAGAGGCCACTGTTGGTTGTCAGGGTGGCTTGTGGGGGAAATCATAGTAGCCCCTGAGGGAAACCAGGCTGTTGAGGGCCTATTTGGCGGGCACCTGGCTGGAGGCGGAGGGCGCCCCCACTCCATCCTCCCACTGCCTCCCAATTCACCCTTCTCCACCCTCCCAGGGTCCTGCTGGCTCAACAGACTGTCAGACTGCCTGGCAGAGGGCAGGGGGAGGGGTGGGGAGGTTACCTCCACCAAAGCCTCAGAGCCAATTACCTGTGTAATTAGCAACAAATGACTTGTGGGATGGTTGTGGTTTTCAGTTAAAATTAGAAGGAAGCCCAGATTCAGGTCTCCTTGAAGGGGTGGGACATGGCCTAGGTCCCTCAGGCTCCCAGACACACTCTCCTGGCTCCCACCCTGCCTGGGCCCAGCCAGCAGTCCAGGCTCTCCCCCCACCCTGGGGCCTCTCCTGTCGCACTGCCACCAGCACCAGCACCAGCCCCCTCGCCATGTCTCCCCTCATAGCTGCCCCCTCCCCTCCTTCATTCACATGCTATTTTTTGAGCGCCTCCTACTTACCAGAATGGAGATGAGCCCAGAAGTGGCCCTGGAGGCAGCCGGAGCAGAGAGGAAGGGACCCTGCCCTCCCCCACCCTGGGCTGCCCACCTGCTCTGCCAGGGTCCTCTCCATCCCTCTGGCTTTCTCTGGACCTCCGAGGGTGGTGGGCTGCCTCACCAGATCCCTGAACTTCTACCAGAGTAATAATGAGCCCTAACTGCTGCTCTGTGTGGAGGGCATCCTAAGGGCTGGGACTTCTGCCCTTGTCTCATTTCATCTCTCTATAGTCTTCAGAAGTGGGTGGGCTTCCCCCATTTTACAGAGGGGACGCTGAGGCTCAGGGGAGCATTCGGTAGCCCAGATTGCTGGGCTGGAAGTGGCAGCCTGGCCTCACTCTCCTCCCATCAGCCACACCCGCTGCCTTCCCATGGCCCAGCCTCAGCACCTATATGGGCACGTAGCCCCCAAGGGCCCTGAAAGGCTGGCCCGGCTCACCTTCCCTCTTTGCCCCTGCTGCAGGTGCCCAACAGAGTGCCACGGTGGCCAACCCAGTACCCGGCGCCAACCCAGACCTGCTTCCTCACTTCCTGGTGGAGCCTGAGGATGTATACATCGTCAAGAACAAGCCGGTGCTGCTGGTGTGCAAGGCCATGCCTGCCACGCAGATCTTCTTCAAGTGCAACGGGGAGTGGGTACGCCAGGTGGACCATGTGATAGAGCGCAGCACGGACGACAGCAGTGGTGAGGCCAGGCTGGGGGGCCAGGCAGGGCCAGTTAACGGGGAAGCGAGTCTCAGCCTGGGAAAAAATGGAGGCCCAGAATGGGGCTTGCAGTTACCCCTGGCTGCACACCTGTGAGCAGGAGGACAGGATATAACCAACTCTGGCCACCACCCCAAGGCCCCAGAAGAGGCAGGATTCCCATACCTCACACCCCCTATATATACACCGAGGCCTTCTCCAGGAGACCCCACCCTCACCAGAACTCACCACCTGGGAAGTGGGTTAGTGAGTAAAAGGGAAGCCCCCTACAAATGCCCCAGGAGGCTATGGTTGGAGAGGCAAATGCCCACCACTACATCTGAGCCTGGTCTGGGCCACGGGCAGCCTGGCGAGAAGTGCCAGCAAAGAGAGTTTGGAGGGAGTAGGTCCCAGATAATGAGGACGTGACACTCTGATCTCTGTGCCCCCATTCATTCTTCACACATTCCCTGAGCCCCCACTTTCATGCTGGGGACACAGCCACCACCTACAGAGAGCCCCAGCCCCTGCAGAGAGGTGGGCAGCATGGGGACCTCTCAGTGAGTTCTGGGGGCTATGGCAGCAAGAGGAAAGCATGACTGAGGGTTCTCAGGGGAGGTGACATGGAAACAAAAGGGTTATGAGAGCTGGTCAGGGAAAGAACAGGGGAACAGCATTCCAGGAAAGGGGCTCAGCAGGAGCAAAGGCTTTGGGTCAGAGAGGTGGGCATACTGGTCAGGGTCAGGAGGGAGGGTGCATAGGTAACAGTGATACCATCTGGGAGACTCACATCTCGGGCTCTGGAGTGAGGTCACAGTCCTGTGGGATTTCAGAATGCCAAGTGAGGTGGCCAGAGCTATGAGTGACACTTGGGGCCCATGGGGGTGGGGGTGCTGATGGAAGGGGCAGATGCAGAGACGCTAAGGAGAGGGAACCAGTGAGACTGAGCTGAGACATGGAGGGAGGGGTTCCAGAGACAGAGGGCAGACTCAAGAAGTGCCCTTTCTGTGGGACACCCCATTCCCTGCCTTAGGCAGCAGGCAGCCAGTGGGGATTGGGCAGAGAGCCTTTGTTTGGGGCCCAGCACTCTCCAAGAGCAGGCCTAGTGGAGCTGACTATAGCCTCTCCTCCTCCTCACTGTTTAGACCCCAAATAAGTCCATTTCCTCTTCCTTCACCTTGGCACTTTGTGAAGCCCCCACACATGAGGAGCCCCTCAGGTTGAGTCCCGAGACATAGCACGCATCCTGTGGGGGTACAGCCACCAGAGTGAGGCCAGAGCAGCAGTGCAGATGAAGACAGGCAGGCCATGCCCAGGACAACTCACACAGATGTCAAGGCAGGCAAGAGACCCCAGACCTAGAGGGGTGGTCCATGCCACCAGGCAGGAGGGTCTGGGTATTCCAGAGAAGATTCCAGAGGATACTTTCTAAGCATGAATCTTAAAACCTCCTGGAACAAGCATTTCCGAGGCCAAAGGACCAGAAGGTGCAAATGCAGGAATGGTAGCTGGCCTGCGGAGACCCCGGTATGGGCAGAAAGAGTAGGCCTGGGGGGCAG
Organism: Neofelis nebulosa; assembly: GCF_028018385.1. Taxonomy (NCBI): domain Eukaryota; kingdom Metazoa; phylum Chordata; class Mammalia; order Carnivora; family Felidae; genus Neofelis; species Neofelis nebulosa. The sequence continues at coordinate 66,365,270 of NC_080782.1, forward strand.
GCAGCAGAACATAGGGTTGTGACCGCACTAGAACTCTGTGGAAAGTTGGTGCTGGGAAGAGGGAGACTAAAGGAAGGGGCCCTGCCTAGGAGAACTTGGAAGCTCTCACAATAATGGGGATGTGAGCAAATGAGCCCTGAGTTTTGGCAGAGGGTGATTTAGTCCTCAGAACCAACCTGTCATGTTACAGATGGCTCTGACTCATCCAGGGCCCCAAAAGGGCTCCAACCAAGCATTCTGGTCCCTAGAAGCCACACCCAACTTTCCCCTCCAAGACTCAGCAGGGGCTGGTCTCCTTCCCACCAAGCATCAGCTCCCCAGTCAATGATTCCTGCCCAGGCCCCTGAGCTCTGCAGTGCCCTGGCCTCCACACAGCTGCTGCCTGCAGCTGTTTTTCTTGCAGTCCTCAGAGGTTAATTGAGGACCTGCACTGTGCCAGGCCTAGGTTAGCCCCCAAGATGATCCCCCACCTTCAGACCCCAGCAGAGGTACCAGAAACCTCCCTGGCCCTGCAGCTTTAGGACCTGGTGGCAGTGTCTGCCTCCCCTCACTGGGCCTCAGTTTCCTCATCTGTAAAATGGGGTAGGGGGGCTGGTAGGTTGGTGGGGAAAGCCATGAGATCTCATGCACCCTGTATGAGCCCGGCTCCAGGCCTTTCCTCTCTCCCTACTCCACACCCAGGGCCCAGCACCATTTTGAGTCCTCCCACTGCTGTGGCAGATCCCCCAGAGAAAGGACAGGTGAGGAGGAGGAGGAAGCTACAGTCGGAGACCTGCCTTCCTGCATCGTTCAGGGCCTGTCTAGAACTCCTTAGAAGGCTCTAGGCCAGCCTCCTGCTGCTCCCAGCCTCTTCTTCCAGGTGTCCCCACACACCCCTCCTTGTCTCCTACCATCAGGAATTCTGGAATCCATGGCTTGGCTGAGACCCAGGTTAATGCCTGCATAGCAGTCATAGGCTGGGTCACACATGCCAAGAGCCTCCACCCCAGAGTCCCCAGGAGTCTGCTCTGGTCTTGCTCCCTTCAAACCAGGCAGAGAGCAGAGCTCATGGGGACATATTCGCCCATAATCACTGGGGCCCTCTCCTGCCCTGAGCATCCATACTCAAGCCTCCCATGGCCAGCATATCCAAATTTGTATTGATCTTGTTGATTTTTCAACCCAAAGTGATTGAGTGCTTTGAGAAGAGATAAGCTCACAAACAGATGTCACTGCAGTGGGCAGTGGTGTCATGCAGACACTGAGACCAAAGACCCTGCCCCAGGAATGTTCTGTGGTCAGGCAGGTATGGTAGAGTCATAGGTCAGCACAGATCCTTAGCCCCACCCATTCCTGTGTGGGTAGCTGGGTGGACACCTCAGGAGACAGCACCCCTGTCTTCCCCTGACTTGTCCCCAGTTCCCATCCAGAAAGCCAGGAGGAGAGACCAAGCCTGAAAACCCTCAAACCCAAACCTGCTGATGCTATAAAAGCCCCAGATCTGTGAAGCCAAGCATTGTGCGTTAAACAAGCTGGTTATTAGAAGCAGATTGGCGAGAACATGAGAACCTAAGCCCAAACTTGGCCTCAGAGCCCCAACCCCACCCTGCTAACCCTCCACCTCCCAAAAATACTCAGCACACCCACACTGGGGCCTCCCCATGTGCCCACAGCATTCACACACCCACTCACACCCCACACACTCTGGGGCCAGCAGGGACCATGCATCCTTTCTCTCCTGGCATCTGCTTGGTGACCTGCAGGGAGGAAGGCACTGTCTTCACATCCAGGACCAGCAGGACAGGGTCTGGGTCTGGATCTCCCCCTAGGTCCACCAGCTTCCTGGAGCATGTGGTGCTTGAGGCCACTGCCTGGATCTGGGACATCGTGGACAAACTTGGCCCTCCTTCATGGCAGCAGGAAGGAGATGAGGGGGTGGCAGTGGCAGGACAGAGAGGGGAGGAGATGGGGAGAAAGAAATAGGAGTGCTTAAATTTAGTGCCATTCTCCCCAGACTGAGTTTCCTGAGCTCCCACCACCACCATGGGGGATGGAACAGTCCATCCATCCATAGACCTGTCCACTCAGGAAATGTACCCAGTTCAGAATGTTCTGGAAGTCTCTCACCATTAACCCCCGAAGCTTAGAGCAGGAGGGCCCTGTCTCCACCCCCAAGTGTATGCACAGCTCCTTCTCAGATGCCCCAAGACTCCAGTATGCTTGACAGGTAGCTGGAGCCCAGGGTCCTTCTACTATACATACACCCTATGAGGGACCCCCAGTTCTCAGCCTCACCCTACCCCCAGAGAATGCGCACATCCTTCGCCTTAGAGAGAAGGGGTGCCAGGCAGTGCCCAGAACAGAGGGAGCTCAGCCATGATGACCTTGGCCAGAAGTCTCCTGTGAGAACTTGCTAGGGGTAGGGGCAAGTGAGAAAAATCTGGGGCCCAGTGTGGGAGCTGGAGAGACTCATGAGGAGGGGTGTGGGCAGAGGTCAGAGAAAGACATGTTAGAGAAATTAAGGGGGAAAACAGCCTCCCGGCCTGTCTGCTCAGCTGGGCTGCTGCTCTCCCTGCAATGCAGCCCTAATTGAATTTCTCTGTTAACAATGGAAACACGTTGGTTGCCCGGCCTCTCTCCCTCTTTCTGATAAGCCAATGACCCGAGGGAAATTGGGGTCAGGAGGAGGAGAAATTGGAAACAGTCTTTTTTCACTCCTGGGGACACTGGTTTTGGCCAAGGGCCAGGGGCCCAAAGGACGGCAGGCATTCCATCCCTTCTGGGTCCTCAGAGGATCTGGGCCCCCCCCCCCCCGGGGCGCCCAGGTGTGGCAGAGGACAGGGGGGCTGAGTCTGTCTTTGAGAGGGGTCTCTTCAGCCCAGCCCAGTTGGGGCAGAGAGGGTCCCAGATACTCATCACTAGCCAGCTTCACCTTTGCAGACTGCCCCCTCACCCTCACCAGCGTTTCTCTTTTGAGATGGGCAAGTCACTGCCTCTCTAAGCCTCTGTTTCCTTATCCATGGAGTGGGAGCAATGCCGACCAAGGGAGTAGATTGAAGAAAATAAGCTAGCATGTGGGAAACCCTGGCTAAGCCCCAGGGGTCTATTATCATACTACATAATCGCTGTAATTATATTGTTAATAGCTGTTACTATATTATCACATGTCAGGATCTACCTGCTAACCCCAGGGAGGTGAACCAGATCCTTCTTCACCTTTTTTTTTTTTTTTTTTTTTTTTTTTTTTTTTAATACACAAAAGCCCCAGGGCTCTCCTATCTACCTCACCCTTTCTGCCTTGGGTCCTTGAAGGCCAGCCCCTGTAGCCCAAAGCTCCTCTGTGCTGTTGTCTCTGAAACAACAGGAAGCCCATTTAGAGACATTTCTGTGACTCCAGGGAGACAGGCCTGGGGTAAAAAAGTATAATGAATGGAGGAGCTAAGGACTGGCTCCTGGCTTTCAGGAGATATAGAGTACCCCCTGGGGCTCCCCCAGAGTTCCCTCCAGGCTGCTCCTTCTGAGCAGAGTGGCCATGGTGGTGTAGGGACCCCACACATCTGGACAGCAAGAACCGTGTGAGACTTGGCATGACTAGGACCCTGGCTACCCACCTCTCCTGCCCCCCAGGGCTGCCCGCCATGGAGGTCCGCATCAATGTCTCGAGGCAGCAGGTGGAAAAGGTGTTTGGGCTGGAGGAGTACTGGTGCCAGTGTGTGGCGTGGAGCTCCTCGGGCACCACCAAGAGTCAGAAGGCCTACATCCGCATTGCCTGTGAGTCCAGAGCCTAGCCCTTGGTCAGGGGTGGCCAGAGGGTATCACTAGGGGGAAGAGTCTGGTCAGAAAAACCTCAGGGCCTGCCTTGATGGGTGGAGAAATTGCCTCTGCACACGGCCCAGCCACCCCCATGTTCCCCCTGGTCACTCGGCACTTTCTCCTGCCACGTGCCACAGCCCCTGCGGGACCAGGGTACAGGGCCAGCCAGGCGAAGCTGTCATGAGGCACTCAGGCTGGAGGACACTCTTGTTCTTCTCCCAGATTTGCGCAAGAACTTCGAGCAGGAGCCGCTGGCCAAGGAGGTGTCCCTGGAGCAGGGCATCGTGCTACCCTGCCGCCCACCAGAGGGCATCCCTCCGGCTGAGGTGAGAGGGGCTCTGGTGCCCGCTCCGCAGGTGGGTAGGGCTCCCAGGTCTCAGGTCCTGCCTGCCCTGACGCCCCCAGGGGTTGCTCTCGCTCCAGGTAGGGCCAGCATGGGCGGGCAGTGCAGTGGCGTGGCTCCCTCCCCCAGGTGGAGTGGCTCCGGAACGAGGACCTGGTGGACCCGTCCCTGGACCCCAATGTGTACATCACAAGGGAGCACAGCCTGGTGGTGCGACAGGCCCGCCTGGCCGACACGGCCAACTACACCTGCGTGGCCAAGAACATCGTAGCGCGTCGCCGCAGCGCCTCGGCTGCTGTCATCGTCTACGGTGGGCCCCAGCGCTGGTGGGGCAGAGGGGCTCCCGGGCATAGGGATATGGGGTGATGACATGTTGGTGGCTCCCCATGGAGCCAGGGCCCAGTGGACCAGGCCATGGCCTCACTGGGAAGGACAGGGAGAGGGCTTGCTGTGGCTGTCTGGGAGCCGAGGGGCATGCCTGGGCAGAGGTGTGGGACAGGTGGTAGTCCTCTGTGGCTGGACCATCCCTTGGCTTACCTGTGGGCCAGGGACATCGTGCAGATGGAGATGAGGGCACAGGATGGGAGTCTAGAAAAGGTGACAGACTACAGCCCATGTTCCTGTGTCCCAGGTATGGGAAGTAGAATGTTCCAGGCACCCTAGGAGCAGGCAGAAGGGGCGGGTGCAGGAGTTGCCTGCATGAAAGACTGGGCCAGGGCTGGCCGCCCTGAGTGCTTGCAGAACCTGCTGGGAGAAGGGGCTGTGGAGAGGATACTGCCAGGCTCTGGGGGCCAGTGAGCACAAGCATGGGCTCCCCTCCAGGGCTTCTTCACCAGCACAGCCACAGTCCGCCCATTTCCAGCTCACAGCCCCTCTGCCCTCCTGCCCTGGCCCCTGGGCCAGCGTGTCTGAGGAAGCCCCCCCCGCTCCCTGACCCCAGTCCTTCTCTATCCGGCCAGTGAACGGTGGGTGGTCGACGTGGACCGAGTGGTCCGTCTGCAGCGCCAGCTGTGGGCGCGGCTGGCAGAAACGGAGCCGGAGCTGCACCAACCCGGCGCCTCTCAACGGGGGTGCCTTCTGTGAGGGGCAGAATGTCCAGAAAACAGCCTGCGCCACCCTGTGCCCAGGTACCAGCGGCCGCCACCTCCCGCATCGCTCCTCACCACGCCATCTCCGTGCCCTGGCTCCATTGTGCCCACCAGCCTGCCCCCCATGGCTCCATCCCACCCGCCCACACACAAGGCCAGGCTCAGTCCAAGGCTGGGATGGGGTTTAGTGTGATCGGAAGCAGGGCTTGGTCTGTGTCCAGGCTAGGCCTTGGCAGAGGGGCTGAGTCACAGAGGCTGAGGTACGATCAGGACAGGTACAGACAGTGTGGGGCAGGGGCAGGGCACCGCCTGAGGCTACAGAACTACCTATGCCTGGAATCAGAGGGTCATCGTGGGACCAAGTACCCTTGCTGCCCCAGGGCCAGGACGGCCCCATAGTGTGGATAGAGCAAAGCAGGCCCGGCATCATCGTGCCTCCTGTCATTAGCATGCGTCATCCAGGCCAGCTGGACATCAGAGGGTGTGCTCCTTACCACAGCATCGCACCTAGGTCTGGATGCCTAGCAGGGCCGCACTGGCAAACTGCCCAGGCTGGCTGCCCAGGCTAACTGCACCATCTCCTCTGTGTTCGTGTCTGTCTCTCATCTAGTCGATGGCAGCTGGAGCCCATGGAGCAAGTGGTCAGCCTGTGGGCTCGACTGCACCCACTGGCGGAGTCGTGAGTGTTCTGACCCAGCTCCCCGCAATGGAGGCGAGGAGTGCCGGGGCGCTGACCTGGACACCCGAAATTGTACCAGTGACCTCTGCGTGCACAGTGAGTCCTCTCTGCCCCAGGAGTCCTCTTGAGTTTGCCAGGATTGGCCCTGATCAGCCCCCCTGCCACAGGCTGTATCCCCTTCTCCAAAGTTTAGGACCCTCAGGAACTCCCCATCCCTAACACACCCTAATACCTCTCTCACCTCTCATGAAACATGCATACGTGTGAACCTTTACCATGTACACCATGCCCCTGGATCCCCCTCCTCTCCTGCAGCTTCACCTCCACATGGTTCCCCAAGTGCACACAGAAGTCCTTTGGGGACACCAGGCTTGTGAGGCCTGTTAATTACAAGGCCATAACTAACAATTAAAGATCTCTGTTGGATTTTTTTCTCTAGAACACACCCTCCCCCATTCTTTCAATTAAAAACCTAATTATCTGTGTCAATTCCTTTCTGATGGACATTTCTTCTATTATGCAAAGCCCTTCTAAAATCAATATAAGCTTCCTCCAGGCAGTCAATCACCCCCTCCCCAGCCCTGCCTCAGGCCTGGGGAGGCAGACAAGAAGAAGAGCCCCAGCACCACTGCTTCTGGCCCAGGGACATGGCTAGGAACCAGATTGGCAGACCGCACCCCCCCCCCCCCCAAGAAGCAGATCCCCTACTTCGGGGATCCCAGGAGCTTCCGTTCAGCCCAGCAGCCCATTGGGGCTGTCCAGGGAAGTATCTTTTCCCCTCCTCCATCCTTCAGTAGCAGGAACCTCAGACCGAATGGAGCAGTGAGAGATGTGATTTGCCCAGAGTGACAGAGCATGGTGGTGGCAGGCAGATGCAGGACTGAGATGCACACATGCTGCCTCCATGCTCCCTGCCACCCGTATCCCCAGCCCTGCTAGTGCTGATGCCCAAGGAGTGAGCGCCTCATCCTCCTGGGGTGTAGACCACTGACCTCTCCTTCCCGGCCTCCTGCACCCTGCCCCTCCCAAGGCCACGCTCTTTCCCGCAGCTGCTTCCGGGCCCGAGGACGTGGCCCTCTACGTGGGCCTAATTGCTGTGGCTGTGTGCCTCCTCCTGCTGCTGCTCGTCCTCATCCTTGTTTATTGCCGCAAGAAGGAAGGGCTAGACTCAGATGTGGCTGACTCGTCCATACTCACCTCAGGCTTCCAGCCTGTCAGCATCAAGCCCAGCAAAGCAGGTGGGGTGCCCCTCACCCCTACTCCTGCCAGGCCCTCACACCAAGAGCTGCCCAAGAGATCACCTCAGTGCCACTCACTGAGTCTGTCTTTACCGTTGCAGACAATCCCCACCTGCTCACCATCCAGCCAGACCTCAGCACCACCACCACCACCTGCCAGGGCAGTCTGTGTCCCCGGCAGGACGGGCCAAGCCCCAAGTTCCAGCTCGCCAATGGGCACCTGCTCAGCCCGCTGGGTGGTGGGCGCCACACGCTGCACCACAGCTCACCCACCTCTGAGGCCGAGGACTTCGTCTCCCGCCTCTCTACCCAGAACTACTTCCGCTCCCTGCCCCGCGGCACCAGCAACATGACCTACGGGACCTTCAACTTCCTCGGGGGACGGCTGATGATCCCTAATACAGGTGGGAAGGACCCCAGAGTGCCCCAGGGAACTCTAAAAGGCAAGACTAGCCTTTGTGTCTCTCCTGGAGGAGGATGGGACAGCTCTGATGTTCTTCCTGTGCTGCTCAGCCTCATCCCAAGTGCTGAGCTAGGCCAACAAGGAAAGGGGATAGAGTTTTGGAGAGGATCCAGTCGTGGCTGGCAGTAGGGCCGACACTGAGGCCATGGCCTGAGTGTCTCCCTTCTGTTACCTAAGGGACAGGACTTCTGTCCATTCATTTCCACAGTCAGCCAGCCTGTGTGTGCTGGACTCTACGTTGGACCCTGGGCCCAGAGGTAGGACAGGTGCCAGCCCCAAGGAGCGGGCAAACTAGTGGAGAGATGGCAGACCACAAACACCTGAACATGGCATCCCCCACCCACCACCTCGCAGAAACCCCTCTTGATAGAGAATCCACAGACCCCTTCCATAGTCATCCTTTTTTAAAGATTTTCAGTAATCTCTACTGAAGACCTTTTGAGGAAGCACAGCAGCCTCTGATGTTCCCACCTTGAAATTTTCTATCCCCTCAGCTGAGATGACCCCACATGCCCCTGATTTTCTTGCCCCTCTCCAGCTGCTCCTGGTGCCTGTTCCCTGAATGTAGGTGTTCCTGAGAGCTCTCTCCTGGCACCCTCTCACCGAGCAGTTGCGCCTACTCCATGGCTTTAATCGCCATGTCTGTGCAGATCACTCCCACTCCTCCAGCCCCAGCCACATTTCTCCTGGGCGACAGAATCATACACCCAGCTGCCTCCTGGGCAGCTCCATCTGGATGTCTCACAGCACCTCAGATTCCTGATGCCTAAAACAGCACTGTCTCCCACCCTCCCCCAGAACTTCCTGCTTCCTGGCTTTCCCCACCTCAGGGACAGCAAAGTCAAGTGGCTCAAGCCAGAAACTGGAGGTCACCGTGACTTCCTGGTCTTTTTCACTTGTCCCCCCTCACCTCCACAACAGCTTTAGTCAGTCACACACCAATTCCATCATTCTTCCTCCTCAAATGTTTCTGTGTCCTCCTGGCTCTCCTCCCTACTGCCTTTTTGGGCTCAGGCCACCACACCTACCTCAAGCATTCACCCAATGACACCAGACTTAATCATGTCCCTCCCCTTCTCCAACTGCTTTGGGGGCTTCACAGTGCCCCCCACAAAGCCCACATGACACAGCCACAGTGTCCTGTCCCCTGCCAGCCAGCTACAGTGGCCCCTACCCTCCTATGCACTCTTTTCCTGCACGTGGCAGTCATGGTGGGCTCTCAGAACTCCAAGCACACCATGCTGCCCTTTGCACACACAGATCCCTCTGCCCCCATTCACTGACTCATCTGCTACTTCTCATTCAGGTCTTGGCCTGGCAGCTCTCCCTCTCTGTGCCTCATGTCCTCCTCACGGGGCTGCTAGGATGATGAGGTGAGATGGTCCATGTCAAGCTCCTAGAAAGGATAGGCACAGTGGGCACTCAGTGACCATCAGCCTTTCATTTCCCCTGGGGCAGGGGGGCTGCTGCTCCTCCCTGCTCTCCCCTAGCACCCTTAACCACCATCCACTTGTGTTTCTACCCACGGGGCTGACGCCTCATGAGAGCAGGGCCCGTGGTTTTCCCTCACTGCCTCAAGTACTCAACATTAGCATTCATTGAATGAGTGTGCAAGTGTGTATACCTCTGCCACAGAGAGCATTCATATGTGGATCTCTGGAACTGCCACCAACACTGGCAGCCAGTAGCAGGAGGCAGCACAGAGCTGATGAAGGGAGCAGTAGCTGTAAATATGCCATCTCCTGGGCTTCAGTTTCTGGGAAGTAGTGATATTCCAAGTAGCCCATCTCAGAGTTACCCACTCGGAGCATAAATGTAAGCTTTTGGACTTGATGGGATAAAGTCGTAGAATTCCTTCTCTTCCCTGGTCACTAGCCTCTGAAGCCCCTTCTGATGTAGGGACTCCCTGCCCTAAAAGAACAGGAAGGTGAAGTAGGACCACCCTTTGCCATCCCCCAGAGGAACTCTGCAGCTCCTGTCCCATTGTGCCTCCCCTGGAACCACTCCTCACTGAGCAGGCACTTTTGATGCTGCCCAGCAAGACCCTGCTATGGAAGTGAATCAGCCAGACAGAAGGATGTGTGTGCAAAGGATCCCAAACCAGGGAAGGCTACCTAAGGACCAAGTTGTTAAAGGCCCCAGCCCCATCTGCAGGGGCCACTGCCAAATGAGGAGCAAAGTCATGGTGGCAGAAAATGGCTATCCCCAAAGATGGCCAGGGCCGATGGAGAGGAGGAAAGCTTGAGCAGAGCAGGAGGGCAGGGCATCTAGGCAGAGGAGTGCTCAGGAAAGTGGCTCCAGAATGGCCAAGTATATGGCACAGGCTGTGCTGAAGAAGCTGCTGGAAAGGCAACTGGGGTCATAGGTGAAGGGTCTTAAATGCCAGGTCAGGGAGCTGGACCTTATACTGGAGGCAGGGAAGGTTTTAAGCAGGGAGTGCCCTGGTCCCACCCAGTGTCTTTTGGGTGATGGGTCAGGTAGGTATATCATACCTGACACATTTCGTTCCACAGTTTTCTGTGCCCAGGCTAACTAAGCATGCTTGTCCCACCTGAGTTCTCTCAGCCTCTCTTGGGGCCACTAGGACTCAGTTTCATGCCTATGTGGGTAGTTGGACAGCCTGGCAGTGCCTGTGGCACCTCTGTCCCCTAGGCCAGGCTGACACCGGTCAGTTCTCAAAGGGAGGCTCTGGTAGAGGCTGGCAGAGTGGGGTGTTTGGTGTCTTTGCAGCCCTGGTAAACCCCAGCCCTCCTCCCACTTTGTCACAGGGATCAGCCTCCTCATCCCCCCAGATGCCATACCCCGAGGAAAGATCTACGAGATCTACCTCACGCTGCACAAGCCGGAGGACGTGAGGTGTGGGCACGGGCCCTGCTGCTGGGGCTGGGCGGGTTCTGCCCTCTGCCTTCAGTTACCATGACGCCCCTTGCCCACCCACTGTCAGACTTGGTCTGGCATAGCCATAGGGAGGGCAAGGAAGAACTGCCCATATAAGCTCCACCCAGCTCTGGGGCCACCAACCTGGGATGCCACTACCCTGCCCCAGCCAATGCCCAAGACAGCCCACTGATGCTTTTCCCTCCACACCCATATTTCCCCACTTGAGGTTGCCCCTAGCTGGCTGCCAGACCCTGCTGAGTCCCATCGTTAGCTGCGGGCCCCCTGGAGTCCTGCTCACCCGGCCCGTCATCCTCGCCATGGACCACTGTGGGGAGCCCTGCCCGGAGAGCTGGAGCCTGCGCCTCAAAAAGCAGTCCTGTGAGGGCAGCTGGGAGGTGAGCAGGAATGGCCCTGAGCCCACCCACCTGAGCACGGGGCTCAGCGTGGAGCCTGGGCTTCCTATCTGGCCCTCGAGCCACCCTCTCCCCAGTCTGGCTGCTCCTCAGAGTTGTAGTTGGCCATGAGCTGACCCATCGGGCCCTGCCTGCAGGATGTGCTGCACCTGGGTGAGGAGGCACCCTCCCACCTCTACTACTGCCAGCTGGAGGCCGGCGCCTGCTATGTCTTCACTGAGCAGCTGGGCCGCTTTGCCCTGGTGGGAGAGGCCCTCAGCGTGGCCGCGACCAAGCGCCTCAAGCTGCTCCTGTTTGCCCCCGTGGCCTGCACCTCCCTTGAATACAACATCCGAGTCTACTGCCTACATGATACCCATGACGCACTCAAGGTACCGCGTGCCCCCACCCTGCCACGGGGAGGTCCTCAGGGAGGGGTGGCAGTGGGGAGGGTGCTCCGGGCCCCAGGCTCAGCTGACAACCTGGGGCTCGCCGCAGGAGGTGGTACAGCTGGAGAAGCAGCTGGGAGGACAGCTGATCCAGGAACCTCGAGTCCTTCACTTCAAGGACAGTTACCACAACCTGCGCTTGTCCATCCACGATGTGCCCAGCTCCCTGTGGAAGAGCAAGCTCCTGGTCAGCTACCAGGTGAGGGCGCTCAGGGTGCCTGGAGTGGGCACACCCGATGCCTGGCACGCCTGACGCAGCCTGTCTCCTCAGGAGATCCCCTTCTATCACATCTGGAATGGCACGCAGCAGTACCTGCACTGCACCTTCACCTTGGAGCGCGTCAGCCCCAGCACCAGTGACCTGGCCTGCAAGGTGTGGGTGTGGCAGGTGGAAGGCGATGGGCAGAGCTTCAATATCAACTTCAACATCACCAAGGTGGGCAGAAGGGGGCATGAGCACTGCTGAAATGTGCCCGCACCCCCACCCCCCTTCTCACTGGACCTACCCTGCCACCAAGCCCACCTCCTCCTAGAAACTGCTTAGCAGCTTCCTCCAAGTCTCCAGGGAGAGAGGTGCAGATGCAGACGGACAGATGCAGACAGATGCAATCACAATCTGACATGGGGTAGAGATGGAAGATGTGGGAGCAGCAGGAGGGACAGACAGAGCCACCTGGGGGTCCTGGGGCTTCCAGGAGGAGGAACCTTGTACAGTGCCTTGAAGGATGAGTAAGAGATAGGCAGCAATGAGTGAAAAGGGGCAGTGGGAACTGAGTGTGGAGGACAAAGGCAGTGAGAAGAGTTCAGTGAGTTCTGAGTGGTCAGTAGAGGTCACCTGGGGAGGAGTGATGGGGAGAGAGGAGGAGAATGAGGCTAGACAGCTCTCCTGCTTACTGGCTGTGTGACTTTGGATAGGTCACCGTACCTCTGAGGCTTGGGACCCTCTAAACTCTGGTGTGAGCAGGGCCCTGGCACACCAGGGGTGCCCAGGAAACTGCCCATGCTGCCCCTATGCTCTGAGGTGGTCTGGATACTCCTCCAGCTGGAGGTGGCAGTGGGCCTGGGCCATGAAAGTTCTAAGAGGCACCTCCACCCCTCCTTCCCCTAGGACACGAGATTTGCTGAGCTGCTGGCTCTGGAGAGTGAAGGGGGGGTCCCAGCCCTAGTGGGCCCCAGTGCCTTCAAGATCCCCTTCCTCATTCGGCAGAAGATCATTACCAGCCTTGACCCACCCTGTAGCCGTGGTGCCGACTGGCGGACTCTGGCGCAGAAACTCCACCTGGACAGGTGGGTGGGAGATGGGCAAGGAGGGGCTACAAAGGCCACCTGCAGTCCATCCTGGTGGGGTAGGATGGGTGGGGTGGACAGGAAGCTCTGTGGGCCTTGCACCCCATCCACCAGCACCCAGGGTGGTCGGTGCACTTGGTCAAGGGGAGGTCCTGCCCTTGGGTGGGCTGAGGGACAGGAGGGTACAGCCTGGGGTAAGGCAGGGCGCTGACTGGCTCCTGTTCCCCCTCCCCACCCCCTCCACAGCCATCTCAGCTTCTTTGCCTCCAAGCCCAGCCCCACAGCCATGATCCTCAACCTGTGGGAGGCGCGGCACTTCCCCAACGGCAACCTCAGCCAGCTGGCTGCAGCAGTAGCCGGACTGGGCCAGCCAGACGCTGGCCTCTTCACGGTGTCAGAGGCGGAGTGCTGAGGCCAGCCAGGCCTACAACGCCTACACTCTCACCAGCTTTGGCACCCACCAGGGACGGACAGATGCCAGACGGGGCCCTTCCCCCATGCTCAGGGGGAGCTGTGTGGACAGGCCCCCTCCTGGCAGACACTGTCCCTTAACACTGGCCCTTCAGACCCTGCCTACACTTCTGCCCCTCCAAGGCCTGCCTGGCCAGGCTGGCACTGCCACCTGCTCTGACCATGCCCTGGCCTCTGGGGCCCACCCAGGGTGGACAGTGCCTAGAGCCCAAGCCAGGCCCAGCCCATCTGTGTGTGTGTATGTGCGTGTGATGCTACCTCTCCTCCTGCCCCTGGCCAGGAGGCCGCATACACACGGGCATGCGCGCACACGCTGGGCTCGGGACATGGCCCCCAGAGCTCCTGCCTGAGCTGGACCTTATGCAAACATTTCTGTGCCTGCCAGGTAGGGGCACATCTGAGGGGCCTGGCTTCAAGCCTGTTAGATTGAGGGCCACAGCTGGACAAGGGGCGGCCCCTGGGTTCAGGCACACAACCACCGCACGGGCATGTGCCCATGCATGTCTCGTGTTCTCATCTCACATACTCCCCCTCTCACACACACACACACACACACACACACACACACGCTCACCTCATGCTGTACACCTGGAGGCCACTCACGTCTCTCACACCCAGTATCAGTCCACATCTGCCTCTCACATGCTGCCCTTCTCCCACCCACCCAGGGACACCCAGTGGCTCCTCCCTGATCCTCCCCCTACCCCCAGCCTGGAGGAGCCCTGCCCAACAGGGCATGTGAATATGCAATGGGAGTCCCGGGCTGGACAATGGCAAGTGTGCGTGCCGTGGCGTGCCCACTCCTGGGGCTGGCCGGTTCCCCCATGTGGGGTCTGTTGTGTGAAGCTCGTGCCCTGACTCTGTCTTAAGTGCATTCGTGCACTTACACTTGGCCTTATGTACACAGCCTTGCCCGGCCGCCGGGGTGCGTAGGGATTTTAGCGGACGTGAATGTAAATAAATTATATATATATATTGCTAACCCAAGTGCTACTTCTCTCTGAGAAAGCCAGAGGTCAAGGCTAGTGGCCACAGAATGGCCACATTTGGGCTATTCTGGGAGTCCTGGGTAGCTGGGGACAGGCAGGACCTGGGCCCTGGTCCAGCAAGGGTAGTTCCTGGAGACTTCTTCAAACATGGTCCATCTGGGCAAGGCGACAGGCAACCGCAGTGACCAGGGCTGCACCTTTGCCAGACCCATCTTCTGACTGCAGGAAGGTGACCGCACAGCGAGGGGCTAGCTCCCTGACTGTGGCCGCCACCAGGCCGGAGAAGCTGTGAAGGAGAGGGGCTGAGGTAAGACCAGGCCAGCCAGACCCCAGCCAGCCATGCCTCCCTGCTCAGCCCAGCACCCAGACTCACTGGGGGTGCAGCTTGTAGAGGGTCCCATCCACCCCCACGGATACAGTCAACTCTTCTAGGCCCCGGTTCTCACGGATCTTCTCCACCACAGCAGCCACACCCGCCCCACAGAGCTGGGCAGCCCGCTGAGACACAGCCTGGCACACCTCCAGAACCATCAGGGCATCATCTGAGGTCAGGGGCAGTCCCAGATCCTCCAGGATGGCTCGGACCTGCCTCAGAGCCAGGCTGTCACTGAGGAAAGAAAGGAAGAAAGCACAGAGAGCCAGAGTCCTGCATTAGCTTTCCCACCTCATGACATCTCCATCCTCTGGAATGGACCTCCCACCAACCAAAATTTTACCCAAAGTGGATAGATTCCTTTGGGAGGTGGAAGGAGGCAATGCAGGCCTCAGGTACCTTTCAATCTCAGAGAGAAACTTGGTCTTGAAGATGTCCCTGGTCTGAAGGCGCTGGGTCTGCTGGCCCCGGAAGAGAACTCCAAGGCTGGTCAAATGCAAGAGAATGTGGCGGACGATCTCCCCAAGGTACATGCCACTGATCATCTTCTCAAAACTGCAAGAAAGCATAGGTGCACAAAGGTCAGGAGACCCCACCTGCTACCATAACCAGTGCCAGCCACCACCAGCCACCTCTTTCCAACCCAGCCCATACCTCTGCTTGCCAGGGTTGATGGATGCCTGGTCCACATTTGCATCAAAGCAGGTTCTGAGCAAGCCCAGAGAGCCATCATCCCCAAAGGCTCCCCACTCCATATTGATGCACATGTGGCCTGAATCCCCAGCCACACTTGCCACATTCCGAAGTTCCTCCATGTAGCAGGCATTAGTGCCAGTTCCTGCAGAGAGGCCAGACAGGGTGGAAGCCATTTACTGACATGGATAAGACTCCTCTGAACCCTTCCCAGACTGAGATGGCAAAATTTGGGTTCATGTCTTACCTCTCCATTTCCCCACACTCACAACCTGTGCCAGATCCTGATATGCCTTCCTTCCTGACATTCCTTCTGAAGACCCTGGGGCATCAAGGCCTCTGGGCCTCCACTACTTTCCTTACAAGCACCACCATCACTGTATCTTCCATGCTACCCCAGACCACCCCTGGGAGATACGTGAGGGAGCCTCCCAACCCCTGCTGCCTGCAACTGAGAGGCCCAATCTCCCTACACTGGCTTTCCACATCTTTAGTCAAACCAGCAGGTTCTGGCTGGGAACCAGGGACATAGGAATCAAGACATGAGGAGCCCTACAGTGGTCAAAGTTGGGCAGTAAGCAGCTAACTCTGATAGTGCCTGTATGTACCCAGATAGAAGTGCAAATAAGAGCATCATGGGAGCCTTAAGCACCGCTGAGTCTTCCTGCCTAGAGGGTCAGGAAAAGCTACAGAGAGGAAATGATGTTTGGATTTTACCTTAAAGCCAAGAAGCACAGAAAGGAAAGGCATTCTAGGCAGAAGGCATACTCGGTAAAGACATCCCCTCCCTCTCCCCCAATACATGGTCAGCTCTAGGCAGGTGGTCTCCTTGTCAGCCCCACCTGGAATTCCTCTCACTAGTTGTTTATTCACATAGCAATCTGGGCACACCTCTCCTGAGCATCTCTCCATGCTAGGTTCTATTTTCAAGAAGCCCCCAGTTTAAAGGCTACTACATACCTCCTTCTCTGGGAGACTACCCAAAGAGCTGTGGGAGCCCTCCTCCCCTGCCTAGACAACCCTCTCTCTTCAAGTCCCATTCATGTTGGGATCACTTCCTTTCTGATCTTGGCCTTGTCACCCTGATGTGTAGAGTCCGATTAAGCTCTCTGACTGCCACATGCTGTTCTGGGCTCAATTCCCACTAAATGGTCAGTTGTTTGTTTGTTTTAAAGTTTGTTTGTTTGTTTGTTTGTTTTTTCATTTAAGTAATCTCTACACCCCACATGGGACTTTAACTCACGATCCTGAGATCAAGAGTGACATGCTCCTCTGACAGCCAGCCAGGCACCCCATGGTCAGTTTTGAGAAGACAGGTATTTCCCCTGTCTTTATGTGGTTTCCTGACCTTTCATCCAGGCCCTATCTGGCCAGAGGAGAAATGCTTAATAAAGACTTAGGATCTTGGACTACCTGAAGGACCCCCACAGCTCATTCTGTGTCCTCCACCCACAGCCTCTACTCAGTTCCAAGCACTGTATATGTACCATGAGCTAAGCATTGTCCCACACTTTGTTGCCTCTTGTTTCATTCTCATGACCCTTGAGACAGGCATTATTATCTCCATCTTAGAGAGAAGGAAACTGAGTCTCTGGTGATTTGGCCAAGGTCGTACAGATAGAAGTGGCAGAGCTAGTATTTCCAACCAAATCTGTATGACTCTAAAGCTCAGAGTCATTTAACTGAAGGGCAAACTGAGGCTCAGAGAGCTTAAATGACTGTGAGTCAGTAGCTGAGCTGGGCTAAACAACCAAAGTTTAGACACCCAGTCCAAATGAGTGTTGCAGGGCCTAGTTGGGTCAGGCAGGAAAGATGCCACATCCCCAAGACCAGGGGAGTGTCCAACCTGAGGAATCAACAGGAAGCAATGAATTAACACCAGGCAGTAGGAGCACAAAAAAGCAGGGCCCTCCTCACCAACGATGAGGCCAACCTCACAACGGGGATCCTCATAGCCACAGGACATCATGGTCCCCACCGTGTCATTGACAATGGCAACCACATTCAGCTTCACTGCCTGCACACAAAAGGATGCTGCTAGTTGCTGGGCAACGTGGTCGTCACGGCAACCAGCGCTGGACCCAAAGGTCTCTACTGCAGAGAGCCACCCACTCCACCCCCCTGGGTCAGGAAGCAAGGGACCCTTTGCTCCCTTCAAGGCCTGCCACAGCCCCAAGCATCCCTAGAGGCAGACTCCTCACCTGTTTTCGCCCAATGGCTTCCCGCAGCAGACACACAACATCTTGGCCCTCACAGTCTGATGCATTGAAACCCTTTGTCCAGTTTAGGAGGATGCCCTAGGGTGGGACCAAGGTGGGGCAGGAAGGTAAAGGCCCCTTGGAATCTCACTCACCCTCCCCAAAGCCTGCATCCCATCAGAAGCATACGATTTCCCCTCTCCCCAAACAGGATCCCATACCACTCTGCCACATGGTTGAAGGCCTTGCCCTCTGCCCCTCCTAACTCTCCAGGGGCCTTCCTGTGTAAAGAAAGCTATTAATAACCATCTGACCTATGTCTTCTATTATTAGTGCCAGAATGCTCAGATGGTCTGAGAGTCTGGATGTTTTAAGACGGCTGCCCAGAAGGAACGGCCCTTCATAATTGGGTTAGGAATGAACCGAGCTGATAAAATGAGTGCTATGTATGAGAAGGGGGAGGACACAGAAGGCTCAGGGGTCCAAATGACAGAAAATTCTGCTCTTTCAGAAAGAACTAGCAAGAGTCACTTGAGAGGAAGGAAATTGAGGAATTAGGGATAGAGCCGTGTCCATAGCAGATACACTTGTGTGTTCCAGATATGAGTGCAGGACAAATGGAAAAGCCAGAATCCAGACACCTGGGCAGAATGGGGGGAGACAAGACAGATAGGCCTTTATTGTGAGAAATTGGCCTTAAATTGTGAACTTAGTGATGGGCTTGGCAGCATAGAACTATTCATTTCTAAGTGTGCTTCCTCTGAGGGTGGGGGCAGGAGGAGTTAGCCTACTGCTATTAGAAAATGGCAGCTCTGCCCAAAGTATGAGCATGCAGAGCAGCTATGAAAATCTTTGGGGCAGGAGATTTTAGAACTATTAACCGACATTTCCCCCAACAATATTTCCTTTTATCCTTTTTCCTATATAACCACAGCCAGATTGTTCTATGCTCATTGTATTGAAACCAGAAACCAGAGAGTGAGAGGGCAAATGAGGAGGAGGGTTAGTGTGGGGGAGACAGATCATTAGTAGCAGCAAAACTTCCCTGCTCCCAGACAAGAGAAAGACCCCTGGTCTGGGGAAGGGGTGCTGGGTGTGAGGGACTGAAGTTTTGGAGTTTCCTGAGAAAGGTGTCCTATGCCTCTTCCTGGGCCATTCCCCTGTGTGGGAAGGGAGGAGACAGTAGAGATTGGAGTGACCTGACAGCAGAGGAGGTCTCTGTCCTCCTTCCCCTTGGAGGGGAAGGTGAGTTGTCAAGGAAGGTGTCAAGAACCAAGACAGGAAGTGGCAGAGAGTCCACATAGCTGGGGCCTGGGCATCTCCTGACTTCCCCGAGTATCTGCACGTACACAACAAAGGATGCTGTGCAGTTGGGAGCGACCCCTACCTGGGGAAGGAGGTCCCCAAATTGATTATCATTAAGTTATCACTCCTCAAAAGAATGTGGGCTCAACACAGAAATTAAGTTCAGTTCTAGAAAATGAATAGGACCTTGTTTGTTTTTGCATGCCTGATTTTGCATCCTGAGTCCCATCTTCTTCTCACACCTTACAAGGAATAATCAAACGGTGCAAGGGTGCTTAGCCTAGAGTGGAGGAGACCAGCAGACAGACAGTGCTGAATGCTCAATTCCAAAGGGCCACTGTGTGAAAGAAAGCAAAATACAGAGGCAGGTGACTGAGAGAGGTCACAGCTGGAGCAGAGGTGAAACCTGCACAAAGGCTGGGTGGAGAAGAGAAAGCAGAGCTTTTTCAGTGAGCACAGGCGTGGAAGAATGTGGTGGGCAACTTTAGGGGCAGCAAGCTCCTCATCACAGGAGGCTTTCTGGCAGAAGTTGGGGTTGTTGAGGAGGAGACTCCTGGGAACTTGGACCAGAGGTCTGGGAGGAGCTGTCTGCATGACAGGCCTCAGATGTATGCACTGAGAAGTCCAGCATTCTTGTTGAAGGACATGCAGAGGTGGATGCTTAGTGGGTGCTGTGTCTAGTTCTGTGCTGCTCTGCCATTCCAGTCAGGCACCCAACACCAAGCCAGGGCACAGCAAGGCCAGGAAGGGAAGACATGCAAAGAAACTGGACAACACAGCCGCTTGAAATACAGGAACAAATGCTCTTCCCTGCAGGTCCCCTAGATCAGTACACCAGGGCTGTGGGGGAGACAGTCAGTGTGTCCCCTCATCAGCCCTGATCTGGGCCTACACTGCTCCCGAGCGCCCAGACCTAACCTGGCTCCACTTTCCTGCCCATTGGCAGCCCCCAGGGGTATCCATGATCTTTTCCACCTCAGGCCTCTTTATAGCCCTAGATTCCAGGCCACTTCACTAGATTCTAGGCCACACCTCTTCCACCTGCACGCACCATATCCAGGGAAACTGGGACTAAGTGCTGGCCCAGCACAGCAGTGCTTCTGCCCACCCCTAGCTCCAGCCCAGGACACCTGAAGCCCTCTCCCAGGCCTCCTGCCCATTTCATGAAGGAGATGAGGGTGGAAAGCCCTTGGGGATGGTTTCTCCTGGCCCTCCCTCCCTCACCTGATCCAGGCCAAGCTGCCTGCATGGGAAGGAGAAGGTGAAACCCAGGGGGAGGCTCTGCCCACTCAGGCCTTGCTTCTGCTGGAAGTCCACAATGCAGTCCACAATGTGGTCGAAGAGCTGAGATACAGGGCAAGTCAGAGGGTGGTCCCATCCTGGCTCTTCCCCATTCTTGACATCAGGTCCAAGCTGTGAGTACCTGCTGTCCAGAGCCCTGGGCCACACACTCTGGGATGGAGTAGACCTGGCTGGTGATCTGCACACCTCCTGCAGTTACACGTACCAGGAGGACCCGGAAGTTGGTGCCCCCAAGGTCCAGGGCCAGGAAGTCCCCACGCTCTGTGGGACAGAGACCCTCAGTGCCAGGACAAAGCTGGTGGCTCGACTTCAGCACATGCTATGACTTCCAGGAACCCATAACCCAGCCCCACACTTAGGCCAGGTCCTCACCACTGCCATCAGGCGTGGCCCGTACATAAGTGGGCAGCATTCGGAGGGATGAGGCCTCCCCTCGGAGCCCCTTGGCCATGGCCTCCTGCATCTGTGCCTGCACTGCTGCCAGCTGTTCACGGTTCAACCGGAATGGTGCCAGGGTCTCTTCCAGCAGGCGTCGGTGAGCAGCCAGGCGGGCAGCCACAGCAGTCACCATTGCCACTCCCCGGCCGCCCCCGTCCACAGAGGGAATGAAGGAGACGTCACATTCAGGGACCAGGAGCATCACGGTCTCCTGCAGGATGCTGAGGAAACTACACAGACACATAGCAAGCATACCTGGCTTGGCACCTGAACCTGAACCCCAGGGCTTGCTGAAGCCCTGAGCCCCATTACTCCAGATCCCTTCAATTCTAAATCCATCTGTGAACCAACCATATGCCCAGTGTCTCCAGTGCTCCCAGAGACCCCTCCCTTGCACACCCAAAGAGAAGCATCTTTTCTCTCCCGTGACTTCCTCTGGCTTCCCTTAGTCCCCATCTGACCTCACTCTGCTTGAGTGCCACTTGTACCCACTGCCTGGCACCCATGCTACCACAGAGTGCCCTCTGGGTCTCTATGGAAAACACACACATGTTCTTGCTACCTGCTCACACAGGATTGTGTGTTTTTCCCATACCTGGGATGTCGCTCAAACACTCGGCCTCCGGTGGCCACAGCGATCTGAAGCATCTGCTGCTCCCGGCTGTGTTGGAGGCGGGAGAGAACAGCAGCCAGGGCAGCAGCACAGAGCCGGGCAGCCCGAGTAAACACGGCTGTGCACACGTACCGCACAAGCTCAGCATCCGAGGTTCCCACACTCAGGCCCAAGTCCTGCAGGATAGCATGCACACGGGCTGCCCCGGCCAAGGGGCTGGAGGGACACAGCGTACTGGGACTCAATAGCCTGGAAGCTCCCTACCCACCCCCAGCCCCAGAGCTACCTGGGGGACAGAGCATCCTTCCCTCTCCCAAGCCAAGAAGCCCCTTGTCTAGGCCCACTCGCTTTCCCTACTTACTCCTCCATCTCAGTCACATGCTCTAGGAGAATGCTGCCTCGGCTCAGCAGGGCAGGGGAGGTGCAGCCGCCAAAGAGGGCTCCTTGCTGGGCCAGGTGAGCCAACACAAGCCTCACCAGTTCACCCAGGTACAAGCCCCCAATCATCTTCTCAAACCTATAGGTAGGAAGTATGGCTGGACAGAGCCTTTCTTAAGCCCTCAGCCCACCTGACCCCACCTCTAAGAGCCCCAAAAGAAGGATCATTTTCTTTAGGGTCCCCGGACTGGAGGTTCTAGAAGCAAATGGCCTTCCAGGAGATAGGTGGGTGTTTATCCAGATTTTGCTGCCCCCTCTGGCTTAAGTTGGGTTCAGAGGGGCTCCTGGAGGGTGGCAGGACCCAAAAGAGGGCAGGGAACACCTGTCAGGAATAAGGGAGGGCTAAGTGTTGAAAACTCTGGGTTCTAGAATCTTAAGCCCTTAATTCTTTGAGCCTGGCCAGGGCCCCCCCCAGGTTGCAACCTGGAAACCCTATGAGCAAGCAAGAGGGAGGGTCCTGAGTTCAGGGATAGCAGTGAGGAAGGGAGCAGAAGAATGATAAGCTCTAGAGCAGAAGATCAGGCCACCTCTGGGCACCAGGATTCAGGGACTCTTGGTCCAAGGCATGGTCAAATGTGGTCAGCACTGGTCCCAGGGCTTCATCATCGCCGAAGGAGCCCCACTCAACGCTGACGCAGACACGGCCCCGGTCCTCATCCAGCACCGCCACATGCCTTGCCTCCTCCATGTAACATGCATTGGTGCCAGTGTCTGGCAGGGATGACTCCATCAGGACCTCCCCATCAGGTAGCTGTGCCCTCTACCCATCATCACAAATGGCCCACCGCTCACCTACAACAAGCCCGACCTCACAAGGCCCAACCCCTGGCTCGCAGCCCATCATGGTGCCCACTGTGTCATTCACCACGGCAACCACATCGATGCTGTAGGCCTGGACAATGGAGAGGGCAGAGGTCAGTGTTCTACCTATGTAGGTAGTGGGGAACCGGGGGGATAGGCAAGCCTAGGGCCTTGGTTTGACGGAGGGGTCCTGGCTTTGATGGAGGTTCTCAGAGTCCATGAAATATGTGTGCTCATGCCCACACATATATTCTAGGCCATCCCACCTAGAGGATTTTCCTCCCATTCCACACTTCCCCTTGGCTCTTCCACCCCCAGCTCGGGTCCTGGGACTCTCAAAGGCTCCAACCTCAGCCATCACCCCCAGAACACCAGTGCTCCCCAAAGGACCAAGATGAGGGTGAGCAAGCATGGCATCTGGAAAACTGCACTGTTGGCACCTGGCTTGCTCATCCTCATCTTGGCCTGGCTTCCCAAGCCTGCTCCTCCCAGCCCTGACTACCATCCACTAGCACCACTGTATTTAGTCACATGAATTCAGATCCACTTTTCTCAGGCATCCAGGCTTTTGCATATACTCTTCTCTGAAACCAGACCTTCCACCCCAGGCCTAGCTTATACACCTGGAGAATTCCTCCTTCAAATCCCTGCCCAGGTCCTGGTGTACCTTTCCCAGTGCTACCAGAGTCATTGGAACCACCTCCTTGACAGGGACAATCTTTTGTCAAAATGCTTTCCCACTAGACTGTGAAGTCCTTGAGGACAGGGTCAAGTCCTTTCATCCTTGTTTTCTCCTACAGTCCTGAAAATTTTTTGGCCTTTCCTAGCCTCAGCCTCCTTACCTATAAAATGGGAATGGTAGCAACATTCACCCCAGAGTTAAACTGGATAAAGGATATAAACAGAAAAGGAAAGCAGGCCTTCCCAGGAGCACAGGCACAGCCTATGTGTGCTGGGCCCAGGCCCAGGCCACACAAGCTGCCCTCCCATTGCCCTTGCCTCTACTCACCCCCTGCCTCTTGATGGCATCTCGTAGTAACTGGACCACGTCGTGGCCTTCCACACCACTGCACCTAAAACCTTTGGTCCAGGAAATGAGGGTGCTCTGGGGGCAGGAAAGCTGGGTTACTCCCTAGCAACCTTCATAGGGTTGTGGTTCCTCCACCCAATGTTCCCATGCCCACTCTGCCTCACCCTGTCCAGTCCTGTCTGGTGACAAGGGAAGGAGAAGCTGAACCCAAGCTGCAGATCCTGAGTGCTCACAGGGAATGCATCCAGGAACTCAGACAGGCAGTGGGCAGCAAAGTCAAAGAGCTGTGGAACAGGTTGGGGGCTCAGATCTGCCCACCAGAGCCCTGGCTACCCAGCCAAGCCCCAGAGACTGGGCAGTGACCTCTCACCTGCTGACCAGGACCCAGCATCACCTCTGGGGGGATCACAAACTCCTGGCTCCGGGGCTCCATCCTGTGTCCTTCAGTGCCCATCAGGGTCACCCACAGAACACGCAGTGAGGCCCCTGTGGCCCCCAGCTCCAGCACCAAAAAATCTCCTTGCTCTGGGGCAGAAAGGTCACAGAAAGGCATGAGCTGGCAAGACAAGCCCTCTGCCTCCCAGAAACATCCCCAAGGACTGTAAAGTCTCATTAAGAGAGCTTAGAGTTGGGAACCTTAATGGGAAGAGGGATAAGGAACTTCTCCCTTCCCCAGATCAGAACACTCTCCCCAGGCCTGCCCACCCATCTTAGTCTATGTCACCCACCAGTGCCATGTGGGGTGGACCCCACATATGTGGGCAGCATCCGGACAGTGGAAGCAGAGCTGGCCTGCCCGCCTAGTGCCTGCTCCATGGAGCCCAGGAGGCTGGTTTGGATCTGCTGCAGCTGTGTCTGTGTTACCTTGAATTGCTGTAGGCATTCCAGCACCTGGGGAGAAACAGGCTAACATCTGGGCAAGAGCCCTGTTAACCTAGCCAAGCTCTCTCACTCCAGTCAGGACTGTCCTGCCTGGCTCACACCTCCTCTTCTTGCCAGTACAGACCAGCACCTCCCTTGACTTTCCCAGAAGCTGACTAGAGCCCTTCCTGAGCTCTTTCTGAGCCTTGCTGGTCTCCCCAACACCTGCTCAGCCCCACTCCTCACCTCTTCACATCCCTTGGCTCTCTTTTATAGCCTGCAGCTTACACTACATTCCTGCATTCTTAGAAGGTTCCTTCTTAGAGGGGAGACCCACACACTTCCTCCTCCTGCTCCATTCTCTGGTAGCTCCTTCTCAGATCCCTGTGTCCCCTGCCCCTTCCGCTTCTTTGAATTCAGGGTTTAGTGAGACCTCTCTCCTGTCATACCCCTGACTCACTCTGGCTCCCCAGTACCCAGAGGTGAGCTGCTCAGTGAATTATCATTGAATGAGCAAATGAACAAAATGTGTGAATGAATCTCAAGTTCAGGTTCTTAATCCATTTGACTCTGGAACCTAAGTAAGCCCGGCCCAGGAAAATTTGGAGGCTACACAATGGAGGACAATTGGCCATCAGTCATCAGCCATCAGTCAGCCATCCTTCCCACAGACATCGATAGAGCCCCTACTACATGCCCAACACTATTCTAAGCACTATATGTTGCATAACCAGCTGAGTTCTGTTCTTGTGAAGCTCAGATTTCAGCATAGATGCAGAAAATAAGCAAATAAACATATATTCTGGTAGAAATGGTAGATTTTTTTTTTTTTAAAGGCAGGAATAGAAGTTTGAGAGTGACCAGGGGAGGAAGAGGTATTTTTGGATATTGGTCTGGGAAGTTCTCCCTGAGGAGGTGACCTAAATGAAGGAAGGGAACAAGCCATTTGAAGATCTGGAGAAGAGGATAAAGGGATTTTCTTCAGAGTGAGGGGATGAATTGGGGGGAAGGCTGGACTAGGGATGAATCAAAGTGATGGGAGGGATAGGCAGGCAAAAAGCAGAGAATAGGATACCCCAGGTTCTTCTCCATCAGGCTACTGTGGGGGAGTTTAAGAGGACCCCAGTACCTCATCTGTATGTGGAAACCTACCCCAGATGATTCTCTGGCCTGTCCTTCAAAGAGACACCAGCAGCCCTCCTAGGTTTGCTGGAGAGTCCCAACCTGTGACTCTATTTTCTAGTCTCCTGGCCTGAGCCTTTCCCAGGTCCTCACCACCTGTCCCACAGGAATTCCATTCCAGTGCCCCACGCTGGACCCATATCTGCAAAGTAACCACCAGGCATATGAATAAGGAGGCAGGGAGAGCCAAGGAGGAAAGGATGTTCAGTGAGGGAGATGCAGGCGAGTTGCTCCCACCTCTGCTTAAGAAGAGAATGGAAAACAGATTCCTAAGGAGGCAAATGATCCTACCTGGAGTGCCAGATGTTCAGTTCCGTGTTTACATTATAGGGGATGCTTCTAGCAGCCATGTACACTAGGAGGGGTTGTTCATGTGTTACAAATGATGAAACTGAAGCTCAGAGAGGGATAGTCATCTGCATAACCCAAGCAGCTATTAAGGGACAGAGTGGGATTTGAGCCCAGAACTGACCGAAGAGGGATTTCCATATGAATGTGAAACCTTATAAAAACTAGCAATTTCACCTCAAAAGAACTCAAAGCTGATGAAGGTTGCAGCAAAGAAACTCCAAAGGATGAGAAAACTTACATCTGAGTCCTTGTTCTGCCACTTCCTGGCTGTGTGGCCCTGGAATATGGCCAAGAGAATAATAATACTCAGAAGGCCTGAGTCCCCCATGCCAGGGGCCATGTCATTGCTCACTTCTGTGGCCCAACCATGAGTTGTGTACTAGGGAAACGTTGATAGCATGGTCTGGAGCAGAGACTGGACAAAGGTGAAGTGGGAGCGTGAAATGCAGTGAGGGGTGATGCCCTCACAGTTTAGGCAACAAGCCAAGTCCAGCAGATGTCAGAATAACCTAGAAAACTAAAGAAACTGCAGGGAACAACTCAAGAACCCTTTCATGGATGCCTCCTCTGTGCAGGTCCTTTATCTCCATTAGTTCACTTAATCCTCCAAGGGGGTGGGAGGATTAGACTTTATTTTCCTCCATTTTACTGATGAGGAAACAGACTAACAGATATGAAATGACTTACACAAGTGTTTCCTGCTTGATGGTGTGATATGCAAGGGTTTCTAAATCTTGGTCAAGATGACAGAAAAGAAGGGTGCCTGAGTGGCTTGGTTAGTTAAGTGTCTGACTCTTGGTTTCAGCTTGGGTAATGATCTATGGTTTGTGAGTTTGAGCTCCGAGTCCAGCTCTGCTTGCAATTCTCTCTACACCCCTCTCGCTGCCCCTCCCCCACTTGCTCTCTCTGTCTCTGTCTCTCTCAAAATAAATAAACTTAAAAAAAAAAACAGATGACAGAAAAGAGAAACTCAGTCTGAGCTAACCTGAGGCTTATGGACTGTGCTGCAGAATAACCTCTACGTTGAGTTCAGCCCTGCAATCATCTCTGTGTGCCTGATTGCAGTGGCCATGTTGAAGGGAGGGAGACATGCAGGAGTAACTAAAGAAAAAGGAGAAGGAAGTGCCTTAAGAATGCAACTTTCTACCAGAAAACCCCAAGATGGTCCTTTCTAGACTATGCCAACCCATCAGGGCAGGGACAGCGTCTATGTAGCAAGGTGGCAAAAGCAATGCCTTTGGAACTGAAACACCTCAGCTGAAGCTCCTGTTTAGCTCAACTAAAACTCAAATCACTTCACCTCTCTAAGTCCCCTCTTCCTCAGCTGTAAGATGAAAAGATAATCCCCACCTTGCTGTTGTGTGGAGCCACAGAAGAGGTAGTTACCAGATCAGATCTGAAAGGCTTGGTTAACTAGAAAGGGCTGCATGGCTGTGAGCCCATGGCCCCACTGCATATTCAGCTGATCCTGCCCTTGACAGCCTTGAATAGCCATGAGACAGAAACCCAGTGCTGCACTTACCAGCTCAGAGCTGTCTGAGGGGCAAGGCAAGCCCT
This sequence comes from Neofelis nebulosa, assembly GCF_028018385.1. NCBI lineage: Eukaryota > Metazoa > Chordata > Mammalia > Carnivora > Felidae > Neofelis > Neofelis nebulosa. The sequence goes on from NC_080782.1 coordinate 66,392,483, forward strand.
TCTGGGAGCAGCTAGGAAATCCTTCCCTTTGCTGCAACCCTACTGCCCCAATGGAGTCCATGTGTTTCCACAATGGGGGTGGCCACCTATAGAAGGAAAAGGACAGCCCTCATGAACCACACACTCTGCAAACCCTCAGAGGCCATGGCCCTTAACTTTCTTCCTTCTTAAGGGGTCTGGGAAGAAAGCTGTGTGCAGAGCTCATAACCTCTGACCATCAACGGATCCTTTGGTAATCAACCAGAAGGTCTTCATTTTCCAGAAGCATGTATATTAACAGAGCATTAGGAAGACTGATTTCTAATCCCAATGCCATTTATTCATTCTGTCATTTATTTACATTTACAATTCCTGATGGCTACTGTGCCAAATGTTGGGGTACAAAGGAGATGTAGCCCTTGGCCTCAGGGATTTCAGAGCCTTACCAACAATCATAATACAGTTGACATGGGCAGTAACAGACATGGACCTGCTACTGTGCTTGGGATTTCAGGGATGTTCCAGAGGTTTGGAACAAAGGGTGTGAGGTAAGGAGGGGCCAAAGACTTGCTGGAGAAGCAGGCAGGCTGGACTAAGAATGGCCTTTATGCCTAGCTAAGGCATGCAGATTTCATCTTTTTTTTTTTTTAAGTTTATTTTGAGAAAGAGAAAGAGAGGGTGAGTGGAGGAGGGGCAGAGAGAGGGAGAGAGAGAGAATCCCAAGCAGGCTCCGCACTGTCAGCTCAGAGCCCAATGTGGAGCTCAGTCTCACGAACCGTGAGGTCATGACCTGAGCCCAAATCAAGAGTTGGACACTTAACTGACTAAGCCACCCAGGTGCCCAGCAAACTTCATCTTGAAGGGAGATCTAAACAGGGATGGGTTCGCGCTTTAGAAAGGAGTTCCACTAGTGGCACAACTTCAGGCAGGTCATTTCTGACTTCTTTGAATTTCAGTTTTTTCATCTGTAAAATGGGAGGAAATATCTACCATCTACCTTTACAAGGTTGTTGTAAGAATTAAATGGAGTAAGACTTAGAAAATGCTTTGAGGGGCGCCTGGGTGGCTCAATCAGTTAAGCATCTGACTTTAGCTCAGGTCATGATCTAACGGTTTGTGAGTTCAAGTTCTGCATTGGGCTCTGTGGTGACAGCTTGGAGCCTGGAGTCTGCTTTGGATTCTGTGTCTCCCTCTCTCTGCCCCTCTCCCAATCACGCTCTGTCTCTCTCAAAAATAAGTACACATTAAAATAAATAAATAAATAAATAAATAAATAAATAAATAAAGTTAGTTTTGGGATTTTTTTTTTTCCTTCAGGAAATTTAATGTGTAACACAAACATCAGTTCATGGGTGGGTTTTAGAAGTATAGTGATGCAGAATGGAAACAGCCCTGTGCTCAAAGTCGAGGACCCAGCTCTTCACAAAGCAGCATCACCAGGTGTCTAATCTGGAGGCCTAATTTTCTTCATCTGCCAAATGGGGACCAATATATGTCAAAGGGCTATGTGGCGCAAATGAAATAATGAGAACAAAAGAACCTTGCTCAGGGTGTGCCTTCAGATTTATTTAGATGAATCTGAATTGAAACTCTATGAGCCTCAATCTCCTCTTCTATGACAGGACAAAAATTCAGTTCTTGTGAGGATTAAAGGAGTTAATGAATCTGAAAGCCCTTTGCACACTGTAAAGGACTGTAGAGATGTCTGGTACTTTGCTAATTCAAGCTAGAGGTGGTATTGGTGTTCCAAGAAGTTCCCAAGGGAGCTTTTGGGGATTCGGGTGCCTTTCAGGATTAAGAAAAAGGGAAAATGCAGTGGAGGCCCCAAGATGAGCAGAAGGCATCTGTCCACTGAATTACTCTACCTCTCTTCCTATAACAGCAAAACTTCAGGAAAGATACTTTTCCATCCCTGCAACCCCTCCCCATCTTCCACCCCCATCATGCCCATGAATTTGCCCTCCTACTGATCACCTAGGATCTCCTGACTGCCCAATCCCAACCTTTTCCTCAGTCCCCACCCTTACTGTCCTCTCTCAGTCATGCAAAGCCATGAGCATTCTTTTCACTGTAAAATTCCCTTGTCCCTTGGCTTTGACAGCCAGTCTTTCCTGGGCCTCCTTCCTGAGTCTCTCATAGTCTTCATAACTTCTTCTCTCCTCTCCCCTTAAACAACACCCCCCTCTCCTAGTTTCTGGCCATAGCCCTCTTCCCCACACTCCCTTTGTATCATCTGCAAGGTTTGATTGAGGCCTATTTGCAAGGGCTCCTAAATCAACCCCTGTCCTGAACCAAATCCCAAATTCTAATGGTCTGTTAGACATTACTGTCCAGATGATAGAGAGGCTCATCAAATTCAATAGTCAAAGACACATTCATTTTCTCCTTCACTTTTCCTTATGAAACTCTTCCTGTCCTCCACATTGGCTGGAGGCATTAAGGTTGCTCACTCTCACAGCTATTCAGGTGCCTGTTTACATCCTTGACCCTCACTTCCTCTATGCAATCAGGTCTTACGCTGAAAGAGCTAAAAATGGAAAGAGTTCTCCCATGTATCCCCTCCTCCTGGTTCCCACTGCCATTGCCCCAGACCCTATTCTCATCTGATTATTCCAACAACTACTAACTGATACTTCTGCTCCAATTTGTATATCTCCCTGCCCTACCAACTACCAACATATCACCAGACTATGCAAAAATGCCATTTCCCAGCCCTATCTCCCTTAAGGAGGTAAACCTTTACATTGTGATGTTCCCACTGCAGGAAAAAAAAAAAAAAAAAAAAAAGTCTAAAACTCTTTATCACAGCATTGCAGGCCCCAAGCTTCCTCTCTTGCTACTCCCACTCATAGTCCAGCCACACTTACTACAAGCTTCACCCTGTCTCCTGCTGTCCAGCCTTCATTCACGGCATTCCTTGACTCTGGAAGTACTGTGTCTGAGTCATTTACATCTTCAGCCCAGCACAAAATTTGGCATAGGTAGGTGCTAATACAGCTTTGAAAAATTTGGGGGTTGGGGGTGGGGTCCTTATTTGGAGAACTAAGAAATGAGTTTCTAACAAATTTCCTCAAAGTAACATATACCTAATTTCCAAAATCTGTCAAATGGGAATGTTAACTCCACGTATGTTACAAGTTTGTTTCAAGAATAAAATGGGATAACTAAGGCAATTATAATCTTAGTAAAGGGCCAAGAGTTACACACGGGGTGAGCTTTCACTCTCCTTTTGAGGCTCAGCTAACTCAAACATTCATTCACTCACTCCCAGCTAATTCAATCATATATTCACTCTCTTACTCATTCACTCTTCTATTTGATATCTATTCCATATTTCTACATGCCAAAGACTGTGAAGATTCCCCTCAATAAATCTCAGTGTTTACACTCCCAGTAAATGTATCCCTGTTTGCCTCTTCCAGCTGAGCCCAGTGGGGAGGGACATTTCTTCCACATCCCTAGATTCCCAGAACCCAGCCAGGGTCTGCACATGTTTGAGTAACTGTTGGCCTCTTAGCTTAACTCAGCTGAATCAGCTACATGAAGTGAGACTTCCTTCTGAAAAGTATCCACGGATCCCTGCCAAGGATGGGAGCTACCACTGAGGACATCTGGCTTAGTCGTTCCAGCCTCCACTCCCCTAGCATGGGCCAAGCTGGAGAGATGAGGGCAAGGGACTGGGGCTGAAGCAAGCAGGAATTAGAAGAGGCTCTTACCTGGGAGAAGCAGTTGGTCACTTTCCTCAGGCGTCAGCTCTTCTCTCTCAATGTGAGGCATCCCACTGAACTGTGAAATGAAACTCACAAGTCACCTGAGTTGTAACGTCCCACCCTCTTCCTTGGCCACCACTAACTGAACATCAGTTAATTCAGGAAGGTGCACTTCCTTCTGAGTCTGCCTTAAGAGAAGCCCAGCACAGGCAGGGCTATGGTGCAAACTTAAGCAAGATGAAGCAGGAAACTGGAGCCCTGAACTAGGTCAAGGACCCTGGGACATCCCCTCTGTAATGCTGGGAGCTCCGTCCACTTTACAAACACTCAGAGTCTGAGTTTTGAGTTGATGGCTTACCCCTGGAAAGATGGAAGAGCCTAGCATGAGAAATGTACAGTACAATAGACAATTTTCCAAAATGTAGTACTGGGGCAGATGGGTGGCTCAGTCAGTTAAGTGTCAACTCTTGATTTCAGCCTCAGTTGTGATCTCCAGACTCGTGGGATCGAGCCCTCCATTGGGCTCTGCACTGGCAGCATGGAGCCTGCATAGGATTCTTTCTTTCCCTCTCTCTGCCTCTCCCCAACTCACACACACACTCTCTCTCAAAATAAATAAATCAACAGTAAAATGCTGAAGTACTAATGTGCAAGAGGCAATGTGGGAACACAAGAGGAAGAGACTAACTCTGTTCTAGAGTGGGCAGGGCAATTTGAGAAAGCTAAGCCTTGAAGGACGAATAGCAGTATGCTGGCAGAGGTGATCCTTGACAAAGAGAAGATCATGTACAAAATCACGGAGCACAAGGCACCTTCATGGAATGGGATGCAGCTCCAAAGACCTAAAGAAGATATGTGTAGGTGGGGATATATAATGGGAAAGGTGGCAGCCAGACTGTAGAGTCTATCCTTGAATTGGTAGGCCAAGGGGTGGGTGGGGAGAAAGTAGGCTCATACCTTGGGTCTTCTCTACCAGAAAGGAAATGGGAATCTCAGGCTGCAGTACAGCTGTCGGCCACAAAGCTGTTTTTGCCCAAATTGGTCTTCTTGAATACATAGAACCTTGGGGTATCACTATGACCACTCCTATGGTCTGAATATCTGTATCCCCCCCAAATTCTTATGTTGCAAACCTAATGCCCAAGGTGAAGATATGAGATGGGGCGTTTGGAAGATTAGTCATAAGGGCAGAGCCCTAATGGGATCAGTGCCCTCATAAAAGAGGCCCTAGAGAGCATCTTTGCCCCTTCTGTCATGAGAGGATATGAGAAGTTGGCAGTCTGCAACCTAGAAAAGGGCCCTCACTCAATCATGCTTGATCTGAGACTTCAGTATACAGACTAATAAATTTCTGTTGTTTATATACCAATCTGTGGTATTTTGTTATAGAAGTCTGAACAGGCTAAGACACCCACCAAGACAGGAGACCAGACATACTGCACCAATTTTCATTTCTGAGAAATTGGTAAGCAGAAATTTTAAAACTCTGGTCTACCTCAACAGCAGTAACCCTACCATTATCTACAGTAGAACATGGCCCCCATGTGACACCAGGGTGGAGACCAGGGATGATGGCTCTTGTATTAGCTTTGGCTAGATTAGTGCCAATCAGACACATGGGCTCTGAAAAGCAGGGAAACTGGGGGTGGGGTCAGGAGGACAGAGTGGCCATCACCCACAGCATAACATCCTGCCTAGCCTAGGGCTCTAGTCTCTCTCAGCTTAGTTTAGTTGGAAGAGAATATGGAACTGAATGTGATTCATGCTGACAGCCAGAGTCCACAGTCTTCTGGGCCAGGGTGAGGATATGTTCCTAACAAGTAATGCCAAAACTCTTCATCCATGTTTCTGGAAGTCCTGTGTCTATCTCCCTGATACCCTAGGCAGAGTGTTGGGGAAGTTCTGTGTCAGGGCCTATAGAGGGTGGAGGTTGCTCGGGCTTGAGGTCTGTGAGCAGCTGTGACAGTCCTGGCTATAGCAGAGGCATAGTAGTAGCCAGCAGTTCTCTTTGGACGCCAGATGACCACTGACCAACAAGAAGGACAAATCCTGACAAGACTCTCTCATAGCACCCTTAGTACCAATCTCCAGCTGTCCAGGAGGAACTGAGGGATGGGAATTGGTGGTCAGGTCATTGAAAGGTGGGCTACAGCCAGGGCTGGGCTAGGAGCTAGGCTCTCCCTACTCGGAGCTGTTCATAGTCTTGTTTCTCACAGCTAACAGTGCCCAGCAGCCAGGCACACAGGCTCAGTAAGTTCCCCACCATTCCTTCCACACCCTTTACTCCAGGTGTGCCTTCCAGACTTCCTACCCCCATCAAGCTGCTTCTTGCTGTTAAGTCTTTGTTCATGCTGGTCTATCTGGAATAACCTCCCCCTTTGCCCTCTCTAGCCTTGTCACCAAATTTTTCCTACCCTTTATACTTCATGGGTGCCTGGGTAGCTCAGTCAGTTAAGCGTCTCTTAATTTCGGCTCAGGTCATGATCCCAGACTCATGGATCATGCTTGGAATTCTCTTTCTCTCCCCCTCTGCAGCTCCCCTGCTGTCTCTCTCAAAGTAAATAAACATCAAAAAAATTATATTTGAGTCATCACCAATGCTGTGGAGCCTTTCCTGAGAAGTTCCTCTTGGCCCTGACCCCAGCTGAGTGTGGTCTATTGATCTGAGGGTCTTGGATTGGCTTATATCATTGCATTGACAACAGTCTATTAAAATAATGTTTGTCTTTCCCCACGGACTCCCAAGAAAATGTTCCTTATTCATCTTTGGAATCCCATGGCCCAGGTTCTAGACCTGACATGTAATAGGTATCAGTTAATTTGTGTTAAATTGAAGAGCTACAACTTCAGTAGTACAGGGCTTTTGAAACTGAGAGTTTCGAAATAACCTCTTCCTGCTTTCCTGGTGCGTATAGCTTCAGCAGCCTTTCCACTCTGGGCTTATATATTCTTCTATCTTCCCACTGGTATACCCTCCACTTAGTATCTGACTTCTCCTCAGTCCAATTTCTAAATCAACTTAGGGCCAAAGCTGCTCTGCCTCACAGGTGAGAATGAGCCCATCCAAACTTAAAACTTCCATTGAGTTTTGGGACTCAAGTGGGAGGTAGGAGGTGGTGAAGTACACAGAGCATTAGCTCTAGTGTCAGGCAGATGGGTTAGAATCCCATCCCATTTAGCTGTATGATTTTAGGCAAATCTCTTCATTTCTCTGTGCCTGAATTTTCAATGCATAAAACGTGGAGACTAATTTTTCCATAGGATTTGCCTCAGGTTGGGTTTCCCCAGAGGCAGACCTAATTTGAGTGCAAATATCTTAACTGGGAAGTGATCCAGGCCAGGGCTAGAATGAGGGTGATCCATGTGAGGTGTGCCTAGCTACAAAAGGTAAAGACGCCCTCTTACCTTCATGTAAGTGCCAACTCTGTCCTTACATGAACCCAAAGCAAGGGCCCCTCACTCTAGTCCCAGCCCTGATCCAGGAAGTGCTGGCAGGGGAACTGGAAGTGAGGTAGGAAGGAAAAGAAAAGCAATTGAATGTACATAACTAAGTTGCTGCTGGTAGCTCGTGAGGCTCAGTCCCACAGAGGAACTCTGTGAGAACTCTGGTGGAGAATGCACCCACCTAACAGGTAAGGAAGCTCAAGTATTTATCCCCCAGCTTCCACCTTTCACCGGTTGAGGACTGCCTCAGGGGCCTAAGTCCTGGCATCCTAGCCTGTGCCAATACAAAGCTAGAGAAGTGCTAATGCAGAGAGTTGCAAATTCTTGCAATAGGTTACTGTGGGTATGTAATAGAATGTTGAGTGCCCAGGGGAAATGGGCAAGGCACAGCCTCTGCTAGAGGATGAAAGGCTGTTGTAAGGGATGAAATGAAATTACACAACCACAATGCCTAACATGGAGTAGTTCTCTTTCCCAATTTATGGTAATAGCTTACGAAGTTCATGGAGCTTTCCAGCTCTCCAAGAATTGGCAACACCAGCAGAACACCTGCTTCCCACCTTTCAGGAGAAGAAAAAAAAGAAAAAAGAAAAACCCATGGGTCCTGGGTGAGCTCTAAATGCCCAGGGACCCAAGCCTGTTGTGAAAGCCTGGTGGTTGTTGAAGCTAAGACAGTCAAGGGCTCACTCCTAAAATAACTGACTCCTTTCGCATCTGCACCCCACCTCTAGCTTCTTTTACTTCTCACCCTAACACTACTTATGACATACAAAACCAGCATCACATTAATAACTGCTGCCATTTACTTCTCATCTTCTATGCAACAGATACTGTGCCTTTATATACATTATCTTACTCCTTAGAACACTGTTAAGTATGATTTCCCCATTTTATGGAAAAGGAAACCGGGTCTCAGAGGGATTAACACATATCAGAGAAAGGGGTTCAGACTCAGACTGATGTGATACTCTTTCCACTGACTTTTTATCTCTTCATTGTCTCACTAATGCCTCTCTCATGGGACCATGGGCACAGGGGGAATAAAATAAATGAGCAGACTTTACCAAAGATAGGGATGGTAGAGTGTAGGGAGGGGGTAAGGAGTAAGGTCATGAAGGGCACTGGGGAGATGGCTGATGGCTGTTTTCCTCTGACTAGCAAGTAAGCCTATTGGTCCTGGTCCTACTGACCCATACTCGCCTCCAACAATTTGCCACTGACCCATGTTCTGGGGAAACTGCTCAATTTTAAGCTAAAAAATTCACTTTCTAGAATCAGCCTTTTCTCTTCTCTTCAGGAAGAGAGAGAAACATATTATCCCACTTATAATGCTCTACCCTCCAATAAATTGCCAGTAAATGAGACTAGTGAGGATTAAGTTGATGGGACATAATAAACTACTTTTTGTTAGAAGGAAAACAAGAAAATAATCAATACTAGAGTAAAAATACAGCATTTTCTTTAGGACTGAAGATGAGGGGCACTGTGGTCTCACTGCCAAGGACAAAAAGTGGCTTTTATTTATTTCTCTGAGCCTTTGTTTCCTTATCTGAAAATTAGGGAGGGTAATACCTACCTCATAGAGTTGCTGTGAGGATTAAATGAAAGTACATACATTGTCTAAGCCACAATAGTTCCTCAAAAAACAACACCTATTACCTTACGTGATGCTGGCCACAATGTCCGTGCCACCCAACACCAAAACATGGAATAAATAGTGTGCATACCATGCTGCCTTCTTTTAACTCAAAGAGCTTGTGTGCAAAGGCTCAGGCAGGAAACAATGCCTTAAAGGCCTTTGCTGTGCCTTCCATCCTAGCTATCTCTGAATCTCCAGTCTAACACACCCTTCATTTTCATCTTTTTTAAAACCAAGGAAAAGGTAACTTTGAACTTGATAAATCAGAAGTTAGGAGAAGTCTGAGTGGTGTCCCTATTTATCCTGTCTCAGGGCCCATTCCTGGACAGCAGCCACCTCCCACAGTCTTTTATTACATCTCCAAATCAAGTTGGGCCAAAGCTAGCTTTCTTAACATCCTTGTTTGGTCATCTCCCACAGGTAGTTGCTTCTGCCATTCGACATCCTCTTATCTTTGGAGTCTGCAAGTACACTGAAGACAGACCACATCTCTGTTCTGCACCGAAAGCTCCTGGGCAATGTGGTAAAAAATGCGCACTCCTCTACTAATACACTGAAATATAAGTTATTTCCTATTGCTGCTATGACCTTTGACAGCAAGAGAACCAATCTGTTTTAACAGATATCCCTGGCATCCCCACTGGTTAATCTAGGAAGAAAAATAATTTTGCATAGGAACTACTAACAGAGCATTCAATTACAAATTCCTGGTAAGAATGGCAGGAGATATCCCTCAAAGGTCCTATGCTCTGGCTGAGAATTCTTAACTAGGTGAGGCAGCAAGATGAAGTGGTAGGTCACCGAATGGTAGGGACAGCAAAATAAGAGGTAGGATCTGATGCCTTGGCACCTTCCACAATGATGTCAGAAAAGGTCAAGGAAGTAACCACACAATGCTTAGAATTGCACACTACACATTCAGTGAATATCGGCAGTATGTCAAAGACCAGTAATGGAATTAATTTGGAAACATGTAATTTAGGAGTCTCAGAACTAGCTCCACATTTAAATATTCCCAACCCAAATCCAGTAACACAGAGAAAAAAAAGTAAAATCTCCATCTTATTGAAATAAGATTTCATACAAACATAGATAAATATATTTAAATTTTCTTTTAACTATAAGTGAATCCAGATTGTTATAAAACAGAATACTATACACAATGTCTGTATAGCTTATAGAAAACATCAAAACAAGAATGCTGAGTGGGTGCTGGTGGTGAAACCTGTAGGGCCAAAACTTGCTCAACAATGAAATAGGGGCCACTAAGGCTTAATGACCATGGCCCACCCCTATCGCTAATGGTTTTGTGAACTCTGGACCCTAGAAATTCAGAGTTTTCTCCTTCTTCCTTTGCCTGCTTTGGCCCGTGTCCGGCTACCTGGCCGGACAGTAAGTTGCTTTTTAAAGTCCACTAAGCAATCTGTGGCTTCTGAAACGGAAACAAAAGACTTGACGGGAGATTCGTTTAAGTCAAGATGTGCAGGGGAACTCTGCATCTCTCTGCTGCAGCCTGCCTCTTCCATCCCTAGCGAGGGCACCCTAGAGAGGAGGGGAAAAAATTCAGAATTCAATATATACCTACTAATAAGCACTAAGTATGTATCATGCATTGTACCAGGGGCTTTTACATACATTATCAGTTCATATAATCTTTGTAATAATCCAACCAGATAAGTACTATCATTCCCTTTTTGCAGATGAGGACACTGGATAAACTATAAACCCAAAGCCACACAGATAGTGAGAGAATGAGAATTCAGACCCAAATTCCCATTTTTTTAAATTTTTTTTTTTTTACCAAATTCCCAAACATCTTGAAATCTAAGTCAGAAGACTATGGTTGGGAGGGAAGAATAAGTCATAGCTCTTGCTCTGCCTGTTTTTATGCCATGAAATTGAATTAGCCATCCAATTCTTAGCCAAGATATATTGGGGGTTGGGGGAGGGATCACAGAGAGAGGTCACACAGTTCCATGGTGATTTCTACCTTCAATAGTTTGAATATCACATTATCCACGGAACCCAGGACCAGGCCTACACTTTTTTAGAACTGCTCACAGTCATATTTCAATGTATACCCCAATTCACCTGAGGCCTCCTGTTTCTTTAGACTTGGTCTTTATTTCTGCATCTGTAATAAGAGAGAAAAAGTAGTAATGCTGTTAAAAGTGTTGTAATCATACTACTTCTCACTGCTCATGTGCTTCCTATTTTCTGGGCACTGCTTTTCATCAGTCTTATCCAGGTAGTTCAGATCCCCAATCCTCAGACCAATGGAATGTTAGTATTAGCATCCAATAGACTCAGCTGCAGAAGCATCGAGGTGAACACTTTTGAATGAACAACCTCTGAATAACCTACTTCAAATCTGGACTTGAGGTACAAGGAGTTGCCAAGGGAACTCTGCCACCTGCAGAGATTCAGAACATGCTGATCTAGAGGCAGCAGGCCGTAGGGCTTGGAGAGGCTGCCTTTTTATAGTCATCACGAGGCAAAACAGATTTATTTGTGAGAATGAACTACCAGAACTAGAAGGTAGGCAAATTTCCCCAGGCTTAAGCAAAAGCTCCTCTTCCATCTACATCTAGTGAATTTTAACAATAGCAACAAATAACAATAGTAATAATAGCAGCTAACATTTACCAAGAGCCTACTTATGCCAGAGAATTTGTTTGGAGCTTTACTAGATATAATCCTTACAATCTATGAAGTTGGTATTACTAACTTTATGCAATGCTCTTAACCAATCCACTCTACTGCTCCATAAATACTAGGCACAAAGAGAGAGTTACTTCCTATAATCCCTCAGGAGCATAGGTTGGGACACAAAACTAAAAGTGACACATAAATAATGCACAAAACATTAGAAGGAGGAATAAATGTCTACATGTCTGGTTTTCCAAGATTGTTCCTTTAGAAGGTATTTAGGGCTGTGTCATTCCTCTATGATTTGGATTTTTTTTTCCCACTCAACAGGCTTTATAAAGCCTGAAATGAAACACATGATGAACAAGACAGGGTGTGTCCTCATCTTCTTTAGGGAGATACAACTTAGAGTCTAAAAGGCTGGCTGATTGGGTCAAATGTATACCCACATAACTCCAACAAACAATGAGTTCTCAGTGGCTATTTTTACTGGGCCTTTGACAGAAGCCCAGAAAATTGGTCCTGAAGTCTTCACCTGCAGTCTTCTGCTCAGACTGTTCCAAGAGACTGAGGAGTCGGCCTTCACTGCGTTTTTTTTCCTGTGACAGAGAAAAACAGATGAAAGAGTTATCTCATGGCAGAGAGTCTAAAATACAACCTCCTTAGCCCAGATCACACTTGTCTCCAGGAGAGAAGGAATGTGGGACACAGCTCTAGGAAAGTCTTTTGCTTTCTAATAAACAGGGTACACAAGTAAAAACACAAACTGTGATGATGAACAGAATACATCTTTATGCCAAGAATATTATCCAAGAATGGATACCAGAGTCAAAGCAAATTATTCCACCAAGATCATATTAAAGAACAGTAGCCTTTGACCATGATAGATTTAGAGAGATTTAAAATAGAAAATAATAGTTTCACGGTAGCTTCTAGAGATAGTGATGCCAGAAGAATAAACAGGCTCTACAATATAAGCATTTACCTATAATCCCCAACTCCAAATCACTACCTCAAAATCACCCCATTGATATAGGAGAGTCCCTTTCTTTTGTCATGATAGATAATGGCTCTTCACCTTAGTGTGCAGTGACTGCTAAGTTAGTAAACATAGAATATGGAGCTGCTGCTTTATCTTTGATCTCTAAGCCAAGACTTGCTCTTGCTGATCTAATTGCAAAGCCCAGAAAGCACATTCATCTTCCCAGTAACTAGTGGCCAGACCTCACAGCTTCCTAAGACCAGGCTCACAAGGTGTTAAACAGAGTTGATCTCAAATATGCTCCTGGCAGTGGGGATATGACTAGATATCCTTTCAAGAGAAGAATTTGGTGATATGTTTCAACAGATTTTAAAATGTTTATATCCATTCCCCTAGGAGTTCCACTTCAGGAAATCTATTCTAGGAAACAGTAAGTGGTACACAGATTAATGTTTTAAATACAATCTTGTAATACAAAAGAATTGGGAAGAACCTAAATGCCCAATAATATGAGAATGGTTATGTGACTTCTGTGTGATGTAAGTATTAAGAGTAATTTTTTAAAAAGTTTGAAAATAAACCCAGGAAGGTGTTTATGCTACAATGTTATGTAGACACACACACACACATACACACATATATATGTGCATATATAGTGTGGTCTCACTTACATGAAATATGCATAAAAAAAAAGACTGAAAAAATTGGCCAAAATACTAAAAGTTGTTATCTCTGAGTAGCTAAATTATGGGTAATAATTTCTTAATTTCTCCTGATTCTTCATATTTTTTTGAACTGCCTATATTTCCTACAAGGAGTATATATACTTTTTAATTGAAAGAAAATATAATTTTAAAATGCAATCTTGTTTCTAGATAAGCAAAAAAGAAGGAAGAAGAAAAAAGCATAGAACAGAACTTTGGAGAGCTTCCTAAAACATTCCATACATACCTTTGGGTTCCTCAGCCGCTGCCGCCACTTCTCCTCTATAGCTGAGCATATCCTCCCACTCTCTTCAGGCCCATCTCCTTGGTCACCCCTTGCAAGCTGGAGACAGGACTCTACGTGACTCTGATACTCTCTGAATGGGACCAGGGATTTACAGAGATAACACTTCTCATTCCTAGCCAATCAAAAGGAAGGGGGAAAGAGCAGTTTTAAATTTGCTTTTGCCTCTGGGCTCCTGGATATGTCTCAAATTGTGTTTTTATGTTACTCTGTCTCAATTGTGTTTTTACGTTATTCGGTGGAGGAGACATGTCAACCAATGCAGATTCACTCAGCAGGATGGCCAATAAAACTAACCTGACGCCAATCAACAGGACTGAGTGATTAGCGGTTTTCCCTGGCTGTTTCTCTGTACCCTGCTGTTGCAGCAGTGGGATGGTAATGAAATCAGCTCTTCTAACTATCTCAAACAATGCTGATTGCTCTTCAGACATAAAATATTCTGTCAAACTCTTCTGAAATTAAGCGTAATAGTTTTTTCAAAGGGAAGTTAAAATTTAGACAACCATGAGAATTAAATCAAGATGACATTTTTTACCAGGGTGGATGAACTTGTCTGACTCTGTATGCTGACTTCCTTAATTTTACAACCTGCAACATCAACTAGGAAGTTACCAAAACCATGTGGTTCTGCCAGAGACTTTTGAGTAACTTCACCTACATAGTTATTTTTATCTTTTATAATAGTAGAATCTGTAGAAAGAGAGGAAACTGTGTCCTTGAAGTAAGATTCATTGGGGACAAAGGAAGAAAATAAGCACTTATTAAGTATTTTCTCTGTGGTAGGAACTGGTACCAAGCCCTTTAAACACAACTTCTCAATTAATTCTTTGGCCCTACTAAGAAAGTACTATTCTCCCCAAGGTTCTATAGCTAATAAATGTCAGAAACCAGGTCTTCTAGACTCTTAAGATCATCTTCATTTTAAGAAGCTAAAGAAAACTTTCCAAAGGCTGCTATTTTAGACTTCTCTTTCTGGTCATAACTATTCAGTTACTATACAGCAAGAGAAATCTGGATTAGTTCTACAGAAAACTTTCTCTGGAGGTCTTTAAAAATAGGAGAAAAAATTATCTCATATACTCAATCATCTGGAAGAATATAAATAAAACTCTGCCTTATGAGAAAATCTAGACCAGTGTACCTTTTAAAATTTATGAATTAATGCAAAAATCATACAGTCATCCCCTACTACATGAGATAGCAGCACTGTGGAAGGAGCTTAAGTTTCGGAGTCAGGATTTGCCAGTTCTCACTACATGATCTTTAACCAGTTACTTATAATTTCCCTTCAATTTCCTTATCTATTTAAAAAAAAAAAAGAAAGAAAGAATAACTATCTTATCAGCTATTGTGAGAGTTACAAAGTACATCAAACACTTAGCACAGTGGCTGGTACATAATATTAGGTGTTCAACAAAGAGCTATTATTGTTTTTGCTGTCTCAGACACATTTTATTAGATGCTGAGGATATAAACATGAATGAAGGCAAGGATCTGCCTTCAAAATTCACAGTCTACCCAAGGAGACAGAAATGAAAAAAAAGAAAAAAAAAAATACTGCAATATAGTGGGATGGGATGCAATACAGTCATAGAGGAATGTCCACATGTTAGGATTCCAAAAGGAGCAAGTGATCAGCTCCACTCAACTGGATTAGGGAAGACAGCCTTGAAATTTAGGGTCTAAGATCTGTATTTCAAAGATTAAACATTTCTGCCTAATGACTGACTGCTTTAATGTATTCTTGGTAATGTCTTTCCTTTTAGGGGGCATCACTTCTACCCGACCACCCTTTAGAATATACTTTCTTAGTCAAGCTGCAACCTATAACCCAAAGAAGTCACTTATATTGCCCAACCTTTTGCAACTGAACTTCTGTACCATTACATTGCAAAATAGCTCACTGCTCCCAAAAGTACCAAACACCAAAATGCAAATTTAAAGAAAATAGAATGTGGAAATGGAATGGGTGGTAGAATTTTTTAAGGGTAATTCAAAAAGATAGAGGCCACCTGCATTAACATAAATTGGGAATAAGAAAAATAGATTCAGATATCAAAGCAATGAAGTGACTGGAAAGCCAAAGAAACCCAGGGTAGAGAGGAATAGGTCTCTTTATTCAGTCCAAGCAATGGTATGTTAAACAAGAGCTCTGAGAACACAACATAGTCACTTACTTGTCAATGTCTAGGGAAGTTTGGGCAGTTGTCTCACTGTCACTCTTGCTCTTGCTGTTGGCCTCTTTTTGTCTCCGAGTCAACACTTTCAACAAAAAAAGGAGGGGAGGGGCAGGGAGGGGTAGAGAGAGACAGAGAAAGAAAGGAAGAAAGAAAGAAAAAGAAAGAAAGAAAACTGTTAGTTGGAAGTAGATTCTGAATATAAAAGACAAAATGTATGGGAAGAAGTTTAAAATCATATTCCACTGGGAGAAGTGCACTGTGTCTGCAAAATCTCTGCCTTTTCTAGCAAAGAGAGTAACACCTGTAATGTATGAATTGAAGCTGCCAGCCACAAGATATTCCTATATTTGCTAATAAGATCGATTTATCCCCTATTTGCCATGAGATCTAAAGATCTAGTCCAGGGATGCCTGGGTAGCTCAATCGGCTAAGCATCCAACTCTTGATTTCAGCTCAAGTCGTGATCTCAGCGTCATGAGATAGAGTCCTGCGGCAGGGCTGTATGCTGGGTGTGGAGCCTGCTTAAGATTCATTCTCTCGGGGCGCCTGGGTGGCGCAGTCGGTTAAGCGTCCGACTTCAGCCAGGTCACGATCTCGCGGTCCGTGAGTTCGAGCCCCGCGTCAGGCTCTGGGCTGATGGCTCGGAGCCTGGAGCCTGTTTCCGATTCTGTGTCTCCCTCTCTCTCTGTCCCTCCCCCGTTCATGCTCTGTCTCTCTCTGTCCCAAAAATAAAAATTAAAAAAAAAAAAAAGATTCATTCTCTCTCTCTCTCTCTCTCTCTCTCTCCCCCCCCCTGCCCCTCCCCTACCTGCACATGGGCACTCTCTCTCTCTGTCTCTAAAATAAATTAATTAATTAATAAATTAATAATAATAATAAATAAAAATCTAGTCAACACAAGGAAAGGGTTTTGTGTAGTACCCCAACTAGCAGCACTCAAGGGAGGGATTTATACTTTACCAACCAAAATTCTATCTGGTGTGACATACACTCCAATCAGGTAGTCTATGGAATATAGTAATGATAGCTACATCTATCTGAGTACACACATTAGTTCCAATCTTTAGTATAGAAAGTGTTCCAATTACAAGTGAGGAAACAAACTCACAATGGTGAACACAACCAGTTTTTCCCACTACACTAGGACCACTTCCCAGTTCTAGTGGGTACAGATAGCTTTAGCCCAGGTGGCATATAAATAATACTTTGTCTCACACCCAAAGCATCTGTTTATAAAATCACAGTCTCTTAAAAGGTCTTAGAGGTTAATCAACTATTTTGCAGTCTTCATTCCTTGCCAACAAGAAAAACTATAACCATCTAACTTCAAATTTTGCCTTCCTCCCTCTTGACTTGAAATCCCCATGTCAGAGAATTTAGGAAGGTTAGCAGTTCACAAAATAATTTAGGTTGTGAAGCGTTGATCTAGTCCAGGAGTCAACAAACTTCTTCTTTAAAAGGCCAAACAGTAAATACTTTAGGCTTGGCAGGCCATATGGTCTCTGTCACACTACTCAACTCTGCACGGTGCAGAAAGGCAGCCATCAACAACCCATAAATAACTGGGTGTGGTATGCTCCAGTAAAACTGTATGTACAAAAACAGATGTCTGGCTACATTTGGCCCCTGGTGGCCAGAGTCTGCCAACCCTTCTAGTCCAACCTTCTACTCATAAAAAATGCCTTGCAAGCATCCCCAACAAATAATCACCTAGTCTCAACTTGATTATATCCATTCCCTGAGGGGAATTCACTTTCTCCTAGGGAAACTCATTCTACTGCTACACAACAATCCGACTCAATTTGTATTTACTGGGGGCTCTATGAATAAGTCTACCCCCTTTTATGTAAGTCAATTCTCTGAAAACTTAACAAGCTACATTACAATCTTGGATTTACTCAGTTGTCTGCTCCACTGAAATGTAACCTCCTTCAAAGCAGGGACTATACTTAGTCATTAATCTAATTTCTAATGACCGCAGAAAATTTTGATTGCATTGGTTAGCTCTAATCCTTATAATAATCCTCCAGATTGGTATTATTATTCTGCCCTACTTTAAAGGTATGGAAACAAACTCAGAGGAAATGACTTTGCCAAGCTATCACAATTGCTAAGTGACAGAACCCAGGAGAGATCTATACCAGTCTGATTCTTATACCCAAGTTTTATATTCCTAGTTAACCTCCTTTATATACACCTCAATTTGTCAGGCTCTCTTTAAATGTGTGGCACCCCAAAATGGACCTAATACTCAATAAGCAGTCTGACTAGTAGAGAGAACACAAGAACCACAAACTAACCCACTTAGACTCATATTCCACTAATTCAGCCAAAGCTGTATTTGCTTTATTGACAATCTTAAATTAAGCTTAAAGTGAGCTTAAAGGCAACTAAGATCCATCCCCTACCCTCCCAAATCATCTTCAAATAAACTATCATCAAGACAAGTCTTCTAATTCTATACTTGGGTATAAAACAACTAAGCTATTGGTTATTTCCCCCCCTTAAACACAGGACTTTATATTTATCCCTGTTTTTTTTGTTGTTGTTGTTGTTTTTTTCCCAGCTGAACATTTTAGTCTGTTGGGATCATCTGCAGTCTTAATTCTGTCATCTGATGTTATCAGCTCTCTTTTCCATCTTTGTGTCATCTGCATGACAAGCATGACAACCATGCTTTCTACATCTTCATCCAAGTTATAAATGATATGGCCAAGGACAGAAAACTGTGGCATTTTACTAAAGAAGCCTGTCTTCTCCCTGGTCCAAATTTCATTTAAATACTTAATCAAGCAGATATTTATTGAGAACCTTCAATGTACAAGTACTTTTGGAGAGATATAGGAAATCATGTGGTAGGGTCCTTGCTCTTAAGGAGCTTACAACTTACTAAGGGAGACAGCATATACACTCAAATAATTACGATACAAGATGTAAAAAGATACGCATAATAAAAGAAGATCATATACACAAGCAACTATTAATAGCGTTTGTCTCTGGGGAGGATGTCAGGGACATTTGGGGAATGGAATTGGAGAGAGAGGCATATTTTGTACTATATACTTTTCTGTACTGTTGAATTAAAAATTAAAAGGGAAGAGAAAAGAGATGGTAGAGAGGTGTTAGGTACAAGTTAGAGTATACTATATATCTATTTCTAAGGTTCCTTCCAACCCAGAGATTTTATAAGTAAAAAGAAAGTACTGTAGGAGAAAACATCCCAGACACAGTTGTATAACCATCTTCAAATCCTATTCTATCAGCCATCCCACATTTCTCCATCTTATGTACAAGGACTTCATGAGAGATTTTATCAAGTGTCTTGCTGAAATCAATTCTCAAAAGGTTGGCACCTCACAGATTACAGAAACCTTTAAGGGTTGTTGTTTTTTTCTCTCTTTCTTTCTATTTGTCCCCCATCTTGACTACCAAGTATTTTTCCAAAAGAAATACTTGGAAAGCACTCCACAGGCAAAGCTGGAAAAATAATTAATTGCTTCTAGCACTTCATATATACCTCTATTGTACTTAGTGCCTTTCTGTTGTTATTTGTTTATATGTCAAGTCTCCTACACTATATAACTTTCTGAATTTAGAGATTCTAGGTTTTGTTGTTTCTTCAGAATCCTCAGTAGAGTCCAACATTGATTAGGTGCTAATAAATATTTGCCAAATTAAATCATAGCAATGGATTCAAAAAAGTTCTTGTTTTATGAGGACCTTCTCTGTGCCAGGGACTTTATAAACATCATCTCTAATTCTTTACAATAATCCTGCAAGGTATATATGATTACCTGTATTTTTACAGATGATGAAATATTAAATAACTTGATCAATATCACAAAGCTAAAACAACAACAAAAGAAACATGGCACCAGGAACGCAATACAAGTCTAACTTTAAAGAAGCTTATGTTGGGGTTTCTGGCTAGCTCAGTCAGTGGAGTGTTTGACTCTTGATCTCAGGGTTGTAGTTTCGAGCCCCATGCTGGGTGTAGAGATTACTTAAAAATAAAATCTTAAAAAATTAAATAAATAAAGATGCATATGTTGTTCTACAAGAGTAGGCTGCCTTTCCTGAAAAATAAGAGGGAACGGAAGGGAAGATAAAAAGTTGTAAGTGGTAAATGAGTGGAAAAGAATTTGAGGGGAGAGACTAGGCAGACAGCTGTAAACCATATGCTAATTTTATTATTAAATGTTATGATCAGAGTAAACTGGACTGACTCTGCAGCTATATTTTGTCTTAGAAACCTATAGCCCTTACAAAGGAGCATGAAGGAATATGTTGCTCTAAAAGAGCCTCCTACTTTGGTTTCTGAGGGCCAAGACAGCCATTTCAAATAGCTATAGGAAGAAATTTCAGTATTAAACTTAAGTCCAAAAACCTAACTACTGGTGACAACGGTCAAAGATTTCAAAAGGGAACAATGGAATCTGAGGACAGATAACTACCAGGAAAGCAACTACCAGGGCCAGGTAAGCAAAACAGAAAGAAGGGATATCACTGAGACCTGACAGAGCCACTTATAAACCTATGACCATTAACTCAGGCCTTTACAGAACTGAATGGAAAACATCCTAAGGAGCTGTGCTTGGGACTTGGCTTGGCACTGTTAATATACAAAAGAAGCTGTAACACCCAGCAGAATAAAGTGCATTGACTTTAGAGTTGTCCAAGTTGGGATTCTACCAGCTGTGTTGTCTATGGCAAGTTACTTAACCTGAGTATCAGTAGACTTACCTACAAAAAGAGATAATAGCACCTATCCTCTGAGGTTTTGGTAAAGATCATATCAGATAACCCAAATAATTTGGATTTAATTTAATCCAAATAAATTGTTGAGTGTCCAGCCCACAGAAAGCCCTCAGCAAACATTTGTTGCTATTATTATATGATTCCATTATCCTTCCAGATTTCTTAGCTTTATCCAAAGATTTAAGACTACCCTTAGAATAAGTGCCAAATAGCTTATCTATTATTTTTTCTAATTGTCTTTTAATGTTTATTTATTTTTTGAGAGAGAGACAGAATGTGAACGGGGGAGGGGCAGAGAGAGAGGGAGACACAGAACCTGAAGCAGACTCCAGACTCCAAACTGTCAGCACAGAGCCCGACGCAGGGCTTGAACCCACAAACTGTGAGATCATGACCTGAGCTGAAGTCAGACGCTTAACCAACTGAGCCACCCACACGACCCAGCTTATCTATAATTTAAGTCTTAATCTTTAGTTCTCAT
Organism: Neofelis nebulosa; assembly: GCF_028018385.1. Lineage (NCBI taxonomy): Eukaryota > Metazoa > Chordata > Mammalia > Carnivora > Felidae > Neofelis > Neofelis nebulosa. The sequence goes on from NC_080782.1 coordinate 66,413,316, forward strand.
ACTAATTTATACAAACAAAATGGTAAAGTAAATAAAGTATTAAAGAACAATTATCAATATCATATAAACATTTGTTTCCACAATGCACAGAAGACACGCAATCAACAATAAAAACATTTGGCCTGAAACTGTAAATAATGAAGATGGTCCCTTGAGGAGAGTGGAAATTATACATACAAAGAGAGACTTGGCAGAATAACAGTCTAGTCAGTATGTCTCCTTCAAACTCAAAACCATCTCAGCAGAAAAAAATGGAAGGCCACAGAACTGTGTATGGTCCTGCTAAGACCAGCCATCCTCCAACCCAGCACTTCCTCAGTGGAAGGTACAAGAAGGGAAGGCTTGTTATACCTGCATGTTGCCTATCTCAATATTGTCAGCCTCTCCCAAAAGACTAGTCCCAACAAAAAGGCATCATTAGAATTATCTACATTTTCTGAGACATGTGGCTATTTAAATTTAAATCTTAATTAGAATTAAACATAATTTAAAATTCAGCTCCTCAGTCCCATGAGGGGTGATGACACAATCTAGTCCATTGCAGTGTTCCTGCTGCCTCAAGGACTTTATCTTATGAGTAGGTCTCTGGTGATGAATTCCTTCAGTGTTAGTATATCTGAAAAGTCTCTATTTCATCTTTTAAATTTTTAATAACATTTTTAGTTTGGAATAATTTAGATTTGTAAAGTGTTGGAAAGATAGTGCAGAGATTTCTTTATAATGTTCGCTTACTTTCTCCTAATGTTAACACCTTATGTAACCATGGTACATTTGTCAGAACTAAAACATTTACACTGGTACATAGCTATTAACTGAACTCTAGACTTCATTCAAATGTCACCAGTTTTTCCATTACGACCTCCCTTTTTTAAATTCTAGGATCCAACCCAAGATACTTTATTATATTTGGTAGCCCTCATTTTTGAAATATTCTGCTGGGTACAGGAATTTAGATTCTGCTAGATACAGATACTAATCTTTTTCTTTCAGTATTTTGAAAGATTTTGCCCCAATGTCTTCTTGATTGTGTTGTTCCCAACAAGAAATCTGATTAATTCTTATGTTTTCTATCTGCATGTAACATATCTTTTTTCTCTGGAAGGTTATAAGGTTTTTTTCTTTATCTCTGGGTTTTGTTTGTTTGTTTGTTTGTTTTATGTAAACTCTATGCCCAACGTGGGGCTAGAACTCATGACCTTGAGATCAAGAGCTGCATGTTCTACTGACTCAGCCAGCCAGGCACCAACCCCCCCCCAACCCGCCCCACTTCTTCTTTATCTCTAGTTTTAAGCAATTTGATTATGATGTGTTATTTTTTTTTTTTTGAGGGTGAGAGAGTGCACAAATGGAGGAAAGGGACAGAGAGAGAGAGAGAGAGAGAGAGAGGGAGAGAGGGGGGGGGGAGAGAGAGAGAGAGGGAGAGGGAGAGGGAGAGGGAGAGGGAGAGGGAGAGGGAGAGGGAGAGGGAGAGAGAGAGAGAGAGAGAGAGAGAGAGAGATATTGAGAGAGAATATCCCAAGCAGGCTCCACACTTAGCATGGAGTCAGATGCAGGGCTTGATTCCACAACCTGGGCTCATGACCTGAGCCAAAATCAAGAATCCGACACTCAACTGACTGAGACACCCAGACACACCAATTATGATGTGCTTTTTAAAGTTTATGATGATATTTCTTCTTCCTGTGCTTCATAGAACTTATTGGATCTACAGATTTATAGTTGTCATCAACTTTGGAATTTTCTCAGCCATCATTTCCTCAAAATTTTTTTCTGTCGTTTGCCCCCTATAGCAACTGTTATTTACCAGTATATTAGGCCACTTAAAATAGTCTGATACACAACAGTTTTAAATTTTGATGTAATCTAATTTATCTAGTTTTGTCTTGTATTGCTTATACTTTTGGTGTCAGATCTAAGAATCCATTGCCAAATCTAAGGTCATAAGATTTACCCCTAAGAGTTTTAGTACTTACATTTAGATCTTTGATATATTTTTTTGTATACAGTGTGAAGTAGGGGTCAAACTTTTTCTTCTGCATATGGATATTAAGTTGTCTTAGTACCATTTGTTGAATAGACTATTTTCCCCCTATTGAACTATCCTGACAGCCTTGTCAAAACCTGGTTAGCTATAAATGTATGGTTTTAATTCTGGACTCTCAATTCTATTCTTTCTATCTATCTATCTATCTATCTATCTATCTATCTATCTATCTATCTATCTAATCTCCTTATGCCAGTCCATACGGTCTCAATTGGTAAGTTATATAATTAGGAAGTATGGACCCTCAACTTTGTTCTTTTTCAGGGCTGTTTTGGCTATTCTGGATCCCTTGTATTTCCCGAACTCAAAAAATGGAGTCATTAACCCAGCTGCTTAGGACAAAACTTGGTGTCACCTGAATTTTCTCCTTCCCTCAGATTCCAACAAATACTGTAGGATCAACCTTCAATATATATCCCAAATTTGGCAACTTCTTTACCTTACAACTATCACTATCATCTACTATCACATTAGACTCTGCCTGGAATACTGCAAAAGCCTCCTCCTTAGTCTGTTCACATCTACTTTTGCCCCTGGCCCTTTACAGACTATATTTCACACAGTAGCCAGAGTTGGATTATATCACTCCCTTGCTCTCAACTGTTCCATGGCATTTCATCATATTTAGAATGAAGTACAAAACCCCAGATGATCTGGTCACTGATCTGATCTTTCCTCTCTTTTCCCCTGTTGTTCATCCCACTACACTCATTGTGGCTTCCCTGATGCTGTAGAAACATGCCAAGCACACTCTTGTTTTAGGGCATTTATAGTTATTCCCTTTACCTAGAATGACTCTATTCAAAAATCACCTCAAGAAGTCTTCCTTGATCTTTTCATTTAAGAGCTCCCCATGGCCTCCTACCACCTTCCCTGTCCTAGGCATTCTCTATACCCTGGTTTTTGCTTTATTTTTCTTAAGCCTTACTTATTATCTGTTTTCTCCATGAGAATGTAAGCTTCATGAGCACACAGACTTCTTTTCTGTTCAGTGGTATATTCTCAGCTTGTATAACAGTACCTGGTTATAATAGGTGCTATATAAATTATTAACTGGGGTTGTCAGTAAAGGAACATAAATACAGTATAAACAATACTTCTGAATTACTCAGGGGGCTCTCTAAGTTGAGCATCCTACAGTGGGCTTAGCCAGAAACCTAAATCAAAGTTGCCTTCTCTCATCCTGATCCCTGGTCACAAAAAAGCTTGATTGATTCCCTCACGAAAAGATTCTCAAATCTGTTCACTTCCACTGACTCTCCTTTACTACTGGTCTCCCTGTTTCTAGCCTCAGTCTCTCCAATCTATCTTCCATACTGCTCTAAGAATAACTCAGGCCCAGTATTACCAGTGGCAGTACCCAGGAAGCCTTCCCTGACCCAAGAAGGCCCCAATCTCTACACTCAAACAGGACTCTATGTGCGTATCTATCATAGCACTTCTCACACAACACTCTAATTACTGCTTTACCTACCTGTCTCCCCCAACAGATTGTCTCTTAATCACTTCAGCATTCCACATTCCTGGCATAAAATTGACACTCAATATAAACGTATATTTAATGAATTCATTTGGCAAGATAGTTTCTTATTCACAAGTTTGCCAGAGTATTTTCTTGGCTTTAAGAACAACTGAATATCTTTATAACTTAGATGAAAAGGTCTCTTAGGCCTGACCCAAAATAACACTTGAAGCAGAAAAGCCCTATCTACCTCAGTCCAATCAATAAATAAATTCTTGTTGTCTTCTCAGGTTCTTTTTTTTTTTTTTTTTAAGTTTATTTATTTTTGAGACAGGGAGAGACAGAGCATGAACAGGGGAGGGTCAGAGAGAGGGAGACACAGAATCTGAAGCAGGCTCCAGGCTCTGAGCTGTCAGCTCAGAGCCCGACGTGGGGCTCAAACCCATGGACTGCGAGATCATGACCTGAGCTGAAGTCAGCTGCTTAACCGACTGAGTCACCCAGGCGCCCCGTCTTCTCAGGTTCTAGACTTGATAATTTTATTCTACTACAGATAGCATCTAACTCAAATACTCTAATGATTACATTGACACTTCCTAAGTATAAAAAAACCTAAAACAGGCAGGCATCACTGAGTCCTATTTACAGATGAGCAAAATAAAGACTCAGAGACCTCAATTCTGTAAATACCTGGTCTTGGATATGATTCCAAGTCTGTTAGACTCCAAAGCCAATACCACAATACCAAACTGTCTTCTTTGCTTCAGAGAAGCCACAGAGGCCCCCTGTCCCTATTCAAGTTGTAGCAATTTCCTTTCCAGTTTAGAGACAAGCTTGCTTTCAAGAAGTACACTTAATGTTGAGCTATTGACCCTAACCTTCAATACTGCTATAGTTATCCCCTGCATCTGAAGTGTCAGCATGGCTTGCATAATACCTATCCATATAAAGACAAAAGTACTCATATAAAAATATTCTTACCAGTGACCCCCCACCCTGAAGCTAAAGGCAAGAGTAAATACTGAGAAAAATCCATAAGCCACACAATCCTACTTAAGATACAGAAATAAAGGGTCTACCACCACTATATTTTTATGAGCAAAATTTCTCAATCTATGAGGTACTGAATAACTTAGAGGTCTTAGAAAAACAGTCACTTGTCTAGTTCCTACTAGCACTTGAGTATAATATTTATAGTTCAATTTTTTCTTTAACAGCTAGAATTTTTATTTAAGCAATTTGACAATATATATCTAGGATTGTAAAATAATTCATATCTACTGACCCATGAATTATACCTTGGCAATCTATTCTGAAGAAATCATATGATTTTAAACAAGATCATAAGACAAAGATATCTTATCAAAGCATTATTTATAACAATTAAACATTTAAACAACCTAATGTTCAAACACAAGATGAAATACTATGCAGGAATTTAAAAAAAAAAAAGACGGAAAAGAAATATACCAAAACATTAAATGTAAAGCGGGAAGGGGGAGTAATTATTTTTCCATGTTGCCATTTTTTTTTCAGTGAGCATATATACCACTTTAAAACTTAAAAAAACTGTTTAAATAAATATTAGGAGACACCCCTGATGAAATAACAGATCAGGCAATGGTCATCAACGACCATCAGTTGAAAGCTAGCGGCTTTCTAATGAATGGATTAGGCTGATCCTGCTGATCAACTGAATCATAAAAGTAAGATAATCAGATAGTATGTGCCTCCCGAACTGATGCAATATGAAATATACAATACCACTTATAAAGCACTCTTTAAAAAAAAAAAAACCCAAACTGAACCTGATAAAACCTCAAATCTAACTATTAAGTTTCCAGAAATTATTGTCTAGAACAGAATAACATGTTAAAGATAGAACAGGAAGGGGTGCCTGTATGGCTCAGTCAGTTGGGCGTTTTGACTTCAGCTCAGGTCATGATCTTGTGGTTTGTGGGTTCGGGTCCTGCCGTCAGGCTCAATGCTGTCAGCACGGAGCCTGCTTGGGATCCTCTGTCTCCCTCTCTCTGCCCCTCCTCTGTTCATGCTCTTTCTTTCTCTCTCTCTCTCTCAAAAATAAACAAACATTAGGGGCACCTGGGCTGCTCAGTCGGTTAAGCCCCGTGTCGGGCTCTGTGCCAACAGCTCAAAGCCTGGAGCCTGTGTCTCCCTCTGTCTCTCTGCCCCTCCCCTGATTGCACTCGCTCACGCTCTCTCCCTCTCTCTCTCAGGAAATGAACAAACATTAAAAAAAATTATAAATAAATAAACATTAAAAAAAAAAAAAGAACAGGGACACAATCAGCAAAATCCACAAAAGGAATACTGAAAGACAAAAAGCCAGTCTCTTTAACAAATAAACTGTCAAGAAAATAGAGATAGGCGGATAACTGAGATTAAAAGAGATTTGAGGGGCGCCTGGGTGGCTCAGTCGGTTGAGCGTCCGACTTCGGCTCAGGTCATGATCTCACGGTCCGTGAGTTCGAGCCCCGCGTCGGGCTCTGTGCTGACCGCTCAGAGCCTGGAGCTTGTTTCGGATTCTGTGTCTCCCTCTCTCTCTGCCCCTCCCCCGTTCATGCTCTGTCTCTCTCTGTCTCAAAAATAAATAAATGTTAAAAATAAATAAATAAAAGAGATTTGAATGACATCAACCAAATGTAAATGTGTGCAACTTGTTTGGATCCTGATTTGAACAAGCCATTTAAAAAAATTATGAGGTAATTAGGGAAAGAGAGATGCTGACTGATATAATAATGGTACTGTGTCTATATTATTTATTTATTTTAATGTTTATTTTTCTTAACATTTATTTATTTTTGAGAGAGACACAGAGCACAAGCAGTGGGGAGGCACAAAGAGGGAGAGACACAGAATCCAAATAAGCCTCCAGGCTCCAAGCTGTCAGCATAGAGCCCGACATGGGGCTAGAACCCATGAACCGTAAGATCATGACCTAAGCCAAAGTCAGATGCTTAACTAACTGAACCATGAGGCACCCCTTAATGTTTAGTTTTGAGAGAGAGAGAGACAGAGAGAGAGAGACAGAGAGAGACAGAGAGAGAGAGAGAGAGAGAGAGAACCAGCGGGGGAGGGGCAGAGAGAGACGGAGACACAGAATCCAAAGTAGGCTCCAGGCTATGAGCTGTCAGCACAGAGCCCGATGTGGGGCTCGAACTCATGAGCTGTGAGATCATGACCTGAGCCAAAGTAGGACACTCAACCAACTGAACCACCCAGGTGTCCCCAGTGTCTGTATTTTTTTTTAATAGCCTTTATCTTTTAGAGATACATATTAAAGTATATATAGACAATATGTTATACTTGAAAACTGCTTCCCCAAAACCTGGTGGGGGGTGGATAGGAGGTGTATTAGAAGTGAAAAAAGATTTGTCATATATTGATAACTGCTGAAGCTAGAAAACAGGTTCATAGAGATTCATTATACGGTTAAACAATGAAAATAAAAAATAGGCTTAACATAAGACCTGCTGGCAAAAGCTATGTAAAAAAAAAAAAAAAAAAAAGGATATATGATACATATCAAGCTATAGCAGTGGTTTGGATTGGGCTGGGTCATGGATGAATTTTTTCTGAATAAAATTTTCCTAAAACCTTCTACAATAAATATATAATGCTTAAAAATAAAAATTGTCAGAAGGCCAAACAGCCTAATGATTAGGAGCAGAGCCCTTAGATAAATGGCAAATTCCAGGGGTGAACAGGAAAAGTCATGGTAACCCCATACTCTCTTATAGTAAAAAGACAGTGCTCAAAAAATTGATGGGCACATTCCCAGAGGTTACAGAAGAAAACCTGAAGGGATTTCCATTGGTCAAATTTGGAACAATCTGAACAACAAAATTACTGGGAAGAATGAATTACAACACATTAAATTTTAAAAATGAATCAGAGGCACCTGGCTGGCTTCAGTCGGAGAAGCATGTGACTCTTGATCTTGGGGGTGTGAGTTCAAGCCCCACAACAGGTGTAGAGATTACTTAAAAATAAAAAATCTTATGGGGCGCCTGGGTGGCTCAGTCGGTTAGGCGGCCGACTTCAGCTCAGGTCATGATCTCACGGTCCGTGAGGGCTGTGAGTTCGAGCCCCGCGTCGGGCTTTGTGCTGACAGCTCAGAGCCTGGAGCCTGTTTCAGATTCTGTGTCTCCCTCTCTCTGACCCTCCCCTGTTCATGCTCTGTCTCTCTCTGTCTCAAAAATAAATAAATGTTAAAAAAAATAAATAAAAATAAAAAATCTTAAACAAACAATGAATCCATGAGTTCATTCCACATTAAAAAAAAAAATACTAACAAGGGATAAGGAGAGAAAATTTCTCTTTACAGAAGAATGTCAGCTAATCAATGTAGAAGAATGGAAGAAAAGAAAAAAATCACCACTTACTGCTGTGGTAATAATTAATTTAAGCAAGAATCACCAACTGATGGTAAAACCATGGGTAAATGCCTACTTGGGAACAAGATATTCATATAGCCTCAAAGTATTACCCCATAGATGACATACTGACCACAAAAAAAGGGAAGGGTACCTTTACAAAAGGAAATTTGGTAGACACCACCTTAGACAGAAAATCAAATTTAACAATGCCAATAGTACAAACTGATAATCATTTGCCCCTTCATGTGATATCCTATGGACTGAATGTTTGTGTCCCCCAATAATTCTTATGTTGAAATCCTAGCCCTTGGGTGGTAATTAGCTCATGAGAGTGGAGGCTTCATGAATGGGATTAGTGCCATCCTAAGGGCCTGAAGAAACCAGAGCTCTCTCCCTCCATCATGTGAGACATAGCAAAAAGTCAGCAGTCTACAACTCAGAATAAGGCTCTCACCAAAATGCAACCATGCCAGCACCCTGATCTCAGACTTCTAGCCTACAGAACCGTGAGAAATAAATTTCTGTTGTCTGTAAGCTACCCAATCTGTGGTACTTTGTTAGAGCAGCCCAAACTGACTAAGACATGATGCATTTAGAAGAATACAACATTCCCTTTGTTATATTCTTTTTTTTTTTTTTTAACGTTTATTTATTTTTGAGACAGATAGAGACAGAGCATGAACGGGGGAGGGGCAGAGAGAGAGGGAGACACAGAATCGGAAACAGGCTCCAGGCTCTGAGCCATCAGCCCAGAGCCTGACGCGGGGCTCGAACTCACGGACCGCGAGATCGTGACCTGAGCCGAAGTCGGACGCTTAACCGACTGAGCCACCCAGGTGCCCCATCTTTGTTATATTCTTGCCACAAATGTTAAACCTGAATCTAACTGCAAGAAAACATCAGACAAATCCAAACTGAGGAATATTCTGAGAGGAAAAACCAGAAAAGAGAAGACCCACAATCTGTGAATAAACTCTGCCCAGGTCTATGACTCCAGAACTACTCATGTACTATATAGAAACTCCAGTTAAGGATAAAAGAACTAAATTAAGATTTGAACTGCCTCCCTAAATAAGAATGTGCAGTTTGATTCCAACCCAGTTAACTAATGAAACGAATAATACTTTGAGAAATAAAATAGACTCTAGAATATCCACAATATAACATTCACAATATGTAAGATAAAATTCAAGATTACTTAACATATAAAGAGGGTGAGGCAAATGTGATGTTTTCAATTTACAAGGGTACAACTTGAATGATCACAGATTACTGAGGCCAGAAGAAAGTGGAATAAAATCTTTAAAGTGCTGGGGGAGAGGTGCCTGGGTGGCTCAGTCAGTTAAGTGTCTGACTCTTAATTTCTGCTCAGGTCATGATCCCAAGGTTGTGAGATCAAGCCCCACATCAGGCTCTGCGCTGAGCATGGAGCCTGCTTAAGATTCTCTCTCCCCTCTGCTCATGTACCTGAGCACACTCTCTCTCTCTCAAATAAATAAATAAAATGTTTTTTTAAAAGTCCTGGGTGGCTCAGTCGGTTGAGCATCCGACTTTGGCTCAGGTCATGATTTCAAGGTTTGTGGATTTGAGCCCCACATTGGGCTCTGTGCTGACAGCTCAGAGCCTGGAGCCTGCTTCAGATTCTGTGTCTCCCTCTCTCTCTCTGCTCCTCCCATGCTCTGTCTCAAAAATAAATAAACATTAAGAAAAATTTTCAACACAAATGCTGGCATGGGGGGGGGGGGGGGGGCGGAAACACCTATCAGCCCAAATTCTATATTCAGAAAAAATATCCTTCAAGAATGATGGTGAAATCAAGACATTCAGATAATAACATGCTAAAGTAAGTTGGTTACAATTAGACCTACACTATAAGAAATACTAAAGGCAATTCTTGAGGCTGAAGGTGATGATATACTATAGACTCAGATAATCAGGAAGAAGAGAAGAATATCGGAAATGATTAACATCTGATAAATACAAAAGTCTATTTTCTCTTAATTGCTTTTAAATATACAGGGCTGTTTAAAGCAAAACCTTTGGCATTGTTTTATGAGGTCTATAATACATAAATATATACATGTGACATTTGACAACTATAGCATTTAAAAAAAGGAAGAATAGTAAATGAACCTATACAGTTACAAGATGTCTACACTTTTTTGTTAAGTGGTATTAACTCTAAGTAGACTGTGAAAAGCCAGAGCAGCCACTAAAAATACAAAGAGGTATAGCTTTAAAAAAAAATTCTATTAACATATTCAAATAATCAAAAGATAGGAAAGAAAAAAAAAAACAGGATAAAAACAAAAGAGATAAACCAAAAAACAACAGCAAAATAATAAAATGGTAGACCTAAATCTAACCACATCAATGATTAAATTTTAAATGTCAACTAACTAAATTTTCCAATTAAATATTAGAGATGGGGGGGAATGAAAAAAAATAATAGAGATTGTCAGAATGGATAAAAAGCATGACCCAACAGTATGCTGTCTACAAGAAGACTCATTTAAAAAATAAAAATACAGGGGCGCCTGGGCAGCTCAGTTGGTTAAGGGTCTGACTTCAGCTCAGGTCATCATCTCACTGTTGTGGGTTCAAGCCCCGCATTGGGCTCTCTGCTGTCATCGCAGAGCCCACTTCAGATCCTTTGTCCCCCTCTCCCTCTGCCCCTCCCCCGCTCATGCTCACGCTCTCTCAAAAATAAACATTAAAACAAATGTAAAAATAAATAAAATAAATACATAAATACAAATACAAGTATGTTCAAAGTAAATGAATGGAAAAAGATATACTAGGCAAACAGTGATATAAAAGAGCTGAAATGGCTAAAACTATGTTTAATTGTTCTATCAGATAAAATATACTTCAAGAAAAATATTAACAGAGATAAAGTTGGAAACTATAGAGTTTACTTATAAGTTGACTGCAAAATTTATACAGAAATGCAAGACTATAATATCTAGCAATCTTAAAAACGAACAAAGGGAATTTTTGCTACCTGATTTCAAGACTTACTAGGAAGCTACTGTAATTAAGATATTTACATCAATGGCATAAAGACAAACAGATCAAGGAACTATAACAGAGAACCATGACCTATATATAGTCATTTTTTTTTTTTCAACGTTTATTTATTTTTGGCACAGAGAGAGACAGAGCATGAACGGGGGAGGGGCAGAGAGAGAGGGAGACACAGAATCGGAAACAGGCTCCAGGCTCCGAGCCATCAGCCCAGAGCCTGACGCGGGGCTCGAACTCACAGACCGCGAGATCGTGACCTGGCTGAAGTCGGACGCCCAACCGACTGCGCCACCCAGGCGCCCCTATAGTCATTTAATTTTTCTGCAAAGGCACCAAAGTAATCCATTGAGAAAGAATTTTTTTCCATAAATGGTGCTGGAATAACTAGATATCCATATGGAAGAAATAAACCTCAACCCTTACCTCACACCTTCCAAAAAAATCAATTCAAGATGCATTATAAACCTAAACAGAAAATAGCAACTATAAAGGAAAAAAAATAATAAATTAAACTTCATCTTAAAACTTCTGCTCATCAAGACACCATTAGGAAAACAGGCAGTCACAGACTACAAGAAATTATCTGTACAACATATATTTGACAAATGACTAGTATTCAGGACATACAGAGAACTCCTGTCTTCAGTAATAAAAAGTCAAGCAATCCAATTTACTAGCTTAGAGATTTTGACAAAGTTACTTACTTCTCTTTGGTGATGACAGAATGTAATTTTAAGGTTGCTGCAAAGATCAGATGGGATAAGGGTAAGTATAAATACATAAGTGCATGGTGCCTCACACAAAGCAATAATAGGAGTCACTGCTATAAAGACTAGGAATGTTATACACCCATGAACTTCAACATTTTTTTATTCTAAACAAGAGAATCCTGTTTTTAAATAAAATCTCATTTGATACCCAATATATAAAAATCCACACAAGCAGAGTTCCAGATGAGGTGGTGGTAAAGGTAGACTGTTATACCAATACTAGTCCTGGCCGCCATACCCTTTACACACCTTCACAGAACCTAGTGATCTGTAGAACACATTCTGAAAAACTAATGCTGTAGAACAAGGATAAGCGAATTACAGGCTGACCACCTATTTTTATAAATAAACTTTTACTGGAACACAGCCACCTAATTCATTTATGTATTGTCTATGGTTTCTTCCATTCTATAATAGTACAGTTGTGTAGCTGTGACAGAGATCTGGGAAGTTGTGACAGAGACCATATGGCCTGCATAGCCATATTTACTATCTGTCCCTTTAAGAAGTTTCTCAACTTTGGCTTTAAAAGAGTACATTTTCGGGCGCCTGGGTGGCTCAGTCGGTTAAGCCGACTGACTTCGACTCAGGTCACGATCTTGTGGTATGTGGGTTCGAGCCCCGCGTCGGGCTCTGTGCTGACTGCTCAGAGCCTGGAGCCTGCTTCAGATTCTGTGTCTCCCCTCTCTCTGACCCTCCCCCGTTCACGCTCTGTCTCTCTCTGTCTCAAAAATAAATAAATGTTAAAAAAAAAAATTAAAAAAAATTAAAAATAAAGAGTACATTTTCAGAGGGCCTACCTGCATAACACTGTTAAGATGCTGTGGAAGGAATAAAAATGGCTGTGACACAGTTACTGTGAATAACAATACTAAGCTTATGAATATAAATCCTGAGTGTTTAAGTCTTAAAAAGGAACATTTTGGGGATGTGAATCTCCCCATAAATTAAGAAAGCCTAAGATATTAGCATCAAAAACTTTCTACAGGGCACCTGGGTGGATCAGTCAGTTAAGCAACCTACTCTTGATATCGGCTCAGGTTGCAATCTCACAGTGGTGGGATCAAGCTTCAAGTCAGGCTCTGAGCTGAGCGTGGGGCCTGCTTGGGCTTCTCTCTCTCCCTCTCTCTCTGCCCCTCCCCTGTTTGCATGCTCTCTCTCTCTCTCAAAATAAACATTTAAGAAAAAAAACTCCCTACAATGTGTAAACCTTGTTAAACTCTGATTTCAAACAATCAGGAGACTAAGGGACATTTGAATTCACCAAATATTTGATGATATTAATTTTTTAGGTATAATATAATGCTTAGATTGGTTTTTTTCGTTTTCATTCATTCATTCATTCATTCATTCATTCATTTATTTTGAGAAAGGAGAGGGGGGCAGAGAGAGAGAATTCCAAGCAGGCTCCCAGGCCACCAGTGCAAAGCCCGACCTGGGGCTTGATCCCACCAACGAGATCATGACCTGAGTGGATATCAAAACCTGGACGCTCAACCGAATGAGCCACCCAGGTGCCCCAGTTTTTCTTTTAAGGAGATCTTCTCTTTCAAGAATAACTAGTATTATAATGAAATGGTATCTGGGATCTGATTTGAAATAATCTGAGGAGAGGAGGTTATGGATGGAATATAGATAGAACACCAGTGACCATGAGCTGATGAACAAGTGGCATACCCTGGGATTCAAAGTACTACTATTCTCTCAATTTTTATGTTTGAATTTTATATGTTTGTATTTAAAACAAACACACGAAGTCCTTTTGCAAGACAATAATCAAAATTAAACTGGCCATTGTCTTCTGAAAAAACTGGTATGAAAGCATAGATATAAAGAACCTAGGAAAAAACCTAAGAGCCTTCTCTCTAAAGAATCATTAATGGGAGGGGGCACCTGGGTGGCTCAGTCAGTTAAGTGTCCAACTTCAGCTCGGGTCATGATCTCACAGTTCACAAGTTCAAGCCCTGCACTGGGCTCTGCTGTCAACACAGAGACTGCTTCAGATCCTCTGCCTCCCTCTCTCTCTGCCCCTCCCCCACTTGTGTGCACACTCTCTCTCAAAAATAAACATTTAAAAAAACACAAGGATTATTAATGGCAAGTATATCCAGTGGTTACATCTTGTCATCAGATCCTAAATTAAGGTAATACTAAATGAGTTTCATATAGAGAAAAAACTGAACTTCTCTGAATTTTACTAGTAGCTGCTTTATCAAGGTTCCTATAGGAGTGAAATGAATAACAAGAAGCGTAACAGAAACATACAAGCTCTTTAAAATGTTTATAATATGTACAAAAAATATATATATCCAAACCAATCATCCAACTTAAAAACTACACTATTCTCGGGGCGCCTGGGTGGCTCAGTTGGTTGGGCGACCAACTTCGGCTCAGGTCATGATCTCACAGTTCATGAGTTCGAGCCCCACGTCAGGCTCTGTGCTGACAGCTCAGAGCCTGGAGCCTGCTTCAGATTCTGTGTCTCCCCTCTCTCTAACCCTCCCCTGCTAATGCTCTGTGTCTCTCTGTCTCTCAATAATAAATAAATGTTAAAAAATTTTTAAAAAAACAAAACACTACACTATTCTCAAAATTGATTATCTGTGTGCTTCTTCCTGATCCCATAGTCTGCCTCCACCCATCTCCACCAAGAAGCCTTTATTGTCAAAATTATATAATTTGTTATTATACAAACACACAGTTTTACCATAAATTCTTAAAACAATATATTGACTATCATGTTAAATTTAGTATTCTGAAATTTGTTTTTTTTTAATAAATTTTTTTAAAGTTTATTTATTTTGAGAGACACAGAGCAAGTGGGGGAGGGGCAGAGAGAGTGGGAGGCAGAGAATCCCAAGCAGGCTCTGCACTGTCAGCTTGGAGCCCAATGTGGGGCTCTAACTCATGAAACCGTGAGATCATGACCTGAGCTGAAACCAAGAGTCGGATGCTTAACCAACTGAGCCACCCAGGTGCCCCGTTCTTGTTTTTTTGTTTTTTTGTTTTTTTTTTAATCTGAACATTCCTGGATGATTCTTTGGAGTATGAGGTTTTTTGACTTTTTTAAAAAATTTATTTATTGTGAGAGAGAGAAACAGGGGGAGGGAGGGGGGAGGGTCAGAGAATCCCAAGCAGGCTCTACACTGCCAGCACAGAGCCTGATGTGGGGCTCAAACCCACAAACCGTGAGTTCATGACCTGACCTGACATCAAGAGTGGGAAGCTTAATTGACTGAGCCACACAGGCCCCCCCCAGAGTATGAGTTTTTTAATTTAAGCTGCTTGTATATGCCAGCTCCTGCCACTTTCTAGGAATGTGATACTGGGAAAATTATTTTCCTGTGAAGCCTCAGTTTCCTCTTCTATAAAAATGGAATAATATCTGCTTCAAAAGCTTATTATACAAAAAGCACAGTTCCAGATATATAACAGGTGCTCATAAACGGTAGCTCTTATTGGTTCATATTAGGTATGATTTGTAAAGACCTGGCACATTAAATCCTTTTACTTAATGGAAAAATATTATCTTGCTATCAAGTGTTTCCTTTATATTATGCCCTTAGACTCCTTAGTAATAAGTCAGTCTGTGAATGGACAATTTCTACAGTCACCACCAGAAGTAATTCTGATAGTTCATCTGATCCTTTCATTTTACACACACGCTTTTACAGAGGTGACTTATGTCATATCAACTCAGTTCACTAGGAAATAGTCTGAATCCATCAAACTGTTTCTCCCAGGTAATTTAAAAGCTGACAAGGTCAATTCTGATGAGATCAGATTTCATGTTTGCATTCAGGGATGAAGGATTCTTGTACTCTGTCCTCCTAAAACTGACTGAGGCTTCCATGTTCTCCTCAAATTTTGTGTATTCCTGTCTCCATACATGGGAAGGCAGAATGAACCTGTAGCAATGAAGAATGCTAGCTCTTGAGTCAGGCCAACCTGGGCTTAGGCCCTGAATCTACTGCTTATTAACTATCTGATGCTGCCCTCTCTGAAGCCAGTTTCCTCATGAATAAAATGACGATAACAATAACATTTATCCTCTGAGGTAACTAAAGTCCTGCCTGTGGCTCTAAAATAGTTTTAAAGGAGATGACTGATCTAATATTAATTCCCTGAACTTCCTTCTTTCTTAAAATGTTCTAAATGCCCAAGTTAAAAAGTGTGACTAGATCATGAAGTGAGAGAACTTCTCTAAAGTGGGTTTTAGCTGATAATATTCCTTCAACACATAATGCTTTGGATATTAACTCAGGTGTTAATAAGAGCTATTTTATTTTTCAGGAAAGAATAAGCACATCTGGCAGAACACTGCTGAAAGAAATCCTGAGGTCTGGCTCTTTAGCAGTGAGGCACAAAGAGTAGGGGTAACTGAAGCAAAGACAAAGCCAATGTTAAGAGGAATAAGATGAGAAGAATGAAGGCACTAAGGACTCAAGCAGACAGAGACTGCAGTCAGACATCCATTTCACATGCTAAACCATACAGCAACTTTATTAATGCATCACAGCGGAGCTGATATGAGGCAATGTCCCACAGAAAGGATGAAGAGAAGTTGTCAGAAGACAACCAAGATGTGAAGGGAGGGGAAGTGAGAGGCACACCGCTGCTACATTATTAATACTTAATACAAGAGGAGAAGGGTTACATACAGTGCAACCTTTAAGTCTGGGGTAGAGGTAGATACTGGTCTAGGAGTTCATCAGTAGCTATGTCAGTAGACATTCAAATAAGATGGTGGCCACTCAGAAAATGTCAAAGAGTTCTGGACTCAAGTTATCAAAGAGGAATCTACTTTAAATAGTATACCATTTTGGGTATCTGGCTCCTACTGACTCCAATTCCAGGCCGCCACCTTCTACTTCTTAGCTTCTTCCTGCCACCATCAATAGCAATAAAGTCTTTATCCTTTCTCCTTAATGCCCACCCCCCTTAATTCTGCATGGATTCCAATACTCTTTTCCCCCTATCAGTGCTACTTCTATTCACATGAATTAGATCCTTCTACAGAATCAGCACTCTTCTTCAAGAAATAAAAGCTTTGACAGTGTTCACACCAAGAAGTTGGTGTCTCAGGCTGCATAAATCTGGAAACCTGGTGAAAACTGATGGGTGGGTAGAAAAAACCTGGAAAGCACCTTCAAAGCAAAAGGCAAATCATTTATAAATAACTTCTATAAATGAATAAGAAAAATACTAAGAACCCAAAAGATACTTGGGCAAAGTTCAGAGAACAATTCCTCAAAGAAGAATTTTAAATTTTAAAGAATTTTAAAAAAAGAAAAAAATTTAACTTTACTACTAATTGAAGAAATATAAATAAAGTACAGTGAAATGCTATTATTTACGTATCATATATGTCATGATCTGTATTAAAAAAGAAAAAGAAAAACGAATATTCCTCAGTATTTGGAATAGTGTGGTAAAAGGAATAGTCTCATATTCTACTGGAGAAAATTTAAATGACTAAAACCTTTCTAGAAAGCAATCTTAAAACTCTGTAGATGGGGCGCCTGGGTGGCTCAGTCGGTTGAGCGTCCGACTTCGGCTCAGGTCACGATCTCGCGGTCCGTGAGTTCGAGCCCCGCGTCAGGCTCTGGGCTGATGGCTCAGAGCCTGGAGCCTGCTTCCGATTCTGTGTCTCCCTCTCTCTCTGCCCCTCCCCCGTTCATGCTCTGTCTCTCTCTGTCTCAAAAATAAATAAATGTTAAAAAAAAATTAAAAAAAAAAAACTCTATAGATATAATTCAGTAATTCCACTTTTAGTAATCCTAGTTTAAAGAAATAACTCTAAACAGAAATTCAGACAATTTATGTAAGACTCATGTCACTTGCTTGTTTTTAAATGTTTATTATTTTTGAGAGAGAGAGAGAGAGAGAGAGACACACACACACACACACACAGAATGCAAGTGGGGGTGAGCAGAGAGAGAGGGAGACACAGAATCCAAAGTAGGCTCCAGACTCTGAGCTGTCAGCACAGAGCCCAACATGGGGCTCAAACTCACATGACGTGAGATCATGACCTAAGCAGAAGTCGGATGCTCAATTAACTGAGCTACCCAGGTGTCCCACTTGCTTGTTTGACTAAAAGATTTTATTTTGGGGGCACCTGGGTGGCTCAGTTGGTTAAGTGTCTGGTTCTTGGTTTCAGCTAATGTGATGCTCTCACAGTTTATGAGTTCAAGCCCCACGTCAGGCTCTGTGTTGATGGCACAAAGCCTGCTTAGGATTCTCTCTCTCCCTCTCTCTCTCTCTGCCCCTCCCCGACTCATACTCTCTTCCTCTCTCTCAAAGTAAATAAATAAAAAAAAAAAAAAAAAAAAGATTTTATTTTTCTCTACACCCAACATAGGGCTTCAACTCACATTCCCAAGATCAAGAGTCACATGCTCTGTCAACTGAGCCAGCCAGGTGCCCCAAGGCTTGTGCTATTTTGGACGTGTATCTTTAATAGAAGGAAAAAAAATGGTAAAAAACCTAAGCCTAATATTAAGGGAACCCTTAAACAAGAATCTGCTCTTTTTCTCACCAATCAGAAATTAACCCCCTTCTATTGTATGAGTGGCTAGTGCCTTTATTTTAGTTCCTCAAATGATTTGTGTCATAGTTATGCCCAAGTCTGTTTGCCCCACTAGACTGTGTGAATTCCCTGAATATAAATTTGAGGTCCCAGTCAGCTCTGTATCATATCCCTTTACTACCTCTTGAGGACCCCCAGCACCTAGTGCAACACTTCATTAAACAGTAGAAAACAAAATTTTTTGTTAAGGTGAATCACTGTACAAAGCAAATTAATCAACGACTTCAAAGACAGTATAATTTTATACATAAAGGCAAACACACATACATAAAAGACATGAACACCAGATACATAACTGGCCTAATTCTACCACAATTTGGAATAAACTCAGTTCCACAAGATTATAGGAATATTAGACTATATAGAATAATATAGGAGTGTTAGACTGCAACAGTAAAAATCTATAGCCATGCCCCTTTATCCCCTCCTTCCTGGAACACAGATGTGAGGTCTAAAGATAAAAAAGCCACCTTGAGACCATGAATCAAGAAGTCACAAATTAGTGTGCCTGGGTGGCTCAGTCGGTTAAGCGTCTGACTTCAGCTCAGGTCAGGATCTTGTGGTTTGTGGGTTCAAGCCCCGCATCGGGCTCTGTGCTGAAGCTCAGAGCCTGGAGCCTGCTTTGGATTCTGTGTCTCCCTGTCTCTCTGCCCCTCCCCTGCTTGCACTCTGTCTTTCTCTCTCTCTCAAAAATAAATAAACATTAAAAAAATTATATAAAAAAAAAAGGAAGCCACAAGTCAAGGACTGTAGAAGCAAAAGAGAAAAGTCTAAATTTTCATTACATCACTGAGCATTGCCTCACTCTAGATCCTTGTTATGTGAGAAAAAGAAACCCTACATATTAAACCTATTGTTAATGGTGTTTTCTGTTACTGTGACTTATAGATTTTTCTGACAGTTACTAACAGGGTTTTGTTACTTGTTCTGACTTAAGAACGATGCATACCCTCCTACTTGGTTACAGTGACTAGTCCAGGAATGGTCACTTAAATCAAATAAAGACTAATCAAAAGTCTTTCTCTAGACTGATCTATGGTTTCAGGAGAAAGAACTCTTTTCCAATAAAGGTGAAAAGTCTACAGCTGCTGGCAGACATTCTGTTTGCCCTTGAAAAGCCTATTGAAAACAGACAAGTAGAGTCAAAAGATGGAGATCTCATCTGAGCTCTTAGATCAAGGTCTGTCTGAAACCTACACCAGACTTCCCAATTACCATGCAAACTAACTTGTTTTTTGCTTAAGGTTACTTGAATTATATTTTCAACACTTGCATCCCAAAGAGTCCTATATACCATAGTGTGAAGTAAACACACAAAAAAATTCTTTTACAAGTAGAAAAAACTCTACCCCATTTTAACCCACATAATTCAAGTTACATTTGTCATTCTACAATTGCCTACTATTTCCTTTCATATTGCCCATACTACAACCACATTGAATCACTTGCTCTTTCCTGTATACTGTTCATACTTTTCTATTTATGTGATCTTGCCTACTGTTCTTTTACATTAATGCCCTTCCATCTCAATCTCTAATCACATTTCCTCTGAAACACCACAGACTTTAAGTCCATTAGTAATTCTGACCTTGTGTTACAGTTATTCATGTTCATGCTTTATCTGCCCAACTGTACTATAATATCTCAGTATGTTTGGATTTGTATATCTCCCCACAAGCCAGTCTGTCTCCAAAATCCATGTTATTTCTACTAAAACTGTGCTATTTCCCAATTGTTAACACCTCAGTAGTTAGGTGTCAATAGTAATATAGTTAATCTACTTTTCCTAGGTACCACAAAAACCATATTGATACAAGAGTGAAGAGTAAATGGGGTACAAATTACATTCAGGTAGGCAAATTCAGGTATATAAAAAAGAAAAAGTCAAACTTTATCTAATTAAAAAAAGCTTTTCGGGGCACATGGGTGGCTCACTCAGTTGAGCATCTGACTCTTGATTTCAGCTCAGGTCATGATCTCACAGTTCCTGAGTTTGAGCCCCACATCGGGCTCGGTACTGACAGCACAGAGCCTGCTTGGGATATTCTCTCTCTCCCTCTCTCTGTAACCCTCCCTTGCTCATGCCTGCTCTTTCTCTCTCAAAATAAACATTTTTAAATTTTTTAATAGAAAATAAAAAAAGTTCTTCATTAGAGATGTTCAGGTCTTAAGATTTTTGCTAAGCCACCCAAGTTAAGCCTAATTTTAGGCCTCAGTCCTTCTCTGTTAGCTCTGAGGCAAGTTTATAGCAAGGAATCTCACCTACACTCACCCACTTACTCACTATTATTTTTCGAGGAGACATCCATGAAAAGAAAATCCACTCCTGACAGTATCCTGACTCTAAGCCACACCTCTGTCTCCAGGCCCAAAGAGTACACAGTTAATGCCTTCAGCTTCCCTAACTCTCCCACCATCTATTTCTTACTAGCTTATTCTTACCACCTTACAATTTTCCCTGCCTTTCATCTTCCCCTCTACCTGGCTTATGGACTATTCTTTAGGTATTGGCACACAGAAACAGACTTCAGAGAGACTACACAGACAGGAGTAATATTCAATAACAGCAGCTACTATTTACTGAACACTTATTACATGCTAAACACAGTGCTAGGTACTTTGTAAAGTGTCTCTGATTCTCAGGACAATCCTAATGATGTCAGACTAATTTTATAAACAAGACATCTGATCCTCAAAAGGGTAAGGTCATTTGTCAAATATTATCCAGCTGACAAGTATTAACAGTGGACATTTAAATTCAGATCTGCCTAGTTCCAAAGCCCATGTTTCTCCCACTCTATCATATTGCCAAAAATAAAATTTTGGCTATCCTCCCAGCTTCCACTCTTGTCCCCCACCTCAACAATCCATACATACAGCAACCAAGTGATCCTTTACTCAAATATTAATTCATTTTTTTTTGCTCAAATCCCTCCAAAGGCTCCTCCTTTATTCCAATTAAAAGCCAAAATTCTTACTATGGCCTAAGAACCCTATGTGATCTGTCCACTTGTCCCCTCCCCAATTACCTCTCTAATTTCACTGTTTATCTTTCCCTCACTAACTCCACTCCAGCCACACTGGCTTGTCATTCTCTCATACACACCAAGCCTGTTCACAACCAAAAGTCTTCATACTTACTGTTCCTTCTGACTGTAACACACTCTCCTCTCCACCTCGAAATCCCTCATTTCCTTTAGGTCTCTGCTCAGATGTCACCTCCTTGATGGGACCTTCCCTACCACCTATTCTAAATTGCTACCCCTTGACCTCAGTATTCTCCATCCTCTTCCTCTGCTTCCTCTTTTTCTCCAAAATACTTATCACCACTTAACATACTAGATGTTTACTTATTTACTGTCAGTATCCCACTGCTAAAATATAAGCTCCATGAGAACAGGGACTTTGTATATTCTGTTCACTGTATCTGGTATATAGCAGTCGCTTAGTAAACATTTACTAAGTAAATGGAGAGCTTTATTCTTCCTAAATGTTTTAATAAAAATGGTCTCAAACACATTTTCCAGAAAGCAAATACAAAAGCAACCTATCTTTGTTAGTCTAGATTAATTTAACAAATCTTCTCCCCTCAAACAATGCCTTTAAAGAACACTCCCTCTAGTTTTTCCAAACCTGTAGTAGCCATGTCATTGAGCAACAAACTGAGCAGACTGAGCCAACTTACTCAGAGTGTAGTATTATAATCAAATAAAACTTACAGCAAAGTTAATCAGACACATATTTAATGATATGCATAATTGTTATTGTGCTGCACGGTAACTAGGCATAAATGGTAGACACTTCATGTAAATGACTCTAATTACTATTTTTTTTTACACAGCCAAACCAAGCATGTCTGGGATCAGATTTAGGGGAAAACAGGAAGAAGGGGAGAGCTGAATACTTAACTCTGGGAGATAAGTCCTCTCTATTATTCCATCCCCTCAGGCATTGGGCGAATGGTCTCCCAGCCTGGATTATGTGTTTTCAAGAGTAACTCTTTCCCTTCCATGGCAGGAGAGGGGCTCCCTTTTACCAAAAACTGGGCTGAGGGCCTGGCCTCTGTCTCCAGTCATAAAATGTTGAGAGGAACCAAAACAATCACTACTATCTCTGGCAAGGAAAACAGGGGCAGGCAAGATGGTGGAAAAAAAAAAAAAAAAAAAAAAGCAAACAGACAGCAAAGTTATTGAGGACGTATGATATGCCAGGCACATGGCACAGTAGCAGGTGCTTTGCATAATTCCCCTAATTACTTTTCCATCCCACCTATATCCCCAAACTCTGTTCTTAAGACACAGGAATAAATCAAGAGTGGAATAGTTCCAGTAGGGACTCCCTGCTGCAAATTCTCTTATAGGGTCAGAGAGAGTAATTTAGGTTAGCAAGTTAACACTACTAGGAAGACTAAGTGGAAGCTGTTGTCTAGTGGCTGTTTCCCTTGCTTCCTTTTTTTTTTTTTTTTTTAATGTTTGTTTATTTTTAAGAAAGAGACAGAGGGAGACAGAGGATCTGAAGCAGGCTCAGAAGCAGGCTCTGCACTGTCAGTGCAGAGCCTGATATGGGGCTCAAACTCATGAACTACAAGATCATGACCTGAGCAGAAGTCGGACGCTTAACTGACTGAGCCACCCAGGCATCCCTCTTTCGCCTGCTTCCTTCTCTTATCTAACCTATAGGAAGATAAAGGGTCCCCTACTTTCCCATGGGTTTATCCAAACCTATTAGCCTTCCTAGCCCAGGTTAAACCAACCCTCTTTCTGAGATTTCATCCCTATTCACTGCAGCTCTCCATATTCCTATTGCACTTACAGTCAGAATCATTCATGTAGGGGTGCCTGGGTGGCTCATTCAATTAAGTGTCCGACTTCAGCTCAAGTCATGATCTCACAGTTCATGAGTTCAAGCCCTGCAACGGGCTCACTGCTGTTAGCTCAGAGCCTGCTACATATCCTCTGTCCACCTCTCTCTCTGCCCCTCTCCTACTTGCTCTCTCTCTCTCTCTCAAAAATAAACTTAAAAAAAAATCACTCATACAGGTACATCATCATTCACTTTATGTCATCTTGTAATTAATTTCTTAGGTTAATATTTATCTCCCCAATGACACTGCAAGCTCCTTAATGGCATAAATGTTTCAAACTTCTTTAGTAACCCACGTTAAGTTCTAGCACCATTAAAAAAAAAAAAAAAAGTTCCGGGGTGCCAGGATGGCTCAGTCAGTTGAGCGTCCGACTTCAGTTCAGGTCATGATCTCTCATCCTGTGAGTTCAAGCCCCGGGTCAGGCTCTGTGCTGACAGCTCAGAGCCTGGAGCCTGTTTCGGATTCTGTGTCTCCCCCTCTTTCTGCCCCTCCCCCGTTCATGCTCTGTCTGTCTCTCTCTCTCCCTGTCAAAAAAAAACATTAAAAAAATTTTTTTAAATAAAAAAAACAACCAAGTTCCATAAATATTTCAATGAAATGAAGTTAAGGAAATAGGGGATAGAAAGGAATCAAATTTCTCACTGTAGATACACAAGCTGGTGTTGATATTTACAGTATTCTACATTTCTCTTTATTATACTCCTCTAATTTTTAAAACAAATTTCCCTTGAAAAAGAAAGTGTTACTGTTATTCAGGATATAGCAGACATCTTTAAATGGATATCTGAGACAGTTGGATCAGGGCTAAAAGACATACAGTGCCAATAACATACATACTTCCAATTTATCAGAAAACATACATGTATCTACATCTGAAAGAGTGCTCGAGACCAGAGTGTAAATCCCACTGAGCAGCATTTGACAGGGTCACTGACACTTGTCCCAGTGGACTAAAGAGAACCTGAAAGAATTTCCCTGAATGAACAACAATGCAAGTCTCAGTCTCCTTTGCCCACCTGATGGTGTCAGCTTCTCAACAAGTTCAATGACAACAACCTGGTTCTGGTGGTATAAGTTGTGGTTCAGAAAACTTAAAAACAATGCTGAATTCATTTCAACAGTAAGATGAATTGTGAATTGCCCCACTATACTCTAGTAAGGAAGAACAAGCTAAAAAGCAAGTATCATATAGCTGAAAGATGTCTTTGGACAGTAATGAATACCAAAGCCTGCTGTTTAAGCACAGACTATCAGAGTTCAGTCTGGGAGGTGTCAGCAAGAGCTACTTTATACTACCCTTTACCTAACAGCTCAGACCATAAAGTTATTTTTTCTACAGCTCAAGGTACAATCAGCCTCTCAAACTCATTTATCTCTGGACCTCATTGCTGTGTACGTTGTTGACTCAGGTAATTAATACCAGCTGGATAAGCATGTTTGGTGAGATGTGCAAGATTGTTTCTTCCTTCTCCGGTCACCAGATGTCCAACCCCAGAGTTCTTTCAGTCACTGGAACTCTCTGCTAAAAAAATCAGACTGAAGAGCTCTGTCAAATTAAAATTGCATCTAAAGCCCTAGTCCTTCAGTGTTCTACTAAAAGGTGATGATGATCAAATGTAGGTCTTCAATTTTCACTACATTTAAAAGATGACCATGCTATTATAATGATGCTTAAAAATGATGACAAAATCTCAAACCCAGTAATTCTACCAAGAATAGTAACAGCCAACTAAAAGTTCTTAAGTACTGGGGTGCCTGGGTGGCTCAATTGGCTAAGCATCTGACTTTGGCTCAGGTCACAATCTCGCAGTTTTTGGGTTCAGACCCTGTGTCGGGCTCTGTGCTGGCACCTTGGAGCCTGAAGCCTGCTTCAGATTCTGTGTCTCCCTCTCTCTCTCTCTGCCATTCCTCTACTTGTGCTCTCTCTCAAAAATAAACAAACATTAAAAAAAATTGTTTTTAAGTTCTTACTCAATGTGCTAGGAATCGTACTATGCACTTTCCTTAAGATACCTCATTTAACCTTTAAAAAAATAAACAAGGTCATTACTGTTAATTTGAAAGCTGCATAAAAGGAAGGTAGGAAATCAGCACAGAATCACACACTGTTAAGTAACAAAGATGGGATTCAATCTCAAAATAACTAGACTCTAGAGCCCATCTTTTTTTACTATCACCCGAGCTAGTGATATACATCCTTGGGAAATAACCCCAAAATACAGCAACAACTTCATGCATAATAGGCTCAACAACATGGTGACCTGAATCATGCTAAATGCATAACAGTTAAGTAAATGGAGGCAATTCAGATCACGGAATATTTAGCATTAAAAATATTTTTACAGGCACCTAGGTGGTTCAGTCAGTTAAGCATCCGACTTCAGCTCAGGTCATGATTTCATGGTCTGCGAGTTTGAGCCCCTCTTTGGGATCTCTGCTGTCAGCACAGAGCCTACTTCAGATTCTCTGTCCCCTTCTCTCTGTCCCTCCCCCACTCACATGTGCTCGCTCTCTCTCAAAGATAAATAAGCATTAAAAATTTATAGATTTTTTCTTTCAACAACCAGACCAAAACACACCTAGAGTCTGGCATCCTTTTATTAGATTTTTTGTGTTATTTTTAATTTTTATTTTATTATTTTTTATTTTATTAATTTTCTTCCTCCAAAATGATGAAACAAAGGAATTCACCCCAAAAGAAAGAACAGGAAGAAATGACAGTCAGGAACTTAATCAACACAGGTACAACCAAGATGTCTGAACCAGAATTTAGAATCACGATAATAATACTAGCTGGGGTTGAAAAAAGCATAGAATCCCTTTCTGCAGAGATAAAAGAAGTAAAATCTAGTTAGGATGAAATTAAAAATGCTATAACTGAGATGCAATCTCAAATAGCTGCCACGGTGGCAAGTATGGATGAAGCAGAGCAGCGAATCAGCAATACAGAGGACAAACTTATGGAGAATAATGAAGCAGAAAAAAAGAGGGAGAGTAAGGCAAAAGGGTACAATATAAGAATTAGAGAATTCAGTGACTCATTAAAAAAGAATAACATCAGAATCATAGGGATCCCAGAAGATGAAGAGAGAGAAAAAGGGGTAGAAGGTTTTTGTGAGCAAATCATAGCAGAAAACTTTCCTAAAGTTTTCTTTAGGAAAGAAACAGACATCAAAATCCAGGGGAAAGACACAGACATCAAAATCCAGGAAGCACAGAGAACTCCCATTCGATTCAACAAAAACCGACCATCAACAAGGCCTATCACAGTCAAATTCACAAAATACTCAGGCAAGGAAAGAATCATAAGAGTAGCAAGGGAAAAGAAGTCCTTAACCTACAAAGGAAGACAGATCAGGTTTGCAGCAGACCTATCCACAGAAACTTGGCAGCCCAGAAAGGAGTGGCAGGATATATTCAATGTGCTGAATCAGAAAAATATGCAGCCAAGAATTCTTCATCCAGCAAGGCTGTCATTCAAAACAGAGGGAGAGATAAAAAGTTTCCCAGACAAACAAAAACTAAGAAGTTCATGACCACTAAACCAGCCCTGCCAGAAATTTTAAGGGGGACTCTCTGAGGGGAGAAAAGATGAAACAAAACAAAAAATACCAAAAGCAACAAAGACTAGAAAGGACCAGAGAACACCACCAGAAACTCCAACTCTACAGGCAACACAATGGTAATAAATTCATATCTTTAAGTACTCACTCTAAATGTCAACTGACTAAATGTTCCAATCAAAAGACATAGGGTAACAGAATGGATAAGAAAACAAGATCCATCTATATGCTATTGACAAGAGACCCATTTTACACCTAAAGACACCTTCAGATTGAAAGTAAGGGGATGGAGAACCATCTATCATGCTAATGGTTGCAAAAGAAAGCTGGAGCAGCCATACTTATATCAGACAATCTAGATTTTAAAATAAAGACAGTAACAAGAGATGAAGAAGGGCATTATATCATAATTAAGGGGTTTATCCAACAAGATCTAACAATTCTAAACATTTATGCCCCAAATGTGAGAGCACCCAAATATATAAATTAATCACAAACATACAGAAAAACTCATTGATAATAATACCATAAATAATATGGGACTTCAAGACCCCACTTACAACAATGGACAGATCATCTAAACAGAAAATCAACAAGGAAACAAAGGCTTTGCAGGATACACTGGACTGGATGGACTTAACAGATATATTCTACCACACTTTTAAAGAGAGTTAACACCTATTCTTTTGAAGCTGTTCCAAAAAATAGAAATGGAAGGAAAACTTCCAAACTCATTCTGTAAGGCCAACATTATCTTGATTCCAAAACCCAAAGACCTTACTAAAAAAGAGAACTACAAACCAGTTTCCCTGACAAACATGGATACAAAAATCCTCAACAAAGTACACTAGCCAATGGGTTCCAACAATACACTAAAAGAATTATTCACCATGACCAAGTGGGATTTATACCTGGGATATAGGGCTGGTTCAATATGCACAAAACAATCAATGGGATACATCACATCAATAAAAGAAAGGACAAGAACCACATGATCCTATCAATAGATGCAGAGAAAGCATCTGACAAAACACAGCATCCTTTCTTGATAAGAACCTTCTAGGGACAGAAAGATCATATCTCAATCATAAAAGCCATATATGAAAGACCCACCGCTAATATCATCCTCAACGGGGGAAAACTGAGAGCTTTCTCCCTAAGGTCAGGAACACAACAGGGATGTCCACTCTCACCACTGTTATTCAACATAGCATTGGAAGTCCTAGCCTCAGTAATCAGACAACATAAAAGAGTAAAAGGCATCCAAATTGGCAAGGAGGAAGCCAAACTGCCACTCTTCGCAGACGACATGATACTCTATATGGAAAACCCAAAAGATTCTACCAAAAAACTGCTAGAACTGATCCATGAATTCAGCAAAGTCACAGGATATAAAATCAATGCACAGAGATTGGTTGCATTTCTATACACCACTAATAAAGTAACAGAAAGAGAAATCAAAGAACCAATCCCATTTACAATTGCACCAAAACCATAAAATACCTAGGAATAAACCTAACCAAAGAGGTGAAAAATCTATACACTGAAAACTATAGAAAGGTTATGAAAGAAATTGAAGAAGACACAAAAAAATGGAAAAATATTCCATGCTCATGGATTGGAAGAACAAATATTGTTAAAATGTCAATACTGCCCAATGCAATCTCTATCAAAATAGCACCAGCATTCTTCACAGAGCTAGAACAAACAATCCTAAAATGTGTATGGAACCAAAAAAGACCCTGGATAGCCAAAGTAATGTTGAAAAAGAAAACCAGAGCTGGAGGTATCACCATCCTGGACTTCAAGATGTATAACAAAGCTATAATCATCAAGACAGTATGATACTGGCACAAAAACAGACACATAGATCAATAGAACAGAAGACAGAACCCAAAAATGGACCCACAAATGTATGGCCAACTAATCTTTGACAAAGCAGGAAAGAATATCCAGTGGAATAAAGACAGTCCCTTCAGCAAATGGGTGTTGGGAAAACTGGACACCAAATGTAGATAAATGAACCTGGACCACTTTCTTATACCATATACAAAAATAAACTCAAAATGGATGAAAGATCTAAATGTAAGACAGGAAGCCATCATAATCCTTGAGGAAAAAGCAGGCAAAAACCTCTTTGACCTTGGCTGCAGCAACTTTTTACTCAACATGTCTCCGGAGGCAAGGGAAACCACAACAAAAATAAACTATTGGGACCTCATCAAAATAAAAAGTTTCTGCACAGCGAAGGAAACAATCAGCAAAACTAAAAGGCAACCGACAGAATGGGAGAAGATATTTGCAAATGACATATCAGATAAAGGGTTAGTATCCAAAATCTATAAAGAATTTAGCATACTCAACACCCAAAAAACAAATAATCCAGTGAAGAAATGGGCAAAAGACATGAATAGACACTTTTCCAAAGAAGACATCCAGATGGCCAACCAACACATGAAATGATGCTTAACATCACTCATCATCAGGGAAATACAAATCAAAACCATAATGACATACCACCTCACACCAGTCAGAATGGCTAAAATTAACAACTCAAGCAACAAGAGATGTTGGTGAGGGTGCGGAGAAAGGAGATCCCTTTTGCACTGCTGGTGGGAATGCAAACTGGTGCAGCCACTCTGGAAAACAGTATGGAGGTTCCTCAAAAAGTTAAAAATAGAACTACTCTACGACCCAGCAACTGTACTAGGTATTTATCCAAGGGATACAGCCGTGTTGTTTTGAAGGGACACATGTACCTCGATGTTTATAGCGGCACTATCGACAGTAGCCAAAGTGTGGAAAGAGTTCAAATGTCCATCAACACATGAATGGATAAAGATGAGGGGTGTATGTATATGTATGTATGTATATATATATATATATATATATATATATATATATATATATATACACACATACACACACACACACACACACACACACAATGGAGTATTATTTGGCAATCAAAAGGAATGACATCTTGCCATTTGCAATTATGTGGATGGAACTAGAGGATATTATGCTAAGCAAAATTAGAGGAAGACAAATATATGATTTCACTCATATGTGGAATTTAAGACACAAAAGAGATGAACATAAGGGAAGGGAAGCAAAAATGATATAAAAACAAGGAGGGGGACAAAACATAAGAGACTCTTAAATACAGAGAACAAACTGAGGGTTGTTGAAGTGGTTGTGGGTGGGGGATGGGCTAAATGGGTAAGGAGCATTAAGGATTACACTTGTTGGGATGAGCACTGGGTGTTATACACAGGGGATGAATCACTGGAATCTACTCCTAAAATCATTATTGCACTATATGCTAACTAACTTGGATGTAAATAAGTAAACAAATAAATTAATTAAATTAAAAAAAATATATATATATATACATATATACATATATATACACATGTAACTTTAGTGACATGGGGGAAATTTTATGCTAGTAAGGAGAAAAAGCAAAACAGAAAATTTTACAGATGGTGAGATGTCCACTATATAAAAAGCCTATCTGTACATGGAAAGATCTAAATTTACTGCTAAATAAAAAAAGGCAAGTTATAGAATAATATATATACTATAGCATGGTCCCATTTATGTAAGTAGTATGTGACTCATTTTAAGTATTTAATAAATATGGGGCACCTGGGTGGCTCAGTCGATTAAGCTTCCAACTTCAGCTCAGGTCATGATCTTGTGATTCATGAGTTCGAGCCCCACCTCAGGCTCTGTACTGACAGCTCAGGGCCTGGAGCCTGCTTTGGATTCCGTATCTCCCTCTCTCTCTGCCCCTCCCCTGTTCACACTCTGTCTCTCTCTGTCTCTCAAAAATGAATAAACATTTAAAAAAAAGTTTTAACAAATAAATATAAACAATTATTATTACAATGAACATGTACTACTTTATAATCAGAAAAATCTACAAACTTATTTAATTATAAGTTTATAAGTTTAGGTACTTCCTTACATAATAAATAAAAAGTGTGTTATATCAGAAAAATTAAATAACATGTGCCTTTCCTTCCTGGAATTCCTACCTTATAAAATACTTCACAATTATACAATTTCAGACTAAATACTTCCAAGTTATGGGAATCAAGTGGGACTAAGAAGTGCAACACGCTTAGACAGAAAGGCAGGATTGGGGATGGTAATGGACTGTGATCAACAAGCAGATTCTCTTGGTCAGTATCTCACACTGCACCAAAACTAAGGTTTTTGATGTAGTCTTCAAGAGGTAACCAATGGTTCCAGGGTGATACAGCAGAGACATATAGCACATGAACAGAAATGAGGGATACTTTTTGGCTTCTGTTTTTAGTTAGAATTTCTACACACATAAATAAACCCCACAAGGGATTTATTTTGAATAAAAAAAACAACAGGCAACTCTTATAACATTGTGTAAATTACACTTCAATTTTGAAAAAAACAGGCAACCCTAGAACTTAATTCCTCAAGCTCCATGGAATCTCAATATTTGAATATAAAAGATGAAATGGAATGGGGCGCCTGGGTGGCGCAGTCGGTTAAGCGTCCGACCTCAGCCAGGTCACGATCTCGCGGTCCGTGAGTTCGAGCCCCGCGTCAGGCTCTGGGCTGATGGCTCGGAGCCTGGAGCCTGTTTCCGATTCTGTGTCTCCCTCTCTCTCTGCCCCTCCCCCGTTCATGCTCTGTCTCTCTCTGTCCCAAAAATAAATAAAAAATGTTGAAAAAAAAAAAATTTAAAAAAAAAAAAAAAAAGAAAGAAATGGAAGGTCCATCGCATCACACTGATTTTTGGCCCACCTATATCAAGATGAAAGATTTTTCCCCTCCCTTTCTCCTAAGTATGTGCAACAAAAGAGCATACCTGCCAAAGAAGTAAAGAACAGATATGGGAAAGAGAAAAAGACAAATCCAACAACTTTAACTTTGAGGAAGAGTAGTCTGTTTTTCCTGTACTGTATTATAGAGGATTACAAAACTATCATGCAAAGAAAAGTTTGATAAATCCTGGTAAGTCTTACCTGTACTTTGCCCTATTCCATTGCAGTACATGGCATGTCGCTCAATCTTTGTGGGTGGAAAGTCTTGGTCACATAGTGGGCAGGACACCTGGGTACTGGATGAGACAGTAGAAATAGCTATTTCCTTCTCAGCATTTTCCCTGTTATCAACCTGAAGAAAATAACAAATGGCAACTATAAAAACTTTACTTTCTAAAATATCTTTTCCTTCACAGAACTGCAAGGGAGTCCATCCCATATTTCATTTACTTTCTAAGAAAATACCAATCAGTTTGCCAAATTCAGGTCTGAAGATTGGGAGATACACTAATATAGTTAATACTTATTCAGTGCCCGCATACTATATGCTAAGCACTCTGCATGTAATACTCAAGCCTCATAGCAATCTTACAAAGGTATTAACATCATCTTTCTTACACATGAAGAAAGCACTGTCCAAAACAGTAAAGCAACTTGCCCAAAGTTAGAGAACAAATAAGAGGCAGAGCTGAAATTCAAATCAAGGACTATTTGGCTCCAAAATCTGAGGGCATTCTCTCTCTCATGCTCTTAAGTCAGTATGCTTATCAACAGCATCTCAAAGAAACTTTTTCAATGTCATAAAGAACTGTGAGCATTGCAAGTGACTTCAGACATAAGCAGTTAGGAAAGGAGAGTTCTAAAGGAGCATAACTAAAATTTAAGAGCTAGGCCTCACCTTAGACCAGTAAGATATACCACCTCTTCTGTTTTATCTGTAACTTCTGGATCAAAAGAGGAAATAGAACTAAGACCCAAATATTTAAGAATGGTCAAATAAAAGTCATTAAAACAATTCTGTCAAAGCCATTCTTATACCTTCTTTCTCTTATTCCTCTCAATGTTTTATAATCACCATTTTTCCTACAGTTGCCAGTGTCTCTGAGAGGCAGTTTTATTTTACCTTTACAGGCCAGATCCAAGAACTCTGCAGCGATTAATTCAACAGTATGCGTGAGCACTGCAGCACTACTGCCTAACACTTGCTTCAAAGGACAGCATGTCCTAACCAATCAATGTGAAACTGTCCTGCATAGCCAGCCACTGCTTCCACTTAAGAGCAAGGAACACCTGGGCTGTTATTATGCCTTACTATGGGGAAAAAAATAAACCCTCTTCTGGTACAACGACCAAAACTGCAACAGGTAGATAATTTGAGCTCCGAGGCAACTGGGTTTCGTTTTGTTTTGTTTTGTTTTGATTTAGGCCACCCTTAAAATCTACTGCCTGTGAATGAGATCCAACAGAGGGAAACAGGCCATCTAAATACCAAGTCAAACAGTTTCTACAATTGCCAGAAAATGTTGTTTTTCAACACACCTGCCTTTTTACTTGAAAAGACATACTGTGAAAGGGTGAAAAAAGAAACAAGAAAAAGAACTAACAGTGGTTGAGTTCATATTCTATACTAGGCCTGGGCAAGGATTTTCCATACCTGTCTCTCACAACCCAACTGGCAGAGGTATCACTAGCTCCAGGATTACAGAAGAGGAAATTGAGATTTGTTTGAAAGATAAAGTAACCTGCTTGCTGATCACAAAGTTAAGAAGTGGCCAATCTAGACTTGAACCCGGGCTTGTGTGGCATCAAAACTTTAGTATTTCCATTATACCATATTTTGGCAAAAGCAAAAAAGCAATCCCCTCTACTTTGTTTCTGGAAGCTGACCCTCCCAACTATTGGGAGATTATCTGGTTCTATTATTTTTCTCTAAAAGGTGGGGAGAACCAACTGTGTCTGGAAGTTCTGGATGTCATTTATTCCAAGCTTAGTCACTTAGCTTCTCAGAAACCCAGGTTCCTCTGTTCATAAATCTTACACTGAAAAGTTGTCTTATGCATGCAAAGCCATTTGAACAGAAGGGAGAAAAATCAATATACTCTAAAACTTGCAAGTAGTTTTGAGTTACTGAAAGTTAATGGCAATTGAGTAGTTACTTGGCATTCTAAAGTTCACTAAGCACAGAAATGTTATATGACATGAATGTCACTGGTGCTCACACCCAGCACTAACACTCCTTTGTATTCATCACCAGCTCTGTAAAATGCACAGAATGTACCTTCAACTATTAATGTATTCAAGAGGGAGTAGTCTATTATTGTCTTATTGTGAATACAATACCATTTCCAATCACATTCATAGGCAACCCAGAAGGTTTCTGAACATTTTTATATAAAGGAAGATTTTTTTCAGCACCATTTAAAAGTTCTATTTAAATATTAACTACAATGGAGGAATCTCAAGAGGAAAACATATAAGCGAGGCAGGTTTTATTAGGGCTGTGTAGTCAGGGATTCAATCTCTGAAGAGCTGCCTCTACTCCTTTTAAAATACTACCCAGTCATTTCTCAAACAAGGTACTTGGACACTGAATCTTGATCACTTAAAGGTTAGCCCTTACCTTCTGGCCTCAAAAGAAATCTCACTTCAAGAAATGAACCAAGTGAAAATAAAAGTACGTCCTACAAGTCACCAACTCCCTCCCACTCCCCCATCCAGTTTATCTAAACAGAAAGCTGTTTAGTTAGATCTTTCCCCTCTTTCCATAGGACTCAACACAGTTTACTTAAAAACCAACTGACTACACCAACTGTTTGATGCTGAATAACTTCTATTAACATTTCTGAGAAAAGACTATCTGAAACTCCAACCAAGGGGTTCTCTCAGGCAAGATATTCAGAAAATACTATTTCCAAAGGAACCTGACCACTGCAAGAAGTCAAATCAAGGATTACAGTTCTGCCGTGGTATTCCAAATAAATACTTTTGAGCAATTCTCTGTCATTAGTAAGTTAGTATCCCTGAACAGCCACAATATATTACAAAGCAGTAAAATAATAACTGGTTCCACATACATACTTCTACTTGTGCCAAATCTCTACTATGTGTTTTATATTCTTTATCTAATTTAATCTTCAGAGCAACCCAGTAAAATAGGTTCTTTTTTGTCTCCATTTTATATCTGAAGAACTGAAATCCAAAAAAGCATTCTTCTTCTATGTTCCCCTAATGCCCTGGGCATCTCTATCATTACATTTGTCAGACCACATTAAGATTATCTATGTGTCTATTTCCTCCCTTACCACCAAGACCCTTTGAGAGAAATGACTGTTTTTTTGTTGTTGTTATCTTTGTATCTCAAGAGTCTAAAACAATGACTGGCACACAGTACACAAACTATAGTATCTGTCAAATATACGAAATGAATAAAACAATTAAGTCCAATGCTCAAAGCTCCTTGCACTACACCATACCACCTTCCAATAAACAAGAAATTTTAGGACAAATGAACCTCTACACAGATTCTAAGAGTAAGGGACTACACCCATTCTGATACTATCTTTGTGCTCATAAAATGTTCAGATTCTACCTTTCTAATAAGCAACTTGTAACTAGTAAGTGATTGGGTAAAAACTACAGTATCTCTAACATTTTTTAATAGAAATTTCTAAGGCTATTTATAGACATCTATAGATACCAGCAAACAGCAACACCGAAAAGAGGACATCCGATATAAGAAAGGCCATACATACACCTCTATCCATTTGATGTGTAGCGGTGCAGACTATAAATCCTAAATAGGGGTTGCACTCTTTGCCCCAAAGAACAGTCTCCTTTGCAGTCACAGGTGGATAAGAAATCAGCCTTGATAAACAAAAGGACTGTAGGGCTTCTTCTGTAGTTAAAATGACTCTGTTAGTATCACTCTGTTCTCCATCCCTATTTACAAGGTTCTGGTCCCTCCCTGGGAAGCCATTTTGACATTCTCTAGCAGGATCTGTCCTTAGGTCACTCTGTTGCAGAGATTGTCACCATCTTCCCTACCACCACTAGCATCAGGGAATCTTTGTCAGGTGTGACAGATCAGCTTGCAGGGAACCACACAGTGTGCATGATTCATGAAAGCAGAATTTCTACCCAGTTACCTGCAATGAAGAGACCAGGGAAGGGATCTACTTTCTATTGTAAAAACTGTTTTCAAAAGACCTAGACTATAAAAAGGAGTAAGAGAATGAAACTTTTTTTTTTTTTTAATGCTCAGGATAAGATAGCATACACAAATGTAACGAAATATTTATCCATAGAAAAATTAGTTTAATTCTCAGGGTGCTTTACAGAGCAACAGATTTTAAAGATTCTAAAATTTTTTAAATTCTTGGTAAATTACTTCATCAGACTCAATATGAAAAATATATACTGAAAATCTTAATTAGAAGTATGAACTTGTAGGGCACCTGGGTGGCTCAGTTGGTTGAGCGTCCAACTCTTGATTTTGGCTCAGGTCATGATCCCAGGGTTGTGGGACTGACCCCCACATCAACCTTAACACTGAGTGCAGAGCCTGCTTAAGAGTCTCTCTCCCTGTCTCTCTCTCTCTCCCTCTCTCTCTCTCTCTCCTTCTGCCCCGCCCCCTGCCCCATTTATGTGCTAGCTCTCTCTCTCTAAAAATAATAATAGTAATAAAAGAAGGATGAACTTGTATCATTCATCTCTATGGCTGATACCAGATATGTGAAGTTAGGAAATTTAATACAACAAATAAAGATTTGCTTATTTTTTCATGCTGCTATCCTGATTTTGCATTTCTTTTTTCTTTTTAAAGTTTATTTATTCATTTTGAGAGAGAGAGAGAGAGAGAGAGTGAGCAGAACCCTGATGCAGGGCTCAAACTCACGAGCCATGAGGTCATGACCTGAGCCAAAATCAAAAGTCAGACACTTAACCGACTGAGCCACTCAGGTGCCCCCTGACTTTGCATTTCTGATCACATCTAGAAATTAGGACTGAAAGTTACATCATAATATAAATACAGTGACTTTTTATAAGATTGTTCATTTCTGTTACTTATCAGTAATTTAATAGAAATATCCCAGACTTTGGAGATAAATCGGTGTTTAAATTCTAGTTTTACCATTATTAACATTTTGAATATGAGCAAATGACTTAAACATTCTAAGCCTCTGTTTCCCCATCTGTAATAGAAAATAATAAAGCATATTAAGAAATCAAGAAATGGTGACTACTCGTATTTTAAAACAGTGCTGAAGTGTAAGAATCTCCCTCTGACATAAGTATCCCCAAAACTACAACTTTCTGTCACTTAAATCTTTCCAGCCAAGTTAATGCTGCATCAGAGAGAGGACTAGCCGGAGAAAGAAAACACTAAGAAAAATTATACAGAATATTCACCTCCTTATCTGCCATTATTATTCTTACTTCATCCAGGATCTCTCTGCTACCTGAAGAGACTTCTTTTTCAAGGTCAAAAGTTTCGGAAGAACTTAGCTGTGTCTCTGTAATTTAAAAAGTTAAAAAGTCATTAATTTCCATTTTATATTTTCATACTTAAAAAAACAAACACCTATTTCCCCTTAAGCTTAGGGTATAATACCGCAGTGGTAATATAGATCTAGTTTGTTTCTTCTTAAAGCTTTATTT
Source organism: Neofelis nebulosa (assembly GCF_028018385.1). Classification (NCBI taxonomy): domain Eukaryota; kingdom Metazoa; phylum Chordata; class Mammalia; order Carnivora; family Felidae; genus Neofelis; species Neofelis nebulosa. The sequence goes on from NC_080782.1 coordinate 66,450,507, forward strand.
ATTTTTTTTTAACGTTTATTTATTTTTGAGACAGAGAGAGACAGAGCATGAACGGGGGAGGGTCAGAGAGAGGGAGACACAGAATCTGAAACAGGCTCCAGGCTCTGACCTGTCAGCACAGAGCCCGACACGGAGCTCGAACTCACGGACCACGAGATCATGACCTGAGCCGAAGTCGGCCACTTAACCGACTGAGCCACCCAGGCGCCCCTCTTCTTAAAGCTTTATTGAGGCACAATTTACATAAAACAATTCACCAATTCTCAGTATACAGTTTGATGAGTTTTGGCAAATGTATACAATTTATACATGGTATCATTTATACCATGTAACCACCAAATCAAGTTATAAAGCATTTCTAAGCACCCAAAAAGTTCTTATGTACCCCTTTGCAGTGAATTCCCCACTGCTTGGCTGCTCGCAATGACCAATCTACTTTACAATCCTATAGTTTTCCCTTTTCTAGAATGTCACATAAATGAAATCCTACAGTATGCCATCTTTTGTGTCTGACTTCTTTCATTTAGTATAATGTGTTTGAAAAGCATTCATTTTGTTACATATCAGTAGTTCATTCCGGTTTACTACTGAGTAGTAGTATTCCACTGTATGGATGTATCACAATTTGTTTATCCATTCACCAGTTAATCCACCTGGCTTCTTTTCAACATAGTTCTGTTTTTAAAATGTATTTATTTTGACAGAAAACAAAAAATTGCCAATGTTAGTTCTAAGGTTAAAGGGATGATTAGAGAAGACAAAAATTGGGAGCAAAAACAGAAAAGACATTCTAGGCAAAAATATGCCTTTCTTTAATATATTTTTTAGGCAGCATCTATTTGTTCAACATTAACTCAACAAATATTTATGAACAACAAGTTCCAGGCACTGTACAGGCTATAAGCAACATGGAGATATAAGATGGGGTCCCTCATAGTCTAGTTCAGGAGTCAGCAAACTATAGCTCATGGCCCAAAATCAGCCAGCCTCCTGTTTTTGTAAATAAAGTTTTATTGGAACACAGCCACACACATTCTTCTTTGTATTTTATGGTTCCTTTTGTGCTAAAATGGTAGTACTGAGTAGTTTCAATGGCAGAGATGAGTAGTTTATCCCATAAAGCCTAAAATATCTCTCTAGTCTTTTGCAGAAAAAGTCTGCCAACCTCTGGTGGAGACACTTATCACTTAATATAACAAAATAACAGTACCTCTATGTCAAAAAAGGACAACAAATCTGAAAAAGAAACTTATCCCAGAATACAAATCCAGTAAGTTCTCTCTTATCTACACTGCAAGCACTGTACATCTAACTGATACTTATGTTCTTCACAAATATAATGGCCAATATTGGGCAAATAAAGTACCTATAAAATACTAAGGTTATCTTCTCAACCATCAAAGAGGGATTAAACACATTTCTAGTGTTAACTATACTTCTATACCTTATAATTTTTCTCTGAAAAATGAATATGCATGAACACACACACAGATTTTATTACCTTCATGGGAAAAGGCTTACAGTGCATAAACTTCAAAGTCTTCTTTGTCAGGACCCCCCTCTACTTGCTAGATGAGATGCTGCCCGATTCATGAATTGTTTAATAAAACCAAAAAAATAAAAAAGAAAGAAAGAAACTTCTTTGCCAAGTTTCCTTGAGAGTACCAAAAAAGACATTCAGTCTGCTAAAAAAAAATCAGAGCTACTCATTGCTTGCACTACTGTAATGATAAGAAGTCTTTAATTAAGCTTTCTGTAGATGGCTGAAATATTCAACTATAAAGACAAGACAGCATTAGTTCTTTAGAAATAAACAATGCTAGGAGCATATACAATATAGGCATAAGGCTATAATCCTGCTTCTTCAACAAAGTGAGTAACTCTAAAAAGATGTGATAATTTTGAATATCAGATCCCTGGAACTGTCAGAAATATAGGACAACACAAAAAAGGTAAGATGAACTACAACACTCAATCTGTATTTCATTCATTTAGAAAATATCCAGAACTCAAAATTTCCAGAAAATCTAGTTGCATAGCTTCTAAATTATACATTTACAAAGACATTCAGGAATCTGGCTCCATGGAGAAGTAGTTATACTTTCTTAGCAAAAGGAACAGTAATGTAATGAAAACCTTTTACAATCTCATGTAGAAGTGGTTTATGTCAGCAAACAGTTGGACTTAATTAGCAAGCTAATGACAGCAAGTCATGATCATAAAAGTTATCTAACCTCAGTACTGAAGGGCATGCTTTTCCCTCTCATTAACCAGGGCTTTCAAAATTATTGTATTTATAAGGTTCCTCCTGCAAGATCCTAAGGTGACATCACATGCCATCATCCTAAACACACTGAGTGGGTGTGTATGTATATGTACACATACATATGTGGAGGAGACACACACATACATCCAACGGGATGGCATGAATCAGCAATCCAAGACAAAGCAGGGTAAAGTTTTCTTTTCACAAAGATAGCACAGCATCCCTGAGTGCTCCTGCCAAAATCAGAGCACTTGGTAGTGGGGTCTCTCAGCGGGTATTATTAGGCAGTAATCCAAATACATTTTATAAGAATTAAGAAATCACTTTCAATAAAAAACAACATAATTAAACTTTAAAAATAAGAAAGGCCTTTATGATATGCTGCCAAATGTTTATAAATGTTTATAGGTCTTTCCTAGAATAATGTGTAAACTAAGTTTAAGTCTCTAAAGAAAAAAGTTGAAAGAAACCAAAATAAGAAACTATGTGTCTCTCTGACCCTGATAGGTTATCTTACTGCCCAAAGAGTTTAAACATTGATAGGAAGTCCCTCAATCTCACATGAATGAGGTTACAGATAAATGTAATGGGTCCCACTTTTAAGAAAGGCAAAACAAGAAAATATAAGCTAAAACAAATTCCTTAAAAAGTAGTGGCTCATTATCACAAAGTAATTTTTCATATTATACAATGATTCAGCTCAAGAGTTCCCTTAGATAATGGGTATCTTAGTTCATTTAAAATTATTTTATGTACCGGGGCGCCTGGGTGGCGCAGTCGGTTAAGCGTCTGACTTCAGCCAGGTCACGATCTCGCGGTCCGTGAGTTCGAGCCCCGCGTCAGGCTCTGGGCTGATGTCTCGGAGCCTGGAGCCTGTTTCCAATTCTGTGTCTCCCTCTCTCTCTGCCCCTCCCCCGTTCATGCTCTGTCTCTCTCTGTCCCAAAAATAAATAAAAAACGTTGAAAAAAAAATTTTTTTTTAATAAAAAAAATAAATAAAAAATAAAAAAATAAAAATTATTTTATGTACCAAGGCGGGGGGATGGGCAAAATGGGTGAAGGGGAGTGGGAAATACAGGCTTCCGGTTATGGAATGAATAACCAGTACAGCACAGGGAATATAGTCTATGGTACCGTAAAAGTGCTTCAGGGTGACAGATGGTAGCTATGCTTGTGGTGACCACAGCATAATGTATAAATTTGCCAAATCACAAGTTGTACACATGAAACTAGTGTAACATTGTATGTTAGCTATACTTCAATTAAAATGAATAAAATCCCATTAGCAAAAAAAATGTTAATAATAGTTTGCTACAATTAAAGCAAAAAAAAAATGATTTTGTATGTCAAAATCTATTCATGTACAACCTTGAATGAACATCTCTTGTACCTAAAGTAAGGTACCCCATGTCTTTTCCTCTCTACAATTAACAAAAAGCAAAGTACAGTGCTTAACTAGGTTAAATGTCTTATCTGAAATTAAAAATAAGTCAATGACAGAACTGTACACAAAATTCAATTTCTGGACTCCCTCTGCAATGAGTAAATGGCATATAAAATTAGTAAAAGGCTCTGAGAAAAATCTGTTTAATGACAGGCATATTTGAGGCAAGTCCAATTTGGAGAACCCATAAACCAAAATATAAAGTCCTCTTGCCTCTCAATGTACAGTTAAATGCTATTCCTGATGTTTTGCTGCCATATCTGATGAGGCTGGTAAGCAAACAAGTAGACAAAAGAGCCATATTAATTTTAAAACTAAAATAGCTCTAAGTGAAGATTAAGAATCAGAGCCAATGTCCATTAAAAAAGTGAGTGCTTACGTATATGTGTGTGTGTGTGTGTGTGTGTGTATACATGTGTGTGCATATATGTGTGTGTATATATATGTGTATATATGTGTGTGTGTGTGTATATATATATGTATATGTATATATATATGGAGGAGATATACACACATATATCAATCACACATAAACCTCCTGAGAATGGGCTGGAAAAGTCAGAAAAATTAATTGGCACAAAAAGGTAAGATAGCTAAGGATCAGACTGAGTAAAATCAGTGAAGTGCTTACCAGGACACACAGTGATTTCCTCTGCAGAACTCTCTGGCATAAGGACTGAACTTCTCTTACTGGTCAAAGCAGCAATGCTGAAAAAGAACCAAACCTTAAGTGAATCCCAGTGAACCAAATTAGAACACAAGGCCAAAAGCAATGGTGAGTCATTTACAAGGCCACAGGTAATCTATACCTGCCATCTGATACCACTTGCACAACAGGGGAGCAAAGAATTGGTAGTGAAAACTCCAGGTCAGAAATGAGGAAAACAAACATGCTTACAACTCTGGTTGCAGTGAAATCACTGAACCAAAAGAACCCCCTTTTGGAATCTTTACAAAGGAAAGTTGAAGGGTAAGGACTATCTGTGAATACCAAGGAAGACAAAAACTCCACTCCAATGTAAGAATGTCAATGGTGTTTTATAGCCTCCATCTCAGCCTTCTGAAGGTTAGAGATTTGTAAACTCATAAGAGAAAATATGGAGATTCTCCTAACAACACACTATCTTTTCCCTCACCTTGCAGTTAAATTTCCTCTTTATCTCAAGATGTGGCTTTTTCCAACCAACAAAAAAAATGTAATTCCAAACTGCCCTATAGTAAAGACCTGCCCATACAAGTTGAAAAGCTCTTCTGAGAGTAACATAATTATGAATCACTCCCATCAAACTTCTAGTTTATCCTGCTTGTCCATGGAGTGTAATCTCCTTCTGACACAGGAACACATGGATGAGAAATCTGAGCATCTGAGCTACCCTCCTCATGCTTCACAGAGCTTTATGATTGTTTGATCAAGTATGCAAGAGAACGCTTAAAAACATACAACCCGACATCAACCAAGAACCACAGAGAAGAGAGACTAACCATCACTGGTCCATGATAAATAACTAAATCCTAATAGGAAACCACAAGTGATTTCTCTCTCTAAATAAAACATCTAGTAACATTTGTTATAAACTCCAGCCAGACACAGTTTACTCTGCAGGTAACATTAGGGCTCTATTCAAAGGGTCCATCACAAAACAATTTGCTGACATTTATAAAATGGGCTAATCAATTTGAAGTCAAACCACATTGCCTGCAATTCCAACTCTCTCCTGGTGACAAAGCATATAATCATTTATTAAAACTTACATCTGCTCTGCACAAGGCTCACCACAACAAAGCACAGGGACCTGCCAGAAGCAGAAGGCCTGCTCCAGTTAAAACCACTTCCAAAATTGTCTTAACAGCAGGAGAATCAAACCAAAACCATTATTCTTCAACTCAGGAAGAAATATCTCCTACTATCAACTTAACCAAAAGCCCAAGAACCACCACCAAATTACAGCAAATGGTAATAGCGCCTCAACTTCCACATGAGAGATGAAGGTCATTCAACACAAAATTAAGCTCTACAGTAATCCCCAAAGGTCAACTACCAGATAAAAGGGAAAAGTAATTGAAAACCTGATCCAGTTGATAATGCAGTTTGTAACCAATCAACCACTATATATTATTAAGGTGAGAAAACTTAAGAAGGTAACCCCATCAATCAATCAATCAATCAATCAGCAAGAATAACTGAGGAGGTAATACAAACACAGCAATTTAAGGAAAAAATGAAAGACAGAGGGGCGCCTGGGTGGCGCAGTTGGTTAAGCGTCCGACTTCAGCCAGGTCACGATCTCGCAGTCTGTGAGTTCGAGCCCCGCGTCGGGCTCTGGGCTGATGGCTCGGAGCCTGGAGCCTGTTTCCGATTCTGTGTCTCCCTCTCTCTCTGCCCCTCCCCCATTCATGCTCTGTCTCTCTCTGTCCCAAAAATAAAATAAAAAACGTTGAAAAAAAAAAAATTAAAAAAAAGAAAAGAAAAAAAAAAGAAAGACAGATTAAAAGTGGCAAAGGACAGGAAGTGAGGGTGACACATATTCTCTGTGACCTGAATAATAAGAATAAAAAACAAGTCTCAAGAATAGCCTTAAAAGATGTATACAATTTGAATATGCAGATAAAATAAGCATAAGGCAATAAAGAAAGAGGACAGGTAGTCTAGAAGGACTAAAAAAATCTAGAGCTTTCAAACTGGCATAGGAAGCTAGAATAGTTAAAAGAGTAGCAGGATGTAAACACTATTCAGGAATGGTATAAATGGGATATCAGCCAAGATGGCTGGACAAAAAAAAAGTCTCTTCCACTCTAATATTCTAGACTTCTATGAGATACATATTTGAGAATTGGAAGATAATAATCTCTCTTGGTTTGTGTTTATAAAGGAGCTAAAAGATCCATGACAAGCTGTCCCTATACAGTCTCACTAATGTCATTCATCTCTCTTATTCTGGCACCATCAGAGAATTCAGACACATGACAACATATAAACTTACCTTTGTGAGGCAGGTACAGAGTTTCCTTCTTCAGAAGTTTCTTCAACAAATAGCCCTTGGGAAGACTGCAAAGAAATATATAACATCCTAAATATATAGGCACAGATGAACTGGTTTGTCCTCTATTAAAAAAATAAAATTAATTGCTCAACACTATTAATCAGCAATTAGCTATGAGAATAAAACATTTTACATAAGTAAGTTTCAGTAAAAAGAGCACATCCTATGGAGTGAGAACACTGGGTTTTAGATCCCAAGTGGATCACACATCAACTCTGTAATCTAGGATAAGTCACATCTCAATCTGTTTCCTCATCTTAAAACGGGTATTAATGACGACCTCACAGAGCATTATTGTGAGAATTTAAAAATATGTATGATGTACTTTGTAAAATGTAAGACATGAATATTAATTGTGAGTCAAATGAATTATGATTTCAAAAAAGCAATTACAGGAGCGTCTGGGTGACTCAGTCGGTTAAGCATCTGACTTTGGCACAGGTCATGATCTCACAGTTCATGAGGTCAAGCCCTGCATTGGGCTCTGTGCTGTTAGTGTGCACAGCCTGCTTCAGATCCTCTGTCTCATTTCCGTCTCTCTCTGCCCCTCCCCGGCTTGCACTGTCTCTCTCAAAATAAATAAGTAAACTTAAAAAAAAAATTCATAACAGGGTGCCTGGGTGGCTCAGTTGGTTAAGCATCTGACTTCAGGTCAGGTCAGGGATCTCATGGTTCGTGCATTCAAGCCCTGCATCGGGCTCTGTGCTGACAGCTCAGAGCCTGGAGCCTGCTTTGGATTCTGTGTCTCCCTCTCTCTGCCCCTTACTCTCTCACGCTCTCTCTCTCTCTCTCTCTCTCTCTCTCAAAAATAAACATTAAAAAATTTTTTTTTAAATACATAACATCAAAAAAATTATAAAGCTTTTGTTGTGATAGAGAAAATACAGAGAAAAGCCCAGTTTCCAATGGACATATTCTGTTGCAAAAAACAATGCAATCTGTAAAAGAAGTCTAAGTACAACCAGGTCATAAAACAGAACATCCCAACAGGAAGGTTATAAAGGTTCCTTTTGCTACAAATCTGCCACTATCATTTTAATATCTGGCTACAGGGATATCTTTCAAGAAATGTAACAAAAAAGGGGCGCCTAGGTGGATCAGTCGGTTAAGCTGTGGACTTTGGCTCAGGTCATGGATCTCACAGTTTGTGGGTTCAAGCCCCACATTGGGCTCTATGCTGACAGCTCAGAACCTGGAGCCTGCTTGGGATTCTGTGTCTCCCTCTTTCTCTGCCCCTCCCCTACTCACACTCTGTCTTTCTCTCTCAAAAATGAATAAATGTTAAGGAAATTTTTAACTTAAAAAATATAACAAATAGGGACTAGATTAAAAAAAGATTATTTTCTATGATTAATAAAGTTGGTACAAATGTCAACTCATTAAATGTAGGTGCACATAAGAGCACAGAAACTTCCCTAAGAGCACAGCTGCCTTAGGGAAATTTCTGAAGAAGGGCCTGAGCTGTAAGGCTTCTTCCAATAGATATAAAGCTACTGGCTGTAGTTTTCAGGGTCTCCTAACAGGATATAAATAACCTAAACAAGCTAAGCATCTCTGTACCACTCAGGCAAATGATAAAATATACTAAAAAACAGAAAATAGCTGAGATGAAACTTCATTCAAAGGAAAGATAAAGCTGTACAATGATCAGGAATGCAATCATCATGAAAAATGAGGGTTAAACAGAACTGACAAAAGGACTAAAATACGACAGCAATAAATAGTCACCTGAGTATTTGTTTGAAATCAGTAGTGACAAAACACTGATTACTAAAATTTTTTTAAAAATTTAAAAAGGTAAATACTGACACCTAGTGTCCATTTAGTAGATTTTACTCTCTTAGAAGGACTAGTTGAATAAACTTGAGCTTCAGAGTCAATCAAGGCAATTAAGTTAAAAGATACCTACACCTCTACCTTAGACTAAAAGCATATCTACCTTTCTCAGTGTTTTTTTTTAATTATTATACGCCTATTATGTGCCAAGCCTATGCAAATCACTTTAAAATGCATTATCTCCTTTAATCCTCATAAGAACCTTGTGAGGCAGAAACTATTATTTTAGAAATGAGGAAAGTGAAACTTTGACAGGTTAAATAATTTACCCAAAATTAGAGTTGGCCAAAAGTGGAGCTGAAATCCGACTCCAAAATCCATGTTCTAACCATTATTGTTATATTGTTTACTCAAGTAATACTCCTACAATCATTTCAACACAGAATCTCAAAAATGTCATTTCAATAAATCATTTCTTCAAGTTTATTTCTTTTGAGAGAGAGTGAGCAAGCGAGAGAGGATGAACCAGCAGGGGAGGGGCAGAGACAAAGGGGGACAGAGGATCTGAAACAGGCTCCACGCTGAAAGCAGAGAGCCCAATGCAATTTACTCACAAACTGTGAGATCATGGCCTAAGCCAAAGTCGGAGGCTAAACCGATTGAGCCACCCAGGCACCCATCAATAAATCATTTTTAATTTCTAAACTTACACCTCTGCGGCAGCATTCTGAACATAGGGGTAAAGTGAGGTTCTTCCAGAATATGAAAATAACATAGCAAAATAAGCAAACAAAACTTGAATACCCAAATCTAATCAAGGTGAACAGGGACACATGATATGAATACAACTTTAAGGAAGCTGTGGCCTAATCAAGACACTGCATTCTGCCTGAAGAAATAACATGTTAATGAAAAAGGGGTGATATGAATCTAAAAAAGAAAAATCCAAAAATTCAGAATCAAGCAGTGTCATCAACACCATGGCCTGGGAAGTAAAAATTAACAGACACATCATCTGGTCACTATAGAAATGTCTTCTGTTACCAGGCATTAGTAGCATCATCCATTAAAATTACTATTTTCTGATTACTATTTTCAGCCTTCCAGATACCTTCATCCTAGAAGAAGGCTCAATGGACGGTGAACCTGAATATTCTGGTCACCAAAAACATCTATCTTCCATAATAAATCAGCAAACTGTCATCTGGTGTACAAGTCAGCTTGAAGTTTGACTTGTCAACATCAGTTCTCACACCCCCACATAATCTGGCCATTTCTGGAAAATAAATTCCAGTATCTGGACTGAAAAATTAAGGATCAGACCCTAAAGAGTAGCGACCACATCAATATACTACTCCTCCACCTCCCAGCTGTATGGCCATCAAGATGATCTTTCCATCTTCACTAACAACCTCTCTATTGTTGCTGTGATGCCAGAAACTAGCTATCTGATCCGAAAGCTTTTAAAATCTTCATGTATACTAAAGCAATTTGCCTCAAAGTGAATGTTTTTAAGTCCCTATTTCTAGAAATCTTTTGCTATCTCTATCAACCAAGGAGTCTCATATATCGGCAGCTCCAGCAAAGTCATAATCAATAGAAAATGTTTAATAAACATGTAAATTCTTTCTACCCACAGTTCCTAAAAGCAAAAAACCAAGTGGTAAAATTACAACTGTAAGATTTTCATTATTTGCCTATAAAATTTGCAAGTTTGTTTGTTTTGTTTTTTACAGATCCTATTCTGTGTTGGCAAGACTGACCTAGGCATTCTCATACATTACTGTAAGGAAGGAGTACACATTTGAGCAACCTTTCCAAAACGCAACTTGGCAATAAATAACAAGAACTTTTTTTATGTTTGCAGCTCTTTAACCCAGAATTTTTCTTGCTCCCTACCCCTAAGGATACTAATTTTAAATAGAACAAAGTTTTACTTAAGAAAAATGTTTATCACAACCAAAATATCTAGCAGTATGAAAAGGGTTAAAATATTATGATAAATTCATAAGCCAGACTATTATGCAGTCATTAAAAAAGTGAAATCTACAAATGATTTTAATATCATAAGAAAATGTGTACATAATGTTAACATAAAAATACAAAAATATAATTTTATAGACACTGTACAAAAATAGGTATAGAAAATGAAGGAGTATATCACTAGATGGTAGGACCCTGAATGTTATCAACTTTATTCTTTAAACTTTTCAGTATTTTTCAACAGTTCTAAGTGATTTCTAAAATTAATGTTAATGACAGTGACTATATGGATACTTACTAGTTTGTCTGCCTGGTCTCTTTTTTTGCTAAAGACAGTCCATCACCCCTCCCACTATATTATAGCAGTGGACTTAGTCACTTGTACAATTTGACACAGACCACACATCAGGCCACAGTAAGCTGGGCTGGTGAAGGCTACTAACCCCAAATGGGCCATAAGTCCTTTCCTAGAATTTGAAATTGGAACTGAAAGAGAATAAATCTCCTATAACCTGCATTTAAGTTTGGAAGCTGTAGGATCAGTGTCTTCCACCTACCATTGTGAAAGAGAAGCCAAGAAAGCCAATATGTAGGGAGAAAAACGAAGCAGATACCACAATATAGCAATTAGATATAGAAAAATTACAGATAACATTCCAGACCTTGTCCAGGCTTAGTTACCATCCTGTTTTAGAATTTATGAGGCACCCTGTTTCCTCATGATAAAGTCCTCTTTTTTTTTTTTTTTAAACATTTCCCATTTATTTTTGAGAGAGACAGAGACAGAGTGAGAGCGGGGGAGGGGCAGAGTGAGGGAGACACAGAAACTGAAGCAGGCTCCAGCCCCAAGCTGTCAGCACAGAGCCCAACATGGGGCCAAACCCACAAACTGCAAGATCGTGACCTGAGCCAAAGGTGGACACTCAACCAACTGAGCCACCCAGGCACTCTGAGATAAAGTCTTCTTTTTTAATTAAACTAGCTTGATTTGATAGCTTGTGGCCAAATAGTACTTACTATATATAGTATTTGGTGGCCAGGTTCAGGGAAGTTAGAGAACTTCAGTCTTTATAGTGCCCACATCATCCTTGAGCTGGTACTCATACACTGCTGTTCCAAAGTCACTGCTTTCAAACCTTAGAACTTGACAAAAGGCTACGTTCTACAACTCTAGTCCTTGGGATTTTGAATTTTTTTTTTTCAACGTTTTTTATTTATTTTTGGGACAGAGAGAGACAAAGCATGAACGGGGGAGGGGCAGAGAGAGAGGGAGACACAGAATCAGAAACAGGCTTCAGGCTCCGAGCCATCAGCCCAGAGCCTGACGCGGGGCTCGAACTCACGGACCGTGAGATCGTGACCTGGCTGAAGTCGGACGCTTAACCGACTGCGCCACCCAGGTGCCCCTAGTCCCTGGGATTTTGAAGCTAACAACTTGAATTACAATCAATCAGTCAACAAATACAATAAATAAATGTTCATTTATAGAGCTAATTTATTCTCTTAAGGGGAAGTATCTCTGAATTACAAAGAACTAACAAACAAACATGTTATCACAAGCACAATCTAACTTTCCTTTGGAAAAGAGGTAAGTCACTAGAAGAATTGTTAAGAAAAATACTTTCCCTTCCCTTACAGCAATCTTGCCAGAATGTGGATGAAGAAGGCTGCTGAGGAAGAATGATTCCCATAGGTACCCTCAATGAATGCTGTTCTGGTCCCTTAGAGAGAACTACCATTTACTGAGTGCCTATAATCTCCTAAGCATCATACTAGACATTTTACATAATTCACCTTAATCATTAAAACTACTGTAAGACATGAATTACTATTCTCATTTTACAGATGTAAAACTGAGATTCACAAAGGTTAAATAGCTTGCTCAAAGATATACAGTTACTAAAACACGAAAGTCAAAATTCAAACTGCAAATCCATGTTCTCTACACTATGCTGTGAAATTTCTCATAGCTAAAAAATCATTTCTTGAACTCTTATCATAAGAGACAGAATAGGATAACAGCAAAACAAAACCAAAAACTGAGAGCCCAAAAATAAAAATAGTAACAAACAGCATACGCATAGAAAAGAATACTCCAAATTTAAACTTTCGGTTTATACATTATAATTATATATTGTGTATAATACATAACTATGTATATTATAATTATATGATTGCTTTTATAATATCTAGAGAAAAAAATAGAATATAAGCTTTGATATATAATACAATCTAGATATATCAGAAAAAAAACTGAAAAGGCAACCTAAATGTTCCCAAATAGGCGATTGTTTTTGGTAAATTATAGAAAACCACCACAAGCAAAATAAAAAATATACCATCATGTGGGGGGGAAATAAACTGGAAAACTACCCTTCCTATTAAAAAGGACCACTTCCTCTAATATGTAAAGGGTGACTACAAAACAAGAAAAAAACTGTTGAAAAAGAAAAATGCCCATAAAATCTAAACAGCCAGAAGAGGAAATATAAATGGGTTTCAACTGCACACACAATAAAAGAAAAGCAATTTAAGACTGTATTGAGATAGTATATTTCATTCCTCAGATTGGCAAAGATCAAAAAGTCCTAATAGTACTGATTTGGTATGGTTATAGGGAAGCTGGTACTCATACACTGCTGTGAGTGTAAATTTATACATCTATGGAAGGCAATTTGGCAGTAGCTAACAAAACTGTAAATGCATATATCCTTTGACCCACCAATTATATCTACAAGAAATTATGCAAATATCTCCCATGTGGATGGAACATCTTCATACAAGAGTAATCAATGCAATAGTGTTTGTAAAATATCAGAAACCTAAAAGTCAACCAATAGGGGCACTGGATAAAATTCATCCATACACAGTGTATTACACATCCAAAATAAGGAAGAAGTTCCTTATGTACAATTACGGAACAATCTCAGAAATATTTCAATGAAAAAAGCAAGGTGCAGAATAATGTGTAGAGTATGGAAAAAGAGTATGTATACTCATTTGCTGGTACTACATAAAATATCTTAGAAGAATACACTGGAAGCTAGCAATATAGGTTGACTTGAGGGAAGGGACCTAGTTGGCTGGGGAAGGAGATAAGTGACAGACTTTTCATTGACTTATTTTTGAATTCTGGGCCATGTGAATATTATTATCTATTCAAAAACTTAACTTTTTAGAAATAATAAAATTTTAAAACACAAAGTATAAATTATGACACATCCATATAATAATGTTTTCAAATACACTTAATGAATCAGAAAAGATTTAAGATAAACTATTAAGTGGGGAAAAGAAATAAAGCTTATACACAAGAGTCTTCATTTTGTTGAAAAATTTAAAAATAACATGTTAAAATGCACAGAAATGATGATTGCCTCTTGGCGCTGAGATTATGGATAATTTTTTTTCTTCCTTACACTCTCCCGTACTTTCCTAATTTTCCATAGTGAGCATGTGTTACTTTAAAATCAGGAAAAAAGACCACAAAAAGAACAAATAGCTATAATTCTTGTTTAACTTGTGAATAAATCATCCTTAATCACAGCATCACTGACCCTTACCTGACCATGACTGGTTGTTGGTTCTTCCTCCAACAAAAGTTTCTCTTTCAAGCTTTTAATTGGGCTTTCTTGGAAATCCTTGGTTTTTGAGTGCCAGACAGATGCCCTAGACTCCTGCCTCTCCTCTTTGTCTTCATCTCCCATATCTTCTGAGATGTCTTCATTTTTTTCACTAGCCTGATCTCCTTGGCCACATTCATTCTGGATCAGAGAAGGAGGTCTAGGTAACACTGGTTCCCCAAACCCTTTTTTTTTAAAGAGCTGACTCTGAGCCATTTTTAGGCTCTTCTGATAAACCTCCAACTGGCAGAGAATGACCTTGGTATATTGGTTAGGGTCTACTCCAGCAGGGCAAAATGGAATACCCCAGAAGTAGTGCACAGTGCCCCCAACATCGAGACCTTTGGCATCTGCTTGGGTAAGCAGACAGTGCCTAGATGTGTCCCCCCTACCCTGGGCAGCTTTGTGAAAAGCACAACCCCTCCCAGTACTTTCCTGTGGCTTCCCACACTGTGTGTGCTCAGCCAAGTGGCCAATACATCTGTCAAAACATTTAACGTTCTCATTCTCAAACACTGGCTGGCTTGACTGATCCCAGCTTCCTGAGCTGCCAAAGACCGGCTCCTCTTCAGTGTTTTCAGTGTGGTCCCAAGGCTCCTCTCTTTCCTCAGCCTCGTTTCCCTGACTGATATGTGAGCCTTTAAACAGTGATGGAGGTACCAGCTGCCATATGCCTGTAGGTATTTGAGAAAAAGTAGGGCTAAGGACAAACTGTTCTTCATTAAGAGGGCTTGGTAAGTTATCACTTACCAAGAATTACATAATGTGGGTAAAAGGCTCTTCTTTGTGTTTAACCAAATGTTGACTTCCTTGGAGATAAAAGTATGCTGGATATTAGTGAGATCTCAACTACTTTCAGATTTAACCTCTTTAATACCACACCAAAGGGATTTGGGGCATTTCTGTATATCTACTCTCAGCATGAGATCCCTGTGATATAGTTATACTTGATGAGTGGGAGGAGTCAGAACAGGGAGACATGCCTTCAGTGGTCCCAGAGTCTGTGGTTTTCTCTTGGTGGGACTGTGAAGATGGTCCAGTTGCCAGAGGTCGAGATTTGGTAGCAGAAGCATCAGAAGGCCGGCAACTCTGAAACAAGTGATCCCACACCAGACCAGGTTTATTATTAAAATAGCTTATACATGAAGGGTCACAGGAAGGACAAAATGGGGAGGCCACTGTCCCTAAGAGATTCTCCTTTCCAAAATGCAGATGCTCAATTCAAATGACTTCTACAATGTGTACTGAATGCCTACTATGTGCAAAATGCTATACTAGATCACTATACTACACCCTTTTCTAATACAGAGACATGTATGACATAAAGGATGGCTCAGGACCTCCTACTGGCAAATAACCTTCACATTTAAAATAATTTCAACTATACATATTCAAATCACAATTTAACATTATTTGAAAAAATTTTAATTGCTCATTCTTTCTTTCCATAACTCACTTCTAGTTTCTCATTGCCTTTGCTCTCCCCAAAAAACAGGGGAAGTAAGCACCTCATCTTGCTTCCTTTTGGTTTCTTGGGACTTAGTAACTCTTTTCGGAAGCTGCCAACTACTATGATCCTCTTAAACCATATACTGAAAATCTTGTGGGGTGGAAGAAAACTCTTTCATTTAAATTAACAAAACACTTCAAATTGGATTCACCAACAATTCAACAAACACTTTAAAATTATTATGGGAAATATTTGTTAGTTGAAAACCTTATGAACTACTACAGCGAGTTCCTAATGCAACTGTAATACTGCAGAAGTAAAAAACAAAAAACAAAAACAACAAAAAATAAACTTCTGATCAACCCTCACAAACTTTTCGAACATAGCATATTTACATTCAGGCTTTCTGCAATGGCTTTCCTCAAGAGTTCCTCTTCTTCCTCCTCTTGGCTGTTCATCTCCCTAGCTTCCTGCTCACTCATTTTGAGAGCCAGAGCAAACTGTTCTTCTTCTGTCATTTCTGTAAGAGGATAAGACAAAAAGAGGAGAGGAACAGCACAAACACTGAATAAGCATGGAAGCAAGAAAACAAAATTATTAAACTTTTCGAGTGAAAACACTACAGACCATTTAGTACAATTTCATAATCTTATAAATGAGGGGGGATGCCTGGGTGGCTCAGTCAGTTAAGTGTCTGACTTCAGCTCAGGTCACGATCTCATGGTCTGTGAGTTCGAGCTCCACGTTCAGCTCTGTGCTGACAGCTCAGAGCCTGGAGCCTGCTTCGGAGTGTCTCCCTCTCTCTCTGCCCCTCCCCCACTCACACTCTGTCTCTCCCTGTCTCTCAAAATTGAATGTTAAAAAAATTAAAAAAAAAAAAATCTTATAAATGAGGAAAGACCTAACGTAAGGTATTGGCCAAGAAAAATAGCAGTTGTTTCAGTAAAAATCCTGGGTTAACTAGACTGTAAACTCCCATAAAGGCAGCGTTTTTGCCTACTTTGTTCACTGTTGCATAAAAGAGTGCCTGGCACCTGACAGAAACTCAACAAATATTTGGTAAATGAATGAAAAAATTAAAAAAACTGGCTCCCATTCCAGGACTTTTTGCTACATATCACATTGCTTTGTGCTCAACACTCAACCAGAAGAATTTTATTCTTCAAAATCCTCTGATTTACCCAGTAGAAAAGAACATCCCTAGTGACCAGAATGTGATCTCCAAACACAATTTCCCATTAAAAGCAACTAGGGTATCTTTGAGAAAGGTACCATGGCTGATATAAAAGTACAGTGGCTGATTCCAAGTCTGGAGCAAGAAACGTAAAAAAAAAAAAATTAGCTAGAATATCTGTTGCGAGCAAGGTATCTATCAGACGTTACTAGGGTCATATCAAAAGAACTTAATAGCCAACTTTTAAGTTGGCCAAAACTGAACAATTGGCCAAAAAGTGAACTGGAAAATCAGTAAGAATAATGAATGCAATGAACTAAGATATTAAATGTGTTTAAATCTATGAGTTCATAATGACACTCAGAAAATAAGGCATCAATTCTAACCAAATTATAGAATTAACACAATCCCAATCAAAATCCCAACAAGCTTGATTAATGGAACATAATACAAAATTCAGAAATAGATGCACACATTGATTTTCGACAAGAACAAGTTTTTCTTTTTTAATTTTTTTTTTTAACATTTATTTTTGAGACCGAGAGAAACAGAGCATGAACAGGGGAGGGGCAGAGAGAGAGGGAGACACAGAATCTGAAACAGGCTCCAGGCTCCAAGCTGTCAGCACAGAGCCCGACTCAGGACTCGAACTCACGGACCGTGAGATCATGACCTGAGCCGAAGTCGGACACTCATCTGAGCCACCCAGGCCCCCCAAGAACAGGTTTTTCAACAAACAGTGCTAGAACAACTGTATATCCATGAAAAAAATTATCCTCAGCTCTGACCTCATACTATATACAAAAATTAACTCAAAATGGATCACACAACTAAATATAAAAGCTAAAACTATAAAAATTCTAGAAGAAAACCTAAGTGAAAATCTTTGTAATCTTGGGGTAGTCAAAGATTGCTTATACAAGACCCAGAAAGAAAAAAGCATACAAGAAAAAAATGGACCTAATAAAAATTTAAATCTTAAGAATAAAAAGGTAAGCCACAAAATGGGAGCACATATTCACAACACACACACACACACACACACACACACACACACACACACAATCTGATAGGGGTGTCTGGGTAGCTAAGTTGGCTGAGCATCCAACTCTTGATTTCTGCTCAGGTCATCATCTCACAGTCATGAGATCCAGCCCCACGTCAAGCTCTGCACTGAGCACGGAGCCTGCTTACGATCCTCTCTCTCTCTCTCTTTCCCCCTGCCCCTCTCCCCCACTCATGCACTTTCCCTCTCTCTAAAATAAAAAAAAAGAAAATAAATAAATAAAATCTGATAAAGAACTTACATCCAAAATATACAAAAAATTCCTACAATTTAATAAAACAAGCAATCTAAGTTTTAAAATAATAAGCAAGGATTCTAAACAGATACTTCAGAAAGGAAAATACTGGAATGACCAATAAGCACACGAAAAAATCATTAGTCATCAGGAAAATGCAAATTAAAATGCAAATTAACATGCTACTAGAATAGCTAAAGTGAAAAAATTCCTATCAAAATCACTAAATCATTTAAAAATTTTTGATTACATCATTTATGTTCAATTTAAGAGAAACAAGAACCATATAATGCACAACAAATCTGAGATCTTTGTAATACTGTTTTTCAAAACACCCTATTCCCTAAAGGTTCTGGAGACATGAGGCTTTGCTACATTAACTGAAGTATTCTCCAGATTCTGCCCTCTTGCTACACCATTAGAACAAGAACTTTAATATAGTAACATAGTATGATTCTGTTTTCTAATATACAGGAACTCTAGAGGCAGACTGCCTGAGTTTAAATCTTGATTTTACTTCTTTAGTGTCTAGATTTCAGTACCTTACTTATCCTGTATACCTGGACACTGGTGCTGGTCTTTGATAATCTCCCTCCCTACTTTTACTTTGCTTCTTTTAATCTGCTGTGGACATGCATGTAGAGTAAATATACTCCTGACTTTAGGGATTGTCAGATAAATACCATGATTCCGTAATACTTGTTTTAGGTCGCACATACATAAACTTGAGGTAATAATATTTAAGGCTGTTATGAGAATTAATTTAATACATGTAGAAAGCTTAGAATAGTACTTGGCACATAGCAAGTATCCAATAACTGTTAATTATTATTAATTAATAATGAAATAATGCATTGTCATTATATATTATTTAAAGAAATCCAAAACTTCAATTCAGATCATCAGTCATTTTACATATATTTTACTGACAGCATACAACCACATAACTTGACAAAGCCACCATTACATATTTAATTTAACCACAATCAGAATTAGTTACTGTCTTTCACTAGTACCATCTCTTATTTTCACACAGCAACCATGATCTGAGACTAAAATCCAAGAAGCATCACTGTTGACTAGGATTCATTTTACCTGACCTCTCACCTATATAAGAATCCAACCACTAGGGGCGCCTGGGTGGCGCAGTCGGTTAAGCGTCCGACTTCAGCCAGGTCACGATCTCGCGGTCCGTGAGTTCGAGCCCCGCGTCAGGCTCTGGGCTGATGGCTCGGAGCCTGGAGCCTGTTTCCGATTCTGTGTCTCCCTCTCTCTCTGCCCCTCCCCCGTTCATGCTCTGTCTCTCTCTGTCCCAAAAATAAATAAAAAATGTTGAAAAAAAAAAAAAAAAAAAAAAGAATCCAACCACTAGAAGAAAGGGAAAAACAAACTTTTTCCTGGAAGCATACACCTTTAAGGAAAATATCAGCAACTGTCAACCTTAGAATCTCCAAATGAATGGACTTGCCCAGATTATCAAATGATTCTGCTAAGCTAAACACACAGTAATGCACAATTTGTATAAAGCTGATTATGCTGATCATAATTTATGATGATTAACATCTCCCAACATTCAGGTTAGCCTCCCACTGAGACATACAAACAGGCTGTTAACGATCCAGATCACAAATTTAGATACATCAAGAGAACCTGTGTAATTTGGGGGTATTTGAAATGGCTGAAAGGAAACATTTCATATAAAAGAAAATAAATCATTTTCGCACCCAAATCTTTTCCTAAGAACTTTCTTTTCCAAAACAGATATAGCTCTGTACTGTAGTGAGGCTGATATACCTATATATTGCTAGTTACAGTGTAAATGTGTAAAATACTTTTGAAAGGCACCATGTAACCCCTATAGATGTGCATTCTCAAACAAAGTGATATGACTTCTAGGAAATGACCCTAGGCAGTCACTGAAGAGACGCAGAATACACAAAAAGATGTCCATGACACTAGCATCTATAAGAGCACTGACTTAAAAACAGACAATGGTTAGGTAAACTATGGCATGTTACATGTTTTCACTCATATGTGGATTCTGAGAAACTCAACAGAAGACCAGGGGTAGGGGAAAGGGGGAAAAAAAGTTACAGACAGGGAAGGAGGCAAACCATAAGAGACTCTTAAATACTGAGAACAAACTGAGGGTTGATGAGGGGTGGGGGGAGGGGAAAGTGGGTGATGGGCATTGAAGAGGGCACCTGTTGGGATAAGCAATTGGTGTTGTATGGAAACCAATTTGACAATAAATTTCAGAAAGGAAGGAAGGAAGGAAGGAAGGAAGGAAGGAAGGAAGGAAGGAAGGAAGGAAGGAAGGAAGGAAGAAAAAGAAAGAAAGAAAGAAAGAAAGAAAGAAAGAAAGAAAGAAAGAAAGAAAGAAAGAAAGAAAGAAGAAAGAAAATAATAAAAACTATGGCATGTTAACTCAAGAGACTCAGATGTTGTTATCAAAATGCTAATTGCAAAGGGGCGCCTGGGTGGCGCAGTCGGTTAAGCGTCCGACTTCAGCCAGGTCACGATCTCGCGGTCCGTGAGTTCGAGCTCCGCGTCAGGCTCTGGGCTGATGGCTCGGAGCCTGGAGCCTGTTTCCGATTCTGTGTCTCCCTCTCTCTCTGCCCCTCCCCCGTTCATGCTCTGTCTCTCTCTGTCCCAAAAATAAATTAAAAATGTTGAAAAAAAAAATGCTAATTGCAAAGACATACAAAAATGATAAACTGTACAAAAGTCAAATGAAAAACTATAATGGAGAAAACACAACCAACTTCTGGTTCCACATGTAAGGAGCTTAAAAGTTGCCACTCTGTCCTAACAAGAAGTGAAAATCTCTTCAGAGATTAAAAAATCAACAACTCTTCTTTGATCCATGAGGGAAGAACACAGGGCAAACAACTGCCCCCAAGATAAAGAGATGGAGAGGGGAATACAGGGAGTCATGGTTTATCAGAGCAAGAGATTCAACAGCAGAAACCGCCACAGAAACCAGTGCCAGGGTAGAAAACTATAAACCATAATTGACAAATTACTGGAGGCTCAGTGCATAGAAGTCTGAATGTTTAAAAACTCCACAGGAACTCCATCATAGCAACCACCCCACCCCAAAGTTTGTGAACTTTACCTCCAAGGGCTCAACTAGGTTCTCACAATAAAAATAGCAGAAATTTCATCTTGAGCATCCAACAGACGGAGAGAAAAAGGAAATAATTTGAAATATGTCAGAGTACTCCCTTCTTTTTAAGAAGGTCTGCCCTAGGTCAAACTAGTTAACCAGAGCCTACAATGACAGGGTATTATCAGTGTCTGACCTGTAAGAAGGGAAAGTACAAAATTCCAACCTTCTCTAGCCATCTTGTCCCACATAAAGGAAGTGAGGGGAGAAAAACCGACAAATACTTACGAAGTTCACAGTACAGAGGCACAGATTCACTGACAGAGACCTAACCACAGAACTATAGAATACTTTCCCATGGGGCACTTGCATGGCTCAGTCAGTTAAGCATATGACTCTTGATTTCGCCTTAGGTCATGATCTCACTGCGAATTCATGAGTTTGAGCCCCGCATCGGGATCTGCGCTGACAGTGTAGTGGGATTCTCTCTCCCTCTCTCTCTGCCTTTCCCCTGCTCACACTCTCTCTCTCAACATAAATCAATAACGTTTAAAAAAAAAAAAGATTATAGAATACTTTCCCTACTTCCACACCTTACCAACATGTTATCAAAAACCCATTCATAACTATTTCTTTCTACCCAGTACATCATGTCCAGCTATCAAGTAGAAATTACAGGGGCGCCTGGGTGGCTCAGTCAGTTGAGCATCCAACTCTTGATTCTGGCTCAGGTCATGATCCCAGAGTCATGAGATCAAGCACCACGTGAGGCTCTGCACTGAGCATGGAGCCTGCTTAAGATTCTCTCTCTCTCCCCGCCACCCCTTGCCCCTCTCCCGCACGTGTGCTCTCTCTCCAAAATTAAAAAAAAAAAAACAAAAAAAAAACCTAATTAAAGAAGTGTTTATATACAAGGCATAATAAAAGGCATAAAAACACAACTTGAAGAGACAGAGTAACAATTAGAACCAGACATGGCAGAGATACTAGAATTATCAGACTGGGAATTTCAAACAACTACGATTAATATACTAAGCAATCTTAGTACAGACCCCTTAGTATATTTAGAGAGCATGCAAGTAGAAAGCATGCAAGGACAGATGGACAACATAAATAAAGAGATGAAAATCCTAAGAAAGAACCAAAAAAAAATCCTAGAGATCAAAAACACTATAACAGTGGCACCTGAGTGGCTCAGTCAGTTAAGCATCAAACTCTTGATTTCAGCTCAGGTCATGATCTCAGAGTTGTGAGATCAAGCCCCGTGTCAGGCTCCACGCTGGGTGTGGAGCCTGCTCAAGATTCTCCCTCTCTTTCCTTCTTCTTCTACCCACCTCCCAACCCCCGCTGTGTGCATGCATGCTCTCTCTCTCTCAAAAACAACAACAAAACACTAAGAGAAATGAAGAATGCCTTTGATGGGCTTATTAGCAGCCTGAATATAACTAAGCATACATCAGAGAAATCTCCAATACTATAAAGAGAACAAAGACTGAAAAGAATAAAATAGAATATATCCAAGAACTGTGGGACAATAACAAAAGGAGTAATAAACACATAATGGAATTACCATAAGGAGAAGAAAGGAAGGAAGGAAGGAAGGAAGGAAGGAAGGAAGGAAGGAAGGAAGGAAGGAAGAAAGAAGCAAAAGAAACATGTGAAACAGAAATGACTCAATTTCCCCAAAGTAACGTCAGATACCAAAACACAGATCTAAGCTCACCCCCCCCCCCCGCCACGCGCGCGCGCGCGCACACACACACACCCACACACACACACACACACAACCCACCCTACACCTAGGCATATCATTTTCAAACTATAGAAAATCTAAGATAAAGAAAAAATCCTGAAGGAAGCCAAAGGGAGAAAAAAAACCTTACCTATACAGAAATAAAGATAAGAATTACACCTAATTTCTCAGAAACCATGCAAGCAAAAAGAGAATAGAGTAAAACACTTAAGTGTTGAGGGGAAAAGCCACCTATACACAATTCCGTACCCTGTAAATTATTCTTCAAAAGTGAAGGAGAAATAGAGACTTTCTCGGACAAACAAAAATGGAAGGAATTTGTTGACAGTAGACCTGCCTTGCAAGAAACGTTCAAAGAAGTTCCTCAAACATAGGTCAGAAACTCATATACATATACACAAAGTAAGAGTATCAAAGAAGGAATAAATGAAGGTAACATAAAAACTTTTATTTTTCGGGGTGCCTGGGTGGCTCAGTCGGTTGAGCCGCCGACTTCGGCTCAGGGCATGATCTCGCGGTCCGTGGGTTCGAGCCCCGCGACAGCTCAGAGCCTGGAGCCTGTTTCGTATTCTGTGTCTGCCTCTCTCTGACCCTCCTCCGTTCATGCTCTGTCTCTCTCTGTCTCAAAAATAAATAAGCGTTAAAAAAAAAACTTTTGGGGCGCCTGGGTGGCGCAGTCGGTTGGGCGTCCGACTTCAGCCAGGTCACGATCTCGCGGTCCGTGAGTTCGAGCCCCGCGTCAGGCTCTGGGCTGATGGCTCGGAGCCTGGAGCCTGTTTCCGATTCTGTGTCTCCCTCTCTCTCTGCCGCTCCCCCGTTCATGCTCTGTCTCTCTCTGTCCCAAAAATAAATAAGGAACGTTGAAAAAAAAAAAAAAAAAAAAAAAAAACTTTTATTTTTCTTATTCTTAATCTAACAGAAAACAGTTTCTTCAAAACGCTAATAGTAATAATGTATTTGACTATGTATGCTTACATATTTTTATATATGCTTCTATATTTGTGAAATAAATAACAACAATGATAACAAGGAATAAGAAGAATTAGCATAATTTTGTTATTATAAAGTACACACAATACTCATGAAGCATTACAGTGTTACTTGGTTTTATTTAAAACTTTTTAATTAATTTATTTTGAGAGACACACAGGCAGAGCAAGTGGGGAAGGGGCAGAGAGAGAGGGAGAGAGAGAATCCCAAGAAGGCTCTGTGCTGTCAGCACCGAGCCCAACATGGGGCTCAAACTCACAACCTGGGATCATGACCTGAGCAGAAACCAAAAGGCAATAGCTTAATCGACTGAGCCACCCAGGTGATCCATTTGTTTTATTTTAAATGTTTATTTATTGGGGCGCTTGGGTGGCTCAGTCACTTAAGTGTCCAACTTAGGCTCAGGTCATGATCTCACAGTTCCTGAGTTCAAGCCTGCTGACTGCTAAGAGCCTGGAGTCCACTTCAGATTCTGTGTCTCCCTCTCTCCTGCCCCTCCCCTACTCACACTCTGTCTCTGTCTCTCAAAAAAATTAAATTAAATGTTTATTTTTGAGTGAGCGAGCACGCACACACAAGCAGGGGAGGAACAGAGGGAGAGAGGGAGAGGGGGACAGAGGGACAGAGAGAGAGAGGGAGGGAGAGAGACAGAGAGAGAAAGAGAGAGAGAGAGAGAAAGAGAGAGAGAGAGAGGGACCCAAGCAAGCTCCATGCTCAGCTCAAAGCCAGAGTCAAGGCTCAATCTCAGGACCTTGAGATCACAACAGCAATATCAAGACCTGAACCAATATCAAGAGCCGGACGTTCAACCAACTGAGCCACCCAGGTGCCCACATTACAGTGTTATTTGAAAATGGACTTGTTTTAGTTGTAAATGTATATGGCAAACTCCAGAGCAATCACTGAAAACTGTAAAAAAAAAAAAACAAAAAAAAACGGGGGGAGGGGGGAGCACCTGGGTGGCTCAGTCAGTTGAGCATCTATCTGACTCTTGATTTCAGTTCAGGTCATGATCCCAGGGTCATGGGATCAAGACCCACCTTACTGAGTTCACTGGTGCCTACTTGAGATTCTCTCTCCTTCTCCCTCTGCCCTCTCCTCTGCTCACGCTCTCTCTGTCTCTCTCTCTAAAACAAATAAATAAAAATATAAAAAAAGAAAATAACTGAAATGTTAAGGAGAGAAAATTGAATAAGATGCTCAGTTAAAACCACAAAAGGCAGAAACAAAGTAGAAGACAAAAATGGGAATGAAGAAGAGGAGCAAATACAGAAAACAGTAACAAATAAGACAGACCTTAATCCAGCTACAAAATAATCACATGGGGATGTCTAGCTGGCTCAACTGGAGGAACATGTGACTCTTGATCTAGGGGTTGAGTTCAAGCCTCACACTGGGTGTAGAGATTACTTAAATAAGTAAAATTTTTTTAAATAATCAATTAATCACCTTGAATGCCAAGGACTAAATGTACGAACTAAAAGAGATTGTCAGAGTGGATCAAAAAGCAACTGCAAACTACGTTATCTACAAGTAACCCGCTTTTTTTTTTAAAGATTTTAAGTAATCTCCACACCAAATGTGGGGCTCAAACTCACAACCTCAAGATCGAGAGTCACATGCTCCACTGACTGAACAGTGGCCAAAAAAACCCACTTTAAATATAAAGACAGCTAGAGATTAAAAGTGAATAGATGGTACAGCATAGGGAATATAGTCAATAATATTGTAATAATGTTGTATGGTAACAGATGGTGACTACACTTATTGCAATAAGCACTGAGTGATGTAAAGAATTATTGAATCAATATGTAACACACTTAAAACTAATATAACATTGTATGTTTATTATACTTCAATAAACAAAACAAACAACAAAATGAAGCATAAAAATCATATGATCATCTCAAAAGAGGCAGAAAAAGCACTTGACAAAATTCAATACCCATTCATGATAAAAACTCACAACAAAGTGAGTTTAGAGAAAAAATATCTCAACATAATAAAAATAACAAATTAAGAAAAACCATATGTGAAAAAGTAAATGGAAAAATTTACCATAATAACACTAATCAAAAGAAAATAGGAGTAATTACATTAACTTCAGTAAGAGCAGACTTCAGAGCAAGGAAAAGTTATCAGGTATAAGAAGGGTATTACATAGTGATAAAGAGGTTAATTCTTCAGGACAACATAACAATCCTCAACATGTAAATGCCTAACAATAATGTCACTATGTGAGGCAAAAACTGATAGAACTGCAAGGAGAAATACAGGAATCCACTATCGTATTTTTTTTTTCAACGTTTTTTTTTTTCAACTTTTTTTTTTTTTTTTTTTTTTGGGGGGGGGACAGAGAGAGACAGAGCATGAACGGGGGAGGGGCAGAGAGAGAGGGAGACACAGAATCGGAAACAGGCTCCAGGCTCCGAGCCATCAGCCCAGAGCCCGACGCGGGGCTCGAACTCACGGACCGCGAGATCGTGACCTGGCTGAAGTCGGACGCTTAACCGACTGCGCCACCCAGGCGCCCCATCATATTTTAAAACTTCAACATCCCTCTATCAGAAATGGACTGATTCAGCAGGCAGAAAAGCAGGAAGGATATAATTGAACTTAACACCATTGGACATAATTGAGCCTATAGATTATTTCAACCAATAATAAGAATATATACACCCTTTTCAAGCTCACATATTTCTGAGCCATAAAACATACCTTAACAAATTTAAATAAAAATCAGGCAACATCTGCTCTCAGATTACAATGAAATTAAACTACATATCTCTAACAGAAATATAACTAGAAAATCTAAAAACTCATGGAGATTAAACAACACACTTTTGAGTGTGTGTGTGTGTGTGTGTGTGTGAGAGAGAGAGAGAGAGAGAGAGAGAGAGGGAGAACATGAGCAGAGGAGGGGCAGAGAGAGGAAGAGAGAGAGAATCCCAAGCAGACTCCGCACTGTGGCTCAACAGATTAAGCATCAAACTTCGGCTCAGGTCACAATCTCACTATTTGTGAGTTCGAGCCCGGCATTGGGCTCTGCACTAACAGTGTGGAGCTTGCTTGGGATTCTCTCTCTCTCTATCCCTTTCTCCCTGCTTCTACCCAACCCTCTCTGTCTCAAAATAAATAAACAAACTTAAAAAACACACACAATGAGATACTACTATACACCTATTAGAATGACCAAATTCTGGAATGCTGAAAACACCAAATGCTGGTAAGGGTATGGAGCAATAGGAACTCTCATTCACTGATCATGGGAATGCAAAATGGTACAGCCACTCTGGAAGACAGTTTGGCGATTTCTTACAAAACTAAACATACTCTTACTATACAATCCAACAATCAGACTCCTTGGTTATTTACCCAGAAGAGATGAACATAAATGCACACAGATATTTATAGAAGCTTTATTCTTAATTGTTAAAACTTGGAAGCAATCAAAATGACCTTCAGTAGGTGAATGAATAAACAATGCTATATTCAGACAATGAAATATTATTCAGCAAATAAAAAGAAATGATCTACCAAAGCATGAAAAGACACAGAAGAACCTTAAATGTGTATTACTAAGTGAAAGAAGCCAACCTGAAAAGACTTCATACTGTATGAAGGCTTATATGACATTCTGGAAAAGGCAAAACTATGGAGACAGTAAAATGACCAGTGACTCCAAGAGACTGGCAGCAGGAGGAATGAATAGGGAGGGCACAAAGGATTTTTAGGGCAGTGAAAATGTATGATATCATGACAGATACATGTCATTACATATTTGTCAAAATTCACAGAATGTACAACACCAAAAGTGAACCCAAGGTAAACTATGGACTTCAGGTGATTATAATATGTCAAAGTATGTTCATCAATTGTAACGCTTCCCTCTGATGGAGGCAGCTATACATGCATGAGATCAAGGGGTAAATGGAAAATCACTGTACCTGCCCCTCAATTTGCTGTGAACCTAACACTGCTCTAAAAAAATAGTCTTAATAAAACAAAATTGAGAATTTTCAAAAACTGATAAAAGACTACAAATCACAGATCCAAAAAGAATATTTAAAAAATATATATTCCAGGAGTGCCTGGGTGGCTCAGTCAGTTAAGTATCCAACTCTTGATCTCAGCTCAGGTTTTGA
Organism: Neofelis nebulosa; assembly: GCF_028018385.1. Classification (NCBI taxonomy): domain Eukaryota; kingdom Metazoa; phylum Chordata; class Mammalia; order Carnivora; family Felidae; genus Neofelis; species Neofelis nebulosa. The sequence continues at coordinate 66,478,562 of NC_080782.1, forward strand.
TCTCAGGGTTGTGAGTTCAAGCCCCACATTGGGCTGCGTGCTGGGCGTGAAGCCTACACACACACTACATTGAAGGCAGTCACCAAAAAAAAAAAAAAAAAAAAACCAGGTTACGTACAAAAGAACAAAGGTAAGAATTCTCATCACCTTCTCACCAAAACCCTGCAGCCAGAAGACAACACAGTGCCATTCTGAAAATGCTGGAAAAAAAAATAAGTGTCAAACCACAATTCTATAAACAAGGGAAACATTCTTCAAAAATGAATAAGATTCAATATACACTTTCAGTAACAGGGAGAAATAGGCAGAACATCAACAAGGAAATAGAAAATTTAAACAAAACTATAACCCAACTAGACCAAACAAAGATCTATTTAACACTCCAGCCAACTAGGCCAAACAGGTATCTACAGAACACTACTCCCCCTGATGGCAGAGTATCCATTTTCCTTAAGTGTATATAGAATATTTTCCATACATCATATGATAGCAATAGAACAGGCCTCAATAAATATACAAGGATAAAAAACATACAAAGTATGTTTTCCAACTACAGTGAGTGAAATTAGTGATAACAGAAAGAAGAAATCTGGGAAACTGACAAATACACAGAATAAAACAAAACACCCTAAACTAACCAATGGGTCAAAGAAGAAACCAAAAAGGTAGTAGAAAATATTTTGGGGGGCACACAGCTGGCTCAGGTAGTAGAGCATATGACTTTTTTTCCTCTTTATTTATTTATTTTGAGAGACTGAGCAAGTGCACACATGCAAGAGCAAGGGAGAGGCAGAGAGAGAGAGGGAGAGACGATCCCAAGCAGGCTCTACACTGTCAGCGCAAAGCCTGATGCGGGGTTTGATCTCACAAACCATGAGATCATGATCTGAGACGAATCAAGAGTTAGAATCAACTGAATGAGCCACCCAGGCACCCAGCAACTCTTGATCTCAGGGTTGTGGGTTCGAACCCCACATTGGGTATAGAGATTATTTAAAAATAAAATCTCTTAAAAAAAAAAAGAAAATACTTTGAGATGAATGAAAATAAAGTATGTCTTCAAAACTTATAGAATGCAGCTAAAGGAGTACTTAGGAAATTTACAGCTGTCTAATGCCTATATTAAAAAAGAAAGATCTTGAATCAATAACCTAAACTTCTACCTTAAGACCCAGGGGAAAAAAAGAGAAAACTAAACCTAAAAGAATACAGAAGAAATCAATAGAAAATAGAAAAACAGGAAGGTTGATAAAAAGAATAATTTTTGAAAACAACAAAATTGACAAACTTTGAGTTAGATTGAGCAGGGGAGGAAAAAAGAAGACTCAAACAACTAAAAGCAGGACTGACAGTGGAGACATTCCTAACAATCTTAAAAACATAAAAATAAAAAGGACTATAATGGAATACTATGAGAAAAACTGTACATCAATAAATTTGCTAACTTAGAGGAAACACAAATTCCTAAGACAAACTACCAAAACTGACTCAAGAAGTTACAGAAAAAACCTGAATAAAACTACAATAGGTAAGAGACTGAATCGGTAATCAAAACCTATCCACAAAAAAAGGCCCAGGTCCAGATGGCTTCACTGGTGAATTCTGCCAGTTAAAGAAAAATTAACACCAACTCTTCCAAAAATTAAAGGAGAAACCAAAATGCAACTCATTCCCTGAGGCCAATATTAGCCTCACACCAAATCCACACAAACACATGACCAGAAAACTACAGACTGGTATCTCTTACGAAATGTAGATGCAATAAATTCTCATCATAATACCAGCAAAACAAATCCAGCATCATATAAAAGTATTCTACACCATGACAAAGGAGACTTTATCCAAGGAATGCAAAGTTAGTTTAACGTAAGAAAATCAATTAGTATACCAAATCAACAAAGTTTTTAAAACATAAAACCCATGGGAATGCAAACTGGTGCAGCCACTCTGGAAAACAGTATGGAGGTTTCTCAAAAAATTAAAAATAGAACTACCCTATGACCCAGCAATTGCACTAGTAGGTATTTATCCAGGGATACAGGTATGCTATTCCGATGGGGCACATGCACCCCAATGTTTACGGCAGCGCTATCAACAATAGCCACAGTATGGAAAGAGCCCAAATGTCCATCGATGGATGAATGATAAAGGTGCTGTATATATATATACACACACACAATGGAGTATTACTCGGCAATCAAAAAGAATGAAATCTTGCCATTTGCAACTACATGGATGCAACTAGAGGGTATTATGCTAAGTGAAATTAGTCAGAGAAAGACAAATATCATACGACTTCATTCATATGAGGAATTTAAGATACAAAACAGATGAACGTAAGGGAAGGGAAGCAAAACTAATATAAAAACAGGGAGGGGGACAAAACACAACAGACTCTTAAATATGGAGAACCAACAGAGGGTTGCTGGAGGGGTTGTGGGAGGGAGGATGGGCTAAATGGGTAAGGGGCATTAAGGAATCTACTCCTGAAATCATTGTTGCACTATATGCTAACTTGGATGTAAATTAAAAAAAAAAAAAAGGGCAGGAAAAAAAAAAGATAAAACCCAAATAATCATTTTAACAGACACAGAAAAAACATTTGACAAAATTCAACACCTCTTTCATGATAAAAACATTTTTTAATTTTTTTAATTTTTAAATTTTTACATAGTATGTTTTATGTGACTTTTATACTTAAAAAATTTAATGAGCAAAGGATATGAAGACTTTTCTCCAAAGAAAATGTACAAATGGCCAACAAACACATGAAGAGATGATCGACATCATTAGTCATTAGAGAAATGTAAATCAAAAACCACAATGAGATCATTTCATACCCACTGGGGTGTCTATAATTTAAAAAATAAATAAAAAGGAAAAGAAGTGTTGGCAAGTATGTGAAGGAATTAGAACACTCATACAATACAAGGAGGTACTGTATGATGAATGAATTTTATGGTACAGGAGTTATATCTCAATAAAGTAGTTACCATAAAAATGAAGAAATAAAGACTTTCTCAAACAAAAGCAGAGAATTGATTGGCAACCAGTCTACATTACAAAAAGTGATTAAAAAAAAAAAGCTTTCCAGCAGAAAGAAAATGAAACTGCACAGAAATTGGGATCTACACAAAGAAATAAACAGCCCTTGAGATAGCACAAATAAACGAAAGTATGGAATTCTTTACTTTTTATTTCCATTACTCTACAAGATAATTAACTATCTAAAACAAAGTATCATCATATTGTGTGTTATATGCAAAACTAAAATGTATGGCAAAAATAACACAAAGTAGGGTAGACAAAAACTGGGAATGTACTGTAGTCTACACTACACATGAAACAACATAACATTATTTGAAGGTGACTGTAATTAAATGTATGTACTATAGACTCTAGCGCAACCACTAAATTTTTTTTGAAAGAGAGAGTGCAAGCAGGGGAGAGGAGCAAAGGGGCAGAGAAAGAGAAAGCGAAAAAGAGAGAAAGTCTCAAGCAAGCTCCATGCCAGCACAAAGCCCAATGTGGAGCTCGTTCCCACGACCCTAGGATCACTACCCAAGCAGAAATCAAGAGTCAGATGCTCAACCAACTGAGCCACCCAAGTGCCTCAACCACTAAGTATTTTTTAAAAGAGATATAAAAAAAAAAAAAAACAGTAGTAGAAATAAAATGGAACCAAATACAAAAAAAAAAAAAAAAAAAGTTCAGTTAAGCATCTGACTTCAGCTCAGGTTATAATCTCACAGTTCCTGAATTCAAACCCTACACTGGGCTCTGTGTTGACAACTCAGAGCTTAGAGCGTGCTTCAGATTCTGTGTGTGTGTGTGTGTGTGTGTGTGTGTGTGTGTGTGTGTGTGTCTGCCCCTCCCCTGCTCATGCTCTGTCACTCTCTCTCTCAAAAATAGACATCAAAAATTTTTTTTTCATAAAAACAAAGAAAAAGAAAAAAGACAAAGAACAGCTGGAACAAATGGCTCTCAAATGACAGACTTTAATTCAGTAACATCAATAATTACATTAAATGTAAATGTGAAAGACAATTAAAAAACAGGGGGCGCCTGGGTGGCTCAGTCAGTTAAGCATCCGACTGGCTCAGGTCATGATCTCATGGTTCATGGTTCGAGCCCCACGTTCAGCTCTGTGCTGACAGCTCCAAGCCTGGAGCCTGCTTCCGATTCTCTGTTTCCCTCTCTCTCTGGCCCTCCCCTGCTCATGCTCTGTCTCACTCTCTCTCTCAAAAATAAATAAACATTAAAAAAAAAAAAAAAAAGACAACTAAAAGACAAAAGTTGTCAAAATACATTAAAAAGATAAAAAGGATTGTCAGACCAGATAAAAAAACATAACACAACCAAATAAAAAAATAAAACCCAATTTGATTGTAAAGATCCAGAATAACCAAACAGGCAACTATCAACAGTCCACCAATGATGACATAAATTTAACTATCAATTGATAAAGATTATCACATCCCAAAAAATAACTATTATCAATTTTCAATACTGAAAATAACTTGAGTACATTCAACAGATCTAACCTAGTGACAAGCTACCTCTAGACATAATGGAATGATTTCACAACAATGAACTGTGTGTGGTCAATTTTACAAGGCTAAGAATTCTACCTTAAATCACTGAAATTCAAATTAACAGTGAAATAAAGCCTTGTTTATTTTCAATCAACCTTTGTAATAATTTCAACTAGTTTTCATATCTTTAGAAAAATTCACTGAAATGAACACTTCACATCACATTAAAATGACAAAAATAATAATGAAGTAACTTTACAAAGCAAAATCTACAACGAAAAAATTTTTGTGATACTGTGACCTACACTAATAAATATATGTTTGACCTTTGTTCCCTGGCACAGCGCTCCTAAAACCCTTGGAATTTCCTGAGTGAAAAGAACAATAAAGGCATCTTCTGTTATTCATAACAATCCCTTTCAACCATACCTGAGTTTATGTTAATGCATTTACTTTGGGAAAGCCTCTCAGGATGCAGGAACCAACCAGGGGATTAGAGGACTGAAACTTTCATCCCTGTCCCCTAGCCTTGAGAGAAGGGAGAGGGGCTGGCTGGAGGCTGAACCAATCAGCAAAGGCCAATTATTTAATCACTCATGCCTGCATAATGAAGCTTCCATAAAAATCTGTAAACTACAGGGTCTGGAGAGCTTCTAGGTTAGTGAAGATACTGGAAAGGTGACACACCTGGAAAGGACGTGCAAGCTCTGCAGCCCTTCCCTCATATCTTGCCCTATACACCTCTGCCATCTACCTGTTCCTGCACTACATCCCTTATAATAAACCAGTCATCTGATAGGTAAACAGTTTCGCTGAGTACTGTGAGCCATTCTAGCAAATTAATCAAACCCGAGGAGGGGGTCAAATGAACCACTTTATAGCCAGTCAGGCATATGCATAGGTAACGACATGGACTTGCAGTTGCCATCAAAAGTGAAGGCAGACCTGTGGGATCTGACACTATCTCCAGGCAGGCAGTGTCAGAATTGGTTAAACTGGGATACCAGACAGGGTCTGACTGAGAACTAGAGAACTGTTTGGTGTGGGGGAAAACCCCCAACACGTGTGATGACCACAGTGAAGTGTTAAGAGTAGAGAAGACACAGAAGAATTTCTCCCTTACAATTTTAATGAATGTTAACAGGAAAGCCCACAGGCCCAAAATGCCATCACTTGTGCCAGGCCAAGTCACCAAACTGGGGCTTAATATCTAATCTAACTGTAGTTTCAACTTCCCCCATTAATGTAAGTCTTAACCTGTAAATCAGGAATATTCTGATTAAGTACCAATGAGATAATCTATCACATAAACTCTCTCCATCCCCCAAAGGAAAATGACATAATCTACCTAATTAGACCCCTGTCCTTCCCAGTAAGAGAAAGTGATCTTGCCTGAAACAATCCTTTTTTTTTTTTTTTGCTATTAATTTTCTTGCCCCACCCTCCTTCCTATAAAAAGCTTCCATTTCAAACAGCTCCTCAGAGCATCCCTCTACTTGCCAGATGGAATGTTGCCTGATTCATGAATCATTTAATAAGCCAATCAGATCTTCAAATTTACTTGGTTGAATTTTGTTTAACATGATAAAAATAGTACCATTATAATAGGTACCATTATTTGAGCCACTGTTATATCTGTATTTTATTGGTAAGAAAAAACAGCTAGAAAAAAAAAGAAAGAAAGAAAACAGAGGTAGTCTGAAAGTACTAATTTGCCTAAAGACTATATACTAAGGGCTGAAACAAGGATTCAAATCCAAGTATGCCTAACTCTGAAGTTCACATTTTTAATTTGAACCCTCTACGCATAAGTCAACTGTGTAAGCTATAGGTAACAGTGAATCCTAAAAATTTCAAAAGAATCCAGAATAAATAGGCACATACATCCTTAATCTGACAAACCTCTTCCTAATGAAGAAACTAGTATCAATTCTATGCTGCAATTTTCAAAGTATTCTCAACACAAAAATGAAAACATACGTGCAATTTTTCTTTTAGCCAAACACTTTGTTCTATTTGACTGTTTTGTCTTCATTTTCTGCAATCCATTCTCTTCCTTTGGTTCCTGTTGCAAAATAAGAAATATCATCAGAATGGCTACGATTACAAGTAGTACTCTTTCCACATCTTCTACAACTAATAGAGGCCAATGAACCTCTGCAGAATCAGTGGCTATTGTAAATGTTCACAGAAAACATCAGAAATAGATCCCTTATGGTACAAAAAAGAAAACATGTAAATCTGAAACAAAAATCATAAAAACTGAAAGACATAATATATTGACACTATCATGTGTCAAATGGACACTCATGTAAATATCTGCATAACACCATTAAACATGCACTAAAGTACAGGGAAAGTTTGATTCAGATTTAAAAATGAGTATGATTAAAGTCAGTGTGTACTCATTTATTTTAAATTAGTACCTAAAAACCAACAGAGCAGGGCACCTGGGTGGCTCAGTTGGTTAAGTAAAACTCTTGGTTTGAACTCATGTCATAATTTCAGTTTGTGGCTTCGAGCCCCAAGTCAGGCTCCAGGCTGGCAGTGCAAAGCTTGCTTAGGATTCTCTTTCTCTCTCCTCCTCTCTCTGACCCTCCCGTCTACTCACACACTCTGTCTCTCAAAATAAACAGATAAACTAAAAAAAAAAAAAAAAAAAAAGCAATAGAGCTGGGGAAAACTATGTTACATAATTATTAAGAAAAGTACTAATTTTCTTTATATATAAAGAGCTCTTACAATCAACAAAAAGACCAATACTTAACCTCCTCCCTTACTTTTTTAAAAATTTTTTTTGTGGGGCGCCTGGGTGGCTCAGTCAGTTAAGCATCCAACTTCGGCTCAGGTCACGATCTCACGGTCCATGAGTTCGAGGCCCGCATCAGGCTCTGGGTTGACAGTTCAGAGCCTGGAGCCTGCTTCTGATTCTGTGTCTCCCTCCCTCTCTGCCCCTCCCCCGTTCATGCTCTGTCTCTCTCTGTCTCAAAAATAAATAAACGTTAAAAAAAAAAAACCTAAAAAAAAAAAAACAGTAATAAATAAATAAATAAATAAAATAAAATTTTTTTTGTTTATTTTTGAGAGGAAGAGGGGCAGAGAGAGAGGGAGACACAGAATCTGAAGCAGGCTCCAGGCTCTGAGCTGTCAGCACAGAGCCCGACGCAGAACTTGAACCCACAAACTGAGATCATGACCTCAGCTGAAGTCAGACTCCTAACTAACTGAGCCACCCAGGAGCCCCTCCTCCCTTACTTTTAAACATAGGGAACAAACAGAGGGTTGCTGGAGGGGTTTTGGGAGGGGGGATAGGCTAAGTGAGTAAGGAGCATTAAGGAATCTACTCCTGAAATCACTGTTGTACTATATGCTAACTAACTTGGATGTAAATTTAAAGATAAAAAATAAATAAAAAATAACCTCTGCCTTTAGCAAAACACATAATATAACTCATAAGGAAAAATACACAAGGGGCTCGTAAGTATATGAAAAGATGCTTGACCTCACTTTGAACATCTAAATCAAAATAATTACATACTTTTTTAAACCTATATTAATAGTAAAAGAAAATGTGTTATACATCACTTTATGTGGGGAAACAGGTACTCTTATGCTAGATGGGATAAGATGGGTGGAATATGGTTAGAAGGTAAATTGGCAATAACCTCTGAAATCATAAATGTACAAACTCTTTGTCCACCAATATACTTCTAGCAATTTATACTACAGATACACTCACACATAAGCACAAAGATGTGTGCACAATAATGCTGAGAGTAGAATATTCTGTCACTGTAAAACCTGAATCAATGCTACTGAAAACATGATCTACAGATGAGCACACTCCTTGTTACTGCTCTAACAAAATAAGCATAGAAAATGAGAATATGCACTTAGAAACTTACAGCAATCTGACACTGCCAAAATATCCAAGCACATGATGAGTGGATTTCCATTTGCAGAAGGACCATGTTATATGCGGTATGTTAAATTTATTCAGTAAAATCCAAAATATTATAAATATGTGAGAAAATGCAAACATTAATTTAATAACATTATCACTTTAAGTTTTAATCAAGCCTGTTTTAATTATACTTTAATACGATTAAATGAAAGAAATAAAGCTCACATTATGTTCAAAATATATTATTCTTTTTTATTAGAAAGAGAGAGAGAACATGAATGCGGGAGGGGGGGAAGGGGCAGAGGGAGACAGAATCTTAAGCAGACTCCACGCTCAGCACAGAGCCTGACACAGGGCTCGATCCCACAACCCTGGGATCATGACCTGAGCCAAAATCAAGAGTCAGACACTCAGCCAACTGAGCATCTCCCATACCATCAATAATCTTATTGACTAATTATTTTTAATCTTAATTAGATTTAAAAACAAGCTTCACTGACTTCTGTCATCAAAAAACCCCAAATCTTTCTGAATGCAGCAGTAGCAGTAAAATAAAGTGATTGTGAGGAGACAAAGGGCAAAACTTTCATTCTAGTTTTAGTCAGAAATATGATCCTTCACATACTAAGTTTGGTTTTGTACCCACAACTGATGGTGAAGTAAGATGATCAGAGCATCTTGGGCACCTGGGTGGCTCAGTCATTAAGCTTCTGACGTCGGCTCAGATCATGATCTCACGGTTCATGAATTTGAGTCCCACATCACGTAAGCTTGAGCCCTGCTGAATTCAGGTGAGCTCAAGCCCACTTCGGGTGCGCTCAAGTCCTGCTTCAGGTGAGTACAAACCCCGCACTGGGTGAGCACGAGCCCCCCCAAATTTTTTTTTTATAAATTCAGAGGTGCCTGAGTGGCTTAGTCAGTTAAGCTTCTGACTTGGTTCAGGTCATGATCTCACAGGTCAAGAGACTGAGCCCCATGACAGGCCCTGTGCTGACAAAGTGGAGCCTGCTTGGGATTCTCTCTCTCTGCCCCTTCCCTGCTTACATGCGCACATGCACACAGTCTCTCTCTCTCAAAATAAATAAATAAACATTTAAGAAAAAAAAGAAGAAAAGGGCATCTAGGTGGCTCAGTCGGTTGAGCATTCGATTCTGCATTTCAGCTCAGGTTATGATTTCACGGTTCGGAAGAATGAGTCTTGCATCAGGCTCAGTGCTGGCAACGTGGAGTCTGCTTGGGATTCTCTCTCTGCCTCTCCCCTGCTTGTGCTCTCTCTCTTTCTCTCTAAAAATGAATGAATAAACTTGAAGAAAAAAAATTTTAAAGACACTTAATGTCTAAAACAAACAAAAAAAACTTTCCTAAATGCCAAAAAATATGCCAAAACAAAGAGCCAAAACAGCAAAGAATGTAAAATAGATATAGAGAATATAAGATAATCTAATAAAACACAATTCAAGATTACATACAAAGACAGAACTATAATAAAGTGATCCAGAATGGCTGAAAATGAAAAAATTTTAAAACAATGGAAATCATCTAAATCTGAATTTCTCCACAAATCCTCCAGAAAAACCACAAGACCACAAAGGCAAGAAAAAAACGCCAACTATGACCAGTGTCTTCAGCATTATTATGAGACAGAACAAACCACAAACATCATATAAGCAGCAAGCAATAAATAAAAAATAAATTCCAACAGAACATCCATTGCTGCTGCAACCCTGTGGGTGCACAAAATAGAGGAAGGAGACACTTAAGAGACTCCATGAAAAAGAAGAACTTAAAGCACAGAAAACATTACCCTGATTAGACAGTCTAACACTAAGGCCAAACACTAAGCAAAGGTCCAAGATATGGTACTTCACATAATTAGCTACAATAAAGTGCTTAAAGGTGAGAAGAACCAAAAGTGGCAACCACAGGGATGCAGTGTTACTGGAAGGGAGGGAGATAAACCGGGAAGAACTGCTGCCCTCTGAGTCATAGAAAGAAAACAAAGGAAGGAGAAACAAAAAGGAAGACTCCTGAAGAAAAAAGGAAAAAAAAAGGACATGTCAATCTATCTTCCCCACCCTAACAATTCACTAATATCAACAGTATATTCCATAAAAGAAATTACACTTCACTAAAGATACAAAGGGGAACTTTTAAAGTAGGACATCTGCCCAGTAAATGACAGAAGTAAAAAAAGAAATTCCAAACTAAGCAAATGTAAACCAAAAAGAAAATGCAAAAAAACCTATTTCAGCTTATGAACATTATTATCCCCCCTACTAAACACCACCATAGAAAAGAAAATACAATGTTCCAATAGATTACAAAGAAGCATCCAGAAATTAAGAAAAACAGAATCTGGGGCACCTGGGTGGCATAGTTAAGCATCCAACTCTTGATTTTGGCTCAGGTCATGATTTCACAGTCATGGCATCAAGCCCTGCATTAGGCTCTGCACTAAGCATGGAGCCTGCTTAAGATTCTCTTCTCCCTCTACCCCTCTCCCCTGCTTGTGCTCTGTATCAAGAAAGAAAAGAAAAGAAAAAAGAAAAGGAAAAAAAAAGAAAAACAGAATCAGAATCTAAAAACACAAACCGTAACCAGACAAAAATAAAAACCAAATGAAATCAAAGTTGGTAAAACTCAGGAAAGAAACTGAAGACAGACAAAACCATCTCAAAAAAAGAAAACTGAATTACTGCGTCTCCAAAGGTAAACAGATTCAAGTTTAAAGATGCTCATTAAAGAAATGTAAGAAAGTAAGAGAATGAAAAAAATAACCTGCAGGATATATTGTTCAGAGAAAAAATCAAAATGCAAATATGTATACTACATTTCACATATAAAAAACTAATATTAAGAAAACATGTGTGGGCTTAATTTTCTTTAAAGCAACATCAACAAGAATTAACAAGTAATAAAACTGATTATCAACAGGGAAAGGGATATGGAATAGGTAAATACAGGATAGAGAGCAATGTGATTTAAGTATACCTTTCTCTGCAGATTTGATGTGTCCAACAGGGCAAACATTCTACATATGCAAAAATTAAAGAAGGATGGGGAGAAAACTCAAAATCAATGCAAAAAAATCTAAAAGATAGTAAATTTTTAAAAAAATTTTTTAATGTTTATTTTTGACAGAGAGACAGAGCATGAGTGGGGGAGGGGCAGAGAGAGAGGGAGACACAGAATCCGAAGCAGGCACCAGGCTCTGAGCTGTCAGCACAGAGCCCGACGCGGGGCTCGAACTCACAGACCGCAAGATCATGACCTGAGCCAAAGTCGGACGCTCATCCAACTGAGCCACCCAGGTGCCCCGAAAGATGGTAAATTTTAAAGTACCTCAATAACTTTATTAAATATTAATGGTTCTAAAACAACACTTTTAAAAACAATGTCAGTTTATATAAAAATACAAAGGCAAAACTGTGCTGTACAAGAAACCCAATCAAAGGACACGGGTGACTCAGTTGGTTAAGCATCCAACTCCTGATTGTGGCTCAGGTCATGATCTCAGGGTTGGTGAGATTGAACCCTGTGTGAAGGATTCTCTCCCTCTCTCTCTCTCAAAAATAAATAAATAAAGCTTAAAAAAAAACAGAAACGCAATCAAAATATAAAAACATAGGTTAAAAGTTAAAACACCAACATATGGTGTTAGGAAAACTGGATACCCATATGCAAATGAAGAAAGCTGGACCCCTATCTTCTTTTTTCTTTCTTTCGGTGAGTGTGTGTGTGTTATTACCTGCTTTTTTTTTTTTTTAAACCCAAGTTAGTTAACATACAGTGTAATAATGATTTCAGGAATAGAATTTAGTGATTCATCACTTACATATAACACCCAGTGCTCATCCCAACAAGTGCCCTCCTTAATGCCTATCACCCATTTAGCCCATCCCCTCACCCAACACCCTGCCAACAACCTCAGTTTGTTCTCCGTATTTAAGAGTCTCTTATGGTTTGTCTCCTGTTTTTATCTTATTTTTGCTTCCCTTAACCTATGTTCATCTGTTTTGTTTCTTAAATTCCACATGTGAGTGAAATCATATATTTATCTTTCTCTGACTTCTTTTGCTTAGCATAATACACTCTAGTTCATATTGCTGCAAATGGCAAGATTTCATTCTTTTTGATCGCCAAGTAATATTCCATTATATATACATATGTCACATCTTCTTTATCCATTCATCTGTCGATAGACATTTGGGCACTTTCTACACTTTAGCTATTGCAGACAGTGCTGCTATAAACATTGGGGTGCATGTGCCCCTACGAAACAGCACTCCTGTGCCCTCTAGATAAATACCTAGTAGTACAATTTATCTACAATTACAATTACTACTACGATTTAGTAGTACATAGGGTATTTCTATTTTTAACTTCTTGAGGAACCTCCATACTGTTTTTCAGAGTGGCTGCACCAGTTTGCACTCTCACCAACAGCGTAAAAGAGATCCTTTTTCTCCGCATCCCTGCCAACATCTGTTGTTGCCTGAGTTGTTAATGTTAGCCATTCTGATTGGTGTGAGGTGGTATCTCATTGCAGTTTTGATTTGTATTTCCCTGATGATGAGTGATGTTGAGCATTTTTTCACATGTCTGTTAGCCATCTGGATGTCTTCTTCGGGAAAGTGTCTATTCATGTCTTTTGCCCATTTCTTTGCTGGATTATTTGTTTTTTGGGCATTGTGTTTGAGAAGTTCTTTATAGATTTTAGATACTAACCCTTTATCAGATAAGTCATTCGCAAGTACCTTCTCCCATTTGGTTGGCTGCCTTTTAGTTTTGCTGACTGTTTCCTCCGCTGTGCAGAAGTTTTTTATTTTGATGAGGTCCCAGTAGTTCATTTTTTCTTTTGTTTCCATTGCCTCCAGAGATGTGCTGAGTAAGAAGTTACTGCAGCCGAAGTCAAAGAAGTTTTTGCCTGCTTTCTCCTCAAGGGTTTTGATGGCTTCCTGTCTTACGTTTAGATCTTTCATCCATTTTGAGTTTATTTTTGTATATGGTGTAAGAAAGTGGTCCAGGTTCATTCTTCTACGTGTTGCTGTCCAGTTTTCCTAACACCTTTTGCTGAAGAGACTTTTTTCCATTGGATATTCTTTCCTGCTTTGTCAAAGATTAGTTGGTCATATGTTTGTGGTCCATTTCCGGGTTCTCTATTCTGTTCCATTGATCTATATGTCTGTTTTTGTGCCAGTACCATACTGTCTTGATGTTTATAGCTTTATAATACAGCTTTAAGTCCAGGACTGTGATGCCTCCAGCTTTAGTTTTCTTTTTCAATATTATTTTGGCTACTCAGGGTCTTTTCTGATTCCATACAAATTTTAGAATTGTTTGTTCTAGCTCTGTAAAGAATGCTGGTGTTATTTTGAATTCAGCTGCAAGTCATAAAATCAGTGTACAGAAATCAGTTGCATTTCTATACACCAATAATAAAGCAGCAGAAAGAGAAATAAAGGAATCAATGCCATTTACCATTGCACCAAAAATCATAAAATACATAGGAATAAATTTAACCAAAGAGGTGAAAAATCTATACACTGAAAACTACAGAAAGCTTATGAAAGGAATTGCAGAAGACTCACAAAAAATGGAAAAACATTCCATGTTCATGGATTGGAAGAACAAATACTGTTAAAATGTCAATAGTACCCAAAGCAATCTACATATTCAAAGCTGGATCCCTATCTCACATCATATACAAAAGCTAACACAAAGTGGATAAAAGACCTAAATGTAAAAGCTACAATATTAAAACTCTTAGAAGAATAGTGGGGAGAGCTTCATAACACTTGATTTGGTAATGATAACCTGGATATGACACCAAAAGCACAAGCAACAAAAGAAAAAACAGACCAGGGCGCCTGGGTGGCTCAGTCGGTTGGGCGTCCGACTTCAGCCCAGGTCACGATCTCGCGGTCCGTGGGTTCGAGCCCCGCATCGGGCTCTGGGCTGATGGCTCAGAGCCTGGAGCCTGCTTCTGATTCTGTGTCTCCCTCTCTCTCTGCCCCTCCCCCGTTCATGCTGTGTCTCTCTCTGTCTCAAAAATAAATAAATGTTAAAAAAAAATTAAAAAAAAAAAAAAAAAAAGAAAAAACAGACCAACTTAATTATAGCAAAACTTAAAAACCACTGGGCATCAAGGTACTATTAACAGAGTAAAAAAGCAACCTGCAGAGTCTGAGAAAATATTTACAAACCATGTATCTGAAAAGGAGTTAATATCCACAGTATATAAAAACTCCTACAACTAACCAACAATGTGAATATATTTAATGCCACTGAACTGTACACCTAAAATGGTTAAAATGGTAAATTTTATATGTATTTTAAACTACACAAGACATGCATGCACACATACACATATGTCTACCTCGTACCATATACAAAAATTAGCTCAAAATGGATCAAAGAGCAAAAACTATAAACATTTAAGACTATCATGACTCTATTTGCCAAAAAAATTTTAGTTATAACATCAAAAGTACAAACAACAAAGCAAAAGAAATAAACTGGACTTCATCAAAATTTACAGCTTTTCTGCATCAAAGAACACCATCAACAAAGTGAAAAAGACAACTCAGAGAATGGAAGAAAATATCTGCAAATCACATATATAAGGATTTAATAGGCACAATATAAAAATTAACACCATTCAACAACAAACACTTGCAACTAATAAATGGGCAAAGAACTTAGATATTTCTTAGATATGGCCAAGAAGCATATAAAAAGATGATCTAGATCATTAGACATTAGGAAAATGCAAATCAAAACCACAATGTGATAACCACCATACACTCAGTAAGGTGGTTATAATAATTTCCCGTAAAGATTTTATTTTTAAGTAATCTCTACACACAACATGGGGCTTGAACTTACAGCCCCGAGATCAAGGGTTGCACAACTTTTCCAACTGAACCAGCCAGGCATCCCTATAATAATTATTTTTTTAAAAAACACAGAAAATAACAAGTGTTGCCAAGGATGTGGAGAAATTAGAATCCTAGTATATTGTTGATATAAGTATAAAATGGTGTAGCTGCTATTAAAAAAAAAAAAACGGAATGAAGTACTGACACATGCTATGACATGGATGAACTTTAAAACATATGTTAAGTGACAGAAGCCAGTCACAAAAGACCAAATATGGTATGATTCCATTTATATGGCATGCCCAGAATGGGCAAACCCATAGAGACAGAAGTAGATGAGTGGTTGCCTAAGGCTGGATGTTGACAGGGAAATGGAGAGTGACTGCTAATGGGAACAGGTTTCTTTTTCAGTTACTGAAAATGCTACAAAACTGATAGTGGTTATAGCTGCACAACTATGAATATATTAAAAACCACTGGATTACACTTTAAGTTAGTGAATTATATAACGTGTGAATCATATTTGTGAGACAAAGTTGTTGTATCAAAACAAAGAAGAATGGTGACAGTCGAGTCAGGATAGATATTGGAGGTTTGAGGACAGCAGAGGAGAAGCAACAGTTTCTGGGACAGTAGAGGAATAAACAGACTGTGGAAACATGTGGATTGCTAGGCAGTACTGAGGGGCCACTTGAGGTTTATGGTCTTAAATATAATGTGAACCCAGTCAGCATTGTTGTGCTGCTTACGTAGGGACACAAATAAATAGACGGAGGGTTGGATTTAACCAAAATTGGGTTTTGCCAGGGAGTACGACAGAAATTAGAAGTGAGTTGAGAGAATATTCAAGGGAATTGTTAATATGATAACAATTAAATCTAAATTAGTGAGAAGTGAGGACATGACAGGGTAATGGACAATGAAAAGGTGATAGTCTGGAATTAGACATCCTAGTGTGGCTGAAGGATTATTGCAGTTAGGGTATTAGAGGGAGTGAGTTGGAAAAGATAGGTGGTGGTGATCACCAAAGAATGGGAGATCTGAAAACAAGATCTTGGAAGTGCCACAATTATTACTGACAGGTTCAACCAGGGTTGAGGAACCAGAGAACACAGAAAATGAACTGGCTGTTTCCTTATTTCTCCCAAGGATGGTACATAACTGAAACCATTCTAGATGCAAAAGACAGAGGTTAATTCATTACATACAGTGGATGTCTTGGGCATTAGGCTTACTTCTCTCTCCGAACCCCACTTGAGAAAGGCTGAGATGGTATGATCCATGGGAGTTGATGGCCAAAAGGTCAGGGAACTGAGAGGCCAGCATACTGGACAGATCATACCTTAGGTTGAACCTACAAAAACTGCAACTTCATATGATTCAGTCTAATAAGTAGCTGTTAAAATTGTCAATGAATGGTCATGAAGTGGGATGGTTGGTGAGGGGCAGGTGACCCGGAGGATAGGAGATGACTACTTCAGGGGTGGGGTAGCAGGCCTACCACAATGGTTTGTGTTTCAAACTAGGTTTTTCTAGTAAGTCTGGAAACAAGTAAGAGGGTACTTACCCCACCTCCAGGTCAGTAGTACTGTCGTGAAACAAAGAAGAAACAGCCAGTACTTGAGAAAGTACAAAGAGAAGCAGTAACTTCAGCCATCTGACCTACTCACAAGAAATAGTAAAGCCCTAGAGGCAGCAGGAACACTGCAATGGACTAGACTGTGTCATCACATCTCCCCCTACACCCATCCAAAATTCATACAATGAAGTCCTAATCCCCAATGTATTGATATTTAGACAGTATCTTATAGAATGAGTCACCAGAGAACTTATTCTCTTTCAACCAGTGCATCAGGGAGGAAAAGCCATATAAGTACACAGTGAAAAGGTAGCCATCTACAACACAAGGAGAGGGTCCTCACCAGACAATGACCCTGTTGGCACCTTGATTTTAGACTTCCAGTCTCCAAAACTGTGAGGAAATAAATTTATGTTCTTTAAACCACTTAATCTATAATCTTTTGCTATGGCAGCCCAATCACACTGAAAACCATGATACCATGACACCAGATATAAAGTTATACAAAGGACTGAAGAGCACCAAAAATGGAAACCACTGATAAATATATGATTGTTTCTCCTTAGCTTCAAAAACTGATTGTTTAAGCAAAATAATAACAATGTACTATGGGGCTTATAATATATGTACAAGAAAAACACATGACAACAATAACATAAAGTTCAGGGCAAAGTAATAAAAGTAAACTATCATAAAATGCTTACGTTATACATGAGGTGGTATAACATCATGAGGTTACATTATGATAGGCAAAATAGACATACTAAAATCTCTAAATAAACCATTAAAATAATAAGAGTTATAACCAGTAAGTCAAAAAAGGAAGATGAGATCATAAAAAAGACTTGATTAACACAGAAGAAAACCCAGAAAGTCAAAAAAGGACACAAAGAACAGATGGAAAAAACTGAAAACAAACAGCAAGATGATAGATCCAAATCTAACCTTACCAATAATCACATAAAATGTGAATGGTCTACACAACAAAATTAAAAGCAGTGATGGTCAGATTGGATAATAAAGCAAGACTCAACTATACATGCTAACTATAAGAAATGTACTTTACATGTAAAGATTCAAATAGATTTAAAATAATAGGATGGGGAAAAACAGCATGGAAGACAAGTCAAAAGCAAGCTTAATGGCCACAACATAATGAATGTAACAACAAAGAAAGCAAACACAAACATGAGGCCGACACTAACAAAAAGCCATCCAGCAAAGACACAGAAAAATCTCTGAAGAATTCTACACTAGGTAACTAGGTTGACAGATTTATAACATAAAGATCACTTGAGAAGTTTATAATGGTTTTCATTTGAAATACTGAGACTGCTGAAAAGTTTTAAAATTTTGTAGGCCTGTGTTTTGATGTTTAAAACTCACTTTGAGAAAGAAAACTGCTTTACTTTGCTTAAAAGTAACTAAACATTATTGTTCACTGTACTTGTGTAATAGTAAAATCTTATCCTACAGCAAATATGAGGAAATTCCATTTAGAAAATGATAAATTTAGAATTATGGTTGTGACATATATTCAATTAGCGTATATGTTATTGCATAATTGACAGAAAAAACTTCCACTTGAAAAACTTTGTATAAATCTTTTCCCTAAATATCGTGGGTTTTGTGCAGTTTTTTAAAATCTTGGATTTACAGACTGTCCTTTCACTCATGAGTTTTGTAAAAGGCAAAGAAATTTATGATAGATAAAATATGTTACATCTAGGGGGCGCCTGAGTGGCTCAGTCGATTTAAGCATCCAACTCTGATTTCGGCTCAAGTCATGATCACACAGTTCGTGAGTTCAAGCCCCACGTCTGGCTCCATGCTGATAGTGTGGAGCCTGCTTGGGATTCTCTCTCTCCCACTCTCTGCCTCTCCCCTGTTCGCTTGCTCTCAAAATAAATAAAGTTAAAAATAAATGCTACATCCACCTAAGTACTGATTCTCTCCTTTTATCAAAAGTCCATTTTAATCTCCCAGTCTACATGGTGTTGTATTTTGCTTCTCTGTAACAATATCTTTATGCCTTTCTGTAACAGAACCAGATACTTAACTAAAGTTGAAGTGACAATTGTACAAAGTACAAAACTTGAAGACAATTTAGTTTTGTGCCTGGGAATTCAATAAAATCACAGGACTGTCCTGAACAAAACAAAATGGATTATATACAGGAATAAGTCTGGTTTAGGGTTATTAACACTCTTGAAATGAACCATCTAATATCCCTAATAAGCACTAGTAGATAAAATTTAAAACAAAACGAGACAAGTTTCTTTTTTTTTTTAATTTTTTTTTTTCAACGTTTTTTATTTATTTTTTTTGGGACAGAGAGAGACAGAGCATGAATGGGGGAGGGGCAGAGAGAGAGGGAGACACAGAATCGGAAACAGGCTTCAGGCTCCGAGCCATCAGCCCAGAGCCTGACGCGGGGCTCGAACTCACGGACCGCGAGATCGTGACCTGGCTGAAGTCGGACGCTCAACCGACTGCGCCACTCAGGCGCCCCGACAAGTTTGTTTTTAAGTAATATCTCAACTTCCTAAGTTTTTTTTTTAAGTCAAACTCATTAAGGAAGTCATAGAAGTTGTATTTTCTTATTTAGGGAGAAAAAAATCAATCTCTGATGCTTATATACTAAATTTAAGTAAATACCGCATTAAAAAAGTAACCTATTTGAAGGTCACCTGAGTGGCTCAGTCGGTTAAGCTTTTGGTCTTTGGCAAAGGTCATGATCTCGCAGTTAGCAGGTTCAAGCCCCACATCAGGCTCTGTGCTGACAGCTCAGAGCCTGGAGCCTGCTTCAGATTCTGTGTCTCCCTCTCTCTCTGTCCCTCCCTCAATGACACTCTGTCTGTCTGTCTGTGTCTCTCTCTCTCTCTCTCAAAAATAAATAAAAACATTTTAAAAAATTGAGGGACGCCTGGGTGGCTCAGTTGGTTGAGCGTCCGACTTCGGCTCAGGTCATTATCTCACAATTCATGGGTTTGGGCCCTGTGCATTGGGCTCTGTGCTGACAGCTCAGAGCCTGGAGCAAGCTTCCTATTCTGTGTCTCCCTTCTCTCTGTCCCTCCCCTGTTCGTGCTCTGTCTCTCTTTGTCTCTCAAAAATAAATAAACACTAAAAAAACTAAAAAAAAAATTTTTGAAAAAATTCACTATTGGAAAACATGGCTATATTAAAAGGAAACTTTATTCTCATTTCTGTATCATTTATGTGACAGGATTGCAAAGAATGTACACATTCATTTCTTCAAAGCAGCAGAAAAAGTAAAAAGTACTGGCACTTTGAAAGTCTCTATATTAAACCCAATGTTAACATACAACATTTATGGGTATATAGCTAAAGGACAGCATATCAAAAATATTGTTTTGAATATTAGTTCATTGAGTAATTTTCAATAGCTCAAAGACACTTCTCATGTTTGAAAACTAAGTAAATGGGGGGAAATTAAGACAAGATAGTTACAATTTTAGGTCTACGATTTGTAAGTTCCACCAAAAAATAGTATTCGCATGTGACATGTATTATGTTTTAACCTCATGGTTAATTATATTCATCTGTAGATGAAAAATTAAATTATTTCAAAAATTGGATGTTTTGCTTTTCATAGATCTTAAAAAGGAAATAGGACCCATTGTTTTGAGGGAATTCTATTACATAACACAAACGAGTCATTCTGTATTTGGTCCTTAATACAATTTTAATTTGGACAGATTTATTCTAATTAAGCCATAAATATTAACATATAGGCTTGTTTTGATTAAAGAATTTTCCTATCAATAAAAAAAAAGAGAAGACTGGATAGCTATATAAATGTCATAATAAGTGGATGTCAGAACAAAGGATATCACCAGCGATAAAAAAGATAATCTCATAATGATAAAGGGATCAATTATCAAGAAGAGATAAAATTCTTAAGTTTACATACATAATAATAAAACTTCAAAATATATGAAACGAAAACTGACAATACTGAGAAGAGAGAGACAAATCCACAATTACACACACAGCCTTTATTTAGTATCTCTGTCAAAACAGTTGTAATATTTGCAGAAAATAAGGATATAGATTTGACAACAGTATCAACCAACTTGATTATATTGACAATTATAGGGAAAAAAACACAAAAAACACATTCTTCTCAAGTACACATGAAATATTTACCAAGATAAATGATTTTCTGGGCCACAAAACAAAGTTCAATCAATTTGTAAAAGATTCAACTCATATAAAGTACATACGGCCAAAGGAATTAAATTAGAAATCAGTAACAAGGGGCACCTAGGTGGCTCAGTTAAGTGTCCAACTCTTGATTTCAGCTCAGGTCATGATCTCACAGTTCATGAGACTGAACCCCACATGGGACTCCACGCTAACGGCATGGAGCCTGTTTGGGATTCTCTTTCTCCATCTCTCTCTGTCCCTCCCCCCACTCATGTTCTCTATGTCTCTCAAAATAAAAAAACAAAATAAAAACTTAAAAAAAAAAGAAATCAGTAACAAAAAATCTCTAGAAACACTCCCAAGTATTTAGAAAATAAATAACACACTTCTAAATAACCCATAAATCTAAAACAAAAACAAAAACACAAAGGGAAATTATAAAGTATTTTGAATTGAATAAAAATGAAAACACAACATATAAGAATCTGCAGCATGCTTTAATGGGAAATTATAGCATTAAACACCAATATCAAAAAGAATAAATGTCGGGACATCAGGGTGGCTCAGTCAGTTAAGCATCTGACTCTTGATTTCAACATAGACTCATGATCTCAGGACTAAGATCTAGCCCCAGTGAGATCTAGCCCCATGTCTGGCTCCGTGCTGGTGTGCTGGGCATGGAGCATGCTTAAGATTCTCTCTCTCCCTCTTGCTCTCCCCCTCCCCCACTTGCTCTCTCATTCTCAAAAGAAATAAATGTCTCCAATCAATGACCTTAACTTCCTTCCACATTAAGAAAATAAAATTAGGGGCACCTGGGTGGCTCAGTCAATTGAGCAACCAACTCTTGATTTCAGCTCAGGTTATGATCCCAGGGTTGTGGGTGATTAAGCCCCACAATGGACTCCACACTGAGCATGGAGCCTGCTTAAGATTCTCTAAGAGTGCCTGGGTAGCTCCATCAGTTAAGCATCTGACTCCTGATTTTGACTCAGTTCATGATCTCACGATTCATGAGTTCAAGCCCTGAGTCCATCTCCATGCTGACAGTGGGGAGCCCACTTCGGAATGCTCTCTCCCTCCCTCCCTCTCTGCCTCAGCCCCCATCATTCACTCTCTCTTTCAAACTATAAATAATAAACTTAAAAAAAAAAAAAGATTCTCTGTCTCTCCCTCTGCTATTCTCCTCTACTCGTGCACTAAAATAAAAACAAAAAACAAAACAGAAGGAATTAAAGTAAGCAGAAGAAAGGAAATAATAAAAACCAGGGCTACCTGGGTAGCTCAGCCAGTTAAGCATCTGACTTTGGCTCAGGTCATGATCTCACAGTTCATGGGTACCAGCCCTGCGTTGGGCTCTGTGCTGATAGTTCAGAGCCTGGATCCTGCTTCAGAT
Organism: Neofelis nebulosa; assembly: GCF_028018385.1. Taxonomy (NCBI): domain Eukaryota; kingdom Metazoa; phylum Chordata; class Mammalia; order Carnivora; family Felidae; genus Neofelis; species Neofelis nebulosa. Next base: position 66,501,027 of record NC_080782.1, read on the forward strand.
TCTGTGTCTCCCTTTCTCTCTGCCCCTCCTTTTCTCTCTCTCAAGAATAAATAAACATTTAAAAATTTTTTTTCAAAAAAATAAAAATACCAAAGTAGAAATCAATGAAAGAGGGGCGCCTGGGTCGTTCAGTTGGTTAGGCAACTGACTTCAGCTCAGGACATGATCTCACGGTTCGTGAGTTCGAGCCCCATGTTGGGCTCTGTGCTAACAGCTCAAAGCCTGGAGTCTACTTCAGATTCTGTGTCTCCCCCTCTCTCTACCCCTCCCCTGCTCACGTGCTATGTCTGTCTCTCAATAAACAAATATTTAAAAAAATTAGAAAAAAAAAGAAATCTAGGGCGCCTGGGTGGCTCAGTCGGTTGAGCGTCCGACTTCAGCTCAGGTCACGATCTCGCAGTCCGTGAGTTCGAGCCCCGCATCGGGCTCTGGGCTGATGGCTCGGAGCCTGGAGCCTGCTTCCGATTCTGTGTCTCCCTCTCTCTCTGCCCCTCCCCTGTTCATGCTCTGTCTCTCTCTGTCTCAAAAATAAATAAACGTAAAAAAAAAAAAATTTAAAAAAAAAATCAATGAAAGAGAAAACAGACAAACAATGCAGAAAAATCAATGAACAGAAAGCAATAAAACTGGACTGATTAGGATTAAAGAAATTATATCAGAAACCAGAGAGCTGTTATCATTATACATCTACAGGTTTTAAAAAGGGTAAAGTTAATATTAAAAACAACTTTACATTAGCAATGTAGTTGGAATGGACAAATTCCCTGAAAGACACAATCAAAGCTCACTCAAGAAAGAGTTAACTTAATGGGAATGCAAGCTGGTACAGCCACTCTGGAAAATGGTATGGAGGTTCCTCAAAAAACCAAAAATAGAACTACCCTATGACCCAGCAATTGCACTACTAGACATTTATCCAAGGGATACAGGTGTTCTGTTTTGAAGGGACACATGCACCCCCATGTTTATAGCAGCACTATCAACAATAGCTAAAGTATGGAAAGACCCCAAATGTCCATCAATGGATGAATGGATAAAGAAGATGTGGTATATACAATGGAGTATTACTCGGTAATCAAAAAGAATGAAATCTTGCCATCTGCAACTACATGGATGGAACTGGAGGGTATTATGCTAAGTGGAATTAGAGAAGGACAAAAATCGTATGACTTCACTCATATGAGGACTTTAAGAGACGAAACAGATGAACATAAGGGAAGGGAAACAAAAATAATATAAAAACAGGGAGGGGGACAAAACAGAAGAGACTCATAAATATGGAGAACAAACTGAGGGTTACTGGAGGGGTTGTGGGAGGGGGGATGGGCTAAATGGGTAAGGGGCACTAAGGAATCTACTCCTGAAATCACTGTTGCTCTATATACTAACCAATTTGGATGTAAATTTAAAAAAATAAAAAATAAAATTAAAAAAACAAGAGTTAACTTAAAAAAAAATAAAGACTTAACCTGAATAGCCTTATATGTAATAATGAAATCAAAATTGTAGTTAAAATACTTCCCACAAACAAAACTTCAAGCCCCGATGACTTTACTGGTAAATTCTATCAAACACTTAAGTTAGAAATAATACCAACTCTACTGAAACTATCCCAGAAAACTGAAGATGATATATTTTCCAACTCATTCAATAAAGCCCAAATCACCCACCCAACATCAAAACCAAACACAGATATTACGAGAAAACTACAAACTAATAACCCTCATAAACAGAGGTGCAAAAATCCCAATTAAAATTTTATCAAATCAAATCCAACATTATGAAAGGATAATACATCATGAGCAATTGGAGTTTGTCCCAAGAATGCTGAATTTCTTTAACATTCAAAGATCAATGTGATTCACAATATTAAAACGAATTTAAAAAGGATTATTATAAATTCATCTCAATCCATACAGAAAAAGCATTTCACAAAATCTAATATTCATTCCTGATCAAAACTCTCAACTAGTAAACTAGAAACAAAAGAGAACTTCTTCGGGGCATGTGACCATCTCAGTTGGAAGAACATGTGACCATCTCAGTTGGAAGAACATGTGACTCTTAATCTCAAGGTTGTGAGTTTGAGCCCCACACTGGATACAGAGATTACTAAAAAAATAAACTTTAAAAAAAAAAAAAACGAGAACCCGATAAAAGGTATCTATGGAAAACCTACAGTTAACATCATAATAATGGAAGACTACATGCATTCCTCCTAAGACCAAGAACAAGACCAAGAGGTCTATTCTTGGCATTTTCTATTCAACATTATACAAGAGGTTCCAGTCTGGGAAATCAAACAACAAAAAGAAATATAAGGAATCCAGATTGCAAAGAAAAAAGGAAAACAGTCTTTATTAATAAACATGACCATGTAGAAAATTTGATGGAGGGGCGCCTGGGTGGCGCAGTCGGTTAAGCGTCCGACTTCAGCCAGGTCACGATCTCGCGGTCCGTGAGTTCGAGCCCCGCGTCAGGCTCTGGGCCGATGGCTCGGAGCCTGGAGCCTGTTTCCGATTCTGTGTCTCCCTCTCTCTCTGCCCCTCCCCCGTTCATGCTCTGTCTCTCTCTGTCCCAAAAATAAATTAAAAAAAAAAAAAAAAAAAAAAAAAAAAAAAAGTTGAAAAAAAAAAGAAAATTTGATGGAATCTATAAAAATATACTAGAATAAGTTTCCAAGGTTGCAAAATACAAGAAAAAATACAAAAATCATTTCTATGCATATTCTACCAAAAAAAAAAAAAAAACCTGAAATGTTAAAAGAATTCCATTTACAAAAGCATCAAAAAACATCAAATACCTAGGGTTAAATCTGACAAAAGATGTGAAAGATCTGTATGCTGAAAACTACAAAATATTGCCATGAGATGTTAGAGACAACCTTAAAGAAATAGAAAAATATACCTTACTCATTGGCCAGAAGTCTCCATATTAAGATATTAATTCTCCCTCAAATCGATCTATTAATTCAACATCATTCCAATCAAATAACTAACAAAATTTCCGTAGAACTGGCAAACTGATTTCAAAATTCATGTAGAAATACAAAGGAACTAGAATAGCCAAAAAACTCTAACAAAGATCAAAGAAGACGGACACTGTTTTATTTCAAAAACCTATAGTAATCAGGGGTACCGGGTAGCTCACTCAGTTAAACGTCTCACCTTTGGGCTCAAGTCATGATCTCACAGTCATGAGATCAAGCCCTATGTCAGGCTCTGTGCTGGGCGTGGAGCCTGCTTAAGATTCTCTCTCCCCCTCTGCCCCTCCCCCACTCATACTCTCTCTCAAAAGAAAACAAACAAACTTAAAAAGGGGGAGGGGACCTGGCTGGGTCACTTGGCTGAGCATCTGACTCTTGATATGGGCTCAGCTCATGATCCCAGGGTCATGGGATCGAGCCCCACATCAGGCTCCATGTTGAGTGTGGAGTCTGCTTAAGATTCTTTCTCTTTCCTCCTCTGTCCCTCTCCCCTGTTTGTGTGCTTTCTAAAATAAATAAATAGGGGCGCCTGGGTGGCGCAGTCGGTTAAGCGTCCGACTTCAGCCAGGTCACGATCTCGCGGTCTGTGAGTTCGAGCCCCGCGTCAGGCTCTGGGCTGATGGCTCGGAGCCTGGAGCCTGTTTCCGATTCTGTGTCTCCCTCTCTCTCTGCCCCTCCCCCGTTCATGCTCTGTCTCTCTCTGTCCCAAAAATAAATAAAAAACGTTGAAAAAAAAAAATTTAAAATAAATAAATAAATAAATGAATGAATGCTATAATAATCAAAGCAGCATTATAAACTGAGTTAAGACAGACAAAAAAGATCAGTGGAATAAAGTCTAGAATTAAATTCACATAAATAAACATGACTGATTTTTTTGTTTTAATTTTTTTTTTTTAACGTTTATTTATTTTTGAGACAGAGAGAGACAGAGCATGAACGGGGGAGGGGCAGAGAGAGAGGGAGACACAGAATCGGAAGCATGCTCCAGGCTCTGAGCCATCAGCCCAGAGCCCGACGCGGGGCTCGAACTCACGGACCGTGAGATCGTGACCTGAGCTGAAGTCGGACGCTTAACCGACTGAGCCACCCAGGTGCCCCCATGACTTTTTTTTTTTTAATTTTCTTTTTTCAACATTTTTTTATTTATTTTTGGGACAGAGAGAGACAGAGCATGAACGGGGGAGGGGCAGAGAGAGAGGGAGACACAGAATCGGAGACAGGCCATCAGCTCGGAGCCTGACGTGGGGCTCGAACTCACAGACCGCGAGATCGTGACCTGGCTGAAGTCGGACGCTTAACCAACTGCGCCACCCAGGCGCCCCCCCCATGACTGATTTTTAACACAGGTGCAATGGTACAGTGAAGAAAGAAAAGCCTTTCCAACCTACAGTGCTCAAAAAATTGGGTATGATGTTGGGGCGCCTGGGTGGCTCAGTCAGTTGAGCGTCTGACTTCGGCTCAGGTCTCATCTCGCAGTCCGTGAGTTTGAGCCCCGTATCAGGCTCTGGGCCGACAGCTCAGAGCCTGGAGCCTACCACTGATTCTGCGTGTCCCTCTCTCTCTGTCCCTCCCCCACTCGTGCTGTCTCTCTCGCTCTCAAGAATAAATGTTAAAAAAAAAAAAAAAATTGGGTATGATGTGCAAAAAAATGAACATGGAGCTATACTACACTATATAAAAATTAACTCAAAATAGATCATACATCTAAATGTAGCACCTAACATAATATTTCTAAAATAAATCACAAGAGACAATCCTTGTGAACTTGGGTTAAGCAATTTCTTTTATTTTTCCCCCCTTGGCACTGTAAGTTGTTTTTTTTTAATTTTTTAAATTTACATCCAAGTTAGTTAGCATATAGTGCAACAATGATTTCAAGAGTAGATTCCTTAATGTCCCTTACCCATTTAGCCTATCCCCCTTCCCATAACCCCTCCAGTAACCCTGTTTGTTCTCCATATTTGAGTCTCTTCTGTTTTGTCCCCCTCCCTGTTTTTATATTATTTTTGTTTCTCTTCCCTTATGTTCATCTGTTTTGTATCTTCAATTCCACATATAAGTGAAATCATATGATTTTTGTCTTTCTCTAATTTCGCTTAGCGTAACACTCTCTAGTTCCATCCACATAGTTCCAAATGGCAAGATTTCATTCTTTTTAATTGCCAAGTAATATTCCATTGTCTCTATATACCACATCTTTATCCATTCATCCATTGATGGACATTTGGGCTCTTTCCATACTTTGGCTATTGTTGGTAGTGGTGCTATAAACATGGGGATGCATGTGTCCCTTCGAAACAGCATACATACCTGTATCCCTTGGATAAATACCTAGTAGTGCAATTGCTGGGTCATAGGGTAATTCTATTTTTAACTTTTTGAGGAACCTCCATACTGTCTTCCAGAGTGGCTGCACCAGTTTGCATTCTCACCAACAGTGTAAAAGAGATCCGCTTTCTCTGCATCCTCGCCAACATCTGTTGTTGCCTGAGTTGTTAATGTTAGCCATTCTTACTGGTGTGAGGTGGTATCTCATTGTGGTTTGGTTTGTATTTCTCTGATGTCGAGTGACGTTAAGCATTTTTGCATGTGTCAGTTGGCCATCTGGATGTCTTCTTTGGAAAAGTGTCTACTCATGTCTTCTGCCCATTTCTTCACTGGATTATTTGTTTTTTGGGTGTTGCACTTGATAAATTCTTTATAGATTTTGGATACTAACTCTTTATCTAATATGTCATTGGCAAATATCTTCTCCCAACCATCATTTGCTTTTTAGTTTTGTTGACTGTTTCCTTTGCTGTGCAGAAGCTTTATTTTGATAAGGTCCCAATAGTTCATTTTTCATTTCCCTTGCCTCTGGAGACCATCAAGTAAGAAGTTGCTGCAGCTGAGGTCACAGAAGTTGTTACCTGTTTTCTACTCTAGGATTTTTTCAATGGCTTCCTGTCTTACATTGCAGTCTTTCATCCATTTTGAGTTTATTTTTATGTATGATGTAAGAAAGTGGTCTAGGTTCATTCTTCTGCATGTCGCTGTCCAGTTTTCCCAACACCATTTCCTGAAGGGACTGTCTTTATTCCATCAGATATTCTTTCCTGCTTTGTCAAAGATAGTTGGCCATACATTTGTGGGTTCTCTATTCTGTTCCATTGATCTGTGTGTCTGTTTTTGTGCCAGTACCATACTGTCTTGATGATTACAGCTTTGTAATACAGCTTGAAGTTTATTGGGTTAAGCAATTTCTTAGATATGCCACCAAAAGCACAATCCATAAAAAACAAATTGGCAAACAGATGTCATTAAAATAACTTCTAGCATTCAAAATATTGATAAGAGAATGAAAAGACAAGCCATGAACTTAGAGAAAATATTTGAAAAGCAAGTACCTAATAAAGGACTTTTAGCTAGAATATATAAAGAACTTTCAAAACTCAACAGTGAGAAAACAACCAACCCAATTCAAAAACAGGTAAAAGATCTGTCTCCCTCTCTCTCTGCCCCTCCCCTGCTCATAACCTCACATTCTCTCTCTCTTAAAAATAAACTTTAAAAAAAAAAGATGATTCCTTTACTATATAAACTGTGGCAGGACAACAGAAGGTGAAAAAGTGTGATAGCTTAAACCTGATACTAAAATCTAATTCAGAAGGTACAAAAAAAGGACAATTATACAAAAACCAATGCCACTAGGAATACAGATGCAAAAATCCTAACATATTAAGAAAGCAAATACAGTATTATGTTAACGTAATATATAGTGACCAAGTAAGATTTACTCCAGATTGCAAGATGTGCCAAAATTAGAAAATAATATTAATGTACTATATAAAACTGATTAAAGGAGAAAAACTATACCATCACCTTGTTAAAAAATGAAGCATTTGATTAAATACCCATTCCTAAAAACACTAATATTAAATAAGCAATTAATATTTCTGTAATAAAAAATAGAAATATGAAACAAAATATCTGAATACTTCTACAATTAAATTCAAGACAAAGATGTACTCTATCACTGAAATCAATCAACATTATTCTAGAAGCTATAATCAATGTAACGAAACAAACAACAAAAAAAGGTATAAATACTAGAAAGGAAAAGAGAAAATGATCCATTATTAGCAGGTATAAGTGCCTACCTGTAAAACCCAAGATTATCAACACAACAACTATTTCAAAAGTCTGTAATGGACTAATGGAACAAAATAGAAAATCCATAAACAAGCCTATTTATTGACAAGATTTTAGTTTACAATAAAGGTAAAACTACAGGGGCTCAGGGGCTCATCACTTAAGCGTCCAACTTCGGCTTGGGTCATGCATGATCTCATGGCTCATTAGTTCAAGCCCCACAAGGGGCTCTGTGCTGACAGCTCAGAGCCTGGAGCCTGCTTCGGATTCTGTGTCTCTGTCTCTCTCCGCCCCTCCCCAACATGCACTCGCTCGCTCTCTCTCTCTCTCAAAATTTTTTTAAGGTAAAACTTCAAATTTTTGGAGAACTGATTACTGAAAAATGTTGGTTAAAGCATGTAACCATTAAGACTGCTTTTTAGTATATATGTACTGTTTTGAAATACACATAAATGGGGGGTGAAAAAATGAAATACACATATATGTGGTAGAACTGTACAGAAAATCATGGAAATGTAAAACAAATACAGTGCTTACCTCTAGATGGGTGGAAAGGGATGCAACTGGTGAGGGTCACACTAAGTCAAGAGGGCTTCTAAGGTAGTGAATACAGACATCCGAATTATTTTTTTAAAGTATGATTTTATATTTTATGTAAATGTAAAAACCGTATTATTATTTCTATAGATACAGAAAAAGCATTTGACGAAGTACAACATCCACTCATGATGAAAACCCTCAACAAAGTAGATCTAGAAGGAACACATCTCAACATAATAAAGGGCTTATCTGAAAATCCCACAGCTAACATTATTCTCAATGGGGAAACACTGAGAGCTTTTCCCCTAAAGTCAGGAACAAGACAAAGATGTCCACTCTCACAACTTTTATTCAACATAATACTGAAAGTGCTAGCCACAGCAATCAGAGAACAAAAAGAAATAAAAGGTACCTAAATCAGTAAGGAAGAATTAAAATTTTCACTATTTGCAGAAAACACAATACTACATATTGAAAACACTTAAGACTCCATCAAAAAACAACTAGAATGGATAAATGAATTCAGTAAAGTCACAAGATACAAAATCAATGTATAGAAATCTGTTGCATTCCTATACACTAATAATGAAGCAGGAGAAAGTGAAATTAAGAAAACAACTCATTCTCAAGTGCACCAAAAACAATAAAACATCTAGAAATAAACTTAATCAAAGAGGTGAAAGAGCTATACTCTGAAAACCATAAAACACTGATGAAAGAAATTAAAGACAACACAAAAAAATGGAAAGACATTCCATGCTCATGAGTTAGAAGAACAAATATCGTTAAAATGTCTCTACTACCCAAAGCAATCTGCATGTTTAATGCAATCCCCATCAAAATACCAAGAGCATTTTTCACAGAACTAGAACAATCCTAAAATTTGTATGCAACCACAAAAGACCCCGAATAGCCAAAGCAATCTTGAAGAAAAAATTCAAAATCTATAAAGAACTTATCAAACTCAACACCCAAAAAAGAAATAATCCAGTGAAGAAGTAGGCAAAAGACACAAACAGACACTATTCCAAAGAAGACATCCAGGTGGCTCAAAGACACATCAAAAGATGCTCAACATCACTCATCATCAGGGAAATACAAATCAAAACCACAATGAGATATCACCTCACACTTGTCAGAATGGCTGAAATCAACAACTCAGGCAACAGATGTTGGCGAGGATGTGGAGAAAGAGGAACGCTTTTGCACTGCTGGTGGGAATGCAAACTGGTACAGCTACGCTGGAAAACACTGGAGGTTCCTCAAAAAGTTAAAAATAGAATTACCCTATAACCCAGCAAATGCACTACTAAGTATTTATCCAAACGATATAAAAATGCTGACTCAAAAGGGCACATGCACACCAATGTTTATAGCAGCACTATCAACAATAGCCAAATTATGGAAAGAGCCCAAATGTCCATCGACTGACGAATGGATAAAAGGATGTGGTATGGGGCACCTGGGTGGCTCAGTAGGTTAAGCATGGGGCTTCAGCTCAGGTCATGGTCTCACAGTTTTTGAGTTCAAACCACATGTTGGGCTCTGTGCTGACAGCTCAGAGCCTGGAGCCTGCTTCAGATTCTGTGTCTCCTTCTCACTCTGCCCATCCCCCACTCATGCTCTGTCTCTCAAAAATGAATAAACCGCAAAAAAAAAATTTAAGAAAAAAAGAATATGTGGTGTATACACACATACACACACACACACACACACAATGGAATATTACTCGGTGATCAAAAAGAATGAAATCTTGGGGCGCCTGGGTGGCGCAGTCGGTTAAGCGTCCGACTTCAGCCAGGTCACGATCTCGCGGTCTGTGAGTTCAAGCCCCGCGTCAGGCTCTGGGCTGATGGCTCGGAGCCTGGAGCCTGTTTCCGATTCTGTGTCTCCCTCTCTCTCTGCCCCTCCCCCATTCATGCTCTGTCTCTCTCTGTCCTAAAAATAAATTAAAAAAAAAACGTTGAAAAAAAAAAAGAATGAAATCTTGCCATTTGCAACCACATGGATGGAATTAAGAGTGTATTATGCTAAGTGAAATAAGTCACTCAAAAGAAGATAAATATCATATGATTTCACTCACATGCGGAATTTAAGAAACACAACAGATGAACAGAGGGGAAAGGAAAGGAAAATAAGATAAAATAGAGAGGAAGGCAAACCATAAGAGACTCTAAATACAGAGAACAAACTGAGGGTTGCTGGAGGGGAGGTGGGTGAAGAGATGGGTTACGTGGGTGATGAGCATCAAGGAGGGCACTTGTTGGGATGAGCACTGAGTACTGTATGTAAGTGATGAATCACTAAATTCTACTCCTGAAATCATTATTACACCATATGTTAACTAACTTGGATTAAAAAAAAAACAAAAAACGAAGTATCACAATTCTAGACTTCAAGTTATATTACATAGCTATAGTAATCAAAACAGTATGGTACTGGCACAAAAATCGTCATATAGATCAATGGAACAGAACAGAAAACCCAGAAATAAACCCATAAATATATGATCAATTAACCTTCAACAAAGCAGAAAAGAATATTCAATTGGAAAAAGTCTCTTCAACAAATGGTGCTGGAAAAACTTGTCAGCTACACGCAAAAGAATGAAAGTGGACCACTTTCTTACAGCATACACAAAAATAAATTCAAAATGGATTAAAGACCTAAAGATGAAACTTGATACCATAAAAATCATGGAAGAGACCACAGGCAGTAATTTCTCTCACACTGGCCATAGCAACAGTATTCTAGATATGCCTCCTGAGGCAAGGGAAATAAAAGCAAAAATAAACTATTGGGAGACTACATCAAAATAAAAAGTTTCTGCATAGCAGAGGAAACAACAAAACTAAAAGGCAACCTACAGAATGGGAGAAGATATTTGCAAATGACATATCAGATAAAGGATTAGTATCTAAAAATATAGGGGCGCCTGGGTGGCTTGGTTGGTTAAGCGTCCGACTTCGGCTCAGGTCATGATCTCACGGTCCGTGGGTTCGAGCCCCGCGTCAGGCTCTGTGCTGACAGCTCAGAGCCTGGAGCCTGTTTCAGATTCTGTGTCTCCCTCTCACTGTGACCCTCCCCCGTTCATGCTCTATCTCTCTCTGTCTCAAAAATAAATAAACGTTAAAAAAAGAAATTTTAAAAAAATAAAAATATAAAGAACTGATACAACTCAATACCCCCCCAAAAAAAAAATCAAATAAAAAAAAAAAATGGACAGAACACATGAACAGACACTTCTCCAAGAAGACATCCAGAGGGCCAACAGACACATGAAAATATACTAAGTATCACTTATCATCAGGGAAATACAAATCAAAACTACAATGAGGTATCACCTCACACCTATCAGAATAGCTAAAATCAAAAACACAAGAAATAAGCATGGACAAGGATGTGGAAAAAAAGGAACCCTCTATGCACTGTTGGTGGGAATACAAACTGGTGCAGATGCTGCAAAAAACAGTATGCAATTTCCTCAAAAATTTAAAAATAGAACTACCCTATAATCCAGTAATTGTACTACTGGATATCTACCCAAAAAATACAAAAACACTAATTCAAAGAGATACCTGCACCCCTATGTTTACAGCAGCATTATTTACAATAGCCAAGATATGGAATCAGCCCAAGTGTTCATCAACAGATAAATGGATAAAGAAGATGTGGCATATGTATGTATATATGTATACACACTGATAATGGAATATTATTTAGCCATAAAAAAGAATGAAACCTTGCCATTTGCAAGGAATATTATTTACCCATAAAAAAGAATGAAACCTTGCCATTTGCAATGACTTGGATGGAGCTAAGTGAAATAAGTCCAAGAAAGACAAATACCTTATGATTTCACTCATGTGGAATTTAAGAAAGAAAACAAATGAGCAAAGGAAAAAGAGACAGAAACAAACCAAGAACAGACTCTTAACTATAGAGAACAAACTGATGGTTATCAGAGGGGAGGTGGGGGAAGAATGGGTGAAATAGGTGATGCGGATTTAAGAAAAAAAATAAATAAAAAGATTATGATTTGCATTTTATGGACTCTCCTGTGCGGCATATTTGACAACTTAAAAAAAAAATTAATGAGTTAGATCTGTATTTGTTGTTATAAAAAGATCTGCAATAAATATTAAATTAAAAAGCAAAACAGCCTATGTAGCATGATTCCTTTCCTGTAAAACATTTTATTTATAGCATATTCATAAAAAAAACTTTTCTGGAAGAATAGAGAAAAAATTATTACCTTTATTTAAATGTACACTGACTGAGGTGTACATCTTCACTATATAGCTTTCCATACTATTCTGTTTTCAAATAGTTTTGAACTGTTTTTATCTGTTTTAACATGTATGTATAAAATGTTTTAACACATTCGTGTGTATATGTATAGTTATTTTTGTTAATATTAACACAAGTTATTCAACTGGTAGAATTGATGGATTCTTTTATTTTCTCCTTTTTTTTTTAATTGTATTTATTTCTTTTGACAGAGAAAGAGAACACGAGCAGGGGAGGGGCAGAGAGAAAGGGAGAGAGAGAGAATCCTAAGCAGGTTCTGCACTGTCAGCACAGAACCCGACATAGGGCTCAAACTCATGAACCATGAGATCACGACCTGAGCCAAAATCAAGAGTCAGATGCTTAACCGACTGAGCCACCGAGGCACCCCTTGTTTTCTTCTTTATACTTTCATACCTTTTTATTTTTTTATTTTTTTTCTTTCATACCTTTTTAAAAACTATTTAGCCAAAATCCTAATTAAAAACTAGACTATAAGGAAATTCAAAAAAATAAACAAATACCCAACAGAGATGTGAAAACATGTTCAATTTTCCTATTAAAAAATACACAACTTTTTCATTATGAAATTGGGAAAAATAAGAAATGTGGTCACACCCTTCAAAAGGAACAAGGCAACTAATGCACTACTGATAAGAATACAAATGAGAACAAACTGTGACGGTTGTAATGAAGTATACTATATTAAAATTCTAAACTGATCTTGTAGGGACTAGAGAATCAAAGATTTTTTAAGTAAGCGAATACAATAATCTAAAATCAGAATTCTTAAAAGAAAGTTGGAGTAGGGGCACCTGGGTGGCTCAGTCGATTAAGTACCTGACTTCAGCGTGGGTCATGATCTCAGAGTTTGTGGGTTCGAGCTCCATCAGGCTCTCTGCTGACAACTCAGAGCCTGGAGCCTGCTTTGGTTTCTGTGTCCCCCTTTCTCTCTGCCCCTCCCCTGCTCATCCTCTGTCTCTCTCTCTCTCAAAAATAAATAAACATTAAAAAAAAAAAAAGTTGGAGTAAACTAAGTGAAACGTAGAGAAAAACAGAAGGTAGACAATCAAGTTCAGAGTCTTAACAGACTCAAGAGCTCTAATAACAACATGATCTCAATAACAAGAACTGAAATAACAGATGATCAAGGAAAGAAATGGAAATGAAAAAGAAAGAATAGATCTGAGTGTCATTTAAGAGGTAAAAACTAAAGAATGTGGTGAATGATTAGGTATAAAATATGAGAAAGAGGAATGAGTTAAATACAATTCTGAGTTTTAAAAACAAGGCAAATGAGGGGTTCTACCATCAAATGAGCTAGAAGATAAAGAAAAAAGAGAAGTAAACTTGGAAGAAAAAACAATGACTTAATTCACTGCCTTCCTCTATGTAACCTAAAGACCAAGGGAAATCTCTAATAAACAAATGGAAAGAAGGAACAAAGAAGAGATGTTAAGATCTAAAGCAGCACTGTCCAAAAGCAACACTGTCTAATAAAGTTTTCCACAATGAGGGGCACCAGGTGACTTAGTCAGTTAAGTGTCTGACTCTTGATTTCAGCTCAGGTCATGATCTCACAGTTCATGAGTTCAAGCCCCATGTAGGGCTCTATGCTATAGTGCACAGACTGCTTGGGATTCTCTCTCCCTCTCTCTGGCCCTTCCCTGCATATGTGTGCGCTCTCTCCCTCTCCTTCTAAATAAATAAATAAATAAATAAATAAATAAATAAACAAACAAACAAACAAATTTTTAAAGTTTACCACAATGAGGTAAATGTTCTATAACTGTGTCATCTAATACAGCAGACACTAGACTCATGTGGCTTTGATCACTTGAAATGTGCCAGTATAACAGAGAAAGGGATTTTTTTAATTTAATTTTAATTAACTGTAATTTAAATTGCTACAGGTGATTCATTGCTATCACACTTGGAGACTTTACAGCATTTACATTCTCTTTCACCCACTTTCCAAACACATAAAAATTAACATTTACATTTGCCTTAGTCTCTTCTAATAGTTTAAAAAATACCATCTTGGGTCAATATATTACAAAAATGAGTAACTATGATCCAGTCTCAGCCAAACAGTATTACTTTCTTTTACATAATTCTTAATTACATTTACAAATCAAAATGAAGCTGAGTAAAAAACTGCACATTCCAGCAAGCTGGCATTAAGGTATAGTCACAAAACAAGCCATAGAGAAGGCCTAGTTTGAGAGCTAAAGCCCCACTATTCAGAATACTAACCTCTCCATCACTATCAGATATCACAATGAATGCATCTTCAAACCTACGTTTCCTCTTCAGATTGACAGAACTGGCAGTTTCTGCATCTTTCTTCTCCAAGTTCTGTGCTTCAGTGGCTTCTTTAACCCTTTTCTTTCTCCGTGGCATCCTTGTCTGAAACACAGGGTAAGTAATTTACTCAAACTTTAATTTTTCCAGATACTATCTGTAATTTAATCATATAAAAGAAAAAGGTTCCCATCTAAAAGAAGTAAAACAACTTCTGAATACTTCCACTACTCATTAAAATTCCAATTTTTCTATTAAAAAACTATATATGTACATATCTCATCTCTGTAGGGACATTTCAATAAAAATAATATAATAATTTATCCCAGTTATTTAAACATTAACTTAGACAGTTGGTTCTCTTGACTATGTATTATAATTTAAAGGAACTATTTTTCAACAGCAATGCCTCCACTTGATAAAGAACATCTCCAAAAAAAAAAAACAAAAACAAAAAACAAAAAACCAACCCATAGTTAATATGACACTTAAACATAAAAGACTGAATGCTTTCTTCTTAAAACAGGAACAAAACAAGGATGTCTGCTTTCATCATTTCTAATGAACATTATCCTGGAGGTTCAAGGCAGGTCATCTACACAAGAAGAAATAAAAGATATCCAAACTGGGGCGCCTGGGTGGCTCAGTCACTTAAGTGTCCAACTTTTGGTTTCAGCTCAGGTCATGATCTCATGGTTTATAAGTTTGAGCCCCATGTCTTGGGGGCTCTGTCTTGGAATTCTGTCTCCCTCGCTCTCTGCCCTTCCCCTGCTTGCCCTCTCTCTCTCAAAAATAAATAAATAAACATTAAAAAAAAAAAAAAAGACATCCAAATTGGAAAGGAAGAAGTAAAACTATCACTATCTGCAGATGATATGGTCTTGTATTAAAAAAAAACAAAAAAATTAAGAACTCCACTGAAAAACTATTATAGTTTTAAAAGTTCAGAAGTTCAGAAAAGACTGCAGCATACAGTCAACATACAAAAATCAATTGTAGTGTTATCCACTAGCAATAAAAATCCAAAAATTGAATTTTAAAAATTCTATTTCTAATAACATCAAAAATAATGAAATTCTTAGGAATAAATGTCACAAAATAAGGCAAGACTTACAAATGAAAACTTAAAAATATTTTGAAAGGAGGGTCCAGTTCAAGATGACATAGTAAAAATCTTGATTTAACCTCCTATAGACACACCAAGTCTACAAATATATATGGAACAAATTATTTTGAAATAAACTTAAAACCTGGCAGAGCAACCCATTCACATAAGACAAATGAGAGGGAAACCACATCAAAGCAAAGTTAAGAGAAATCTCATCATAATCCCCACCCTAGCCACAACAACCCACAATTTGGGGTGGGGGGGGGGAGTCGACCCAGGAGCTTCTCCCTGAGGAGAGATCAGTTTGAATCTCATATCTGGCATCACAACTTTTCAGACCTGCAACTGAGAGATAAGCCCCCTAAACATCTAGCCCTGAAAGCCAACAAGCTTGCATCCATTAAGACTCCCAAAACCAAAAAAATGAATTGAAAAGCAGTTCTCAAAAAGCTGACACATACCAACTCACCCACCCCAGGGCTCAACACAAAGGCAGCCAACTGAAAAGCACCAAGACTTTCTGTGAGAGAGAATTATTTGTTTATCTTAAAACATCAGCCTGAGGCGCAGGCATCTAATTTAACATACACGTGGGTGACTACTGAAATATTGAAAGGCAGAGGCCAGTAGGCACCATCTTTGCATCTCCCTCTGCCTCATTCAAGCTTGCCAGTATCTCCCAGAAAGGAGTTTGTGCCCTTGTCTGATACTCCAATTTTTACAGCTGCTTCCCAGGGGATACTTCCAGATCACCTGCTTCTGGGGGCCACCAGGACTTACTTACACTGACAGTCCTGCAGGACTTTATATATTTGCATACTTTAAATGCTGCAGCCTCAGAGTCTGGCTTCCAAACAGCCTCAACCTAGGTGATGACTGAGTTCCTCCCCTTTGGGACATTGGCAGTTCTTGGCATACCTTCAAGTGCCAGGAACCACTAAAAATATACTAGGCTGCTTGGATAATCACAAAGATTTGAAAGACAACTAAAAGCTATGGCAAAGTTGAAAAATAAGGTTCATCTCCTACATAAGGCCATTCTTTCAAAACTTGCTATTTTATCTAATGCACAGAATCAACATGGAGTCAAAGAAAATAAAAAAACAAACAAAAAACAAAAAACAAAACAAAACCAGAGGAAGATGTTCCAAACAAAAAGAATTAGATAAAATTCAGAAAAACGCCTTAACAAAAGAGAGATAAGTCATTTACCTGACAAAGGAGTTCAAAATAACAGTCACAAAAATTACTCACTACACTCAGGAGAATGAATAAACATAATGAGAATTTTAATTAAAAGAAAATAAAAGAGAGTACCAAACAGAAATCACATTACTGAAGAATGCAATAATATAACTGAAAAATACAATAGAGGGGTTCAACATCAGACTATATGAAAAAGAAAAGATCACTGCACTTGAAGACAGACCAATGGAACTCATTCAATTAGAGCAGCACAAGAAAAAAGATGAATAGAGTGAAGACGCATTAAAGAACTTATGGAAAGGACAAAACCAGGCAGACCGACATTCACATTACAAGGGTCCCAGAAGAGGGAAAGAAACAAGAAGGAAAATTATTTGTAGAAATAATGGATAAAAATTTCCCTAATCTGGGAAAGAAAACAGACATCCAGATCCAGGAAGCCCAGAGAGTTCTAAAAAAGATGAACCCAAAGGAATCCACATCAAGACAAATTATATTTAGAGTGTCAAAAGTGGGGCACCTGGGTGGCTCAGTTGGTCAAGTGTCTGACTTCGGCTCAGGTCATGATCTCACAGTTCATGGGTTCAAGCCCCGAGGCGGGCTCTGTGCTGACAGCTCAGAAGCTGGAGCCTGCTTCAGATTCCGTGTCTCCAACTCTCTCTCTGCCCCTCCCCTGCTCACACACTGTCTCTCTCTCTCTCTCCCTCTCTCAAATATAAATAAACATTAAAAAATTTTAATTAAAAATACATATCATACTTAGTGGTGAAAGACTAAAAGCTTTCCCCTTAGAACAGGTACAAAACAAGGATGTCCACTCTCAGCACTTTTATTCAACATTATACTGGAGGTCCTAGCCAAAGCAATTAGGCAAAAGAGAGAAAGAAATAAATAAAAAGCATATACACTGGAAAGAAAGAAATAAAACTATATTTTCAGATGCAGTGATATTGTATATAGAAAATTCTAAGGAATCCACTAAAAACAAAACAAAACAAAACAAAACAAAACAAAACAAAACAAAACAAAACCCTATTAGAGGAGTGACTGGGTGGCTCAGTTGGTTAAGCATCCAACTTCAGCTCAGGTCATGGTTTCACTGTTCCTGAATTCAAGCCCCGCATCAGGCTCTGTGCTAACAGGTCAGAGCCTGGAGCCTGCTTCAGATTCTGTGTCTCCCTCTCCCGCTCATGCTCTTTCTCTCAAAAATAAACGTTAAAAATTTTTTTAAAAAAGAAAACTATCAGAATACACAAGTTTGGCAAGGCTACAGAATACAAAATCAATAAATAAAACTATTTCTATACATTCAAAATGAGCAATGTGAAAATAAAGTTAAGAAAACAATTCCATTTACAATAGCATCATAAGGACTAACTTTACCTAACAGAAGACATGCAAAACTTATACTCTGAAAGCTATAAATCATTTTTTAAAAAAATGAGAGATCTAAAAAATGAAAAACATCCCACGCTCAAAGATCAAAAGATTTCATATGGTAATACTCTTTAATATTTTTTAATTTTTTTTTTTAACGTTTATTTATTTTTGAGACAGAGAGAGACAGAGCATGAACGGGGGAGGGGCAGAGAGAGAGGGAGACAGAATCGGAAGCAGGCTCCAGGCTCTGAGCCATCAGCCCAGAGCCCGAGGCGGGGCTCGAACTCACAGACCGCGAGATCGTGATCCGGGCTGAAGTCGGACGCTTAACCGACTGAGCCACCCAGGCGCCCCTATTTTTTATTTTTTTAATGTTTATTCATATTTTGAGAGAGAGTGAGTGGGGGAGGGGCAGAGAGAGAGGGAGACACAGAATCTGAAACAAGCTCAAGCTCTGAACTGACAGCACAAGAGCCCAATGCAGAGCTCGAACTTACAGACCGTGACATCATGACCTGAGCCCAAGTCGGACACTTAACTGACTGAGCCACCCAGGAGCCCCAAAGATGGCAATACTCTTTAAACTAACATATCAATTCAATACAATACCTAATAAAATCCTGGTTCATTGTGTGTGTGTGTGTGTGTGTGTGTGTGTGTGTGTAAATCAACAGGCTGATTCTAAAATTCACATGGCAATTCAAGGGTCCCAAGATAGATATTTTTAACTTTTTTAATTTATTTATTTTTTAGAGGGGGGAGGGGCAGAGAGAGAGAGGGAAGGAGGGAGAGAATCTGAAGCCGGCTCCACACCCAGCACGGAGCCCAACGTGGGGCTCAATCTCACAACCCTGAGATCATGACCTAAGCCAAAATCGAGTCAGATGCTTAACCAACTGAGCCACCTACGTGCCCTGATGATCCAAAAATATTCTTAATTAATTAATCTTCATAAAAACCTAAGAAGTATATATAATTATTATTAGGAAGCATAAGTACAGAAAAGTAACTTGTCCAAAGTTACAAAGCAGGCACTTGCAATTCTGTCACCTGACTCCAATACCCTATAACTTAATCTTTACACCTCTTCTAACTAAAACTGCTACCTAATATATGGTATGCACACATAAATATGTGCTGAATGAACAGCTTAATGTATATATTTAAATTATTAAATACTACAAAAAGGCATAAAAGGATAAAATTATTACAGGTTGAATAGCATAGGTAAAACCTGGATGTCGGAATTAGTTTGAGAGAATTCTCAAGGAATCATGGTGCCCCAGGAAAACATCTTATATGGAATAGCTTTCATCTTATTAAATGTTTTCTGTACCCTAGAGTTATTTAAACAAAATTGCTCAAATCTGTTATGAAGAATAGCTATACCACCAAATATATGTATTTCTTAAAGATGAGTAAATAAAAACCCTTTTCT
The DNA here is from genome assembly GCF_028018385.1 of Neofelis nebulosa. Classification (NCBI taxonomy): domain Eukaryota; kingdom Metazoa; phylum Chordata; class Mammalia; order Carnivora; family Felidae; genus Neofelis; species Neofelis nebulosa. The sequence continues at coordinate 66,520,413 of NC_080782.1, forward strand.
GTAGCAGAGAACCACCTGTAGTCTCAAAGTGGGTTTTCAAAGAATTAAGCAGATAAGAGACAGGTAAGAAGCATTAAGTAGAGGCACCCCACAGATACAGACTCCAAAATTCAGTGCTTCATGAGATGTAGCCACTTGGCTCCACAGTAACTCTAAGAGTAAAAACAAGGCATTGGTTGGCCAATTTAATTTTTTTAATGTTTATTTCTGAGAGAGACAGAGCGTGAGCAGGGGAGGGGCAGAGAGAGAGAGAAAGAGGGAGACAAAGAATCTGAAGCAGGTTCCAGGCTCTGAGCTGTCAGCACAGAGCTGGACTCCGGGTTCTAACTTGTGAACCTCGAGATCATGACCTGAGCCGAAGTTGGATGCCCAACCAACTTAGCCACCCAGGTGCCCTGCTGTTTGGCCAATATAAACACACAGGCCAACATATAGCTCAGTTAACTATTTATTTAAGTTGCTACCCTTCAAAATAAAGAACTCACTAAAATAATGGCTTATCTTCAATTATTTGAACTGAGGCTATAGAATGAATTACCACTAACTGTGAAGGAAAATTAGAGCCTAGAGGCCAAAAGCCTCATCTTAATTATGACAGGAACAAAATGTCTCTAAAAGAATGTACAAGCAGTAAAGGTGTTGCAATAATGAGACGTGGGTTTTTTTATTATTATTATTTCTCACGTAGCTTTTTTTGGTAGTGTCCTCGAAAATCTCCAATTTGGGATACTATTTGTCATTTTCTTTAAGCACATCTATCATGTTTATCTATCTGAAGAACAATCACTGAAAATATAATTTTAAATCTTGACATTCTACCTACCAAACCTGCTTTGAAAGCTTAAGGACACAGGGACCTTAACAATTCTTTATGAATGACTGACTATAAGTTATTAAGTCACTATTCAAGAAATGTGGTACCAACCTCTTTATCACCTGATTTCACAGATTGTTTCCTTGTTTTAAAAAAAAGGTAAATGGGGGCCACTGGTTGTCTCTGCCCAGCCTCCAACTTTGGCTCAGGTCATGATCTCACAATTTGTGAGGTGGGGCAGAGCCCAATTTCGATCTTCTGTCTTCCTCGCTCTCTGCCCCTCCCCAACAGACATACACTGTCTCACTCTCTCAAAAAGAAATAAAACATTTTTTTAAAAAAGGTAAATACCTTTACAAACACACACACACACACACACACACACACACACACTTATTCTTTATTCTTGGCCTCAGGATAAGTGTGTAACAACAAACTCCAAACACATTTTGAGTGATAATTATAGTTATTTATGGAGTCCTGGGACACTATTCTTGGTACCTCACATACATTATAAAGGTTATCTTCCCAATAACTATATGTGGTAGGATTCACTATTTTACACTATTTATCACTAATCATTATTTTAACGATTTTTATCACTATTTTAATGTTTGTAAACTTACTCAAAATCAAACAATTGGCAAGTTCCTAGGTTGGTAAATGGATATGTTGTGAACTGCAGCTCGATATGCCTGATTCCAAAATCACATTCTTTGATTCATCTACAAAGCACTAGCTCCCGACAGAAAAAAATACAGAAGCATAAAACTTTCACTTTTTCCTGGACATTACTTATATCTCAGTTTGATACAGTGACTAAATACAAGAACATTAGGCTGGATTCAAAACAGCCCTACCACTTATCAGACAGGTTACCTCATCTGTAAACTTAGAATAGTACCTATTTCATAAAAGTGTCGTTAAGATAATCTATAAATGTGTACGTGTAACAAGCTTGAAACACTGTCATCATACACAAAGAAACATCAGTTCCGTTAGAGGGGAAAGTGGCAAACAATAAAGATTTCCAAGGAACAGATTTTTTTCTGAGCAAATAACTAATCACTCCGCAACTGAACAGTAGCCTGGCCCGAAGGGGGGGAGGGGGGGGCAGCGGAGGGGCCCGGTGGCCCCAGCTCCGGTAGAGGTCCGGGCTGTGGGGCTCCGTGGGGGAGGGGGGGGGCACGGCGAGGACTGAGCTGCCTCCCGGGGAGTTCAGCGTGAGGAAGACGCTTTCGAGGGACGGGCGGGGTCAAGAGCCCATCGTCGGACGAGAAATAACGAAGGAGTGCTCAGGAAGATAAAGGCCGCACCCCCCCGGCGCGCGGGGGGGGGGGGGGAGCAGGGGGGAGGGGGGAGCGGCGGCGGCGGGGGGGAGGGGGTCAGGCCTGGCACCTGAGGGAGGAAGGCCACCACCGCGTCAGGAGGCGCCCAGCGAAGTCCCTACGGCCCACCCTGGTGTACCAAAGGGCCCCACTCTCGCGTCGGGAGGCGCCCGCCCGCATCCTGTGTTCCCACCTCGGCGTCCAGAGATGCCCACCCAACAGCCTGAGGGGCCACCTCGGCGTCCGGAGAGATCAGTCCCTGCGCCGAGAGGGCCCTACCCAGCGTCAGCGGCGCCCCTCGGGTGAAGAGCGGGCCGCGGCCCCCGTAAGAGAAAGGAGGAGGAGAGAAGACGGCGGGCTGGAGGTGTGTGGAGGCAGCAGGTACTCACCGACCGGCCGTCGGCCCTCAGCCGAGCCCCTCCCCCGGGGCGCTGCGGGTCGCGAGCGTCCGCAGCGCGTCAGGAGCGCGGGGCTGGCGCGCGCGCAAAGCTGAGGCACCGCGGGGAGGGGAGGAGTCGCGCTCTTGGGCTGGTGGGAGCGCAGGCGCCGGCGTCTGGGGACGAACCAATCCGCACCGCGGGGGGAAGCGGCTGCCAGGTCGTACCACTGCACGAGGGCTGGGGCTCGCCAAGAGTGAGTCGGATTTGAGCTTGGAACACAGATCTTGCCCTCCCGGCGTTTTGCGGTGTTCTCTTTAGTTGTGTCATTTTTTTTACACGTTGAGGGAAACCAAAGGGTAACAGGCGCTCGAAACACTGCAGTGAACCCCTTCAAAGTCTTTTCTGCCACACCAAACCTCCTCTGGCCCTTTCTTTTCATGTAGAATTATATTGAAATTTTCTGTTCATATGACCACTTGAAAACTATCACCTGATAGTAAATGTTACAATCTGATGGTTTTGAGAAAGGGAGGGAAACTGAGAAACAGAAACTCTTAGGTAACGTGGAGGTATAAAATTAGAACAGCCACTTTGGTGAAATTTAAAATGTATGTTTTATGACCCAGCAACCTCATGTCTAGAAAAATCAGAAAGAAACTCCTACAGGTGTGAACAAGAAGACAGATCCATCTTCGAGCCTGCTTCCTTGTGAAAAATGTAAACAGAAATGTGCAATAAAACAGAGGAATAAAACGTGATATGTTCCTACAATAAAATACTGACAACAAATAAAACTAATAAGTGAGTCCTATACTATCAACATTTAATAGCTCATAAGAGTTATAAATAGCAACATACCAACAAATATGTGCACTGTGAAATGGATTTAAAATACAGTGAAACCTTGGGGCGCCTGGGTGGCGCAGTCGGTTAAGCGTCCGACTTCAGCCAGGTCACGATCTCGCGGTCTGTGAGTTCGAGCCCCGCGTCAGGCTCTGGGCTGATGGCTCAGAGCCTGGAGCCTGTTTCCGATTCTGTGTCTCCCTCTCTCTCTGCCCCTCCCCCGTTCATGCTCTGTCTCTCTCTGTCCCAAAAACAAATAAAAAACGTTGAAAAAAAATTAAAAAAAAAAAAAGAAAGATGAGAACATGTCAAACATACAGGAGTCAACCTGAAGGGGTTCCTAGGGTCAACTACAGGACAATATAAAAATAAAAATAAATAATGATAGTCACAGACTGTAACTCATTGAATAAAATAATAATTTGAGTCCATACTGACATAAATACATAAATAAATAAGGGAGAAGAGACAGTTCTTCCATTAGGTAGAAGGTCAATTAATAAATGTAGAATGAATGATGAAATTATAAAACCACCATTTGGCAACCAACAGAGTAAAATTAAGGCAGTGTCATCAATGAATATTAAAACTAGTGGATGCAAGGTTGATAACTAACAAGATATTTATATAATCTTGAAAAATTTCTTCACAAAATAAATATTAATTACAAAGGGGAAAACAGTAACTTTACAATAGAGAAAACTGGCGGGCACCACCTTAATCAAATGATCAGAGTTATCACTAGTGATGAGGCACATCAATGTCATGTACAAGCTGATATGATGCCTGTGGTATTGCTGCCAAAATGCATACACTTTAACCATAGAGAAACAGAAACAAACCCAAACTGAGGGACATTCTATAAAATACCTATTTTTCACTCTTTAAATATATCAGTGGCATGAAAGACAAAAAAGCCAGGAATTCATCCAGATTAAAGGAAACTAGAGAGACATGACAACTGAATGGAACATATGATCTAGAATTCTCTTTGGCTTTTATAAAGGAAAGGATTGGGACATTTGAATAAAGTCTATAGATTAAATAACACTATTGTGTCAATGTGATTTTTTTTACTTTGATAACTATACAGTGATTGTATATGAAAAGGTCCTTGCTTTTGAGAAATTTACACTGAAGTATTTAGAGTTAAGTGGCAAAATGGCATCATGTCTACAACTTGATCTCAAGTGGTTCAAAAACATCATCTATAAAGCAAAAGTAGAAACAATGATAGAACTAAAGTAGTAAATTTTAACATTTGGGAAATCCAGATGAAGGTTATATGGGAATTCTTTGTACTAGTCTGTCAGCTTTTCTGTAAGTCTAAAATTATGCCAAAATAAAAAGTTTAAAAGAACACAGTAAGTTACACGATAACTCTGATACAAAGACTCCAATTGCCACCTATAATACCCAACTGCAAAATTTTGTCTTTATATAGACTGCCTCATTTTTCAAATTAATTGATTTTATAAATAACTTATAATCTTTAACTTTTAAAATAGCTGTATATCAATAAATTACCACTTGTAATCTCTCTCAAACATTAGGAACCTACATAGAATCATGTTTGGAAAAAAGAATTCTTCTATTAAGCAAAGTAAACACTGATTTAGCTCAATTTCCACTTCACAGTTTGAGAAATTGAATCACAGTGAGAAAAGGTGGCTACTGATTTGCCCGAAGTCCCATACAAAGTTGGGACTGTCAAACATAGAGTTAATCCACAAGAAAATGTTAACAATAAATAAGCACTAAAACAAATGTAGAGCATCACTAACAATTAAATATAAAATAAAAGTCCCACAGCACATTTGTTAAATTAGCAAGAACAAATAAAACAGACAAAACTCAATGGTAACAGGACTGTGAGAAAATAAGTATATTTCTTCATTGTGAATGCTCTATAAACAATTGTAATCTTTCCAGAGAGAAATTTGGCAATAGCTGTCAAGAATCATAAAAATGATCATACTCTCAACCCAAGTAATACCACATTGGGGAATACATCTCAAGGAGATGATTCAAAAGAGAGAAGAACAGACTTGAACAAAGATGATTATAGCCAAATTGTATATTATATTTGCTAAAAACTAGAAACAATCCAAATGCTCACCCATGGGAGAGAGGCTAACTTAAAATAGGCCATGGTAGAGCAATACAATAACAGTTATTACATTACCACATAACAACAAGAGGACCTTGTAGGAAGTGTGGCAAAAACCCTATCAAGTAAGGATACGCTAAAGATGGTGGAATCCCAAGAGACCCATACACAGTGCTGGCAGCTAACAGACAATGTGTACGTAGGCATGAAAGAAACAAAGAATTTGTAATTAGTAGATAATCTAGAGTCAGAATCTTTTTTAAATTTTTTTTAACGTTTATTTTTGAGACAGAGAGAGACAGAGCATGAATGGGGGAGGGTCAGAGAGAGAGGGAGACACAGAATCTGAAACAGGCTCCAGGCTCTGAGCTGTCAGCACAGAGCCCAATGCGGGCTCGAACTCACAGACCGCGAGATCGTGACCTGAGCCGAAGTCGGACGCTCAACCGACTGAGCCACCCAGGCGCCCCAGAGTCAGAATCTTTTTTAAAAAATACTGACTTTTATTATTTAATGAAATCCGTGTACAGGAGAAATGGGAGGGGTGACCATGGCCAGAAGTCAGTGACTGCCCCTTAATCCTGACACACAATGTGACAGGTTCTCTCTCTTTTTTAAAAATAACTTCATTGAGGGGTTCCTGGGTGGCTCACTCAGTAGAGCACTGGGCCTTCTCAAGGTGGTAAGTTTAATTAAGCCCCACATTGGGTGTGAAGCCTATTTAAGGGGTGCCTGGGTGGCTCAGTTGGTTAAGCCACATACTCTTGATTTCAGCTCATGTCATGAGCTCATGGTTCATGAGTTTGAGCCCTGCATTGGGCTCTGAGCTGGCAGCATGGAGTCTGCTTGGGATTCTCTCTCTCCCTCTCTCTCTCTCTCTCTCTCTGCTCCTCCCCTATTCATGTTCTCTCTCTCTCTCAAAATAAATAAACTATAAAAAAATGTTTTTCAAGCCTCTGAAAATAGTCTTAAGGACAAAGAGTAAATGAAGAAATCAAACAAAGAATCTATTAAAAATTCAGTGAGAAAAGTGAGACTGCAATATCTGAACCAAGAATGCTCTGCTCCCTCCCCTCCACCTCCCAGCTCAGTAAGGTAGAGTTTGCTCTACAGACTGCTACAGCCAAGAACACAGGGCACCCTTCCCTCAGCTCATGATCAAAGGCTTCCTTCCAAGGAGGAGCAGGACATCAGTTTCTCATTCTGTCTCCAGCAACCTGTTGCTGAGGCTAAGTCCCTGGAAAACACAGTTGGGAAGCTGAGAATCCCCTCACCTAGCCCCTGGTCATGGAGTGGAGGCTCTAAGTTAGGTAAGGCATGCTGAGAATACTAGAGCCCTGATCACCATGCCTGAGCTCATGAAACACAGTAGTTCTAAAGCCATGACCTCAGCCCCTCTGGCCAATTTAGTAGTCTTTAAAGTTTTAGCAACCACCTTTAGCCCATGTGATTAGTAATTAACCTTTCTTTGTATATCTGTAGATCATGCATTGTTCCCAAGAAAGACTCTGAACCAAATCTGCTTGCACAACTTCTGAGCACCTTGATAATTTCTGTAGCTGGCACAATTGAGTCTGCATGCAATCAAGAAGTGTTACAGACCTGTGTGCTCCCCCCTTTACTAATTAACTGCCCTAAAGTTCCTTTAAGTCCTTGGGCCAAGCAGAAACATTGGAGTTGCTTTTGGGACAAGACTCTGCCTTCTCCCAGGGGGCCAGCTACCTGAATAAAGCTCATATTCCTCTCAAGTCAAAAACTCATCTCTTGAATATTGGCTTTTTGAACTACAGGCAGCTGAACTTGGGTTTTTTGATAACAGTTCCACATTAGGATAGACAAGCCAAGAGGTCCTAGACCCTAGAGTAGGAGCATTACTCAGAGAGAAGCTTGTCATTGGTCCTATTTTCTACAGCTCCAGAGCCCCGGTTTAGAGATTTTGCTTCCAGGGAAAAGTAGGCAGGGTGGAGGGAGGGAGGAAAAAAGAACAGGTAGCTCCTAATCTCTTCCTAAAGTAAGCGACTTCATTTACAACAAAGTTTGGAGAAGTTCAAGGCTAAGGGTGCTCACAAGAAAAGCAGTGGTTGTGGTAAAAGTTAACTGGAAAGAAAATTGAGATGCAGGATAAATCACAGGCCAGCTAGTCTACAGGAAAAACCCAGGGAATAACACAGCTGGCAGGAGTCAAAATAGATATCAAACACTGACCTCAGGAATTATTATTTCAAAGGAGCCAGAATTTGATTGGATAAATCTACAGAGCAATTTATACCCCAGGGGATTGTTTAAAACAATACAGCAATCAGCTGGCAATTAGAACAATTCAACAACTGGGTAGGATCAGGAAAAGAGAGGAATAGAGTCCTATCAAAATCACTATCATCCTAGGGTTACTATGGACATATCAAAAGCTATGTCTCCCTGAGGAACATCAGAGGCTTTACACTGATGTGGGGGCCTGGAAAGTAGACTTCATTAAAATAATCCAACCAATCACCAAACAAACAAGCAAATAACAGTAAGTCCCGGAGGGTTGAAGGGACCAGTACTCAGAGTTGCTGTATTAGTCAGGGTTCTCCAAAGAAATAAAACCAGTAAGAGATGAGAGAGAAAGATTTTAAGGAATTAATCCACAAAATTAAGAAAGACAAGTCCCAAGATCCCAAGGGTAAGTCAGCAAACTAGAGACCTAGGAAAGCTGATGGCTTTAGTTCCATTTAAAGCTCAAAGGCCTGAGAATCAGGAGAGCCAATGGTGTAGTTCTCATCCAAAGGACAGCAGAAATTCCTAGAGAGAAAGCAGGCAACAACCTCTTTGACCTCGGCTGCAGCAGCTTCTTACTCAACACGTCTCCAGAGACAAGGGAAACAAAAGCAAAAGTGAACTATTGGGACCTCATCAAAATAATAAGCTTCTGCACAGTGAAGGAAACAATCAGCAAAACTAAAAGGCAATGGACAGAATGGGAGAAGATATTTGCAAACGACATATCAAATAAAGGTTTAGTATCCAAAATCTATAAAGAATTTATCAAACGCAACACCCAAAAAACAAATAATTCAGTGAAGAAATGGGCAAAAGACATGAGTAGACACTTTTCCAAAGAAGATATCCAGATGGCCGACCAACACATGAAATGATGCTCAACATCTCTCATCATCAGGTAAATACAAATCAAAACCACAATGAGATACCACCTCACACCTGTCAGAATGCCTAACGTTAACAACTCAGGCAACAAGAGATGTTGGCAAGGATGTGGAGAGACAGGATCTCTCTGGCACTGCTGGTGGGAATGCAAACTGGTGCAGCCACTCTGGAAAACAGTATGGAGGTTCCTCAAAAAATTAAAAATAGAACTACCCTATGACCCAGCAATTGCACTTCTAGGTATTTATCCACGGGATACAGGTGTGCTGTTTTGAAGGGACACATGCACCCCCATGTTTATAGCAGCACTATCAACAATAGCCAAAGTATGGAAAGAGCCCAAATGTCCTTTGATGGATGAATGGATAAAGAAAATGTGGTATATATATATACAGTGGAGTATTACTCGGCAATCAAAAAGAATGAAATCTTGTCATCTGCAACTACATGGATGGAACTGGAGGGTATTATGCTAAGCAAAATTAGTCACAGAAAGGTAAATATCATATGACTTCACTTATATGTGGAATTTAAGATACAAAACAGATGAACATAAGGGAAGGAAAGCAAAAATAATATAAAAACAGGGAGGGGGACAAAACAAAAGAGACTCTTCAATATAGAGAACAGAGGGTTGCTGGAGGGATTGTGGGAGGGGGTATGGGCTAAATGGGTAAGGGGCATTAAAAAATCTACTCCTGAAATTGTTGCACTATATGCTAACTAACTTGGACGTAAATTAAAAAAAAAAAAAATTAATGGAGCGCCTGGGTGGCTCAGTCGGTTGAGCATCCAACTTCAGCTCAGGTCATGATCTCACGGTTCGTGAGTTCCAGCCCCACATCAAGGCTCTGTGCTGACAGCTTGGAGCCTGGAGCCTGCTTCGGATTCTGTGTCTCCCTCTCTTTCTGTCCCTCCCCTGCTCACATTCTGTCTGCCTCTGTCTCTGTCTCTGTCTCTCTCAAAAATAAATATTAATAAAATTATAGTAAATTAAAAAATTAATTATTAAAAAAAAAAAGGACAGCAGAATTGAGATCCAGGAAGCGACAATGTTTTGGTTCAAGTCTGAAGGGAAGAAAAAAAGCTAATGTCCCAGTTTGAAGGCAGTTGAGTAGCAAGAATTCTCTCTTACACAAGGAGCGTCAGCCTTTTTGTTCTACTCAGAACTTCAACTGATAGGATGAAGTTAAACCACATTAGGGAGAGCAATCTGCTTTTTCAGTCTATTGCCATAAATGTTAATCTCAAATAAAAAATTTAAAAACGTCCTCACAGAAACACCCAAAATAATGTTTCACCAACTTTCTGGATACCCTATCGCCCAGTCAAGTTGACATATAAAATTGACTATAACAGTTGCTATAATAAATTATTAAAAAAAAAAACAGTTTCCAACAAAAAATTTACAAGACATGCAAAGAAATAGGAAAGTATTACACTGGTAAAAGTGGACAACAGAAACTGAGAGCAACCAGAGTTCAGATACATCAAAAAAAAAAAAAAAAAAAAACAACTTTAAAGTAGCCATCCATCTGTATTCACAGAACCAAAGAAAATAATAAAGAGTAAAGGAAACTATGATGACAGTGTCTTATCAAATGAAGAATATCCATAAAGAGATAGAAATCATTTAAAAAAAAAAAAAAAAGGAACCAACTGGGGGCGCCAGGGTGGCTCAGTCGTTTAAGCTTCCAACTTTGGCTCAGTTCATGATCTCATGGTTCCTGAGTTAGAGCCCTGCTTTGGGCTATGTGCTAACAGCTCAGAGCCTGGAGACTGCTTCAGATTCTGTGTCTCCCTCTCAGTCTGCCCCTCCCCCACTTGTGCTCTGTCCTGTCTCTGTCTCTCAAAAATAAATAAAAACATTAAAAACAAACCCCAGAAATTATGAAGTTGAAAAACAATAACTGAAATTTAAAAATCACTAAGGGGACATAACTGTGCAAAAAAAAAGAATAAGCACGGGTGGCTCAGTCAGTCATTTAAGCTTCTGACTCTTGAATCCGGCTCAGGTTATGATCTCACAGTTCATGAGATGAAGGGTATGATCTCAGAGCTCATGAGCTAACACACAAAGCCTACTTGGGATTCTCTCTCTCTCCCTCTCTCTCTGCTCCTTCCCTCCTTTCACTCTGTCTCTCAAAATAAATAAATAAACTTAAAAAAAAAAAAAAAAAGAATAAGGGGTACTGGGTGGCTCAGATGGTTAAGCACCTAACTCTTGATTTTGACTCAGCTCATGATCTCATGGTTCGTGAGTTCCCCATGTTGGGCTCTGCACTGACAGTGCAGAGCCTGCCTGGGATCCTCTCTCTTCCTCTCTCTCTGCCCCTCCCCCTGTTCTCTCTCTCTCTCTCTCTCAAAAATAAATAAATAAATAAATAAATAAATAAATAAATAAATAAATAAGATAAGCAAACTTGAAGATAGATTAATAAAAGTTATGCAAACTGAAAAACAGAGAAAAAGAGTAAAGAAAAATAAACAAGAACCTCAGAGAAATGTAGGGCAACACAAAGCATACTGACAAACATTTGATTAAAGTAGCAGAAGGGGAAAAGAGAAAAGGGAGAGCAACAAGTATTTGAAGAAATTAATGGCTGAAAACTCACCAAATTTATAGAAAAATAATAACTTATATATCCAGGAAGCACAACAAATTCTAGGGAGGATAAATGTAAAGGGTCCATGGATACTTCATAGTAAAAATGTAAAAAATCAAAACCAAGGAGAAAATCATAAAAGCACCAAGAGAAAAGACAGTTTACATACCAAGGGAACCCTGATAACAGATGACCTCTCAGCAGAAACAATGGAGGCCAGAGGCACTGGCATAATATATTCAAACTGCACAAAGAAAAAAACCTGTCAACCAAAGTCCTGTATGAAGCAAAGCTACCTTTCAAAAAAGAAGCGCAAATAAAAGTTTTCCCAGACTAAAAAAAAAAAAAAAAAATCTGACAGAACTGTTACTAGCAGACCCACCTCACAGGAAATATTAAAGGAAGTTGTTAAGGGTAAAATCAAATAACTACAGATGATAATGTGAAACTACATGAAAAAAGAATTGGTAGGGGTGGCTCAGTGGCTCATTTGGTTAAGTGTCCAACTCTTTATATAAGCTCAAATCGTGATCTCGAGGTCATGAGATCAAGCCCCATGTCAATCTCAGCATAGAGCCTGCTTGGGATTCTCTCTCCCCTCTCTCTGCCCTGCCTCCCACTCAGATGCGTTCCCTCTCATTCTCTCTCTCTCTCTCAAAATAAATAAACTCCAAAAAAAAGGAAATGACAAGTGTAAATCTAGATGCATCAATAATATTATATGAGAATGGGCTAAATACTCTAATCAAAAGTCAGAGATTGTCAGACTGGATAAAAAACATCCAATGATATGCTGACTCTACACACTATTTCAAATATAAAATTAAACTGAAACTAAAGGATGTAAAAAGATATCATGCATACAGCAGCCATAAGAAAACTGAAATGGCTCTAATGATATCATACAAAATAGACTAAAACAAAAAGGCTACTAGAGACAAAGAAGGATATTTTATAATGGTAAAAAAAGATCAATACATCAGAAGATATAACAGTTACAAACATCATGCATCTAAATAACAGACATAAAATATATGTGGCAAAAGCTGACAGAAATGAAAGGAAAAATAGACATCTCAACAATAAAATTTGGAGAATCTAATACCCTTCTTTCAATAATGGATAAAACAACTAAACAGATGATCAATGAGGAAAAGAAAACTTGAAAAACACTATAAGGCAACTAGGTCTAACAGACGACTATAAAACACTCCACCCAACAACAGAATATACATTCTTCTCAAGACAACATGGGACATTCTCTAGGAGAAATCTTATGATAGACCATAAAACAAATCTCAAAAAATTTAAAAAGACAAAAATAATTCAAGGTATATTTTCTACCATAATGGAAAAAATTAGAAATCAACAGCAGAAAAATACTGGGGAGACATACAAATACATAGAATTTAAACAATGTATTTCCAAACAATCAAAAAGTCAAAGAAGAAATTAAAAGGGAAATCAAAAAAGGGCCCTAGTTGGGATGAGCATTGGGTGTTGTATGTAAGCCAATTTGACAATAAATTATATTCATTTAAAAAAAAGCGGGGGGGGGGGCTCTGGGTAGCTCAGTTGGTTAAACATCTGACTCTTGCTTTCAGTTCAGGTCACGGTCTTGAGGCTTGTGGGATCAGGCCCCACATCAGGCTCAATGCTGCCAGCGCAGATTCTCTCTCTCCCTCTCTCTTTGCCCCTCCCCTGCTCACACTCTCTTTCTCCCTCAAAATAAATAAATAAACTTAAAAATAAAGGGAAATCATAAAATACTTTGAGATGACTCAAAATCAAGGCACAACATATCCAAATTTATAAAATATAGCTAACACAGTAGTTAGAAGGGTATTTATAGCTATAATGCTATTACTAAGAAAGGAAAGAGGATACATGGCTGGCTCAGTTGGAAGGGAATGCAACCCTTGATCTCGGGGTTGTGAGTTCAAGCCCTAGGTTAGGTGTAGAGATTACATACATACCCATATGCATACATACATACATGCACACATATATACATAAAGGAGAGAGATCACAAACCAATAACATAACGTTCCACCTTAACACACTGGCAAGGGAAGAGCACACTAAACAACCTAATGCAAGCAGAAGGAAGGAATAATAATGAATAAAGCAGAAAATAATAAATAGAGAATATAAAAACAGCAGAGAAAATCAATGACATTAACTGCTGGTTCTTTGAAAAGATCTACACAATTGACAAATATTTAATAAGACTGATCAAGATAAAAACAGAGGTAAATTACTAGAATCAGAAATGAAAGATGGAACAATACTATTGACCTTGCAGAAATGAAAAGGATTATAAAAGAAAACTATGAACAATTGTAGGCCAAAATTTTGATAAATTATTTGGCATGGAAAAATTCCTAGAGAGACACAAACTACCAAAACTGGCTCAGAAAGAAATAAGACAATTTGAGTAGGACAACCCAAAGAACGGGAGAAAATTCTTGCAAACCATATATCTAATAAGAGATTAAGGTCCAGAAAATATATTTTTAAAAACTTTATATCTCAACAACAACAAAACACAAACAACCCAATTCAAACAAAAGGTCTTAAATAGGCATTTCTCCAAAGATGATATGCAAATGTCTAATATGCATATAAGGGGTGCCCTGAGTGTCTCAATTGAACATCTGACTCTTGATTTTGGCTCAGGTCATGACCTCATGGTTCATGGGATCAAGCCATGTGCTAGGCCCTGTGCTGGCAGCATGGAGCCTGCTTGGGATTCTCTCTCTCCCAATCTCTCTGCTCCTCCCCCACACTTTCTCCCTCTCAAAATAAACATTTAATATGTGCATAAAAAGATGCTCAACAGGGGCGCCTGGGTGGCGCAGTCGGTTAAGCGTCCGACTTCAGCCAGGTCACGATCTCGCGGTCCGTGAGTTCGAGCCCCGCGTCGGGCTCTGGGCTGATGGCTCGGAGCCTGGAGCCTGTTTCCGATTCTGTGTCTCCCTCTCTCTCTGCCCCTACCCCGTTCATGCTCTGTCTCTCTCTGTCCCAAAAATAAATTAAAAAAAAAAAAAAAAAAAAAAAAGATGCTCAACAATATTAGTCAAACCAAAACCACAATGAAATACCACTTCACGTACATTAGGATTATTGTTATTAAAAAAGTGGAGGGGCACCTGGGTGGCTTAGTCAGTTAAACATCTGACTCCTGACTTCAGCTCCTCATGATCTCACAATTCATGAGTTCAAGCCCCCCATTGGACTTTACACTGACAGTGCAGAGCCTGCTTGGGGTTCTCTCTCTCTCTCCCTCTCTCTCTGCCCTTCCCTGCTCACACTCTCTCTCAATAAATAAATAAATAAATAAATAAATAACTTTTTAAAAAATGGAAAATAAAAGGTGTTCAGGATGTAGAGAAATCAGAACTGTATTACATTGCTAGTGGGAATGTAAAATGGTGTAGCCACTGTGGAAAACAGCTTGGTAGCCCCTCAGAAAGAAACACAAAATTACCAGATAATCCAGCAATTCTGCTCCTTGGTATATACCCAAAAGAATTAAAAGCAGGGACTCATTGGGGTGCCTGGGTGGCTCAGTCAGTTAAGTGTCTGACTTTGGTTCAGATCATGATCTCACAGTTTGTGAGTTTGAGCCCTGGGTTGGGCTCTGTGCTGACAGCTCAGAGCCTGGAGCCTGCTTTGGATTTTGTGTCTCCCTCTCTCTCTGCCCCTCCCCTGATCATGCTCTCTCTTTCTCTCTCTCTCTCTCTCTCTCTGTCTCAAAAATAAAATAAAAACATTTTTTAAAAATTTTTTAAAAAGCAGGGACTCATAATATCCAACATATATAAAGAACTCATATAATTCAGTAGAAAAGAAGCAAATAATCTTATTTAAAAATGAGCAGAATATCTGAATAGACATTTTTCCAAAAAAGACATACAAATAGTTGACACACTCATGAAGAGGTGCTCAATATCACTAATCATCAGGGAAATACAAATCAAAACCACACTGAGAAATCACCTCATATCTGTTAGAATGGCTATTATCAAAAAGACAAGAAATAACAAGTGTGGTCAAGGATGTGGAGAAAATGGAACACTTGTGCATTGTTGGTAGGAATGTAAAATGGTGTAGCCACTGTGGAAAATATTTTGGAGGTTCCTCAAAGAGTTAAAAATAGAATTACCACATGATCCAGTAATTCCACCTCTGGTTATATACTCATAAGCAATGAAAGCAGAACCTCAAAAAATATTTGTAAATCCTTGTTCATAGCAGCATTATTCACAACAGCTAAAACAAGGAAGCAACCCATGTGTCCACTGATAGATGAATAGATAAGCATAATGTGGTATAAACATACAATGAAATATCACTCAGCCTTGAAAAAGAAGGAAATTCTCCAACATGCTACAAGACGGATGATCCTTGAGGACATTATGCTAAATGGAATAAGCCAGTCACAAAAATACAATCACTATATGATTCCTTTTATAAAAGGTATCAAAGTTATCAAAATCATACAGTCAGAAAGTATAATGGTGGTTGCCAGGGGCTGGAGGAAGGGAGGAGTGGGGAGTTATTGTTTAATGGGTAGAGGGTTTCAATTTGACAAGACGAAGAAAGCTCTGGAGATGATGATTGCACACCAATATGAATGTATTTAATACCACTGGACACTTAAAATGGTTAAGATATGGGGTACCTGGGTGGCTCAGTTGGTTAAGCATCTGACTTCAGCTCAGGTAATGATCTCCCAGTTTGTGCCCTGCATTGGGCTCTGTGCTGACAGCTCAGAGCCTGGAGTCTGATTCAGATTCTGTGTCTGCATCTCTCTCTGCCCCTCCCCACTCATGCTCTGTCTTTCTCTGTCTCTCAAAAATAAATAAACATTAAAAATATTTTTTTTGTTTTAATAGTCAAGATAATGGGGTACCTGGGTGGCTCAGTCTGTTGAGCATCCAACTCTTGGTCTCAGCTCAGGTCATAATCTTGAGGATCATGAGATCAAGCCCCACATTGTTATCAGTGCAGAGCCTGCTTGGGATTCTCTCTCTCCCTCTCTCTCTGTCCCTCCACCACTCACACACACACACTCTCCTTCTCTCAAAATAAATAAACTTATAAAAAGTGGTTAAGATAGTAAATTTTATGTTATGTGTATTTCACCACAATTAAAAAATGGAAAAACTCCCACAAATTCATCATCTTCTCCTCAAAACCTATATACCTGATAAATTTCTTAACTCTGTTTTTGGTTTTTTAATTGTCAAGTTAGCTAATATACAGTGTAGTCTTAGCTTCAGGAGATTCCTGTGATTTACCACTTACATACAAAACCCAGTGCTCATTCCAGTAAGTGCCCTCCTCAAAGCCCATCACCCATTTTCCCTACACCCCCCACAAGCTCCCCATCCCCATCAACCCTCAGTTTGCTCTCTGTATTCAAGAGTCTCTTATCGTTTGCCTTCTGTTAATGCTATTAATACCCAACCATTAAGAGTCAAAATTCCCTTACCTTCCTAGGGCTTATATTTCAATGATTACGTTCTAGTTCCTTCATTTACTCAACAAATATTTACTGAGCTTACTCTGTCTGCCACTGTGCCAAATGGTAAATATATATATGTATATACACACACATATATATACACATATATATACATACATATATATACATATATATACACATATATATACACACACCTATATACACACATATGTACATGTTTATGTGTATATATATATACATCTATGTATATGTGTGTGTGTGTATATATATATATATATATATATATATATATATATATATAATAACAAGTCCTTGCCTAGGGTTATTGTCAAGCTGATTCCAAATTTATATGGTATATTATTGCCAAGGCAATCTTGAATAACATGAAAAACAAAGTTTTAGGAAATATGCTACCAGACCTCAAGATGTATTATAAAGCTATAGTATAGCTTTATATGGGCAAATAAACCCATGAAAGACAGCATGGTTCTGGTACAAATATAGGCAAGCAGAATATTTTTTTTTAATGTTTATTTATCATTTTGAGAGAGAGAGCATGAGTGGGAGAGGGGCAAAGAGAGAGGGAGACACAGAATCCAAAGCAAGCTCCAGGCTCAGAGCTGTCAGCACAGAGCCTGATGTGGGGCTTGAACTCCCAAACCATGAGACCATGACCGGAGCCAAAGTCAGCCACTTAACCAACTCAGCCACCCAGGTGCCCCGGCAAGCAGAATATTGATACAGAATAGAGAATCCAGAAACAAACCCACACATACACGGACACCTTATATGTGACAAAGTTGGTACCTTAGTGCAGTGGGGAAAGGCTGATCTTTTTTCAATAAATGATGCAGGATCAAATTAATGTCCACATGGGGAAAAAAGTGGATCTTCATCCGTACCTGACACCATACCCAAAAATCATTTCTAAGTTGTTACTAATCTGTGAAAGTTTGTTAAACAGTAAGTTTTAGAAAATAACATAAGAGAATCTCTCCAAAACATTAGAGTATGCAAATATTCCTTAAACAGGACCCAAAGCACTAGTCATTAAAAAAAAAAAAAAAAAGAAAAATGGACTATGTTAAAATTAAGAATTTCTCTTCATCGAAATATATGATAGAAGAGTGAAAAGTCAAGCAGAGACTGGGAAAGGCTATTTTAGTGTATTCATATGTATACATATATCAACAAAGGATTTGTATCCAGTGTCCTTTTCTTGGGAGGAATAAGGAGGGCAGATAATCCAATAGACAAATGGACAAAAGGGGGAGCCTGGGTGGCTCAGTCGGTTGGTCATCCGACTTCGGCTTAGGTTGTGATCTCACAGTTGGTGGTTCAAGCCCCGCATTGGGCTCTGTGCTGGCAGCTCAGAGCCTGGAACCTGCTTTGGATTCTGTGTCTTCTCTCTCTCTCTGCCCCTCATGTTCTGTCTCTCTGTCTCTCGATCTCTCAAGAATGAATAAACATTAAATTAAATAAACATTAAAAAAATTGTAATGAAAAATGGACAAAAGAATTAAACATGCACTGCACAAAACAGGAAAACAAATGGCAAATAAACCCATGAAAGGGTAGTCAGCTGCATTAGTTATTATGTATGTAATACACAACCACAGATAATTTTATTACATACCCACCATCAACGCTAAAATGAAAAACACAGACAACATCAACTGTTGGTTAGGATACAGAACAACTGCTGATAAAAGTATAAATTGGTAGAACTAGTTTTGGAAATTGGTAGTTTCTACTGAAGCTGAACATATGCTTGCCATACAAACCAGTGATTCCACTCCTAGGTGAATATACATCTGAAATGAGTACAAAAGTACATCAAAAGACACATACAACAATATTGATAGCAGCAGTTTACATAATAGCCAAAAGCTAGAAATAAATCAAATACCCATCTGTGGTACAATGGGTAAATTATTTGTGGAATATTTACTATAGAATACTATGTAGTAATAAGAATGGACAAACTACAACTACATGCAATACTATTGATTAGTCTCACAAATATTAGGAAAGAAAAAGCAGACACACACCCACACATAAACACATACAAATATACTGTATGGTTCCATTTACATAAAGTTCAAAAACAGGTAAAATTAATCTATGATGTTAGAAATCAGGAGAGTCACTATCCTAGGGTAGGTGGTGGTGGTAGTCACAGAAGGGTGGCACAAGAAGGACTATTTTGGTGCTGGTAACAAACATTACATTTTTTTTCTTTTTGATATTTTTTTTTACTTTTTATTTATTTTTTTTAATTTACATCCAAATTAGTTAGCATATAGTGCAACAATGATTTCAGGAGTAGATTCCTTAGTGCCCCTTACCCATTTAGCCTATCTCCCCCCCACAACCCCTCCAGTAACCCTCAGTTTGTTCTCCATATTTATGAGCCTCTTCTGTTTTGTCCCCCTCCCTGTTTTTATATTATTTTTGTTTCCCTTCCCTTATGTGCATCTGTTTTATCTCTTAAAGTCCTCATATGAATGAAGTCATGTGATTTTTGTCTTTCTCTGACTAATTTCACTTAGCATAATACCCTCCAGTTCCATCCACATTGTAGCAAATGGCAAGATTTCATTCTTTTTGATTGCTAAGTAATACTCCATTGTATATACATATACCACATCTTCTTTATCCATTCATCCATCAAGGGACATTTGGGCTCTTTCCATACTTTGGCTATTGTTGATAGTGCTGCTATAAACATGGGGGTGCATGTGTCCCTTCAAAACACCACACCTGTATCCCGTGGATAAATGCCTAGTAGTACAACGGCTGGGTCATAGGGTAGTTCTATTTTTAGTTTTTTGAGGAACCTCCATACTGTTTTCCAGAGTGGCTGCACCAGCTTGCATTCCCAGAATGTTACATTTCTTGATCTTGGTTCTGGTTATACCAGAGCATTCTCTCTATTAAAATTAACCAAATTATCATTTGTGTACTTTTCTATACGTATATCATACTTCAATAAAAATGAACTTTAAAAAGGGGCACCTGGGTGGTTCAGTGTGTTGAGCATTTGACTCTTGACTTTGGCTCAGGTCATGATCTTATGGATCAGGCTACCTGCAGCTATAGACCCCTTCCTCTGCTGCCTTATTGCCAAGTTACATTAAAAAATACAGTATATGACAAGAGTTTATTAATACCATAGTCAACACCCATGTGAGCATATACAATGGCTCCATGCAGAAAAGGACTCCATTGAGCCAACAGATAGCAGTGATTCCATTAGTGACAGTGGAAGTTGTCCTACACAATAACCCCTCTCTCTTGTCTCCGTCATATCAGCCACAAAGGTTTTCAAAGGTCAGTGTAGGCTAATTTATTTTCCTTTATATTTTGTATTTTCTTCATTATTTTGTATTACATTGCAGTACTGTAATCATTTTTATGTGAATATTTTTTGGTTGTGGAATGAATCATCTGAGTTTGCATTATTTCTTATGGGAAAATTTGCTTTGATATACAACTGCTTTAGATTATAAGCATGTTTCTGAAATGGATTATGCTCACAAAGCAAGGTTTTACTGTAAATAAAAAAATTGTTTTAAATGTACTTAAATGAGTAAAACAAGTTTACATTGTTTTTAAAACTGAGGAAGATCTCTATAGATATGCATAGGGGTCTCCCAGTATATACTTATTTATATAAGAAAAAAAGACCAAATACAAATCAAAAGAGACACAAAACATATTAATGGTTACCTACAGATAGGAATGGGAATGATGCAAAAGTGCATAAAGTTTCTTTCTGGTGTGATGGCAATGTTCTAAAATTACATTGTGGGTAGGGTCACACAACCCTATAAATAGACTAACAATCACTGAAGCATACCCTTTAAATACAAAAATTTTATGGTATGTAAATTATGCCTTAATAAAGCTTTTTTAAAAGATCAAATGTATATATTATATATATAAGAGAATGTAGGAGGGAGTTAGAATATGTATTTGCTTGGATTTGCAAAAGGAAATGATAAAAGGATAAATGAATAAAAATGATTACTTTTACAGAATAAAGGAAAAAGAGGTAGCAAGGAGGCAGGAATGGGCAAAAGGCAGTTCTGAACTTTGGTTTATGTTTATGCTTCTCCTAGCCAAAAAAAAAAAAAAAAAACCAAAAACTAATTTTTAAAAATTCCTTAAATTGAGGGTGCTTGGGTGGCTCAGTCAGTTGAGCATCCAACTTTGGCTTGGGTCATGATCTCACAGTTCACTTTAGATCCTCTGTCTCTTTCTCTGCCCCTCCCCCACTTGCTTTTTCTCTCAAAAATAAACATTTTTTTTTAAATTCCTTAAATTGAGGGGCACCTCGGTGGCTCAGTCAGTTAGGCATCCAACTTCACAGAGCCTCGCATCTGGCTCTGTGTTGACAGCTGAGTGGGGAGCCTGCTTTGGATTCTGTGTCTCCCTCTCTCTCTGCCCCTTTCATGCTTGTGCTCTGTCTCTCTCTCTCTCAAAAATAAATAAACATTAAAAAATTTTTTTTAATTTAAAAATTCCTTAAATTGAAAATAAAATAGGAATAAGTTAACCAGGGGGTGGCTGACTGGCTCAGTCAGTTAAGTGTCTGACTCTTGATTATGGCTCACGTCATGATCTCACAGTTCATGGGTTCGAGCCCCACATCAGGCTCTGCACTGACAGCGAGAAGCCTGCTTGGGATTCTCTGTCTCCCTCTCTCTGTGCCCTTCTCTCTCTCAAAAATAAATACATAAACATTTTTTAAAAAATAGAAATAAGTTAATCAAACTGAGTATCAAATTGGTAACCACTTAAAGAAAAGGACTTTAGAAAAAGTCCTTTTGACTACAGTATTTGACTACACATCCTAAGTGGGACACAATCCAAGAACAAAAAGATCTCTAAAGAAATTTCAAACTTTTATCAGCACTTTTATTATCTGTAGTAATTTCAGATTTAATATTTTAGACTTTGTTTTATAGTATACATTAAAGCAAATAAATAATTATGTTAATGATATTAGGAATCAAGATTTTCAATAAAAGACATTTATATATATAATTTGAAACTAAGGGAATGAGGGGCACCTGGGTGGCTCAGTTGGTTAAGCGTGTCTCTCTCTGTCTCTCAAAAATACATAAATATTAAAAAAAAATTTTTGAAATCAAGGAAATGAAATGAAAACACCCTGATGTTAAACTTGAATGGAAAACACCAATATGAACTAATTATTTTAATGTTTATTTTTAAATTCCATCCACCAAAATGGACTAGCAGCAATGTCTCCCCATTAACAAAGGGTTTTCTATCATCCAGATTGTAATGTCTAACATCATTCCCCACTAAAAATGAACAAACAAAGAACACAGGGCTTCTTATAGGAATGGCTGAATCAAGTTCTGGTATGTAAAAAGTACAAGATGAGCCTAGACTATCTTATTTGTGCCAGAAAACAAATAAGCTTCCAAAGATTTGTAGGGTGATATCAAAAGGATCAAAATTAAAAATATACATATTGGAATGAAAGATCAATTAATGGGCAGAGTAATAAAAATCTGAGGTTCAGGGGCACCTGGGCCAGTCGGTTAAGCGTCCGACTTCGGCTCAGGTCACGATCTCGCGGTCTGCGGGTTCGAGCCTCACGTCGGGCTCTGGGCTGATGGCTCAGAGCCTGGAGCCTGCTTCCGATTCTGTGTTTCCCTCTCTCTCTGCCCCTCCCCTGTTCATGCTCTGTCTCTCTCTGTCTGAAAAATAAATAAACGTTAAAAAAAAAATTTTTTTTTTTTAAAAATCTGAGGTTCAGGGGCACATGGGTGGCTCAGTTGGTTAAACATTCGACTTTTGCTTTCGGCTCAGGTCAAGATCTCATGGTTTGTGGGACTGAGCCCTGCATTAGGCTCTGTGATGACTGTGCAGAGCCTGCTTGGGATTCTCTTCCTTCACTCCTCCCCCACTTTCTCTCTCTCTCTCTCTCTCTCTCAATATAAATAAATATTAAAAAAAATAATAATAATGGAGTCCAAATGGGTAAGGAGAACATCCATGTAGGAGAGTTGCCAAGAGTGGAGAGTAGTATACATGTAGGATAAAAAGAACATCCTGCAGACCAGCAGCCTGGCACAGAATATCAAAGCCTGTGCATGAAAAGGAGGTTATCCGCATAGGAAGCCAGCCCAGTTTGAGAAGTCAGAGCCTGAATGGGGTAAGAAAGCTTTCTCCATGGAGGGGTAGCCTATCTGGGGATGTCAGGGTCTGAATAGGGCAAGAAAAGTTGATCCAGAATGGGTGCCGTAGCTGTGTCTACTGAGAGGTCCCAAGAGCAGCAACTCCCCAATGACGATGAGCATACCTAGTGCCTAGCCTATGGTTTCTAAGTATCATTCTCCACTAAAATGATCCAGGATTCTTTGGAGAAATGACTGATTCCATTTCATTACATGGATGGGGCAGATTAAGTATGAGATGAGCCTGAAGCATCTTGTTATGCCAGAAAGCAAAGAAGTATGTAAATAAAGGTAATGAACCTGTCAAAAGGAATTGGAGGGGCGCCTAGGTGGCTCAGTTGGTTAAGTCTCCGACTTTGGCTCAGGTCATGATCTCACGGTTCGTGGGTTTGAGCCCTGCATTGGGCTCTGTGATGATAGCTCAGAGCCTGCAGCCTGCTTTGGATTCTGTGTCTCCCTCTCTCTCTGCTCCTCCCCCATTCATGCTCTGTCTCTCTCTGTCTCAAAAATAAATAAACATTTTTAAAAACAGGAAATGGAAAATAACAAGTTTGGCAATAATATAAAAAAACTGGAACCGTCATGTGTTGTTGGTAGGAATGTAAATTGGTATAGCTGCTATAAAACATAAAGCAGTATGACAATTCCTCAAAAAGTTAAACATAGAATATACATATGATTCAGCAATTCCATTTCTAGGTATATAACCAAAGGAGTGAAAGCAGGGATTCGAACAGATATTTGAACACCAATGTTCATAGCAGCATTATTCACAATAGCCAAAAGGTGGAAGCAATCCAGTATCCATTGAGTGATGAATGAACGGGTAAACAAAATGTGGTATGCATACATATATGTTTATATGCATATATATACACACAATGGAATTTTATTCAGCATTATGAAAGAAGTAAATTCTGATACATAATACACTTTGGATGAATGTTAAAAACATTATGCTAAGTGCAATAAGCCTAACACAGAAGGACAAATATTCTGATTCCACTTATAAGAAGTACCTAGAATAATTAAATTCATAAAGACAGAAAGTAGAATAGTAGTTATCAAGGGCTAAGGGGAGTGGAGAATGGAGAGTTACCATTAAATGGGTACAGAGTTTCAGTTCAGGAAGATGAAAACTTTCTGGAGACAGACTGTGGTGATGGTTGCACAATAATGCAAATTACTGAATGCCACTGAACCGTACGCTTAAAAATGGTTATGTTGTTAAATTTTGTTATTTATATTTCACCAGCATTTTATTTTTTTAATTATTTTTAATTATTTTTTATTTTAGAGAGAGAAAAAGAAAGAGAAGTGGGGAGAGGGGCAGAGGGAGAGGAGACAATCCTAAGCATGCTCTATGTTCAGCTGGGAGCCCGATGTGGGGCTTGATCCCTTGGTCCTGAGATCATGACCTGAGCAGAAATCAAGAATCAGATGATCAACCAACTGAATCACACAGGCACTTCTATTTTACCAGAATTAAAAAAAAAAAAAATTCCATGAAGGCAAAACAGGACATTTTCTGACAATCAAAAACTGAGAGGGTGCCTGGGTGGCTCAGTTAGTTAAGCATTTGACTTTATGTCAGGTCATGATCTCAAGGCTGCCCGCATATGGCTATGTGCTAACAGCTCAGAGCCTGGAGCCTGCTTCAGATTCTGTGTCTCCCTCTTTCTCTGTCCCTCTTCTGCTCATGCTCTGTCTCTCAAAAACAAATAAACATTAAAAATTAAAAAAAAAAAAAAAAAAAAGCTGAGAGAATTCATCATGAGCAGACCAGCACTATAAGAAATACTAAATGGATATTTTTAGTCTGAAGGTAAAATGAGCCAGATGGAAACATGAAACTGCAAAACAGAATGAAGGACACCTCAAAGGGTGACAAGTTGGTAAATATAAATAAAAACTGACAATTTAAAACAACAACAAAAATAACATCTTGTGGATTTAAAACAATGCATTGAAATAAATTGACAACAATAACAAGAAAGCAGAAAGTGTTACGTGACTTTTTTTTTTTTAATGTTTATTTTTGAGACAGAGAGACACAGCATGAGCAGGGGAGGGGCAGAGAGAGAATCCAAAGCAGGCTCCAGGCTCTGAGCTGTCAGGATAGAGTCCAACACGGGGCTTGAGCTCAGGAACCATGAGATCATGACCTGAGCCGAAGTCGGATGCTTAACTGAATGAGCGACCCAGGCGCGCCTAGAGTGACACAATTTTAAAGTTCTAGCATTTTCAGGAAGTGTGGAAAATGCTAATTTAGTATTGTAACTGCGAGGAGTTAAGGATGCATATTATAATCTCTAGAGCAACTACTAAAAGAATAATCATATCATGATCAAATACCTAAATAGTTAAATAACAATAAAAAACAAAGGATAAAAATGATAGTAAATATTGTTGAATAGGGCACCTGGGTGTTTCAGTCAGTTAAGCGGCCAACTCTTGATTTCAGCTCAGATCATGATTCCATGGTTTGTGGGATTGAGCCCCGAGTGGGCCTCTGTGCTGACAGCACTGAGCCTGTTTGGGATTTTCTCTCTCCCTCTTTCTCTGTCCCTCCCCAGCTTGCACTTGCTCTCTCGCTCTCTCTCTCTCTCTCAAAATAAACAAATAAACTTGAAAAAAAATTTAAATAGATATTGTTCAATCCAAGAAAAGGCAAAAAAAAAAAAACAAAAAAACCCCCAAGAGAATAAAAGAACAAAGAACAGATGGAGTGAATAGAAAACAAATAGTAAAATGGTAAAAACAACCTCACTATATCAGTAATTAAATTAAATGAAAATGGACTAAACACTCTAAAAGAAAAAGATAGACTAGATTAAAAAAAAATTTTTTTTAACTTTTATTTATTTTGAGGGGGGGCACGTGGGGAAGGGGCAGAAAGAGATGGAGGAAGAGAACTCCAATCAGGCTCTGCACAATCAGCACAGAACCTGATGACCATCTCAAACCCATGAACTGCAAGATCACAACCTCAGCCACAGTCAGACACTTAACTAACTGAGCCACTCGGGCACCCCTAGATTTTTTTTTAATGCTTATTTTATTCTTGAGAGAAAGAGTGCAAGCAGGGGAGGTCAGAGACAGAGGGAGACACAGGATCCGAAGCGGGCTCTGCACTGACAGCAGAGAGCCCAATGCAGGGTTCAGATTCATGAACCATGAAATCATGACCTGAGTTGATGTTGAATGCCTAATGGACTAAGCCACCTGGGGGACCCCAACAGACTGGATTTTTAAAATTCAACTATATGCTATACAGAGATACACTTTGAATATAACATCATCAAGTTTAAAAGAACATAAGACAACAGGATGGAAAAATAAATATTTTCCACAGAAAAGATGTGGCTCAGCTAAATTAACATCAGATAAAGTAGACTTTCAATAATAAGTATTACTAGAGATAAGGATAAGACACTGATAGAAGTGTCTAACTGAAAATAAGATTTTCCTATTATATATTCAGAAATCAAACACGTGAAGCAAAAAAATAACAGAACCAGGGGCGCCTGGGTGGCTCAGTCGGTTGGGCGTCCGACTTCAGCTCAGGTCACGATCTCGCAGTCCGTGAGTTCGAGCCCCACATCGGGCTCTGGGCTGATGGCTCAGAGCCTGGAGCCTGCTTCCGATTCTGTGTCTCTCTCTCTCTCTGCCCCTCCCCCATTCATGCTCTGTCTCTCTCTGTCTCAAAAGTAAATAAACGTTAAAAGTAAAAAAAAATAAATAACAGAACCAAAAAGAGAAGTAGACAAATCCACAGTCACAGCTAAAGATTTGAACACACACACACACACACACACACACACACACCCCTCAGTAATCGATAGAACTAAATAAAAATCAGTAAGGATACAGAAGATCTGATCATATTATCAACCACATTGACACAATTAAATATTTATATGACAGTATGCCCAACAACTGCAAAACATGCATTCTTTTCAAATACAAATGTAACGTTCACCACATAGACCATATGCTGGACATAAAGCAAATCCCAAGAGATTTCAAAAGACTGAAGTCTTACAGAGTATGTTCTCTGATCACAATGGATTGAATTAGAAATTAATAACAATGAGAAATCTAGAAATGCCCCAAATATTTGGAAATTAACAACTCATTTATACAAATTTCAAGAGTGGGCAAAACTAATCTGTAACGACAGTATTCAGGATAATGATTTCTTTTGGCTGAGAAGAACAGTCAGCATTCAAGGACTTGAAATGTCCTATATTTTAATATAGGTAGTGATTATACAGCTCTATTTATATATAAAATTTATTCAAGATTTGTACTTGTATACATTATTCCATATAAGCTATACCTCAATAAAAAAGTAATCAGAAAAATAGAGAGACATTAAATTCCCTAGGACCTAACAAAATATCTAGTTCATGCAGGATGCTTAATAAATGTTTGATGAATTAAAAAAGGAAAGAGAGATAAATAGAACGAAAAGACCTACCATACATTTAATACCATTTATACCCACTAGATTGGCAAAAGATAAAGATGTGTGACAGTACCAAATGCTGGAGAGAATGAAAATCAATAGGAACTCTTATCCTTTGCTGATGAGAATATAAATTGATACAATCACTTTAGAAAACAATTTGGCAATAGCTTATAAAGTATAGCATTCACATACCCTACCAACTGGCAATTCAATTCCTAGGTGTATACCCTGAGAAACTCCTTTCCAAGTGCACCAGGAGTTAAGCATAAGAGTGTTGGGGGTGGGGGTGGGGGTGGGGGCATCTGGGTGGTTCAGTCAGTTGAGCATCCGACTTGTCTCAGGTCATGATCTCACAGTTCATGGATTTGAGCCCTGCACCAGAATCTGTGCTGTCAGCACAGAGCTCACTTTGATCCTCTGTCTTCCTCTCTCTCTCTCTCTACCCCTCCTCCACCTTTTCTCTCTCTCTCTCTCTCTCTCTCTCTCTCTCTCAAAAATAAATTAACATTAAAACAAATTTTTTTACCTTAAGGGCGTCTGGGTGGCTCAATTGGTTGGGTGTCCTACTTCAGCTCAGGTCACGATCTCACCGTTCCTGAGTTCAAGCCCCACGTCAGGCTCTGTGAGGACAGCTCAGAGCCTGGAGTCTGCTTAAGATTCTGTATCTCCTGGGGTGCCTGGGTGGCACAGTTGGATAAGTGGCTGACTTCAGCTCAGAATGGGCTCTGTGCTGACAGCTCAGAGCCTGGAGCCTGCTTTGGATTCTGTGTGTGTGTGTCTCTCTCTGTTCCTCCCCTGCTTGTGTTCTCTCTGTTTCTCAAAAATAAATAAATGTTAAAAATTTTTGTTAAAGCATAAGAGACTCTTAAAAACTGAGAACAAACTGAGGGCTGATGGGGGGTGGGAGGGAGGGGAGGGTGAGTGATGGGTATTGAGGAGGGCACCTGTTGGGATGAGCACTGGGTGTTGTATGGAAACCAATTTGACAATAAATTTCATACATCAAAAAAAAAATTTTTTTTGTTAATAAAAAAAATAGGTGGGTTGATAATTTCTAGCTCAGATTAGATGATGAATTCATGGGTGTTCATTATTACTCTTTATAAGTTACATATAATATTTTTATATGTATTAAATAATGATAATTTAAACATTTTTAATAAGGAAAAGACAGTAGAAAGTGTTATAGAAGTATGGAGAAATGAGTTATTTACTTCTTCCTAGAGGAAGAGAAGAAGTCAAGGAGAATTTCATTTAGCAGGTGTGTTAGGGATCCACATGATCACCCAGGTTTGATGATCGACTCAAGGACTCATAGAATTCAGTATACAGTTCCACTCACAGCTATGATGTATTATAGTCAAAGAATACAAAGCAACATCAACAAAGTATGTCAAATGGACATGACAATATGGTGGAAGGGCATTAAAGGCAGTGGGAACAGTACACACAAAGGAAAAGAGCTGTGAAAGGATGCCCCAGCCAGAGAACAAACCACAAGGCTGAAAAGTCCTTTCAGTGTGGCTGGAGCACAAGGTGCTTTGGAGAGTATTAGAAAAAGGGAGTGGAGAGGGAAGGAGTTAGACTATAGAGTCAAACTCTTATACCAGGTAGGACATTTTAACCTTGTCCTATAAGCAACAGGAAGCCATTAAGTATTGTCTGTAGGGGAGTATAGTACAGTGCCTGTCTGTAGTAAACTGCTTAAGTCCTCCAAAAATTAAAATGCTGAACTCCTAACCTTCAATGTGATGCTATTAAGAATTGGGGCCTTTAGGAACTAATTAGGTGATGAGTGTGGAGCCCTCATGAATGAGATGAGTGACCTCATGAAAGAGACCATAGAGAGCTCTCTCACCCCTTCATCCATGTGAGGACAGAGGGAGAAGATGGCAGTCCATAAACTAGGAAGACAGTTCCCACCACACACCAGATCTACTGGTACTTTGATCTTGGACCTTTCAGCCTTCAGAACTATGAGAAATAAATTGTTCTTTAAGCCCTACCATCTACTTTATGGGAGCCCGTATGGACAAACATACAGACATATAATAGAGTAGGCCCAAAATAAAGCCTGTTGATGTGATGTGACTCAAATTACTATGACAGTTCAAGATCTTTACTGATTTCTTGACAGTTCTTCAGCAGAGATGACAGAGCTTCACTGGATCATTTTAAACCATTCTAGGGGCACCTGGGTGGTTCAGTCAGTTAAGCATCTGACTCTTGATTTCAGCTCAGGTCATTATCTCACAGTTCTTGAGTTCAAGCCCCAAGTCAGGCAGTGTGCTGCTGGTACCTGCTTGGGTTTTCTCTCTTTTTCTCTGCCCCTCCACCAACATGCACACTCTCTCTCAAAATAAATACATACACATTTTTTAAACAAATAAATAAACCACTCTAGATTTCCTTGGATACATTAAACTAAACTAGATCCATAATCAAATGCACAATTAATTGAAACTGGTTCTAGAAACTGGGGGATCAAAAACTCATTCTAGAAAACTGGGGTTTAGCTTTACCAAAATGGAGCCTAATATCAGTTTGTGAAATTATCAGAAAAATACACCATTCAGAATAAACCAGTAACAGCTACCATTTACTTTGTGCCAGGCAATGTGCTAAGTAGTTTATGGAGATTATTTTGGTTAATCTTCACAATCACCATTGAAAGTCGGTATCATTTCCAAATTTTATAGTTAAAGAAGCAGACTTACAAATGTTAAATAATTTACCTAAGGTCACATAGGTCATGACTGCAGAGTGGAGCAGTTGATGTCAGGCTGAGTACTTGATGGCTTTAATTGATGTCCTGTTTATTTCTCAGAGATTATAGGGGCTAATCCCAATCCCGTTTACCGCAGACACTGTCAGGGTGTAAAACATCATGGCCATCCATTGCACCTCACATGGCTCTGAACATCCATCCCTCCTGCCCCAAGGGTGGCTCAGCAGGGTTGGAATGGTTGGGGTTGCTGGACCACCACTGGGGTGAAAAGAAGCTGCCATATCTGTTTACTTTAACTTGACATACACATATGCTCATTTTCTAAATGGGCTGTGACAAGGAAAAAGTTAGAAAGCTCTACTTGGATCTAATCCTCCACCTTCCCCTCTTTCTCAAAACCCTCTGAAAATCCTAATCCATGATCAGCAAACTCCCCTATATGTAGGCCACTTTCAGGCAAACAGGCTTGAGCAATGGAACGTGGAAAGGGCCCACAACTGCCACCTGACTGAGTACAGACAGGAGGAGACTCACCTCAAAATATCCAGAGGCCCTAACTAACCAATGGGCTACTTACAACTAGGCACAGTTACCAAAAAACGTAAAATTCCGTAAGTTGCCATACTTCCTCACCTTCCCTCCTTAAAAGCAGCCCCCTCCCACTGCCTTGCTGCAGACAGCCTCTCTGCTGTCTTGCTCACCCACTACCTTGCTACCTTGTGGTGTATGCAATAAACTTCTACCTCCTTTGTTCTGCCTCACTGAATTCTTTCACCTCCTATGCAACCTGCTTGCTTCCACCCAATCATTGCCCCACATTTGGAGGCCCTCATCTAATTGAGAGACACACCATTTAGACACCACACCCTAGACCCTCAATCTGTCTTTGGAAAGTCACAGATGTAAAACCTGGCATCTCCTAAAGACAAGGCTTCCCTGTAACCCTGAAGTCACTATAAAATGACCCACCTTGGGGTGCCTGGGTGGCTCAGTCAATTAGGCATCCGACTTCAGTTCAGATCATGAGCTCACAGTTTGTGAATTCAAGCCCCGTGTTGGACTCTGCGCTTACAGCTCAAAGCACAGAGCCTGCTTCAGGTTCTGTGTCTCCCTCTCTCTCTGCCCCACCTCTGCTTGTGCTCTTCTCTCAAAAATGAATAAACATTAAAAAAATGTTTTTAATATAATAATAAAATAAAATAAAATAAAACAAAATAAAATAAAATAACCCATCCTGAGAAGTAGACTAGGATTGCAGCAAAGATGTGCCCTCCTTCTCTCCCCTGCCCCCAGCATAGCTTTTCCAGTTTTCCTCAAGAGCAAACCCTGCTGTTTTGGACCAATCTCAGATTCTGACTCAAACCATGCTTGTTAACATCCTGTTAGTAAAACCTAAATTATGATCACTTCTAACAACTAGAAATGTGTTCACAGAGCTGAGAAGTTGAAAGCCTCATATGAGGTAAGTCAGAAACCATCAAGACCCCCACAGCTGTGGCTTCATCATCCCACTCCATTCACACTGGCCTTGGTTGTTTTACTAATCATGTTATTGTTGTTGTTGTTGTTTTCTGTATTTTATTAAGCTTTGACATCTTTGAAGACTAGGGTGTAATGGCCCCTCTCAGGATTAGGCAAACGGCTAAACACACATTTCATATGCAAATCAACCAATCCAAAACCAGCATCTCCAGCCATTTCTTTTATCTAACTCACACACCAAGCCAATATTCCCCCTTTCCTAAGTCAGCCCAAAGCTAGGTACCAGACTACTAGGGTCCACTCCCATAGCCTGGAGCCCTGCTATTATTATTCAAACTAGCCAATCCTCAACTTCTTACCTAGCCCCACCCATTCCTTCCAGTGTTGACTATAATAAAGGCTCTGGGGCATGCTCTTGGCTGTTCTTTTTGCCTCCTGACCAACCCTGGTACTTTCCCTGTGTACTGTGGCTCTGCATGGCATGGCATAACCCTTCCTTTTGGAAGTGTGCATAATAAAACTCTCAATGGCTCTGAACTCTTATCAGCATTCAGTCACCTCTGTAAATCCCAGGTACAATCAAAACAGTTGTCACTTCTTACTATAGCAGTTAACACATACTGTATGATATTATGCATACGATAGATACTTTCACCTTTAGAGTTTAATCTCCCTGAGAACAAGAGCCATAGTTTACTAAGCTCTGTACTATGGGTTTGCATGCCCGAGAACATACACAATCAGTGTTTACTCAAATGAAGAATCTGCCGAACAGTGGCCAATTTGTCCCTCGGCAAAGCCATTTCCCTGGGATTGTTCTTCTCTCATAGCAGCAATACACAGAACATGTTGGGAAGTGGGTCTCATTTTCCACAGGGAAGAAATAAACGCCAGCCCCAAATACAAGGCATCACATGCACTGTCAAGTTCCAACAAGGAGTCCAGGCCTGGGCCACTACTGAAAGCACTTACACAAGGACAAAGCAGAAAAAGGGCTATTCAGACACTCAGCGCCATAGCTCAGGACTCTGCCTCAGTGGCACAGAAAACAAATCATGGTAGCATTCACTGGAGAATAAATCTAAATTGTTTTGAGGGGCGCCTGGGTGACTCAGTCAGTTAAGCATCCAACTCCTGGCTTCAGCTCAGGTCATGATCTCAGTTTCATGAGTTCAAGCCCCGTGCAGAGCCTGGTTGGGACTCTCTCTCCCCCTCTCTCTGCCCCTCCCCCACTCATTCTGTCTCTGTCTCTCTCAAAATAAATTTAAAAAATAAATAAATAAATAAATAAATAAATAAATAAATAGTTTTGAGCATCTAATTAGATGGGAGCAAGGGGAGGGGGACTGTATTTTGCTCCATTGTGTTAAATATATATGCTTGAATTCTGGGATTTTGACTAAAATGTCCTCTATACCTTGGGATTTCTAGTGAATAACTCGGGCTATGGAAATTTGGATAAGTAGAAACTTTCTTTAAGATTAATTAAGTAATGTACAGTCATTGGTTTTTAGGCTGGTCATCTGGTACTGACAAAAGGACATGGATGTGCAGTCTGAGGACTGGTGTTCAAGTATGGACTCTGTCATTAACTAGCTGTGTGACCCTGATAAAACTTTCACTTCTCCCAGTCTGTTTCTTTACTGTCAAATAAGAAAGAATCCTTCATAGGAAAACCACTCTGAGGATTTAATGTTATAATGTATGTTAAAGGTGCTTCATAAACTATAAAACACTGCATAAACATCAATCATCTATTACACTATAGAGGAGTCAGGCATGAAGGCTGCCACTAGCTAATGCTCAATATTTACAGTATAAATAAGTATCTCTTGCTGGTCAGCTGTGTGATCTCAGGCAAGAAACCTGTCTCTTTTTTTCTTTTTGCCTCCTCTGATATTACTTCTCCCTTGTTCACTGGGCTCCAGCCACAGTGTCCTTTTTCCTATTCCTCCCAACAGAGCAAGTTCACTCCTGCCATAGGGGCTTTGTACCTCCTGTTCCCTCTCCCTGGAACATTCTTCACCAGTTCTTTACATGGCCTCCCACTTCTCATCAATCAGGCTTAGGTAAAATGTCATTTCTTTAGAGGCTTTCTCTGACCACCCTGACTAATGTTCCTTGCACATCATTCACCCAATACATATTCGTTTTATGTTCTTAGTACTTATTACAATCTGTTGACTTATTACACTCTCCTCCAGTAGAATAAAAAACACAATACCAGAGCTTCCCTTTCTGTCTTGTTTTACCACTGTATTCCAATGCCCAAAACATCTAACTCATAATTAAACTCTCAATAAGCATTTGAATAAATGAAGTTGAAATAAGGTAATTATATCCAAAGTTTCATTAATTGACAGATATTTTATATGTACCTATGAGAACCCAGGCTCTATTTCAAGGTGCTGGAGTTCCATCTGAGAACAAAATAGACAAAAATCTCTACTTTCTTGGGGTGTGCCTACTAGTGGGGAAACAAACAAAAAGATAAAAAGTAAAATCATACTATGTCTGATAATGTTAAGTGTTAAGAAGGAAAAAATAATAAAGCAGGAAAGAAGAACATGACATGTGTGTTTTAGATAGGGTAGCCAGAGAAAGAAATGAAAGACTGAGCCATGAGAGTATATGGGGAAAATGCAATCCAGGTGGTCAGGGTAACTGGGACAGTAATGAAGGTGTTGGAGGCTAACACAGTAGGAGATAAAATCAGGGAGGTTAAAGGAAGTCAGACTGTATAGGGTCTTTTGGCTAAACTAAGGACTTTCTTTGGCTTTTATCAAGAGTAGGATAGGAAAGTGTTGGAAAATATGAGCATCAGGGTATCATGACGTGGTTTGCTATGAGGACTGCTAGGGCTGTTGTGCTGAGAATATCTGAAGGGCAAGGGAAAGGACTAGTGAAGATGCTACAATAACCCTACCAAGAGATGGTGGCTCCTGAAAGACTAGGGGAGGATCTGTGGGGATGGAAGATAAAATTTCAGGTTGGACAGTTGCATTGAGAGTTTAAGGGGTGGGGGTGGGGGGGGGGGGTGGGGTCTGGGCTAGGAGTTAGAAGTTGAAACTCAACTGGTATTTATTACGGAGATGGAGTCCTGGCTCTACTACATTCTGGTGGCAAACTTGAGTAAACTATTTTTAGGTTCTAGGCCTCAGTTTCCCTAACAGTAAAACGGAGAAAATATTCCCACGTAACAGGGCCTTCAAGGTAACTATTTCTAAGTGTCAAAGGCTGATGGTGAGCAAGGTGAGAACCTGCACGAACCTGTATCAGAGTAAGGGGGCTACTGTGAAACCAGCGACTAACTTTCAGTTCCACGGAACACGCTCCGAGGCTCACCAGCGATCAAAGGGAAGCACCAAGGCCCGCATTGCAACGCTGGCTGCAGCTCCCAAACCTCGCGAGACTTGTTGGCCCGGCAAAGTCACCCTCCCACCCACATCTCGCGAGACCAAGGTTTATGAGCGGCTATCTGCCGGTTACGGCTTGCAGGAAAGATGGAGTATACTGCGTTGGGCACCGTGGAGGCCGCGGACAGCGGAGGGGCCCTGCCATACAACAGCTCGGAGGAGCGAGAAGGCCGGGAACCGGACGGACTGCGCTTCGACCGCGAGAGGGCGCGCCGCCTGTGGGAAGCAGTGTCCGGGGCCCAACCAGTGGGGAGGGAGGAAGGTGAGTCCGAGGACCTCAGAGGCAGTAAGTCCCTCGCCCACCCGCTCGTTTCGCTGGGAGCGGAGGAAGCGTGGGTTGGGAACGCGGACCAGCCCCCGGGTCTCCGGTCACACCCCCTGGCGCCCGGCCCGCCCCCTTGCGTGACGCGCCCGGGACTCCTTGACTCGTGCAGCCCAGCAGGGCCTGGGTACCGTGGGCCAGCTCCACGGAAAATTGAGGCCGCCGCACCCAGCGAATCAGGTCTCCGCTCTCCAGTAGTCAAGGGCCTTCTCATGCTCACACCGTTGGGGGTGGGGGTTCCCCCGCCTTTCTCATCCACCAGAGCGCAGCTCTTCCCTAAACTCGAGGACTGTAATTCCTATTCGTGCCTTCTCGGAGACCCACAGAACCTTCTCCGCCAGACTTCTATCTCCCCACCATTTTCCCCTGACTCTCCATTGTCCCAGTCTCCAAGTTCCCCCACCCCTAGTGTATCTTGCCTCCCTTCTCTCATGCCCCACACTTCCAAGAACTCCAGAAGGCCTTCTTACCCCATGTTCTTCCTGGCCTTGGTGACTAACCTGGTTTACCCCTGTTTCTATTTGTCGAGTCTCTACTACCTGGGTCCTTTTTATGCGATGGGGGCCAGGAGCCTGAAAAACTGGCCAGGGTATACTTTGGTCCAACTTCTTTGTATCGTAGGCTTGTCCCGAAGTTGTGAAGAACAGGGTACACTGGGGGGCACTTCTGGGCTGAAGCTTCCTAGCTTGCTCTGCATTTGACCTGGCACTGGGTAAGATGGAGATAGAGGAGGATGGAAAGGGCTGGCCTGACCTGGTTGTGTGACTCCCTTCATGGTCCTTACCACTAGCTGCTTAACTCCAGTCCGGAAGTACAAGAACCGTCTGGCCTTCTGTGCTAATCCTGTCAAGTAATCTGCTCGGAAATCAGGTTGGTTTGTTTGCTGAGCAGACTAATCATGGAAAGTTTAATATGTTGCTTGTGAACTGATTGTCCTGGGATAAAATGGACTTTTTGACCACATCCAAAGAAGATATGTTTAAATTTGGGGTCTGTGGTACACAGACCTATACCCTTGTGTGTACTTCTCCAGTTTGAAAACTAGTCTAGTCTGACTCCTACTAAATTAATATGGGCCTTCTGTCTCCCTCATAATTTCAAACTTGTTTGGTACAAATCCCCCCAAACGCACCCCAATTTTCCTTTCACTAATTTGACAATCATTGATGTATGCTCAGTTCCTAGGACTGGCTGGGCATCAGAGCTACAGAGATGAGGAAGATACTGTCCTTCCCCCTGGGAGGGTTTATAGTCTAATCCAGGAAGCAGACACCAAAACAGTTTCAGTATAATGTAATGGGTGCAGTAAAGAGGAATGCGTAAGAATTGGTTGTGCACAAAGAGGAAGTGACCTTTGTCCTTGAGGGACAGGGAAGGCATCTGCTGGACCTTGAAGCAGAGAACACAGCAGCTTTGCTCTAAAAAGTGAATTGCTTATGTATGTGTGAATGTACAATGTCACTTAGGACCCAGTTCATTTCCCTACTGTCCTCACTTTCCAGTATTTATATGAGGTCTAGATAGATACCTGTAACACCAGGTTCTACTCATCTTGGTTTTTGTTTTGTTTTTCTCTTAGCACTTTTATTGAGTTATAATTTATATACCATAAAATTCACCCATTCTAACTGTACAATGCAGTGATTTTTTGCTAAAAGTATAGAGTTGTGTAGCCACAATTCTGTTTTAGAATATTTCCGTCACTCCAGTTAGTTCCTTTCTGCTTCTTTACATTAAATCTCCACTCTTACCTCCTGCCCTGGGCTACCACTGTCTCTAAAATTTGCCTTTTCTGAACATTTCATATAAATAAAATCATACAATATGAATGCATTTGGCTTCTCTCAGCATGTTTTTGAGGTTCAGCCACGTTGTACCGTGCATTCATTATGGGCTTCATTATGTTTTGTTGCTAATAGAATCCCATTGTATAGATCTTGCTTTTTATCCTTTGACAGTCTCTGGCTTTTGAGTGGGCTGTTTAGACTGTTTGCATTTAATTTAATTATTGATAATGGCTAGATTTACATTTTCTATTTTGCTATTTATCTCCTTTTCATTTTGTTCTTCCTTTTCTCCTTTACTGACTTCCTTTGTGGTTAGTATTTTTTAGTGGACCATTTTACTTCCTCTGTCAATTTTTTATACTTTTTTTTTTTTTAATGTATTTATTTTTGAGAAAGAGAGCACAAGCAGAGAAGGGGCAGAGTGAGAGGGAGACAGGATCTGAAGCAGGCTTTGTGCTGATAGCAGAGCCCGATGTGGAGCTCAAATCCATGAACCGTGAGATTGTGACCTAAAAGCTGAAGTCAGACTCTCAACCAAGACACCCAGGTGCCCTTTTTTTTTTTTTTTTTTTTTACTTTTTAATTGTATTTTCTTAGTGCTCGAGGGACTATATGATGCATCTTAACTCATCACAGTCTACTTCAAATTAATACTAACTTAAATCTGATAAAATGTATAAAAACATTCCTCTAATAGTGCTCCATTCCTCACCCTCCTTTGTACTATTATTGTCATATTTGTTACATTGATATATGTTATAAACCTAATTATTCAGTGTCATCATTATTGATTTATACAATATCTCTTCTAAAGAAGCGAAGAGAAGTTATTTAAAAAAGTATATTTATGGGGCACCTGGGTGGCTCAGTCAGTTAACCCTCCGACTTCAGCTCAGGTCATGATCTCACACTTTGTGGATTTGAGTGCCTCATCTGGCTCTGTGCTGACAGCTCAGAGCCTGGAGCCTGCTTTGGATTCTGTGTCTCCCTCTTTGTCTACCCCTCCCCTACTCACACTCTGTCTCTCTCTCTCTTTCAAAAAAAATACCAAAAAATTTTTTGGGGTGGGCGCCTGGGTGGCTCAGTCGGTTAAGCATCCAACTTCAGCTCAGGTCACGAACTCACGTTTCGTGAGTTCAAGCGCCGTGTTGGACTCTGTGCTGACAGCCAGAGCCTGGAGCCTGCTTCAGATTCTGTGTCTCCGTCTGTCTCTGCCCCTACCCTTCCCCTATACTCTGTCTCTCTCTTTCTTAAAAGTAAATAAAGATTAAAAATTTTTTTATTGATTTATTTATTGATTTTATTTAAAGATTAAAAAAATATTAAAAAATATTTATAATGTCTTTTATATTGGCATACATATTTACCATTTCTGGTGTTCTTTTTTCTTCCTCTGGATTCATTACCACTTAGTACCACTTCCTTTCAGCTAGCAGGGCTTTCTTTAGTATTTCTTGCAAGGCAAACCTGCTAACAGTGAATTCTCTCAGTCTTTATCTGGGAATGTCTTTATTGTGTTTTCAGTCTTAAAGTATATATATATATATTTTTTTTTTTTATTAAAAAAATTTTTTTTAATGTTTATTTATTTTTGAGAGAGGGGGAGAGACAGAGTGTGAGCAGGGGAGGGGCAGAGAGAGAGGGAGACACAGAATCTGAAGCAGGCTCCAGGCTCTGAGCTGTCAGCACAGACCCCGACGCCAGACTCAAACTCACGAACCACGAGATCATGACCTGAGCCAAAGTCGGACGCTCAGCCAACTGAGCCACCCAGGCTCCCCAAAGTATATATTTTTTAAAATAACATCTTTATTGATACATAATTCATATACCATAAAATGCACCTTTGTAAAATATATAAGTTAGTGGTTTTTAGTATATTCACAGAATTGTACAACCATCACCACTATCTAATTTTAGAACATTTTCATCACCCCAGAAAGAAACCCTACACCCATTAGCAGTCACCTCTGACAATTGTTTATCTCCTTTCTGTTCCTATAGATTTGCTTATTCTGGATGTTTCATGTAAATTGAATTGTATAATATGTGGCCTTTTGTGACTGGCTTCTGTCACTTAGCATACTGTTTGAAGGATAGTTTTACTGGACATGGAATTATTAGTTGACAGTGTTGATCTTTCTCACTAATTTGAATATGTTATTCCACTGATCTCTGGCTTTCATTGTTACAGATAAGAAGTAAGTCATTAATCAAATTATTCCACTGTACACGATGAGTCATCTTTCTCTTGCTGCTTTAAAGAGTTTCTATCTTTCAGTAGTTTGACTATGATGTATCTAGGTGTAGATCTCTTGGTATTTATCATATTTTGAGTACCTTGAGGCTTTTAGCTGTATGGATTAATGTTTTTCTTTGATCAAATATGGGAAGTTTTCAGACATTGTTTCTTCAAATATGTGGGTTTTTTTCCCATTCCTTTCTCTTCTGAGATTCCCCATATATATGTTTGGTATGTATTTGTTTGGTATGCTTGATGTATCCCACATGTATCTGTGGCTCTGTTCATTATCAATTTTCTTTTTCTCTTTTCTTCAGTTTGAGTATTTCTGTTGATCTATCTGCAAGTTCACTGATTCTTCTGCCACTTAGAAACTGATACTGATTTTTTCTAGTGGTTTTTTCATTTCATTTATTGTGCTTTCAGCTCAACTCTGTGTTATACGTATTTTAAGTAGAAAACTTTTTAACACCACATCATCAATGCCATTACATTTGTTTTCTTCATGACTTTTTTGTATAATAAAATTTGAGTTTTTACACACCATCAACAGTATGGATTCACAAAATAGAAGTGCTGAAGCTAAATAACCTTAACGGGGCTAATGTCCAATTCATTCTTGTAGACCACCCTGCCTGTTAGACTACACTGCCTAAACAGTCTGACCCACTGGTAGATTATGTCCAGCTTGCTTTTACTAGGATCTTTTGTTGTTTACTGCTTTCTAACTATAGCTGTACCTAGAAATCCACTACCTCCTAATAAGCAATAAGAAGCAGGGTTCTAAATAGGTTATATCTATCCCTGAGAACCAACTTCAGACAACTGATGAATTTCTGTGGAGCTGAGTTGAGATTCTAAGGCCCAAGCAATAGTAAGTCATGGGGCGCCTGGGTGGCTCATTTGGTTAAGTGTCGACTCTGTGTTTCAACTCAGGTCACGATCTCACAGTTTGTGGGTTTGAGCCCCACGTTGAGCTCCTTGCTGGAAGTGTGGAACCTGCTTGGGATTCTCTCTCTCTCCCTCTCCCTCTCCCTCTCCCTCTCCCTCCCTCCCTCCCTCCCTCCCTCCCTCTTTCTACCCCTCTCTAGCTTGCTCTCTCTCTGTCAAAGTACATAAATAAACTTAAAAAAAAAAAAGGAATAGTAAGTCATTATAGATTAGCGGTGTTCACCATTAATTGGAATATTGGAGATGGTTTAGTCATGCCAGCTATTCTGGCCCTAAGTATCCTAAGGCAACTTAAGGCACATTAAGTCACCCAAAGACAATTGTAACTTGAATTGAGGTGTCACGATAATTTTCTCCCCCAAATACTACTTTCCCTAGATTCCTTAAGTTTATGAATTATCTTGCTTCTCTACACCAGCTGTCTCTGTCCATACTTCACTGACCCTGTGAAAATCAGCCCTATGCCAGATCTCAGTCTCTTCCCCATACATCTAGTTGGCTACAGTATGGATACAAATTAAATCCTGCCAATCATGTCTTATCATAATATAGGGAAGACACAAATGCAGTGAAGACCATATTCGTATGGCTGTTGGCTATTGTTATGGTCAATAAAGGTCATGGAGGGGTGCCTGGATGACTCAGTCGGTTGAGCGGCTGACCCTTTGGCTCAGGTCATGATCCCAGCATCATGGGATCAAGCCCCATGTCAGGCTTTGTGCTGAGTATGGAGCCTATTAAGATATTCTCTCTCTCCCTCCCTCCCTCCCTCCCTCCCTCCCTCCCTCCCTCCCTCCCTCCCTCTTCCCCTCCCTCCCTCTGATCCTCTCCCCCACTCATGCTCTCTCTCCCTCTCTCTAAAATAGGGGGGGAAAAAAGAAAGAAAGAAAAGAAAGAAAGAAAGATCATTGGATTATGAGATCATCCTACATCAGTGTTTCAGCATCAGCATCCTTTATCCAGCTTTATGGGCTGAGATGTAGGGTCATTGACAATGGAAGCTTCTTACTTCCAGCAAGGCTGTGATGGAAGCCTCAGACACTATAGATCTTCTGTTGAAACAGTCATATATTGTTCCTAGAGACATTTGTGGAGGCCCAACCTAGTACCTTCAGCCTGTCCAATGTTGTTGTTGTTTTTTTTTTTAAGTTTACTTATTTTGAGAGAGAGAGAGAGAGAGAGAAATCATGAGTGGGGGAGGGACAGAGAAAGAGGAGAGAGAGAATCCCAAGTAGACTCCATGCTGTCAGCATAGAGCCCAATGCAAAGCTTGAACTACCAACTGTGAGATCATGACCTGAAGTTGGACACTTAACCAACTGAGCTACCCAGGCACCCCTCCAATGATTTTTCTAAGCATCAGATTTCTTATATCAAATCTGACCAATTTTGGAGAGGTAGTAGTGTTATGTGTGGATATCAGGGCAACCGAGATCCACATTCAGGCCACCTTCTCAAAATTCTGATAATTTATGAAGTTCTTTTTCCCAATGTGGATCTTAGCTTCCTCCAACCTTGTGAACCTTTCATGGTTTTTATGGGTCAGGAATTTAGGAAAGGCTTAGCTGGACAGTTCTCTCTCAGGGTTTGAAAGGCTCTAAGACTCTATCACAGGGCCTCCTTCCTTTTCCATCTACACTAGGCATTCTTTTCTAGCCCATAGCCTTATTTATGATTGATATATTGATGATTCTCAACTTATATCTCCAGTTCTGACCTCTCCCTTGAGCTCCAGACTTGAATCTTCAACTGACTACTTGATATCTCTACACATATATCTGATAGACCACTCATGTTTAACATAGCCAAAGAAAAGTCTTAAATTCTCCTCCAAGGCTGTCTTCCTCCAGTTTTCATCTCATCTCAGTTTAGTTGCTCAAATTCAAAACCTAGGAGTTACCCTTGACTCCTTCCTTCATTCTCTCACATCAAATCAAAGAAATTGTGTATCAGATCTACTTCTAGAACGTAATTCCAAATCCA
The DNA here is from genome assembly GCF_028018385.1 of Neofelis nebulosa. Taxonomy (NCBI): domain Eukaryota; kingdom Metazoa; phylum Chordata; class Mammalia; order Carnivora; family Felidae; genus Neofelis; species Neofelis nebulosa. Next base: position 66,562,735 of record NC_080782.1, read on the forward strand.
TGCACTTTTCTCTGTCTCCATTGCCAACCTCCATTGCCATCTCCATACAGTCTACTGACACAATGATCAGAGTATTCTTTCCAAAACATAAGCCAGATCTTATTGCCTCTCCTTGCACTGAAAACAAAATCCATAGTTCAAATCATGGCTTCTGAGGCCTTGTATTCATCCAAAATGATCTTGTAGGCCTCACACTGCCTCTCCAGCTTTATTTCCTACCACTTTTGTCTCATTCACCATACTCATGCCACATTGACTTCCTTTCCCTTCCTTGAATATGCCAAACTCATCCCTGCCTCAGAGATTTGGCACTGTCTCAGGCTGTAATACTATTTCCCCCAGACCTCCTTGTGGCTGATGTCTCCTAAGATGGTCTTCATTGACTGTGTTGCCCCCATCATTCTCTAGCACTGATTTTGTTTTCATAGCATTTCTCCCTCTCTGTCACTATTTTGCTTTTTATTTACTTTGTACTGTGTTTTGTTGATATGGCCCCAGTGCTGGCACATAGAATGTATTCTGAATATATATTTGTGGACTGTGTGGATATACTCTGAGGCCAGAGAGGTGCCTCTTTATTCATTTAGTAGTTATTTACCAAGCTCCTGCTATGGGTCAGGTATCATACTAGATACTGGGGATACAAAGTCATAAACAACATGGTCTCTGCCCTGTTTAGTCTTTGGAAGTCAGATTCTGAATATCTTTGAAAAAGAATTTCATTGGGGCACCTGGGTGGCTCAGTCAGTTAAGCTTCAGATCAGGTCATGATCTCGCGGTTTGCAGGTTCGAGCCCCGCATCGGGCTCTCTTCTGTCGGTGCGAAGCCTGCTTCAGATCCTCTGTCCCCTCTCTCTCTGCTGCTCCCTCTCTCTTTCTCCCTCGAAAATAAATAAACATTAACAAATTATTTTAAAAAAAGAAATAAACTTAAAACAGTAAAAGAATTTCATCTTTAATTAAAAAAAAAGAAAGAAAGAAATCCAGCATCTCCAGGTCTGGAGAGGATGGCTGGACTCTTACTCCTGGGTACCATCTCCCCCTTGTGGGCTTTGCAATCCTTTTTTTTTTTTTTTTTTTTTTTTTAAGTTTATTTATTTTGAGAGAGAGAGAGAGAGAGAGAGAGAGAGAATCCCAAGCAGACTCTGTGCTGTCAGCACAGAGCCCAACGTAGGGCTCAATCTCAGGAACTGTGATACCATGACTTGAGCCAAAATCAAGAGTTGGACACTAAACCAATTGAGCCACCCAGGTGCTCTGAGCTTTGCATTCTGAGTAGCCTCTCAATCTCCCTTTAAAATAAAAGTTCTGGGACAGAACATCCGAGTCTTGATACCAGCTTAGGTCTTGATCTCAGGGTTGTTAGTTCAAGCCTCAAATTTGGCTCCACACCCAGTGTGGGGCCTACTTAAAAATTAATTAATTAATTAATTAATTAACTCTGGCCCAGATATGTTGACAGATCCACTTTCCTTGGTTTCTCTGAACCCAGATGAGCCTGGCAAGGTCTTTCACAAAAATTTACCAATCACCACAGGAGAAAAATGTGGAAATAAACAGATTCTAAGGGGCAGAAGAAATACAGCCAGACAATAGCCTTTCTGCCCAAAAGGGCTGGCATAGATAAACTAGATCTTGTAGAGTAGGGAAAGTCACCTTAAAAGTTTCCTACCAAGAATCTCCCTCCAAGGCATCTTGGCCATGTTTTGCTCCAGAGTGAAAAATACAAAACGTGGGCTTGCTGTCCCCTCATGGTTTTCTGAACTCTGCCCTGCCTCAGATTATTGGTGTCATTATAGAACTCATGCCTTGGGTGAAATTTTACTTCTCCCCAAAGGTAAGGCTTAGTTCTCTGGGCCCAGTGATTAAAAACAAGCTAATATGGGGGCGCCTGGGTGGTTCAGTCAGTTGAGCATCCGACTCTTGGTTTTGGTAGGGTCATGATCTCGTGGTTTCTTTCTCTCTCTCTTTCCCCCTCCCCCCCTCCCCCTCCACCACTCACGTTCTCTCCCTCTCTCTCCCTCTCTCTCCCTCTCTCTCCCTCCCTCCCTCCCTCCCTCTCTCTCCCACACTTTCCTTTCCCTCTCTCCCTCTTCTCTCTCTCTCTCTCTCTCTCTCTCTCAAAATAAACTTAAAAAAAAGAACAGGTTAATATCATAGGTACCTACAGTGTAGAACTTGTGTAATATGTTAGCTGATTTTAGGTGTTTCAAAGTCAGATCAAGAACAGTGAGAAAAATTTTAACACATATCAAGTTATAGAATAAGAAATACCCTGGAGGGGCTCCTGGCTGGCTCATTCGGTTAAGTGTCCAACTTCAGCTCAGGTCATGATCTCACAGCTTGTGAGTTCGAGCCATGCATCAGGCTCTGTGCTGACAGTTCAGAGCCTGGAGCCTGCTTCGGATTCTGTCTCTTCCTCTCTCTCTCTCTCTCTCTCTCTCTCTCTCTCTCTCTCTCTCTCTCTCTCAAAAATAAATAAACATTAAAAAATTAAAAAAAAGAAATATCCTGGAGCATCTAGCTGACTTAGTTGGTGGAGCATGCAACTCTTGATCTTGGGCTTCAAGCCCCATGTTGGGCATAAAGATTACTTAAAATAAAATCTTTAAAAAAAAAAAAAACCTTCACAGGTACAACATAGAAAATAATTAATTTGCTTAGAACCACAGGACCCGAAAAAGAATTTGACATATAACACTGACAGTGAGCATGCACTAAGCAGACATTGCACTGCTTTGTATGGAAGAACCACAAGGAGAATACATTCAATGAGATACAAGTTACTAGTACAGTAGTCTCCTTTATTTATGGGGGATATATTCCAAGACCCCTACTGAATTCCTAAAACCACAGATGGTACCAAACCCTATATACACTGTGTTTTTTCCTATATACATACATACCTATGATAAAGTTTAATTTAGAAATTAGGCACAGTAATAAGAGATTGACAACAATAACTTAGTAAAATAAAACAATTATAACGATATACTGTGGGGCGCCTGGGTGGCTCAGTTGGTTGAGCGACCGACTTCGGCTCAGGTCATGATCTCACAGTTTGTGAGTTCGAGCCCCGCGTCGGGCTCTGTGCTTACCGCTCGGAACTTGGAGCCTGCTTCGGATTCTGTGTCTCCCCCTCTCTCTGCCCTTCCCCTGCTCATGCTCTGTGTGTCTCTCTCTCTCAATAATAAATAAACGTTAAAAAAAAATTAAAAATAAAAATATATATACTGTAATAAAATTCATGTGAATGTGGTATCTCTCTTTCTCTCTCAAAATATCTTACTGTGCTGTACTTACCCTGTGGTAACGTGAAATGATAAAATACCTATATGGTGAGATAAAGTGAGGTGAATGACGTAGGCATTGTGACACAGCGTTAGGCTACTATATTGATGTGTAAGAAAGATCATCTGCTTCCAGACTGCGGTTAACTGAAATCACAGGAAGTGAAACTCCAGATGAGGCAGGACTTCTGTATCCTCATTTTAAACAAAGGAAAACCACAGGAGGAGATTAAGTAATTTCTATAAAATCACACAGTAACAGTAAGTAACAGCGGCAGGATTTGAACCCAAGTCAGCATGCCTGGGGAACCCAAGATCCTAACCGTGGTTTGTACCATACACATTTAACTGGTATTAGATTATAGTTTATGTTTACTATATAATAACAGGATTAATTTACCTTTTTTCCTGAAGGTAAAAGATTATCCAGCAGCATCTTCTAATTGATACTTATCCTCCAAAACTTCTTTTCAAATCTTCTGATTTATTCAAAAGAAACCAATTTTAATGTTTCCCTAATAAACACATTATTTCCATACAAAAAGAATGTTCTAGTCTTTTAATAACTAAACCCCAATGCAATTTTCTAACCAATTCTGTATGTACAGTTATACCAATGTAAATTCTTAAAATCAGAAAATGTGGGGCACCTAGCTGGCTCAGTAGGCAGAGTATGTATGTAACACTTGATGTTGGGGTTGTGAGTTTGAGCCCCACATGGGGTGTAGAGATTACATAAAATATTTTAAAAATAAAATACAATAAAATAGTAAAATCAGCAAATGCTGTTGATCTTCTAGTGGAATAAATTTGGGGGTGGCTTCATTTTTAATTCCACAGAAAATGTTCACAAATAATAAAAAGATAAAGAATTTATCATTACAATTTTTTTACAAAGAATGAAAAAATGATTCCCTTTTCAAGTCTTTCAATCTTTCTGATTCTATCTGGGAAGAAGTCTCAGGTGCTGCCATGTCTCAACACCTCTCTTCATAGTTGCTGCTCTCTTATTCTTTTAAGGGAGAGCTCCAAGCCTGTCACCAGTGTCTGGCTAGAATTATTTCATTTTTATTGGTATCTAGTTTAAGTTTATGATCTAAAGATTCATTTTTTTAAAAAGAAAGAAAAGAAAAAAAAAACAGGAGGGGAGAGGCACAGAGAGAAGGAGAAAGAGAATTCCAAGCAGGCTCCACACTGAGCCCCAACACAGGGCTTAATCCCACAACCCTGGGATCATGACCCGAACCATAATCAAGAGTCATACGCTTAACCAACTGAGCCACCCAGGTGTCCTTAAAGATTCCTTTTTAAAAGAACTTATAGCATGGTGATTATAGTTAATGCTGTATTGTATATTTGAAAGTTGCTAAGAGAGTAAATCTGAAAAGTTCTCATCACAAGAAAAAGATTTATAACTATGTATGGTGACAGATGTTAACTAGATCTATCATGGTGACCATTTTGTAATATATACAAATATCAAATCATTATATTGTATACCTGAAACTAATACAATGTTATATGTCAATTATATTTCAAAAAAAATTACTTAGTAAAGAAAACTGCCTTACACAAAGTTGTAAAGTAAGTAATTAGGTAAGTGATGTGAGAACATAGCATGCGTCATGAAAACATAGGTGAGGAGTGACAAAGCTTTGCCGAGATATGATGGTATGGCATTCCGTTACTCAGTGCCTGTGTTTGAGAGGGTTCAAAGATGGCACTGTTGAAGCAGGTTTTTAACTCAAAGATTTTTTTATTTTCCTCTCTGTAGTGGAGCACATGATCCAGAAGAACCAGTGTCTCTTTACCAATACTCAGTGTAAGGTTTGCTGCGCCTTGCTAATTTCTGAGTCCCAGAAGCTGGCACACTACCAGGTATGCCACTGTACCTTTGAATACTTTACTCCCCCCGCCACACACACACACCAAAAAAAAAGTTTACTTTCCACACTCCGTGCCACGCCCTCACTTCCTTCTTAGCCACCCAGACATCACCTCCATGCATGTTGACTGTGACTTGAAGATTGACTTAATTTTTTGCATCTCATTTCTCCCGTCCAAATCAAGATCATTATACTTACGTCTTCCTTCTCAGCTTAATGTAGTAGAAAGTATGCACTTTGGCTTTAAATAGACCGAGTTAGAATCACAGCTCTGCTGCTCATCTTGGGCAAGAAACCTCACGATCTTCAGCCTTAGTTTCCTTATCAGTACGACAGAGATGATGATAATTTTCTCATAGATTGCTGTGAAGATTAGATTTGATAGCATTTAAAGTGCTTTAAACAGAGTAGGAACTCAATAAACTAGGTTTCTTCTCCCACCCTCTCCTCAAAATTTTTGTGAGGATGAATCAAATGAAAATCTAGTGTTTTTGAGTGCCTTGTTAGATATGAAATGGCATTTGGCTATCTTTGATCTTTTTCCTGGGTTCTTGCAGAGCAAAAAACATGCCAACAAAGTGAAGAGATACCTAGCAATCCATGGAATGGAGACATTAAAGGGGGAAACGAAGAAGCTAGACTCAGATCAGGTAATCCAGCTGCCATGTTGAGACCACTCGCTTCCTGATGAAGCCAGCAGGCAGGTTGGTGTGGTGGAAAGAATGTGGGCTTTGAGTCAGACTAAATTGGCTTCAAATCCTAGCCATGTTGTGTGACTTGGACAAGTGTTGTTACTTCTCTGAGCCTTGATTTCTTCCTCCATAAAAATGAGGATGTTAATATCAACATTTTAGGATTTTTCCAACCTAAAATGAGGGAAAATTTATCAAAAGCACCAAACACACAGCGGCTCAGTATATGGAGCCATTGTTATGCATTACCACCCAGTGGTTTATTGGAGCAGGACTAAAAGCTTCTCATTTACTACTCAAGGAGAAAAAGTGGAAGGAAGCCAGGCTGCTTGCTTTCTTGAAATGGGAGGGAAAGAGCTGAGTTCAGCACTTGAATGTTTTGAATAAACAGGTGGAAGAAACAACTTTCCAAATGCCTGTTCTGATTGAGGTGTAAATACATTGCTTTTTGGCTTAGAAATACTGTGAGAATTATGCTGAAACAATCCTAATCCCTCAAGGGTACCATTAATTTTGTTTTATGGGAGGTTGTTCAAATGTCATGGGATGAGAAGTAGCAGACTAGGGCCCTATACTAGCTCTGCAACTTATTGGTTTGATGACTTTGGGCAAATCACTTAATCTCTCTGTACTTTATTCATAAAATGGAGATAATAATTCCTACCTTTTAAGGGTATTGTAAGGTAAAATTACAATTCTTGATGGATGCTCAATGAATGAAAATTTACAGATAGCCTCCTATTACAGTGTTCACAGGCGTGGAAGGGCCTTGCTCATCCCTTCTCCAAATTCACTGGACCCATCCCCTAGTTGCCCTTCTGCTTATGATTTAGAATTCAGAGAGACAAGATCAACTCTGGGACCCTAGACAAGTCACTTCACCTCTTTGTATCTTGATTACTTCAACTCTCAGGGTGGCCCAGTAGTTCAAATGAAGTGACTGACTTTCTTCTTCCTCTGCAACAAAGAATTATTTACTCCAAAATGTCAATAGTGCCAGGATTAAAAAATCCTCTTAGAATGAATACTTTATTCAGAGATCAGACCTCAGAGAGAGGCTGGGAGCTCTTAACATAGGCTTGAAATACATTGTTTTCTGGTGTAATCACAATCAACAAATAATATCTGCTTGTTCAACAAATCCTGAGTATCTACTATGTGTCAGACTCCAGCAGAGTGCTAAGGATAGGAAACAAGGATGAGTCCAATGGTCCATACCCAAACACTGCACTTTGGTTCACAGAAGTCTCCTAAGCTATGACACTGTCAGTTTGGGTGACAAGTGCTATGATAGAAATCTGTTTAATGTACTCTAGGCATGCAGAGGAGGAACAAGATTAATTATTTTCTGAATACTCACACAAAGCAGCTCAATAATTGTGTACTGAGTTGAGTAAAAGTCTCCCAGAAGAAGTGACATATATATATGAGTCTTGAAGGCTAAGCAGATATATGCCAGGCAGGAAAAAAGGAAGATCATTCTAGGAGCAAGAATGACCTAAACAAAGCAAGGAAGTAACAGGGAATAAAGTGGGGAATGGTGAGTAGAGCCTAAAATGAAGTAGCTGGAGAAGGATCCAGAAAGGTAGGTTGGGGTTAGTGTGTGAAGGGGGCCTTGAATGCCCATTCTTCTGTGGGCAATGGGGAACCATGGAAGATTTTCTGGCTGGGCAGTGGCGTGATCAGACCTGTGTTCTTTCTCCCAACCAGAAGAACAGCAGAAGCAAAGACAAGAACCAGTGCTGCCCCATCTGTAACATGACCTTTTCCTCCCCTGTCGTGGCCCAGTCGCACTACCTGGGGAAGACCCACGCAAAGAACTTAAAGCTGAAGCAGCAATCCACTAAGGTGGAAGGTACTGGTTTTCCTGAGTAGTGCTGTATCGGTACCCCTCCCATCCTCAGGGCACCAATGCCAATGTCCAGAATGCAATGCCTAGGGCCACAGACTTGGAGAGGTCGAACTTTTGAGAGTCCTTAAAAATACCAAAGTAGGCCCAGCTAGATTGAAATGCAGTCTCAGAGTTGTGCTCACCTAACTCCCTTTCTTTGGTTACATCAGTTTTTCTTTGTAGAAGTGTCTTAGCCCTGAGCTTTTGTCCTGATGAATAATTATAATCGAGAGTGTCAAAGTCCTCCAGGCCATGCATACCATGAGAGCATTCTATCTCTTACCTCTCCCACTTAGATTTTTCCCTCCCAGCATTCACCTGCCATTATTACCATGTGTTCCAAGTTGAAAGCTAAATCCTTGTCTTTTTCGTGTGCTCAGGTTATGCCCTGTTCTCTTTAATCCTCAAAGCTGCCTGTTCTCCTCAAGACAGGGACTTGCTTTTCAAAGCTGAATACTTGAATGCTGCCACTACTGCCCAGCAAGCCATGTTTGCAACTGCCATGAATTCATTCCAGTGCGTTGACTTCTAAAATAGTCCCCTTTATCTTGTCACCACTGTTGCTCAACCCTCGCTTTCATCTCATTAACTCCTGACTTTCTGGGATTTTTAACCTCCACTAACTGCAGTTAGTTGAGAATGAAAGTTCTTTGATTTTTATGTCTTTTTTTTTTTTTTTTTTTTTTGTAATTTTTGCTTCTTTATCTTGGACCAGGAAGTAGACTGACTATACTATTTATAATACTTATTCTTTTTTGTAATACTGTATCATGAAAACAAGACAACAATGTTTTAGAAGACTTTGAAGATAAGGTGAAAAATTACTCATAATTATACCCTCTTAACACACCCAAATTTGGTTATTCATGCTATGAAACAACAGAATATGGACTTTGAAGCCACAGACATGCAGGTTTAAATCCTGATGCTGCTGTTTACTATCTATATGACTTAACTTCTTTGTGCCTAAGTTTCCTCACCTGTAAGATGTTAATAATACTATCTATAGGTTGTGAGGATGAAATGTATTTAAGGAATCTAGGACATAATAGATGCTTAGTAAATGACAGCTGCTATCATTAGTATTATCACTGTCATTAAGATAGCCCACAAGTGGAATCCCCTTATAAAATGAAGTATTTGGTGAGGCATCTACCACCTGGAGCATGTCATTGGCCTTGCTTATGGTTTGTTCATCATTAAGTTATACTAGTACTGATTGCTTTTGTTTGAAGTCGGTGTTGGGGGGTGCCTGTCTGGCTCAGTCAGTGGAACATACAACTCTTGATCTTGTGGTCATGAGTTCGAGCCCCATGCTGTGTGTAGAGATTACTAAAAAAAATAGAACTTAAAAAAAATAATAAAGTCAGTGTTGGTACCATTCATGGTACCAAAAAGATTAAAACATTAGGCCAAGAGAAAATAGCTTAAGAACAAAAACTTTATAAGGTTATTTGTCTTTATATGGATTGATCTTTTCTATAAATGGGAAAATTCCCTGGTATATGCCAGGTCCCAAAGATTCCATACTTAAGAGGTTATTTTCCGTATTCATTTTCAGCCTTTGCCACGTACAGATATGCTTTTATATGGTTGTAATCATAGTGCATGTACTGTTTGTATCCTGCTTTTACTTTTCATTGAATTTTGTAGTTTAAGCACATTTCTATGTTTTTACATGAGTTTATAACTATATTTATGAAGTTAAACATGTTTCTAATGTGAAAGTAATAGAAGCATGTTGTAGAAAATATGGAAAATACAGATATATGAAAAGAAAAAGTACGCATAATTTTGCCATTCAGAGGTAACCACTGTTAATATTTTGGAGTATTGTTTTTCCTATAATCTTTTGTTATGTGTATGTGTGTATATCTGTGTGTATAGTTTTATGTATGTACAGATTAAATCCATATATACGTGCATATAAACATAGAATACTTTAAATAACCTTATATTTATAAAAATGATGCATACTCATTATGAATAATTCTAGCTGAAATGATGCAAAAAAGTACAAAGAAGAAAGTAAAATATCCCCCAAATCCTACCACAGAGAAACACTGTTAATATATTAGTGACATTTCAAAATGCTACTACCCACATATGATTGTGCATATATCTTTTAACAATGATAACATCATATTGTGTGTAATTTTCTTTTATACTCTTTCTGTTTAATATAACATTTGTATTTCCCCATGTTATTAAAAACTTTTTCATAAACATTTTAATGACTTTATAATATCCTATCATAACACCATTCCTCTAATGTTGAACATTTTCTCCCTCCCCTTTTTTGATATTTATAAATAACAGTACAGCAAACATCCCTGTAGAAAACTCTTCCCATATTTCAAGCTATTTCCTGAGAGAAGACTCCCATAGTTATTTTTTGGATGTCCATGAAGCGGTTCCTCCAACTTAACCGTTCACCTCTGATGCTTCAGTATCTTTTAAAGAATGGCCTTTTATGTCTTTTTTTTTTTTTTTTTGCCTTTTATGTTTTAACGACCATTATTATCTCTTTTCTGATGTCAGAAGTCTATATTCATTATAGAAAAGTTGGATATTACTGAAAAGCACCCTTTTACTCTATGCTTTTGGCCTTTTTTCCATGCATCACCAGTATGTTTTTTCGTTTGTTTTACAAAATTGAGGACATAAGAAACAGATTTCTGTATAACCTGCTTTCTTTTTAATGTAACACCACATATTGAATGTTTTCTCATATTATCAAATATTCTACAACATGTGCATTACTTTTCAAGCAACTTGCTGAGCAAGCATCTGAGCCATCTGTCTGAGTGCTGCTGAGCCCCACTCCTCTTCCACTATTGGTGGGGGGTCTAGGCCACATTTTTAAAACAGTGGTTACTGGGTTGACACCATTCTAGCCACATGGACTCATTTGTGAGTCTTGGCATCCACTTTATAAAGCAGCTGTGTGGCCTGCCAGGAGTATCAGGACATTTGTTGACCGACCCACAGGGAACTCATAACACACTCTGATTACCTGAATTCATTGACCAGAACCAAGGATGTTTTCTGAAGGTAAAAGCATGGACTATAGCCCTCCCTCAGGTTTCCCTACCACACTCTGGCAGCCTGGCCTAGCGAAGAGGGCATAGTCTTTAGGGTCACGCAGATGGATTCACTCACTACCAGGGTAATCTTGGGCAAGTCACTTTACCCATCTGAGCCTTGATTTTTCTCTATAATGTGGTAAGATGATATTTATCTCATGGGGTAGTTCTGAGGACCAAAGGAGGAAATATATGTACAAAGCATGTAACTTAACGTCAGTATCATCCTCTCTTTCTCCTACTCAGCCTAGAAGACAGTGTAACCCAAAAGGCCTCCTAGTACGGTTACCTTTTCTAAATGACCCTCCCAATCCTCAGGCTCTCAATTACTACATCTGTGCATTGGCTCCCAGTTTTTTGTCCCACTTGCTGTGAAGCTCTGGGGAATTCTGAAGGATAAAAGAACTAGAAACATGTACATTTCTAGACTGTTATAATTTGACAACTGGATAGCAGAAGTGCAGAACCTCCTCAGAATATGAGGAAATCAGGATTCATGCCCAAAGTAGTGAAAACTGCTGACCAAAGTAGCTGGTCTTTGAGCTCTCCCAAATCTTGCCAGTTTTCCCAATTAGATAAGACTTTCACTGTGTGATTCACACAGGCAGTGCTACATCTGCAAGTGTGACTAGTGACCCAGCCTTTCTTTTCATTCAGCATACTCGAAAGCTTGGCACCTTCTGGGTCTTTTTTCATTGTTTCTGTTTGAACTCTCTCACCGCAGCTCTGTCGAAACGCCTTACAAACCCTTTCCTTGTGGCCTCCACCTTAGCCTTGCACCAGAATAGAGAAATGATAGACCCAGACAAGTTCTGCAGCCTCTGCCATGCGACTTTCAACGACCCTGTCATGGCTCAACAACATTATGTGGGCAAGAAACACAGGAAACAGGAAACCAAGCTCAAACTCATGGCACACTATGGGCGGCTGGCCGACCCTGCTGTCACTGACTCATCAGGTAAGGGGGCCCAGCTCACACCGAGAGCTGGATCAGGGCTTGAGCACTAGAGTTCTCCAGACTACCAATGCTGTCTTTTCCTCCTTACATCTCCCCTCGCAGGCATTGCACCCTCAAATGCCTGCAGAAACCAGATAGGAAATAAAAATAAGTAAATGAGCATGACCAGCTGAAGAGTGCATGCCTCTCCTAGCCAGCTCCAGTTAGTTATTACCATATCTTTCAGTTTTTCAAGGAATCTAGAAAGTCAGATTTGTTTAAGAATTCCCCTCATTTTTGAGGCACCTGAATGGCTCAATCAGTTAAGTGTCTGACTTTGGCTCAGGCTATGATCTCATAGTTCGTGAGTTCAAGCCCCACATTGGGGTCTGTGCTAACAGAGCCTAGAGCCTGCTTCGGAATCTGTGTCTCTCTGTCTCTCTCTTTGCCCCTCCTCTACTTACATTCTGTCTGTCTGTCTCTCTCTCAAAAATAAATAAACATTAAAAAAATTTTTGAAAAAAAAAGAATTTCCCTAATTTTTAGGGGTCCTGGCTGGCTCAGTCGGTAGAGTATGCAACTCTTGGTCTCAGGGCTGTGAGTTGAAATCCCGTGTCGGATGTAGAGATTACTTAAAAATAATCTTAAAAAAAAAAAATAGAATTCCTCTCCATTTTAAATGTGCTACTAAATTTAAAAAATGTTAAACCATGTATGAGCCAAATCTGTCTGCAAGCCAGATTTGGGCCAAGGGCCACCAGTTTGCAACCTCTGATTTAAGCTCCCTGTCATCCACATTCCTTGTGTGAAGGCCCTCAGCAGCCTCTGCCAGGTATTAGAGTGTCCTCAGGGCCCCTCACTTCTCAGCAGTTGAGGCCTGCCCATACCCCACTCTGACTCAGAGAATATTAGCTTTTACCCTGACTTCTAGATGTCAGTCAACATCACAGGAGTAAGTATTCATAAAGAGTTAAGAGCCCTTCCCATCACATTAACTTCTCAGGGCTTATAATAAGAGTGGAGGAGGGGAGATTATTATTTTCTCCTTCATTCAGTCAGTAAATATTTATTGAGTACCTACTGTGTACCCTCTTTGGGGTACAGTGGTGACTTAGACTGACACAGTGCCTGTCTCATGGAGCCTACATTCGTATGAGTCCTCAGGGTTTCCACTCAGGCCATGGAGATGCAGCACCAGTCAACACTTGAGGTCCCCATGGTATCCAAGTACAAACAACTTGGCCTCAGGGAACCTGCTACTTGGAGTCATCTGTGCTCTTGCCACAGTCTTAGAAAGGTGAACACCCAGATACTGTAGATGTTCCAGACCACATATGGGCAAGGGAGATCATGCCTCTCTATCGATCCCCAAACCCAAAGCAGCCTTATAACACAGGTTGTCCTTGAGCAATACTGACACAGATGAGATGGGTGCAAAATAGTGGCTATGAAATAAGGGAAGGTCCCTTTAGCAGGGTGCCAAGGAGTGCTCTTCCAATGCCACTGAAGGACCCTGCTTTATAAACCTCTTCAAAATTAAGTGCTTGGTGTTCCCATATGCAGGCAGTGCCTTCCTCTTTAACAGGATCAGCCCCATATGCTGAGAAATACGGGAACTTCAGAACCAAGCTCCTCAGAACCCTCTGTGACACCCTCCTATTTTGGCCTGAGACTGATAGGGACAACACAGTATCCAGCTGGCATGACCCAGGGTTCTCTTGCAGCCGACTCTTCTTTGCTCCAGCTCTTGGCCATCTTTATTTGGCCCTGCTCTGGTCATATCCTCATTCTCTCTTGTCCACTAGCAGGACTCAGGCACTGCCATGTTTAATTTTTTTTTTTTTTAATGTTTATTTATTTTTAAGAGAGAGCATGAGTGCGTGAGGGGCAGAGAGAGAGGAGGACAAAGAATCTGAAGCAGGCTCCAGGCTCCATGCTGTCAGCACAGAGTCCAATGAGGGGCTCAAACCCACCAACCGCGAGATTATGACCTGAGCTGAAGTCCAAAGCTTAACCGACTGAGCCACCCAGGCCCCTCCCCTTTTTTTTAATGTTTGGCACTGCCATATTTTAGGCTGCTTGTCTTAACTTGTACCCGTTCTATTCTTTTTATTTTTTAAGTTTATTTATTTTGAGAGAAAGAAAGTGTGAGTGGGAAAGGGGCAGAGAGAAAGGGAGAGAGACAATCCCAAGCAGGCCCTGCACTGTCAGCATGGAGCCCAATGCGAGGCTTGAACCCACGAACTGGGAGATCATGACCTGAGCGGAAGTCTGATGCAAGTCAAATGCTTAACCGACTGAGCCACCCAGGCACTCCCCCATTCTATACTTTTATCTCAAGCCAAAGTCTCCTTCCTATATCTACTCCTCCCTTTGCCTAAGGCTGATTACCAAACTTAATCCTAGAACTGTATCCTGGATGCTTTTTTCTTGCTTAAGGCATCTGACTGCTTTACAGATCAGCCACAATTTTTCATGAAAACCTAGGCAGGGGGCAGGGGCATCACACGCCTTTTGATATTAATATATACATTATAATTTAATTCCCACAGCATTCCTAAAAATAGGTATGATTTTCGCATTTTACAGATAAAGAAGTTGAGACTCAGAGTGACTTGCTCAAGGTCATAGAGCTGATAGGACCTGATGTTGATAAGTGAGAACATCAATATGTGTCTCTAGCTCTGTCTGGCTCCAAAATTTACACTCCTTCCTCCTGCCTCCAGCTCTGAGTGTACTTGGCAGGAGGCTTTCCAACTATAGGACATCAGAGGCATTGAACTCATTTTGACCCCCTTCTTACCCACAGAGGTGGAATGTTGACCTAGGATATGCAGGCAGTGACTTCAGCTAACAGGGCTTCCACCTTAGCAAAGGTTTAAGGTTTGTTAGCAGCTTAACTTTTCCCTGCTGGCCTCTGTTGAAGCTTGTTCATTCATTCAGTCAGTCAGTCATCCTATACTTACCTGTGGCTGTTACAGTCCAGACCTTAGGCTAGGTACTGTCACATGTAATTGCCAGATTTAATCCTCACAGCAGCTCTGCTGTGCAAGTTTGATTGTCCCCATTTTACAAATGAGGTCATTAGGATCAGAAAGATGAGGTGATTTTTCCTGGGTCTCACACTAGGCAGCACCTGAGCCACATTGAAATTTGGGTTAAATTCTATAGTGGGTCCAGAGAATAGTTTCCATGGGGCTCCTGTCAGAGTGTCTCATGACAAGTATGGGTCAAATGTGAGATGATCCAGAGTGTCCAGATCTCTTCCCCAAGGGGAAGATGCAGCGTCTACCAAGCAGATCAAATACTTGAAATTTGCTTTATATTCCTGGCTCACATTTCTCTCATTTATCCAAGAATGCTAAAACTAAAGCCTGCATATCATTCAGGCAGCCAAATCCTTCCAACTGTCAGAGCATTCAACACTCACCCCCAGGTTACTGGAATCCTCCTCTGCTTTACCCCATCACTTTCTTTCCCTGCTTAGGGCCTTGCCTCCTACATAGAACAGGGCTGCTTTCTCTGCCCCATGCTGATCCCCCGAGTCTCTTCAACTATGCTTAGGACAGGTTTTCAGGTTTTGTTAAGTTCATATATAGTCAAAGAGTGCCTGAGTGGCTCAGTCAGTATCCAACTCTTGATTTCAGTTCAGGTCATGATCCCAAGGTCATGGGATCAAGCCCTGTGTTGGAGCATGGAGCCTGCTTAAGATTCTCTCTCTCTTTCTCTCTCTCTCTCTCTCTCTCTTTCTCTCTCTCCCTTTCTCTCTCTCCCTCTCTCTCCCTTTCTCTCTCTCCCTCTCCCTTTCTCCCTTTCTCCCTTTCTCCCTCTCTCCCTCTCTCCCTCTCCCTCTGCCCCCCTCCCCCGCTCAGGCACGCACTCACTCGCGCGCACTCTCTCTCAAAACAAAAAATCATATATAGTCAAGAAATATTTGCTAAGTTCTTTCCTAATATTTGTCAGGCATTGTATATATGATAGTAAACAAGACAGGTGTTGTCCATGTTCTCATGAAGCTTAGAGTTTAGTAGAAAAGACAGGCATTGAGCAAATAACTGCAAGTGTGACAAGCTTTAGAAAAGGAAACAAATGGGGCACATGGCTGACTCAGTTGGCAGAGCACACAGTTCTTGATCTCAGGGTTGTAAGTTCAAGCCCCATGTTAGGTGTAGAAATTACTTAAAAATAAAATCTTAAAAAAAAAAAAGGAAAGGAAACAAATGGGACAACTTAAATTGGAGCAGGGATCAGTGAAGGTTTCCCAGAGTGAAAGGAGGAGGATAATGTGGGGCAAAACGATCCTGGGGAGATGACAGAGCATCCAGTCCTGGTATTGTTGGTCATGTTAGGGATTTGGGCCTTTAACCTAAAAGCATTGGGAAGCCAATGACAATTTAAGCATTATTAGATCATTCTGCTTACAAAGTGGAGAATGGGTTGGAAAAGGGAGGAAGAGGAGTGGGGAGACCCCAGCAATGAGGGTATTGTAATTCATACTAGAGAGGATGGGAGCTTGGACTAAGTAAGGTAGCAGTGGAGGAGATAGACAGAAGTAGATGGATTCAAGAGCTATGTAGGAAGTGGAATTGTCAGGATTTAGGGGCGTCTGGGTGGCTCAGTTAAACATCCAACTCTTGATTTCAGCTCGGGTCATGATGTCACAGTTTGTAAGATTGAGCCCTACATCCAGCTCCGTGCTGTCAGTGTGGAGCCTGCTGGGGATTCTCTCTCCCCCTCTCTCTCTCTGCACCCTTGCTCGCACTCTCCCTCTCTCACTCAAATCAATGAACTTCAAAAAGAAAAAAGAATTGTCTGGATTTGGCCATCAAATGTGGGAGGTGAGGGGGGCCTGGCTGGGTCAGCCTTCAGAGCGTGCAATTCTTGATCTCGGGATTGTGAGTTCAAGCCCTACATTGGGTGTAGAGATGACATAAAAATAAGATCTTTACCAAAAAAAAAAAAAAAAAAATGTGGGAGGTGAAGGAGAGGGAATAGTCGAAGATGATAACCAGATTTAGTCTTAAGCAATTAGGTGGATAGCCAGGTTTTGTCAGCTTGGAGTTAAGATGCCCATGAGATATCGAAGTAGGCAGTTGGATATATAGGTCTAGAACTCAAATGAGAGGTCTGGGTTAGAGATATTGCCATTTTGGTAGGTCAGTAATTGTTAAATATTAGTGGTTTCATATATTTTAGGTGGTAATGAAAGTCAGCAGAATGAATGAAACCCCTAGAGAGTTTAGAAAGAGAAGAGCTGAGGGTCTAAGATCAAGCCTTCTGCAAATGCTGGCCATAAATGTCTAAAATGGACCTGAATTCTGATTGCAGTAATATTCCCCTTAAATGCTCTAAAGGGGTGTGTCTTCCAGGAAATACCTGAAGATACAAAGGAACATCAGCTAGCTAATTGGAGTAGAGGAGATCATTGGTGTTCTCAGCTATAGCTGCCATAGAAGGCTGGTTAAAAGATACTCTCCACCTCTTTGCCAGACTGATGCATGGAGCCCATAAGAGTGAAATAATACTAGTAATAAGAGCTCACATTTGTTGAGCACTTACTATGTGTCAAATGCTTTTATTTAAATCATTACAGTAACTTTATGAGGTTGATACTAATATTAACCTCATTTTATAGGTAAGGAACCTGAGTCTCAGAGAAGCCCCACTTTTACAAATGAGGAAACCAAATCTCAGAGAGGTTAAGTAACTGGCCTGTGGTCCTACAGGTAAGAAATGATAGAGCTGGGATTTGAGCCTAGGTGATCTCACTCCAGAGCTGTGAAACTTTAGGGTGGCAGATGGTTAGAAGAGTGTCAGA
The DNA here is from genome assembly GCF_028018385.1 of Neofelis nebulosa. NCBI lineage: Eukaryota > Metazoa > Chordata > Mammalia > Carnivora > Felidae > Neofelis > Neofelis nebulosa. Next base: position 66,580,334 of record NC_080782.1, read on the forward strand.
ACCAGAGGGCTCTTGAAGTCATGTGTACAGCTGCCTTTCTTGTACAGCTAACATCTGTCATGCTAGAATAAGTACAGCCTTTGTGGTCAGCCAAGCCTGAGTTTGCCACTTACTAACACTGTGTTCTTAGACATGTGACTTTGCCTTATTTTCCTTTGTAAAATAATGATAATGATTTTCCCAGGAAAATCATTATGAGGGCCAAGCAAAATTATATAGCGTGCATGGCCTATATCAGGTACTTGGTTAATGATACTGGTTTTTATTATAAGTATTATGGTTATAAGTTATGGTATAATTGACTTACAGTTGAGAAAAGCTGAGGATCAGAAAGGGGAAGGGGTTTAGTCAAGATCACATGAAGGCAGAGCCAGGAGTCCAGCTCCATATCTTGGCCATGTGGACAAAGGCCACTTTGTCATTGGATCAGCCCTGGTAGTAAGAGTGTCTGTGAGCCCCAAGGTAGAAAGACTAGATTAATTTTCATAGCAGGCATTCTCATTAATTACTGTTATTGCAAGCCTAGGGAGAGTGGCAGTTTCCCAGAGATCTCTCAGTGAAGGGCATCCTTAATGAGGCCACTTAGCACAGTCCAGGTAAAAAGATACACCAAATGTCACCTCTTTGTTCTGTCAATCTTTTATTTACTCAACAGACAGCTACTGTAGACCAGGTTCGATTCTGGGACTTGGGGGTACAGAGGGGAGTGAGGAGGTTCCCAACCCCAGAAAGCACATAGGCACACAGCCAGTGTCCCCTGAGCATTGAGGCCTCTGGGATTCTCATCAGGGCCAACCGCCTAATCTTACCCCACCATCCATCCTCAGAAGGGCATTTACTGTCAAAAGCAGCAGTCCCCAGGTCCCTTGTTCCTGGATAACTAAGTATCTTGACTTTTATGTGTGTTTCAGCTGGGAAGGGTTACCCCTGCAAGACGTGTAAGATAGTGCTGAACTCCATAGAACAGTATCAAGCTCATGTCAGCGGCTTCAAACACAAGAACCAGTGAGTAATCTTCCTTTGAAATTCAAGGGTCTGCTACAAGAACTCAAGGCTTCTAAATCAAAACAAAGCCAGGTACTACTTTGCTAAAATGGAATCCTGGCAGCCTTTTCTCAGTCAACAGAAAATCAATCAGTTAACAAAAGTGTCTCCTCTGTAAGTTTTTCCTCCCATCAGCTTCTCCGCAGCCTTTGGACCTGCCACTGAAGGTTTGAGTAGAGAAACTTAAGACACTTTCCTTGGCGGTCTCCTAAAAGTACTTAGATTTCCTGCCCTATAGCAGTCTGACTAGGGAAGTTTCCCTTCCCTCAAGCCTGTCACTGGCCTAAGAACCTAGTCTCTGCTGCCATCAGTTCTATGGCAAAAGCTCCCTCTCCAGGTTATTACCAAATATGACCAGATTTGTTCATTCATTGGTCAAGTATTTATTGAACACCCTCTGGGTGGTGGCCAAAACAGATCCCGTCCCTGCTCTTGTGACCTTACGTTCTGATGGGAGGAGACAAACAATAAACGAGTAAACAACCAATAATTACAAATTCTGATAAGTGCTTTGAAGGGAAGAGGTAAACACAGTCATCTGTTCATGATAACCTTGAAAATGACTAACACTCTTTGAACCCCTGTTCTGTTGCAGGGCATATGCCAAGCAAATCCTCTCAGGTAATCCACACAACAACCCTAGGAAGAAGGTATTATTATTATAGACAGAGGCAACCACCATTCAAGTGATACTATGAGACAGAGCCTATAATTCAAACTGAGTCTTGTCTGGCTCACAGCATGCTTTTCTAGGAGGGCATCATGCTAACAAGGAGGTTATGGCACCATGTGATATGAGGAGGCTAGGGCCTGGTAAGGGGAGGGCTTATGCAGTTGTCTCTTCCTCTCAGAAGGGAACTGGGTAGTGTGGACAGTGTGCTACAACATAACTTTCTGAGATGAGAATATACTCATTTTACAGATAAGGAAATTGAGTTTCAGGCAACCAAGTCTACTAAACTGATTTCTTTGACTTAAATGGTAGGTTCTGCATTGTTCACAGAGCTGAATTAACTAAAGGTGGTGGAAACACAAAATATTAGTCAAAATGTCCTTGGTCCTCTCCACTCTGACTGAAGTTTCCCCTCCCACATTGCAGCAGATCTGAGGACTTTTGAGGCTTCTTTTAGATATGGACTTGAGACAAGCCTGCACAGTCCAGCCTGGGGCTCACTCCCATTTCAGCACATCTCCCTTGCAGCTTGACTGGTGGCAGTTTCAGCATACAACCTGGAGACAACCAGAGCCCTACCCTGGGGGTACCCAGTCTTGAAAATGCTAGTATTTACTCTTTTCTTTCTATATTTTCAGCTATGTGACTTTGGGTGAGTCAGTAAACTTCTCTGAGCCTCTACTTCCTCTTCTGTAAGATTATAGCTACTATTTGTTGAACACCTAAGTTAATTTCATCTAATTCACAGTAGCAGCTCTGAATTAAGACACACACACACACACACACACCCCTTTACGACCTGAGGAAACCCAATGTCAGGTAGGTTAAGTGACTTGCCCAAGCCACTTAGTTACTTGGAGTTAGACCTAGAATTCAAACCTTTTGATTCCAAAGTACATTTATTTTGCTCTGCCATTGCATATGGCTCGTTATCCTCACCTTATGGGATGACCTGAGAGTTAAAGTATGTGAAATGCTGGTACCAGAAAAGGGAACTATTAGAGGTAAGCTTTCATTCATTCAACAAATATTTATTGAGTACCTACTATGTGCCAGGTCCTATATGGAGCACTAGGGCTACAGTAGGAACCAGGATCAATGCTGTTCCCTGATTTTTTGGATCCCCATCTAGTGGTAGAAGCAGATCCTAAACAAATCCATAAACAAATAAGACAATATCAGTTATTACTAGGTACGCAGAAAGTGGGATAGAGTGACTGGAGAGCCACTTTTGACTCAGTGTGAGGGAAAGAATGATCAGTCTGTACTATCCAGGTCATATAGGGCCCTATAGGCAGAATAAATGGTTTGGTAGTGGAGAGATGTGGGCTGCTGTCCTGAACCTACACACTTTTAAAAAGCTTAAGGGTGGAAGGATGGTCAACAACAACAACAACAACATAATTATGTAATTTTAAAAATTAAAAAAAAAACAAAACAGAAAACAACAATAAAAAGCCTACTGGGGTCAGGTGACTTAGACTTTCTGAACTTTAGTTTCCTTATATACAAAACAGGGGTACTATCCCCGCCTTGTAGAATTGCCATGAAGATGAAATAGGATGCTAGAAGCAAAGCACCCAGCATTGTGCCTAGCATGCAGTGACCCTCAGTAAAGGAGACCTGGTCACCTTATTACTCCAAGGCCCTGGAAGAGCTGTACTATCTTTAGAAAATTACCTGGAGCACCATCATAACCACCACAAACTGACCCTGTGTGTTTATTCCTTCTCAAACTACAGGTCACCAAAAACAATGGCATCACCCCTGGGCCAGATTCCAATGCAAAGGCAGCCCATTCAGAAAGACTCAGCCACCTTGGAAGACTAGAGGTGTTTCTGTCCAGCACCCCAGGTTGAACCAGCCGTGAGCCAGCTTCCCGTGACCATGGTCAGCCCTTGGCTCCCTCTTCCTCCTTTCTTATACCTGGAGAACACATAGGCCTTAGGCAGGAGTGGGCCACAGATAGCCTCTGATTGGTCCAGGCTAATCCACCCGTGCTCTTCCCCTTTGGAATGGGCCCTCTAGGTCAGGACAAGGGAAGGGGGTGGATCTTGAAAGGACTTGGGGCCTCACAGAATAGTAGTTTGGAGGATGGCCTTTCCCCTTCCCCAGCCTCTTTGGGCCATATGTCATGAGCCCCAGGCCTGTCTTTCCTTTGCAGGCCATTTTTGAACCAGTCTCTGCGGCTAAAGAACTGAGCTGTCCCTGGGCTCCAGGCAGCTCCAGTGAAACCTGGAGCTTTCACACCAGAGTTCTGCCTAGGTAGGAAAGGGCAGATGGAAGTGGCTGCCCTATGGGAGCTTGGAGCTAACATGACACACTCCCTTTCCCCAAAAAGTGCAGGCTTTCCTGAGCCTGAGACCAGATGCTGGCCAGTTACACAGTTTTCTGCCCACTGTGAAGTCTCCTCCTGGAGCAATGACACAGTCCTGGCAGAGCAGTGCTGTCCTTCTGCCTCTTCTCCACAGTTCCTGAATGGTGCTAAGGATATGCATCAGCTGGGGAAAAGCTAGAGCTGGAGGAGGCCTCGGTATCCAGTGGGATTATGAAAGCTCTAAGGGGGGGGGGCTTTTCCCTTCCTCCATCAGAGAGGTGCTCTGACCCAGGGTCATGTGGGAAAGCCCCCACATGCAAGTTTTCTTGATGATTCTGTGCCCTTAAAAGGTGAACTATCTCATGCCAGCCAGCTCAAAGGTCCATTGCTGCTCCTTGGCTCTACTAGCCCTCTCCTCCTCATGTAGGAGACCACCTGTCCAGGTTGCTGTGGTGCTAGCCCTCTTCCATTATCCACCAGGAGATTCCTGGGTACCAGGGAAAGAAAGGAGAGCCAGTGCAGGTTTCTGCAGTGAGGAAACAGGTGTTCCCCAGGCCCCAAACCTAGATATTTCCAACTCTGCTGTGTTTTACGGCCTGGGATTTCACTGGGAGTGGATATTTCCTTGTAGCTTTCAAGCGGAAATTCCAAGGAGTGTCACCATCATAGGCCCCCTTTCATTGAGTCAAAGAAGCCCCTAGCTGCTCTCGTGGCCTCTTCCCCCCCCCCCCCCCCCGCCCCATTGCCTATCCCTTTGCCTGTGAAATGCCTTTATGTATTGTGTATGGGTGTGTGTGTGCGCGTGCTTATGCTCTGTCTCTTGGTCACTGAAGCATCTAAATAAAGAATTTCTCCCATGAGCCAGACTGCAACTTAACAAACCTGGGATTTGGGGCCATATTACCGTTGGATCTAGTATGTGTGTCTTGACCCCTCACCCTCAACCCTCTCATACTCCCAGGGCTCTAAATACTGATCTAAGAAGGTGGGACAAAGATAAACTTTTAATTATTTGGCAACCTGTGGGAGACTTCCCAGGTGCCCTAAACTTAATACAACGTCATCCACTTATCCATCTCCCCCTGTCACAGAGGGTCTCATGGAGGTCGTTAGAAGGTTTAAGATGAGAATCTACTTTGTTTGAGAGGATCATTCTGGCTGTTAGGTGGAGAAGGAATGCAGGGGAGCAGGATAAGAGATAGATAAGGAAGCCAAAATGGAGGTTGTGTCCAGTCTGGCTCTCTCCAGGCTAATGCCTTCAGGACAGAGACCTAACCTTTTTCATCTCAACTTCTGTAATGTGGAGTGGTGTGTCATGAAGTGTTTGTTGAATGAATGAATGAATGAGTATGAGGAAAGATGGCCTTTTCCCTCACAGCTCTTACTCAGCACTAGGTTTGTTCCATGGACTTAGAGGCCTAGAGATTCTTGCAGGAAGCTTTTCTATGACCCAGAAATGAGCTAGGGAAGGAGTGAGTGTGATGGCCTCAGGAGCCTTTTGTCCAACCTTAGTTTCAGACAGCCAGACCTGAGGAAGGTTCCCAGGCAGCCTCAGCTCCCATTCTTCACTCAGCAAGCCTTTCTTGGGTACCTGCTCTTGACCAGCTGGGAAAGGCCCTACGTGGCCCTCATGGTGGGTTCTCAGCTCTCAGCTTCCAAAGCCCAGACTGTCTCAGCAATTTCCCTGCAATCCTTCTAATTTATCCAGGATGTCTGAATCAGCCTCATCTATCACGCAAGGAAATGAAGGGCAGAAGGGTGGGTGGGCTGCTGTATCATGAACCTTGGCCTGCAAGACCTTAGTCTGGATTCAGGAGTCCCTGTTAGCCGCGTGCCCAGCCCTTTCGGCAAGAGGGCACAGGGATGAACACTTTCTTGCTCTTGGGAAGCTCACATACTTGTTAAAGATCATTATGGCAATGGTCAGAGGGTCCTACAGAGCCCAGCAAGAATGCCCAGGATAACGGTCTTAACTCACCTCAGGGTATGAAAAAGCTGGAGAAGTTGGGAAACTTGCATTTGATCTGCATAACAGCCTTTTGAGCTAGGTAATGATACTCCATTTTATAGAAAAGGGTCAAAGTGATGTACTATGTTATCCAAGGTCCTGGCACTAAGAAGCAACAAAATGGAGAGTAGAATCCAGTTCTCTAGATTCCTCATCCAGAACCCTTTCCAAAAAGGACCAGAATCCTTCTGATATAACCCCTGGGCCTGCCTCACCTACCATCTGGCAGGGCCATGGGCTCATAGAGCAAGCAGCCACAAAACAGATTGGACAAGGGTCAGTGGTTATTTTTTATTCCAAGCTCCCCCATATTTCTCATAATTTTACCCAAGATTCCCAGTTTATTAGACTCCAGTTTATAACTGTAAGAAACTGATGGGATGCCTGAGTGGCTCAGTTGGCTAAGTGTCCGACTTTGGCTTAGGTCATGATCTCACAGTTCGTGAGTTCGAGCCCCGAGTCCAGCTCTGTGCTGACAGCTCAGAACCTGGAGCCTGCTTCGGATTCTGTGTCTCCCTCTTTTTCTGCCCCTCCCCTGCTTGTACTCTGTCTGTCTCTCTCTCAAAAATAAACATTAAAATATACTGAAATCAAAGTGGTTAGCTAAAAAAGGAAATTTATTGATTCACCTAATGAAAAATTTCAGTACAGGGATGGCTAGATCCAGGTTCTGACACACTGTCATCAGGAAGAATTTAATCTCACTCTGCTTTCCTCTGTGTGGCCTCTTTCTCAGGCCAACTCTCTCCAGAAGGTAGCAAGATGGCCACTGGCAGCTCCAGGCTTGTCTCCTGATGGAGAGGCAACTACATTGGAAAGATCATCTTTTCCTACTAGTTCCACCAAAAAAATTCTGGGATTCATTCATTAACCAGCTTGGCCCTGTTCCAGTTATTAAACCAATCACTGCGACTAGGCCCCTGATTTGGGGACTGAGAAAGAGTGAGCTACACCTAAAACACATTGACTGAAACAGAAAAGAGGAAAGTGTGGGGCTCCTTTCAGACTAAGGGAGAAGAATGGATGTGGGTAGGCAAAAATAGCTTGTCAGCCATACCCAGAAGTTGTCTGCATTTGAAATACCACTTTTTCCCTAACTTTTTGAGATATATTTAGTAATGTGCTCCAGTTTTTAGAGCACAATTTGATGAATCCTTACATGTATGTGTACATCTGGGTGGTCACCCTCCAGATCAAGATACAGAACATTGCCAGCTCCCCAGAAGTTTCCTTTGTTTCCCTTCCTAGTTATTATCTCCCAGAAGTAAACACTATTTTCATCTCTATCCCCCTAAATTAGTTTTGCTTGCTCTTGAATTCTATAAAAATGGAATCACATCCTCTTTTGCTCAATATTATGTCTGTGAGATTCATCCGTTTGTGTGTGTATGTGTGTCAGAAGTTTTTTTTTTTTTTTTTCATGCTCTGTAGTAGTAGTCCGTTATATGAATACACCACAATTTAGCCATTCTGTTGATGGACAATTGGGTTATTTCTAGTTTTGAACTATTATAAATAAAGCTCTTCTGAAAAATTTTGTATGTGTCATTTGGTGTGCATGTGCACACATATATCCAGGAGTAGAATCACTGCATTATAGGATAGATGTATGTTTAATTTGTCTAGATACTACCAAATGGTTTTCCACAGTGGTTCTACCAACTTACCAGCGTTTGGTATTGTCAGTGTTTCTAATTTTGGACATTCTGGTGGCACATGGGAATTTGAACCCAAGGGTTCATATTGACTTCATATCAGAGCTCCTCTTACTCTAAGCATTCCTGAGATCAGGTTTGAATTTCTCTAGCCTGGAATGGTCTCTGATGTCAGTGCCCAGGACCCACAATACACAAGCCAGCAGGTAAACATCAGAGGGAGCTCCTGCTCATGGCTCTTGTGGCTAAGGAAGGTCTCATGGCGGGAGAGGCAGTCTAGTGTACAGCAAAAAAAACAGGCTCTGGAACCAGGCAGCTGCAGTTCAGATCTTAGCTCTGTGGGGCTGTGTGATCCTGATGAGCTAACCTGTACTTAAGGGTGAAACACTAGTACCTACCGTATGGGTTATTGTGGGAATGAAAAGAATAGATACATACGAAACAATTACAGTACCTGACATATGGTAGATACTATGTAAATGATGACTGCCGCTCCTTCTATTACTGGCCTGAAGTAATCTCTGGGTCTTCCTGGGGAGGTGAGTCTGGAGGCAGATGGCATCTGGCACAGAGTCCTGTATTAAGTCTCAATGAGTTATGAAATGCCAGAAACCTAATTCAATCTGATGAGAGGAGGGGGGCAACATGCTGGCCAGAGGTGGTTCTTCCCTGGGCTCCAGCAAGAAGCCACCTTTCACTGCTAGGGAACCTCATCTTATCCCAGGAACCTCAGGGGCACCTCAGGTTCTGCAGCCAATGACACCTGAGGAGAATTATGCATGTAAAGCTCTTAGCCCTGAGCTGGATGAAAAGCAGGTGTTGGGATGTAATAACCCGTAAGTGCAGACATAGAGCTATGTATGTAGACATACAGCAGCCATGAAGTGTGTCACAGGGGACACTACTCTGGGATTCAGGGTTCTTGGGTGTTGGTCTTGCACCCTGCCATCAGCTTCATGTGACTTGAAGCCTCCTATTTTCTGTCTGGCTCAGAAGTTGTAAGAAATCACAGTTTGAGCCCAAGTACTACAGAGGCAGTGATGGGCAGCTAGGGGTTCTTCCCAAAGCAGGTAACAAAGAAACCCTTCACCAAAGCCTCTACCAGATGAGCTATTCCCATCCCTATCCAGACCTTCTAATCAGCCGTCATTAGTGTCAAATAGGATAGGAAAAAACAGTTTCTCCTTCTGACCATCTGTCCACCTAACAACCTCACCTACTCTGCCCCATGCAAGTCCACATTACAGAAAGGGCAGGCATATCCCTGTTCTGACACTCGCAGGCTCACTGTCCTCCACAAATTCTGCTTCATCTGTCCAGGGGCTCACAAGAAACCTTAGAGGGTTCTGTAAATGGGTCAATGCTACAGCACGGTGACCCTGATGGCCACTAGGTGGAGAACGCTTTTTTTTTTTTTTTTTTTTTTTTTTACTGGGCAAAGTAGACCTACGCCAGGACCTTACTATTTGAATACTGAAGAGAATAGGATGACTTCTGAGCTCCTGTATTTGATATTTCATTTAGCCCTCAAGACAACCTGAAAAAGGCTTGATTTCACAGCAGAAATTCAGAGGTAAAACCTTGCAGAGCTTACACAACCAAGAAGTAATCATGGAGGGATTTGACCCCCGTGTTCCCAAGTCTTTGTTAGCACACCTCTACTTCCAAAGGCCATCTTGCCCTTCCCTCAGAACATTTCCTTCCAGAGGACACTGAAGACTGTAATTTAGTCAGCTGCTTGGGAGGACACCTGATGTTGGCCCTACTCATCAGCCTTTCTTTCACTCTTTAACTTGGGTAACATCTCTCTTCCATTCTTCTATCCTGTAGTTCTGAGAGACTGACCCCAGTCCCTAGTTCCAGGGATGAACTTGTGACCCAAGCCTGGGCAATCAGAATAATTCTGGAGCTGTTAGTAGTCATCTTTGCCACTACATAAAGACAATCTGTGTGAAAATTAAATCATCACAGGAGAAAACAGCTGAGAGTTGGGAAGAGACTGGTTTCTGATGAACACCTGGATCTAACGAGGCCTGAAGCTAATACTCTCAGGACTTTTTAGTTACCAGTCAATACTCTTTTTAAGTCAACTTAAGTTGGATTTCTATCATAACCAGGAGTACTGTTGCCCCCCACCCCAGGAGTACTAATACATGTTTCAGCTTCTTCATCAACCCAGTGACCTCCACTTACCTAAGAAGATATATATGCCACCAGCATAAACAACCTCAGAAGAGACTAGCCAGAGAACTGCCAAGCTGAGCCCACCTAATCCACAGAATTTTGACAAATAGTAAATGTTTCAAATCACTATGTGTGGGAATGGTTTATTTTGCAGAAAGGCTTCCAGAATCACACCTAGTAACCATACCTTGTTTTGGTCTCCTGGTATCTATTTACCTTTCTTCTTCCTTGAGGAATCCCACCCTCAGCTGATGTGGTCTGGCTCGAGATGACCTCCACCCCCCTGGCTTCTGCTAGAACAATTGGGAAAGAGTTGCTAACTGGGAAGGTTTTGAGCACAGAGCTGTTGGTTAGCCTTCTTTGTTCCTTCTTGGGAAGCACCTGCCACAGAATGGAGCCAGAGGAAAGAAAGAAAAAGAGTCTTGGTCTAGCTGTTCCTAAAGCCTGATCCACCTCTGGACTTTAAAATTGCATAAGCCAGGGGCACCTGGTTGACCCAGTTGGTTAAGCGTCCAATTCTTGATATCAGTTCAGGTCATGATCTCACGATTCATGAATTCAAGCCCCACATAGGGCTCTGCGCTGACAGCACGGAGCCTGCTTGGGATTTTCTCTTTCTTGCTCGCTCTCTGCCCCTCCCCCACTCATGCTCGCTCTCTCTCAAAATAAATAAACCAACATTTTTAAATTGCTTAAGTCAATAAACTCACTATTTTTTGTAAGTCCATTTGAGTTGGGATATCTTACTCGCACCTGAATGAAAATATTCCTTGAAAGTCAGGAAATTTAATAGAGGCTGAGCAGTGCCTGGCAGAGGGCTATTAAGATAGGACAGAGGTCCCTAGAGAGGTGGGAAGGGAAATTTATTTTTCCTTAGCCCCCACTGTATGCTAGAACCCTGGAATGAGACACAGTTTCATGTCATAGAGGACCTCATTCCAACTGTGATAAAATGCTGCAAAGGAAAATGCCAATGTAGACGAAGCATAAAATAGAAGGACTGAGCCTAAGCTGGGGGCAGGGCAGGGCAGGTGACATGCAAGCTGAAACTTGAAGGCTGAATAGGAATTAGTCCATGGGTAAGTAGAGAGAGGTGGGGAGAGGATGTTCCAGGTAGAGGGAACAGCATCTGCTAAGGCCCTACGGCAAGATGATGCCTAGCACCTTGAAAGAGGGAGAATATGTCACCAGATAAGAAAGACTGGGGAAGCCAGGTCCCTCAGGGTGTATCAAGATTTTCAGCAGAAAGCAAAAGAAGCAAACTCTAGCAAGTTTAAGTTCACAGAACTACCAAAAACACTAAAGAATGAGGCATGGGCTATAAGACCAGCATCCTGCCTGTGTCACATCACAGAATGGAAGGACAGGACCATGGAGGAAGGACACCATTATCTCTACCAACACTAAAATGCTGGACTCTGCTGCCTGTGCCACTAGCGCAGCCAATCCAGATACTGATCAAGAAATCACTGCCCTGTGCCCAAGAGCTCAGTCTTGTTACCACAGCCCCCACCAGAGAACATTCCTCTTGGGCCTTCCAAGCCCTATACCTGGGCATCACTGGCTCTCTGCAATGGATGTTATGAATTTGCAGAACTTAGGCCTCAGCTGGAAGAGAAACTGGGGGAATAGCTAACATTTTCAGCTTCTATTGTGAAAGGTGAATGCTGCTACATGAAATGGGGATATTCCCCAAACCCAGAAAAGGGTTCATATGACAAACATGAACAAACAAACAAAAGGGTTCATATCCCTCTACAGGTTGTTCTAGGACAGGGTATGATGGCCTTGTGGTTGTTCTAAAATATGTCTACAAATTTCTTACATTCCTCTCCTCAAAAGGTCAAGTTTAATCTCTCTCCCCCTACTACACCACCTACTCCTAGGGAACTAAGTGACTCACTTCAGACAAATAGAAGAAAGCAGAAATGAGGGGTACCTGGGTGGCTCAGTCAGTTAAGCAACCAACTCTTGATCTCAGCTCAGGTCTTGATCTCAGGGTCGTGAGTTCAAGCCCTGCATTGGGCTCCACACTGGGCATGAAGCCTACTTAAATTTAAAAAAATAATAAAAGCAGAAATGATGAAGTGTGACTTCTGTGTGTAAGTTATAAAAGACATTGCAGTGTTAGTCTTTTTGTCTTGACTCACTGGCTCTGAGGGAAACCAGCTGACATGTCATGAAGATGCTCATGCAGCCTTGTGGAGAGGCTTGTGTGGAGAGAAATGGAAGTCTCCTGCCAACAGCCAGCCAAATATTTGTTACCTAAAGCCTTAAGTTTTGGGGTAATTTGTTATGCAGCAACAGATAACTAATACAGGTCCTAAAAGCAACAGGAAGCTGTTGAAAGATTTTAAACAGGCACCTGAGTGGCTCAGTCTGTTGAGCAACCGACTTTGGCTCAGGTCATGATCTCACAGTTTGTGAGTTCAAGCCCCACATCCAGCTCACTGCTGTCAGTGCAGGGCCCCCTTCGGATCCTCTTTCCCCTTCCCTCTCTGCCCCTCCTCCCCCCCGCCTCTCAAAAATAACAAACATTAAAAAAAAAAAAAGATTTTAAACGAATAGGAGCAATGACATGATGAATTCACTGACATGTGAACAGGTGAATGGGATGGCGTGGGAGCCAACAGAGGATAGTGGAGACACAATGGAGGGAGGAGTCATTTCTTTTGCTTTTTTTATAAATTTTTTTTAATGTTTACTTCAGAGAGAGACAGACAGAGGGTGAACAGAGGAGGGGCAGAGAGAGATGGAGACACAGAATCCGAAGCAGGCTCCAGGCTCCATGCTCCAGGCTCTGAGCTGTCAGCATAGAGCCCAATGTGGGACTCCAACTCACTGTAAGATCATGAGCTGAGCCAAAGTCAGAGGCTTAACTTGACTGAGCCACCCAGGTGCTCCATGGGAGAGGAGTCATTTCTACTGGGGAGGGGGCCTTTCATTTATAAAGAGTAAAAAAAAAAAGAAAAAGGCAAATTAGCTTAAGAAAAATTATTTGTCTCACATTAATGAGACAAAGTAGTAATTTTTGCCTTTAGACATAGCTAAATCCAGGCATGTTCCATCTCTTGGCCTTCTTGTTTCCTGTGTTGGCCTCATTCATAAGCAGCCTCTCTCAAGAAGTTCTAGGCTTCCATATTCACGCCTCAGTAATCTCTGAGAGTGTTAGTTTCCCATTAGTTCCAATAAAAGACCCAGGCTGGCTCTCATTAGCCCTGCTTGGGTCACATCCTCATCCCTGACCCAATAATAATAGCCTGGGGGATGGAATATTCTCATTAGCCAAGTCCAGGGGCACATGCCCACCACAGGAACCAGGGAGAAGTTGGCTCCACCCAAATCCTGGTTGGCCTGGGAGTAGAGGAAGTCTAGGACTTCAAAGAAAATGGAAGAGCTGTCTTCAGAGAGAGGAAGTGTGTTTGAATGTCCAGTTCAAGGTGGTCAGGAAGGTTCTCAGAGAAGAGGGAAGTCCTGAGAGGAGTCAGAAAGCTGAATGGCAGGCATCTGATGTTATGGCCGGAGGGAAGAGAGGAGGGGAGGTAGGACCAAGGAAGTGATACTCCCAGCAACAAGAGCAGCAAGTGCAAAGGCACCAAAGTGTATGAACCAACCAGACACCTTCGGGAGGGCTTGCCTGGAGTTCAGTGCGGCCGGAACACAGAACCCATATCTCTGGTGAGAGGGGAGATAGGACAGGAGAGAGCAGTAGAGGCCAGTCTTGAAGGACACTGAGGGCTAGGCTGAGGAGCTGGGGATGCCACTGGGAGGTAGGAAGAGAGTAAAGCTGAGGAGTAAGTTAGTTAAATCTGTGTTTTATTTTTTAATGTTTATTTTTGAGAGAATGTGCATGGGGCTGGGGGGCTGGTGCACAGAGCAGGGAGGTTGGGTGGCAGAGAGAGGGAGACAGAGGATCTGAAGTAGGCTCCAAGCTATCAGGGCAGAGCCTGATGTGGGGCTGGAACTCACGAATCATGCTATCTTGACCCAAGCCAAAGTCAGACGCTTAACCAACTGAGCCACTCAAGTGCCCCTAAATCTGTGTTTTCAAAAAGTCATTTTGTTGGGGTTCCTGGATGGCTCAGTCAGTGGAGTATGCAACTCATGATCTCTGAATCATGAGTTCAAGCCCCCATCAGGGAGGGGATAGAAGTTTTAAAAAACGATAAATAAAAAAAATAGGAGCACCTAGGTGGCTCAGTCAGTTAAGCATCTGACTTTGGCTCAGGTCATGATCTCACGGTTCATAAGTTCATAAGTGCATCCTGTGAGCTTGAGTCCCACTTCAGGTGAGCACAAGCCCTGCTTCTCTCACTCTCTCTCTCTCTTCCCCACTTCCCCCTCTCTGCCCCTCATGGGATTCTCTCTCTCTCCCTCCTTTTCTCCTCTCTCTCTCTCTGCCCTTCACTTACTTGTGCTCTGAAAGAAAGAAAGAAAGAAAGAAAGAAAGAAAGAAAGAAAGAGAAAAAAAGTCATTTTGGTGCTGAAGAGTGATGATACAGAGACTATGAGCTACCTGCCCAATTCTCAGTCACCCCTTCTTTTTAGCAGACCTTCCTGACCTCCACTGTAGTTAGGGGTGCCCATGTGTCACAGTCTGGCCAAAGAAATAAGATCAGAAGTTGCTGGATATAGATTCAACTCTTTGTGGCTTCTTTTTAACTCTGCGTAAACACAGATGTGATGGCAGGAGCTGAAGCCACCATCTTGCCACCATTAGGGGAAGGTGTAGAGAATTTAAGAGACCTCAACCCTGATTTCAGACCAGCCTTCACCCATCTCCAGACTTGGGAGACCTGGGACTAATAGGGATGAATTAACCTGTTTTGTTTAAGCCCTTGACATTTAGGTTTTCTGTGTTTTGTTTTGTTTTGTTTTGTTTTGTTTTGTTTTGTTTTGTTTTATGTCCAAACAAAATCCTACATGGTCCAGGTGGACATCAGGCAAGGTGGAGGAGGTTGAGGGCCCCTCTGAGGCTTCTTTCCTGATTCCTTTCAGACTATCAACCCTCTAACCCTGCATGCCCAGCTTCTGCCTGGCTGTCACAGCTGTCCTGGCCCTCTCTCTCCTCCAAAAATATGTGCCTGTCAAGCCCCAGTAGGTATGACGTTTGTAGGCCCAAGTCTAGAGAGAGCTGAGTCTGGCAAACCCTGAAAGCCTCCCAAGACATGGATCCACAGTGTCGGGGACCAACTGACAAGGGGGCCAAGGGTGCTGCTGAGATTCTGGGAAGCACCAGAATATCCCAGAAAGAGCGTCAGCTTCCTCCTAGCCCATTCCCCTCTATCTGGCTTCATCCGAGGGACCTCCCCAAGAGCTCTCTAAGGCTGCCAACATCAGCGCCAGGTTCCCTGCCTCTACCATAATGTTCCGGGCAGCTTGCAATTCCTGGCTTTGTTGTCTCCCATAGAAATTGGACATAGATGTGCTGAAAGAGTGGGGAATGAGGAGATATAAGGGCTGGAGGAGGGGTGACCCTAACAGTCCCTCCCTCTTGGTCACAAAAGTAGGTTACCCATACATTTGGGTAGGTCCTACCTAGACCCATAGCTACTAATATGAATATTGGCCACTTTTTACTGAGCATGGGCTATGTGCCAGGCGTTGGCATAAGGCTTAATACATCACTACATTGAGTCCTCACAGAAAAGTTACTATTCCCATTTTACAGAAAATGAAACTGAGGTTTAATATTAAGTGACTTGTCAAAGGTCACAAGCTTTCAGGATTCAAACCTGCATCAGTCTGGCTCTAACACCCAACCTCTCACCACTCAGTTGCTGTCAGTGTCACCTCCATTCTGACAAGCCAATCCAGACCTCCCTGGAGTCTGTGGGAGAAGCCAGGGTGAAAAAGGGTTGGAAAAAATGGTAAAGTAATAACAATTGTCAATTCTGAGTAGCAAGTATATGATATAACCCTGTGCATTTTTTCTATATTTTAAAACTTTCTCAAAATAAACCTCATTTTAAAGGAAAGAAATAAAGGAAAGAAGACAAGAAAGCACAGGACTGGCTCAGGGGCCAGGGCTTGGGCCAGGCCTGGGCTGGAATGGGGCCTGGGCAGGGGCTCAGGGCAGCTCTTCCGCACAAGAGCCCCAGTGTTCCCTGGGTCCGGCTACCATCCAAGAGCAACATGGTCGGCACCAGGCAACGTCTGCCCCCTCCCCCCAACTCTGCTCCCAGGCAGGTGGGGGGCAGGGCCTGGCCTCAGGAGTCCCTCCTGGCCTAGCCTTGCACTTCAGGAGCCCAGAGTCTGCAAACCCCTGCCTAGGGCCTGGTACTTCGTACGTGTCCCATCAGTATTAGCCAAATGGACAGGGAGATCAGTGCCCAGCCCCAGCTCCCTCTCAAACTCACCTTCAGGTGAATCTGTATCTTCCAGGGCTGAAGTTAAGAATGGGGGCAGAAAGCAGGCTGATTCAGTAGCATCAAAAGTCCCAGCTCTGTGGAGAGTCACCCTGAGATCTCTCTCTTTGTCCCAGAAGATCAATGTTCAAGTCTCAGTTCTGTTGTTCACTTGCTTTGTGACTTTATTTTTTTTTATTATTTTTTTAAGCTCTAATGGGGCTTGAACTCATGACCCTGAGATCAAGAATTGCATACTCAACTGAGCATGCAACTCTTGATCTGTAGAGTTGTATCATGTAGCCAGCCAGCTACCCTGCTACATGACTTTAGACAAGTCATTCCATCTGCCTGAGCTTCTGTTTCCTTACCTGCAAAATGGAGCTAAGGATTCCAACCCCCATTTGGCTTACGGGAAGTCAAAGGATATAATGCATATATAACACCTAGCTTAGCATATCACTTGGCAGATAGTGGGAGCTGATCCAAGACAAGAGCTTCCTCCCCTACTTCCTGTTTTGATGAAACCCAGTCCCATCTCTTAATTCATTCACTTCCTCCAACATCCCTGGGGCAAAGGAAGCAGGAGTGTGCCCATTTTCTGGATGGAGAAACTAAGGCAGAGGCAGGCTAAAGGCAGGATCTTAGGACATCAGGCTTCTGAGCCCCTGCTAGGCGTGTGTGTGTGTGTGTGTGTGTGTGTATGTGTGTGTGTGTGTGTGTGTGTGTGTGTGGTTGTGTTTGAAAGGTTTTGAGGGAAAGACTGCAAATGTAACTGGTGGAAGATTGTTACCAAGAGAGTGAGGCCGTGATGAGGAGACAGGCTTGGATGCCTCTCCCAGACTCCCTCAGCATGTCTCCTTCTGTGCTTTGTTTACATATCTATCTCTCCCTACTACAGTGTCAGCAGCTCCTTGAAGGGGAGAGGTTGGGTCGGATTACTGCTTTATCCCCACGATTTGGAACAGTGCATACCATATAGTGAACCTTTAATTGACACCTGGCAAATGAATGTGTGTATGAATGAACGACGTGAAAGAGCATCACATGCCACAGAGGGTCAGTGTGAGAGGTCGTTGAGTGTGGGATGGGAGGCAAACAGGGCATGTGCAGACTCAGGGGGTGTGGGGTATAGGGTTGCCAGTCTAAGGGACTTGGGCATCTCAGGTGGCAAGGAGTATGCACAGGCTGGGCTATGAAAACCTTTCCTGTGCCTTTGGCTCCAGTAAACCTGAGAAGTGCCTGAAGTTGAATGAAAGCTGTGTGGGGTCCATCTCCTGCTGGCAGCTCACCCCAACCCCAAACAACCACATTCACTAAGGGGAGCCAGCAGAGGACCAGAGTTGGGGAGCTGAGTCACTCCAGGAGTCTGGGAGGTCTGGTGAGGCCCCTCTGGGCAGGAGGCTTCCATTTGCTGGGCGACCCCAGTGCCAGGAGCTTTATCCTTTCCAGGTGTTCCAGCAAGGAAGGACCCTGAGAAGGAATCAGAACCAGTTGGTTTTAAAAGATAGCCAAGGGGCACCTGGGTGGCTCAGCAGGTTGATTGTCTGACTTCAGCTCAGGTCATGATCTCACAGTTCTAGTTTGAGCCCCACATTGGGCATGCTGCTGTCAGCACGGAGCCTGCTTTGGATCCTCTGTCCCCTTCTTTCTCTCTGCCCCTGCCCCACTTGGGTTCTCTCTCTCTCAAAAATAAATAAACAAAAAACAAAAAAAGATAGCCAATTATTTTCTGATTAATCTTTGGGAGGAGACCATTATTTTTTTGAGAAGGAAAAAAAATCTCTTTGATGGGCTTTTTAGTTATGCAAAGGAAAGACTCTATTCCATTGGGGGTAATGTTAATGAGAGCTAGACTCCTTCGCATAACAATGGAAAAGAAAGCTGGTTCCCCTGGGGCAAGTCTCCACCTGCCAGAGGAATTGGGAAGTGAGTCTGAGACCCCAGCTAAGGGGTTTTCTTCTCCTTAGGAGTGGAGGGCTTAGACTTCAGGTGAGGACGGGGCAGAAGACAAAGGTCAGCTGACCTCCTCATTTGGCCACCATCTAGATGCTCAAGAGGAGGGGTACTTACAAGCGAGGCAGACCTGAGCAAGGTGGAGCAGCACCTACTGCGTGCAGGTGTTGAAGTCTGTAGGCAGTTCCTGGCTTCTATTTACACAACTGTTTTAGTTACAATTCTGGAATGTTCCATGAAGTTGAAAGAGTAACACGTCCTAAATAATCATAGTGAACATTACAAAGCAAATGTTACACACCAGGCAATGTTCTAAAGGCTTACACATGTTTACTTTTCACAAAAAATTCATGAGGATGATACTATCATTATACTTACTTTACTGTTGAGAAAATGAAAACACAGGGATGGACTAACCTGCCTAGGTTACTCCAAGTGTGATGGCACTGAGATTTGAGTCCTGAAATCTGTGCTTTACTTCCTGTCTCTTTCTCCATGCCCACAGGACAGAAGGCATCTAAGTGGAGCCTGACAGGTCCAGAGGGCTTCTCTGAGGAAGTGAGCTGACATCTAAGAATGAAATGGAATCAACCAGACCTAGAGGGGAAAGATCATTCCAGGAAGAAGGAATCATATGTGCAAAGGCCCAGAGGTAGAGTGGGAGCAAGGAAGAAATAAAGAATTCATCAGGAGATGTGGATAGGGGCCTGGTCATGCCAAGAATCATTATAGAAAACTGCCAGAAAGTTTTTTGGGTTTTTTTTTTCAACGTTTTTAATTTATTTTTGGGACAGAGAGAGACAGAGCATGAACGGGGGAGGGGCAGAGACAGAGGGAGACACAGAATCGGAAACAGGCTCCAGGCTCTGAGCCATCAGCCCAGAGCCTGACGCGGGGCTCGAACTCACGGACCGCGAGATCGTGACCTGGCTGAAGTCGGACGCTTAACCGACTGCGCCACCCAGGCGCCCCAACTGCCAGAAAGTTTTAAAGGGGTGATGGATACATTCAGATTTGTATTTTTTTTTAAAGATTTTTTTAAAGTTTATTTAAGCAATCTCCACACCCAACGTGAGGCTTGAACTCACAACCGCGAGATCAAGAGCCCCATGCTCCACCTACTGAGCCAGCCAGCAGCCCCCAGATTTGTTTTGCAAATATCACCCTGAGAGTTGTGCAGAGAACGGACAGAGTGGGTTGGGGGCAGAGGGGATCTCCCAGCCACTTACAGAAGACAGAAGTAGGCAGGCAGGACCAAGGTCTGTGGAGGCTGGCTGTTCAGGACTGCTGGGTCTTGTTGTCTAAGGGGTGACTAGCAGAGGATAGAGCAAATAACTAGAACTTGGAAGCCTGGTCTGGGTGCATCGAAAAGAGGCGGAGTCTGATGGGGTGTGCAGCAACCTGGGGCGGGGCCCCGGGATTGGGCTGACCCAGATGGCCACTCGGCTCTGTTGGGTTTGGGGACTGATGTCCAAGCGGACGGGACACTGTACTTCCCGCAGCTTTGGCTGTGGTCCTGATAGTGCTGATCCAGGAGGGGCGGGCCCAAGGTGGGCGGGGCCTTGGGTTGTCCCCTGCCAAGTCGCTGTCAGGTTAGAGCTGGTCCAGGAGGGGCGGGGCCCAAGGTGGGCGGGACGCTGGGCCTCCAGCGGCCACGCCACTGTCGCGGGTGCATTCCTGGCTCTCTGGCCCGGGGCGGAGGAGCGCCCTGGCTGAGTCTGCAGTCCCCACTAGGAGCGGGTGTCGGGGCTGGCCGGAGCTGGGAGCGCGGCCGCGGAGGACCCAGGTGAGCTGGGACCCTGTGCCTGGAGAGGGACCACGGAGGCTCGAAGTGAGCCGGGACCCTTGAGGACCCAGGTTGCGCTCTCAGCCGCCAGGGGGCGAGCGGCGGCGGGGCTCAGGGACTGCCCCCTCCCAGCACTGGGGACCTGGGCGTCCTCTCGGAACGGGGGTGGAGGGGACGGTAAATCAGTAACCCGCAGCGCACACAGGGCCTTTTGTCCCGCTCCGTCCAAAGAGCACCCTGGCCGCGGAGCTGGTTACTCATTGCCCACCGGGGCGGGGGCGGGCCGGCTGTCTCTGCTGCTCTCCTCTGGACCTGCCTGTTTGCACCTCCCCCCAGGGTGGCCGGGTAGGGGGGGAGGAAGAAAAACGCGCGCTGGTCCCTTGGCCGCGCGCGCTGGACTGTCTGCGCTCTCGGAGTAGAGATGAGGAAGCGGAGGATCTGAGACGTGCAGTCATTTGCCCCGGGTCCCCCAAAGCTTTAGTGCGGAAAGCTGAAGGAGAACCCAGGACTGTCTGATGACAGTGTCAGGCCCTTCAGCCCCTGAACAAGGCAGCGGGTCGGTCTGTCTGCCGCCGCGTGTGATCCGACTAAGTGTCCTGAGGTCACAAGATCAGGGCAGCCCGGAATGGGAATAAAAACCTGGGCCTCCCCACTCCTTTCCCAACTAGAGCTGTGGACCCTGAGAGCCGCACTCCCTGCAGAGCAGAGCAGGGTGGAGGGATTTTGTGGAGGAGAGCCATAGAAACTGGGGGTGTGTGCAGGGACAGTGGCATCTGAGTCCGATGAAGAAGAGAAATGGGGACGCAGAGGTGTGTATGTGCAAGAGAGAAGATATGCCCAGTTTTGAAAGTCAGTGGTTTCAGTGCTGAAGAGGCTGAAGGAGCAGACTGTGCAACCAAAGAGGATTGACAAGGGCAAGGAGGGCGGCTTGGGATGCTGGATAAACTGTAGATTGGATCCTACTGGACAAGGGCAGCCATTAAGAGTTTGAAAGCTGAGGGGGTGTGGGGTGGTGACATGGCAAATATTTGTAATTTTTAAAGCCCTGCTGGAGAGTGGAGGCTGGAGAGTCAAGGGAGATGTCTGCAAAGGCCCAAGCTAGAGATGACTATGGCCTGCCCTGGGTCCAAGCAACGGTGATGGGATGGACCACAGAAGGATTGAGGAGGCAGATGGACTGGAGGTGGAGGAGGGGTGAGGGGGCATGAGATGAGATGATACCCCAGCTTCAGGGGCAACCCAGGGAAGGAGCAGTTTGAAGGGGGAGATAATGGCTTTGGCCAAGACAAACTAAGTGCCCCCTGCCTCAGAGCCAGAGCTGGAAGGGGGGCAGCAGCTGATGAGAAGGGTGCAGTTGGCTTCCTGGGCAAGGTAAATTCAGAGACACCAGTGCCTAGTGACTGTTATTCAGCCCCAGGTAATAGCCAGTAGCCCCTGGGACTATACTGGTCGCCAAGGATGCAGACATCCTTGGTGGCATATGGAGGAGGATAACCAGATAGGGTGGGTGTGTACATCACACCTGATCTGCACCAGAATCAGAGGTGATTGGCCAAGGGCAGACCCAGAATGACAGTCGTGGGGAGGAAGGGGGAGGAGAACATTCCAACATCCTGTGCTCCCTGTGTTCCCTACATATGTTCTCTTTTATCCTCAAAGCAGTCCTGTGAGGACAGCACCCAGAGAGGGACTGGAACTTGCAAGTTGGTTAGAGTCAGGATTTGAACTTCACTTTGTTGGACGCAAGAGCCCGTGTTGCCTCAAATAGAGTTGTGAGGACACAAAAAGCAGAGGTATTCCCAGCATGCATTTCTGGTTCAGCATGAGGAAGAACTGCCTGCCATGGAATGTACTGCCTTGTCAGTAGTGAGCGCCCTGCCACCAGAGCTATTCAAAGCTGGTCACGAAAATGTCAGTAATGCTATAAGAAGTGTGGGTCAGATCAGATAACATCCAGATGCTGAGGTTTGGCCTTGTATTGTATTTCATTTTTTTTTTTTTTGTTCTCCAGCAACAAATTCATTTATTCAGCAAAAAAAAAAATGATGTGTGCTGAGAGTGAGCAGAAGATCTGTCTCCGTTCTCTGCTTTCCTCCAAGGAAAGAATCCCCAAACTGCCCTTTCTGTGAACTTGTGCCAAGGTCTCAGCAGGACCGGAGGAGAGCAGGAAGCCCAGCCCTGCCCCCCTGCACAACCTACTGTGAAGAAGCTTTGGGCTCTGGCAACAGCAAAGCTACTTCCAGTCTCTGCCATGCTGCTGTGTGGTGGTGGTGGTGGGGGGGGGGGGGGTTGTACAAGACTTCTAACCACTTCCTGTCTCAGTTTCTTCATCTGCAAAATAGGGGAATAGTACCACCAAAGGTGCATGCATAGCAGGGGTTCTTCTCCCTCCTTTTCAGGAAGGCAGTTGGTGGGAAGCCCAGCCTGGGTCCTTGTGAGCAGCAGGAAGGATATGCAGCTGCTGTTGGCCCTGTTGGGGGTCCTGCTGGAGGTGCCTGGGACTCCAGCTTTGACCCTTGAGACCTCTGAGGAAATGGAGCTAGGTATGGCCTTTAAGGTGAGAGAGGATGGCAGGGGTGGGCACCTGGAGGGGACTACTAGCTGAGAAAAGCAGGAGAAGATCCTGGCCCAGTTCCTTGAAGAGGTGACAGCAGGGCAGGGCCCAACCATTTGAGACAAAGTGTCTGGCTCCCAGCGAGCATCCACCTATCTCTGTGTCCACGAGAGAGGACTGACCTTGCAGGGTGAAGGGTCCTGTGCTGGGCTGCAGAACTGGTGGTGAGCCCATCGGCTGTGTGTGTGTATGTGTGTGTGCGGGTGGGTGTGTGGGTGTGTGTGTGTTCTATGCACTGGGTTTGGGAGGCCCAGACAGCATGTATGGTATATGCACTGTGAGTGTGGTGTGCCTGGGAGATGTGGCATGTGCCCTGTATGTGGCATCTATAGCATGTGTTGTATGTGTGTGTGTATGTATGTGTCAGGCAATGGCATGACCAGTTCAGCATGTGTGCTCTGCACTGCGTGTGTGATGTGCACCAGAGGCGTGGTAATTGCCTTACACAGAGCATCTGTAGCATGTGATTATGCGTGTGTAAGTTGAGGAGCAGCAGGTGTCCAGCATGTGTCGAGAGGTGCTTGTGCCCTGCCTGTGCAGCATGTTCCCCATATCCAGGGGGCTCCCTCAGCTGGAGCTGTGGGGCTCACTGACCTCTGCCCTTGGCCCACAGAGCCCTGCCTGGCCCCCAGCCCAGAGCAGCAAGAGCAGGAGCTGACCGTGGCCCTTGGGCAGCCTGTGCGGTTATGCTGTGGGCGGGCTGAGCGTGGTGGCCACTGGTACAAGGAGGGCAGTCGCCTAGCACCTGCTGGCCGGGTACGAGGCTGGAGGGGCCGCTTGGAGATCGCCAGCTTCCTACCGGAGGATGCTGGCTGCTACCTCTGCCTGGCACGAGGCTCCATGCTTGTCCTGCACAATGTTACCTTGGTTGTGGATGGTAAGGGGGTCTAGAAGGGGCTAAAGGGTGCCTGGGGAGAGAGATCCTCCCCATACTAGACCTCAGACATCTCTTTTTATTCTTGACATAGACTCCTTGACCTCCAGCAATGGTAATGAGGACCCTAAGGCCCACAGGAACCCCTCGAATGGGCACATTTACCCCCAGCAAGGTCAGTATGAGTCCTCAAGGACTCATTTTCCTACTTCCCAGCTGGTCACTGAGAAGAAGAGACCTGTGTGGAAGCAGGTGGTCATCCTGGGGACACTAAGTTCTCTTTTCCCCTCCTCTCCAGCACCCTACTGGACACACCCTCAGCGCATGGAGAAGAAACTGCATGCAGTGCCTGCTGGGAACACTGTAAAGTTCCGCTGTCCAGCTGCAGGCAACCCCATGCCCACCATCCGCTGGCTCAAGGATGGAAAGGATTTCCACGGGGAACATCGCATTGGAGGCATTCGGGTGAGTCTCCAGGTTCCAAGACCATCTGTTCCTCCATTTTCACTCCCCTCTTGGTCCCCTCATACCTATAAGTCATTCCTTCTCTAATGAGGAAGGCAGCTGTGGGCCCTAGCAGCACTAAACTGTGGACTTGGACAGCTCTGATTCAAGTACCCACTCTGCCACCCTGCGGCAAATGACTTAATCTCGCAGCCTTAGCTTTCTGTGGGAAGTGGGAAGGATCAATAACTGGCAGGTACTGAGTTTCAGCAACTAATTCTCATGGTAAGACCCTGCAGAGCCTGCTCCAGGCTGTAGTGAGGAAGCTGAAACTGAGAGAGGGCAAAAACTGGCCCAAGGTGGTACAGCCAGGAAGAGCCCCTGCTAAAACTCAAAGACCCAGACCCAGGGCTCAGACACTTCCTGGAGCCTTCTCCTTCATCTCAGGGTCTCTGGCCTTGGCCTGGCTTCCCCAGGGCCTAGAAAGCTTGAGAAGACCCCTGTGAGCGGGATCTAGCCCCCTCATTCCCTTGACCCCTGGATGGGCACAGGTGAGTGGCCCCTCATGGACACTTCCCCTGTCCCCAGCTGCGCCACCAGCACTGGAGCCTGGTGATGGAAAGTGTGGTGCCCTCGGACCGTGGCACATACACTTGCCTCGTGGAGAACTCTATGGGCAGCATCCGCTACAGCTATCTGCTGGATGTGCTGGGTGAGCGGACGGGCAGGCAAGGCGGTATGGGGGTGGGAGCCCTGACACTGCCCTCGGGTACGGCCCAGTCTGGCAGGCAACATGGACTTGGTCTTAGATGGCTCAAGCTGCCCTAAGTGTCCTAGTGGGTCAGAGGGAA
The DNA here is from genome assembly GCF_028018385.1 of Neofelis nebulosa. Lineage (NCBI taxonomy): Eukaryota > Metazoa > Chordata > Mammalia > Carnivora > Felidae > Neofelis > Neofelis nebulosa. The sequence continues at coordinate 66,605,087 of NC_080782.1, forward strand.
GCACAGGGGGTAATGTTGGCCTGGAGGAATAGGGTCAGCTGAGAGAAAAAGTGAGGAAGACATCCAGGCACAGGCTGAATAAAGGTCCTAGGTGTGACAAATACAATGCATTTGTGAAGAGCTGTATGCCTGGAGTGTGGCATGTAAGTAGGGAGCCATGTCGTGGAGGGCTTTAAATGCTAGACCATGAAGCTGTCCTTGACTGCAAAGGCAATGGGGAGCTATGGTAAGCAGGGGGTAGACAAGATCTGAGCTGCATATCAGGAAGTTCCTTCCCTGGAGCTGGGGGGAGGCAGGAGGTGGATGACCAGGGTGCTTCTGTGGGTGCCACTGGTCAGGGTTGACCGCCTGGCCCGGCCCCCAGAGCGGTCCCCGCACCGGCCCATCCTGCAGGCGGGGCTCCCAGCCAACACCACAGCTGTGGTAGGCAGCAACGTAGAGCTGCTGTGCAAGGTATACAGCGACGCCCAACCCCACATCCAGTGGCTGAAGCACATCGTCATCAATGGCAGCAGTTTCGGTGCTGACGGCTTCCCCTACGTGCAAGTCCTGAAGGTCTAACCCCCACCAGCACCTGAAGCCTACTACTCTCCCATGGGGTGTGGGGGGTTGGTCCCCAGCCTCCTTCCTACCCACAATATTGCCCTAGGCCCTGTGGTGACCCCTGATTATGTCCCCGGTCCCCAGACAGCAGACATCAATAGCTCAGAGGTGGAGGTCCTATACCTTCGGAACGTGTCAGCCGAGGACGCAGGCGAATACACCTGCCTGGCAGGCAACTCCATTGGCCTCTCCTACCAGTCAGCCTGGCTCACGGTGCTGCCAGGTGAGCACTTGAGGGGGCCAGGAGAGGCTGCAGGAACCCTGCTCTGATCCAGCAGTGGGCTGTGTCCTGTGGGGCTTGGGACATAGCATGCGGATTTGTGTGTTTGGTCCCTCATTAGCAGTCCTTCTGTGCATGTCCACATATGATTGCCTTGTGAGCCTCTGGGGTATGGGTGTGCAGGACTGGGTATAGCTCCAGCTTGTTTGTCAAATGTCCCCATGTGTGCTGGGAGCTGAGAGGGCCTGAGTTAGAAGATGTGGAGCTGGCCATCTGACCACTGACCTGTCAGTTTTCTGTCTATATATGTGTCTGTCTGTGGACAGAGGAGGACCTCACATGGACAGCACCAGCACCTGAAGCCAGGTACACGGACATCATCCTGTACGTGTCAGGCTCTCTGGCATTGGTTGTCCTCCTGCTGCTGGCCGGGCTATATCGAGGGCAGATACTCATCAGCCGGCACCCTCGGCGGCCCGCCACTGTGCAGAAGCTATCCCGCTTCCCTCTGGCCCGACAGGTACCTTGCTGTTACCCACGCCTTCCTGTGTCCCCATAGCGAGGCTCTTGGCCTGCCTTCCCAACCCAGCTCAGCTCCAGCAGGCTGACCAAGTCACCCACCTTACAGTTCTCCCTGGAGTCAGGTTCTTCAGCCAAGTCAAGCTCATCCTTGGTGCGGGGTGTTCGTCTCTCCTCCAGTGGCCCTCCCTTGCTCGCTGGCCTTGTGAGTCTAGACCTACCTCTCGACCCGCTGTGGGAGTTTCCCCGGGACAGGTATGCTGCATGGAGTGAGCATAAGGTTCAGGTTCCAGGCAGGAATGATGTTCATATGGCTGAGGCCTCGGCTTTCTAATTTCCAGGTTGGTGCTTGGGAAGCCCCTGGGTGAGGGCTGCTTCGGGCAGGTGGTGCGTGCAGAGGCCTTCGGCATGGACCCCGCCCGGCCTGACCAAGCCAGCACTGTGGCTGTCAAGATGCTCAAGGGTGAGTGGTGACGCCGGGGGAGGTGCTGTGGCCGTGAGACTAACAGAAGGGGCTCATGGTGCTACCAGTTGAGCACTGGTGGCCAGAAGGGCTGCAAGATGCCACTCTTGGGCCTAGGGCCCAACTCTGCTACCGACCCTGGCCAGCCATTTCTGAGACTGTTTCCTCACATGTCACATGGGGTAAACAATAGTTCCCAGGCTGAGGCTCGTGGCAAGTGCCTGGTACATAAAATCTTAACCACTTGAATGATGAGAACTACAAGGATTTGGGACGACTGGGGTTAGGCACCCCCACGTTAGCCCTGGCCCCACGTCAGCCTGGGTCTCAGATAACCATGTCAGCCTTACAGGCCATACCTTCAGCCTCCCCATCCGGGCCCTCCCCCAAGTCTCTCCCCGTGTCCACCACTCTAGAACAGCCCAAGCACCCGCCCCAAAGTGCCTAGGACACACCTGGGACCTGCCATTGGGGCTTCTCACTGCTATCCCCCACTTCCTCTACAAGAGCAGCCAAAACCATTGTTCTGCTCCCCCACCCCCTCCTCTCTGCACAGCTGGGGCCACCTGGTGCTTTCTGGGAGGCAGGGATTGAGAAATGTGCATTGTGAGGTTTGGCAGGGAGGGTATGTCATTGGCCAAGGGCCACAGGTCAGCCCTCGTCCTCAGCCTTCCCAAGAAGATCTGGAGCAGCTTTTTCTCAGCCTCCCCTAGCTGTACTTCACGGGCAGCTCCCTGAATTCTCAGGCCAAAAGGACACCAGGCCCCAGTCAGACAGGCCTCAGGGCGCCAGCCTGCTTCCCGCCCCCAGGAGCTCTTACCCCATCAAGAACGAATGCCAAACCTCCAGACACAGCGTCTTCCTGTTCAGAGTTCTTCCTCCTCTCCTCTGTTTCCTGGTCCCACTCACAGAGAGGCCTACCTCCTGTAGATCCTTGATCTTGTTTCATCCTTGCAACTGCTGTGAGAGGTAGGGCATGATCCACTGCCCCATTTTATACAAGATGATCCTGAGGTTCAGAGACGTTAGAAGACTTTTTAAAGGCCAGAGAGCCTAGCACGAATTCAGGCCCAGAGCTTCCTGACTCCAGGTCCAGCACTCAATGTCCTATATAGTCAACCCTGCACCTCCCCCACGTATAGTCACCCTGGATGTCACCCTTGCAGACAATGCCTCCGACAAGGACTTGGCAGACCTGGTCTCTGAGATGGAGGTGATGAAGCTGATCGGCCGACATAAGAACATTATCAACCTGTTGGGTGTCTGTACTCAGGAAGGTGGGTTCGAATGGGGCTAAGGACAGGGACAGTGGGGTATGGAGCCACAGCCTCAGCAGCCTCCCTGTCCATTCTCACCTCTACAGGGCCTCTGTATGTGATTGTGGAGTGTGCCGCCAAGGGAAACCTGCGGGAGTTCCTGCGGGCCCGGCGTCCCCCAGGCCCCGACCTCAGCCCTGATGGGCCAAGGAGCAGTGAAGGGCCACTTTCCTTCCCTGCTCTGGTTTCCTGTGCCTACCAGGTGGCCAGAGGCATGCAGTATCTGGAGTCAAGGAAGGTATGGGCAGTGGGCAGCACTCTGGACCATTCTAACTGCTCCACCTGCGTACTTTCCTGCCACTGGCACTGAATGTCCCCATCCTCTCCCTCTTTCCCCTTTTCCATTATCCTGTCTAAATGTTCCCAAGTCCTTCTGTACCCCCCATCCATACACAGTTGACACTGCATGTCCCTATTCCTTCCTTACACAATCCCTAACTCATCGGGCAAGGGAAGAGACCATGCAAGAGAGAGGTGGGGCCCTGAAGTTAGCTTTGGTTTCCCCCTCTCTGCATCTTGACGTCTTCATTCGTAGAATGAGTGGATGATGCCTACCCCAGGGTTACTGTGAAGTGCAGTGTGCCCAGCATCCAGCCATGTGTCCTAATAAACCTAAGTCCCCTGCCCTGCCCCTAGTGCATCCACCGGGACCTGGCTGCCCGAAACGTACTGGTGACAGAGGACAATGTGATGAAGATAGCAGACTTTGGGCTGGCCCGTGGCGTCCACCACATTGACTACTACAAGAAAACCAGCAACGTGAGGGAGGCAGGGCAAAGCTGGAAAGGGGGTGGGGGGCACCAGGACCTATGGGACTTGGCATCAATGCCCCCACTTCTCCCATCCAGGGCCGCCTGCCTGTAAAGTGGATGGCACCTGAGGCCTTGTTTGACCGAGTCTATACACACCAGAGTGACGTGTGAGTCCTGGAGGTTGGGGGTCTGGAGTAGCTGCCAGCAATCATTGTCCTACCCCACAAAAGGGGCAAAGCACTTGCCCAAGGTCACACAACCCTAGGACCTGAGTGGGCACAGACTCCAATCCCCACCCTCCATGGTGGATCATGCCTGTGAGGCCCCCCATCCCAGCCCCAGGAGTAGGGAGCAAAGCTCTGCTCTGCTGAGCACTATTCTTGCCTCTAGGTGGTCGTTTGGGATCTTGCTGTGGGAGATCTTCACTCTCGGGGGTTCCCCATACCCTGGCATCCCTGTGGAGGAGCTGTTCTCACTTCTGCGGGAAGGGCATCGGATGGACCGGCCCCCAAACTGTCCCCCAGAGCTGTGAGACCTCACTCCCTTCTCTCCCACTTTACAGTCCTCATCCTCTGCTCTGACCTTGTCCTTAGGACTTGGTCCCCTAACTCACTGTCACCATCTGAGGGGAGATCCTGGCCTAGTTTCTGTGACCCTTCCCCTGAGTAGCCCCACCTAACCCTTATCAAACTCTGCCCCTTTATCATACCCTTGCCATAAGGTCTCCCCCCACATTCAGTCCTGAGACTCTTCTGCCCCTCCACCCTCTCCACCAGGTATGGGCTGATGCGTGAATGCTGGCACGCAGCACCTTCTCAGAGGCCTACTTTCAAGCAGCTGGTGGAGGCACTGGACAAGGTCCTGCTGGCCGTCTCTGAGGAGGTACTGCTCTCCTCTTGTCCCATGACCTCCCTCTGCCCTCCCCCCTCTGGGCCTCATCTCAGCCGACTACCTGGACTGACCAGCACTGTTCCCCATAGTACCTGGACCTCCGCCTGACCTTTGGACCCTACTCCCCTGCTGGAGGGGATGCCAGCAGCACCTGCTCCTCCAACGACTCTGTCTTCTGCCATGACCCCCTGCCACTGGGGCCCAGCTCCTTCTCCTTCCCTGGAGTGCAGACATGAGCAGGGCCACAAGGTTGTTACAGGCAGGCAAGCCAGCAGCCTTCAGCCTCCTGGTTTAGCGGCAACCTGGCAGTGCTTGACCTTGGCAGCCTCAGGCCCCAATCTTAGGGTAGTGTCCCAGATCTTTAGTTCTGCCTTGGGGAGGTCTGTCCTTGTTCCGGGGGCCCCTCGATGAGGCTTCCAGCTCTGGCCTCAGATTCCCAAACCAGACTTCAACCCCAGTCTTTGGACACGTGACCCAGGTGTCCTAGTGGCCTGAGTGTTAGTGTTCTGCCTGGCCTCCTGGCCCTTAGCACTTAGTCCAGGGGTTTGGCTGGACCTGGCTGTAGACCTGTCCTAAACCTTCCTGCTTCCCTGCACCAAGAGAGGTCTTGGGCCTCCGAACCCCATTTCCCCAGGCCTCCCCTGCCTCTCCTTTGCTGTTTGTCCCAGCATCTTGGTGGCAAGAGCATTGGCCCCTGTGCTCCCAGCTGAGTGGCTGGAAGCCTGCCGAAAACACAGAAGCAAATGATCTTTTATAAATTATTTTTTGAAATAAACCTCTGTGTTCCTGGTGTCTTCCCTGCAGTGGATGGAGGGGAAACAGGGTGGAGGGACCCCCAAGCTGGGAGTCTTGCCTGCCAGGCCTTGGGTTTGCATCCACTTCCGGCTACCTCAGGGCAAACCCAGGAACCTGTGTGCACCTCTGACTTGGTCTGTCTTGCCCCATCTTATGCACGTGATGGTGTGAACGAGTGCTAATGGCAGAGGTGTCCACATGGCACCATCCACTGGATGGAACTCTTATACCCTCTGCACATGCATGTGCATGTGCCTGCCCTGGGACTGTCCCCAAGGGAGCTGGCAGCACCCCTCCCCCATCTGCTCAGCATTAACCAAGCTGACCGTTAACACAGCGTGAAAGCCTGAAACACAGCTTCAAGGCTGCTGTCTGCTCCCACGCTCTGCTGCTCAGGCTGGGGGCTTGTGGGGGCTGTGCCTGCCCCGCCTGCCCCACCCTGGCCAGTATCCCGGGCAGCAGCTGGTTGCCGCCCAGCTAGGCTGCAGCTGTCCCTGCCTGCCTGGTCCTCCCCTGGAGAGACCGTCATGGCCCTGTTCTCAAACACCCTCTGGGGAGGGGGTGAGGAGATCAGTTTCCCAGGGCTCTGAGCCTGGAACCTTCCCGGGGTCCATCCAGGCAGTTACTACTGCTCTCCGGCCCCTGAACCAGGGTGGAGTTACCTGACCCAGTGCCTGGTGCTCCCTCCTGCCCTGTCCTCCTGGGACAGGACAGACCCTTTGTGGAGGCCACCTGAATTGCCTCATGGCCTCCCAGGGGGTGGCAGCTGAAAATACATACAGGGTCAGAAGGGACAGGATGTAAGAATCTGGGGCTGGGAGCAGCCTGAGACTGAGCAGCAGCTTCTGGCCATGCTTCTCTTCCTGTTCCAAGTCTCTTCGCACTCCCACCAGTGCCCCCTCTGACTCACCATGTCCCAAACTGAACTACTCATCTTCCCACACAAAGCCACCTCCATGAGGACCCCTACCCCTCATCTCAGGGAAAGGCACCAGGCCAGAAAACAGGGAGTCATCCCTGACTACTTCCTTTCCGTTGGAACTCTATTCCCTAATGGAATGGAGAGAACACCAGACTTGGAGCCAGGAGGTTCAAAGCCTGCCACTTCCAGTGTCCCCAGGCCAATGCTATTATTTCTCTGATTGTCACTTTCTTCACCAGTGGGGTACGCCTACTCTGCCTACCTCCCAGGGCTAGGAGTTTACGATGAAATGAGTCTTGGATGAGCACATGCTTGGGAAAGGATGCCATGCAGAGTTCACATGGGTTTTGTTGAGCATTGCACTGAGAACTGGTACTTGGGCTTCACAGCAGCCCTGTGTGTCCTCCTCCTAAGTGACCCCCTCCCACCCCAAGGCCTCCTCCCCTTCTCTCCCATTCCCCTGCAGGTGGCTTGGGAGGCAGCTTCCACAAGCAGCTCTCGGCTTATGCTTCCCCTGCACTCAAGGACCCCTGCTAGCTTCCAGGAGCGTGCAAACTTTCTGAGCCCCGCTCCCAAACCCAGTCTTCCACAGGAGGTCACTATGCCTAGCCCAATCAATCACATGACAGGCAGGTCCCTAAGAACTCACCTGGGGGAGGAAAGTGTTGGGAGGCTAGAGTAGTGACAAAGACAGGGAATGATGTATGAGAACTCCCATTTTTCCACTTTCCCATTGTAAGCCCACGGCTGAGCTGGGCTCAGCCACTCACCACTGTCCCTCACTACAGCCTCACCAGACAAACACCAGCCTTCCCAATTTAATGATGGGGAAACTAAGAATGTGATAGGCCCAGGATCACAAGGATGGGAGACTAAGGAAGGAGCTGAGTTGACCCCTGTCCCCCACCTCCCCCAACCTTCCCCAGAGCCCAGGTTCCCAGAAGGTCCTGTGCACATGGGAGACCAGAGTCAGGTCACTCAGAATGACAGAGGCAGATGGTGCCTTGTAGGTCTCGGGGGCCAGGAGGGGTTCCGCTACCCACCCTGTGCCCCCTCCCTGCCAGCCTCCTTGGCAGGCACCCGCTTGCCACATTCCTGACGTCCCAAGTCAGAATGAGACAGATGCCGCTAATTCCCCCATGCAAGCTTTCCGTTCCAGCTTCCCTCCCCCGAGCCTCTCAGACCAGCATGGCAGCATCTGGAGCCTGGCCCTCTCAGTCTGCCAGAGTTCTGAATGGCTTCCTACCCAGTGATGCTGGCTTTAGGAGCTTGCAGAAAAAGCACAGGGTTATCTACAGACTCTGCCATTTGTTGGTTGTGTGTGTATTAGTCAGGGCTCTGGTAGGAGCAACAGGTAGATAGTCACACCAATCTGGAAAGTCCAAGCCAAGGAACAGGAGTCTACTGGGAGGGAATCAGCACCTGGGAGGGAAGGTCAGGTTGTCTGGGGGGAGGGGGGGGTCGGGTCACTAGGGATGTTATGACTGAAGTTACTCTCTCTGAGCCTGAAGCACAGAAATGATGACACGTCTCAGAGAACTCTTAGAAGCCCTCAGTCAACAATGGCTGTTGTGGGGCGCCTGGGTGGCTCGGTCGGTTAAGCGTCCGACTTCGGCTCAGGTCATGATCTCACGGTCTGTGAGTTCGAGCCCCGCGTTGGGCTCTGTGCTGCCAGCTCAGAGCCTGGAGCCTGTTTCAGATTCTGTGTCTCCCTCTCTCTCTGCCCCTCCCCTGTTCATGCTCTGTCTCTCTCTGTCAAAAATAAATAAACATTAAAAAAAAACAAAAAACAATGGCTGTTGTTACTCAGAAATTAGGAGGGAATGGCCCCCAGGGCTGGGTTGCCATGATCTCATTCTCTCCTCATGGCAGACCTTCCTGGAAGGCGTTTTTGTTCCTGCTGCCCAGATGAGGACACTGAGGCTCAGAAGAATGAAATGACTGGGCCAGGGTTACATGGGGGCAATTGAGAGAGTCAGTGCTTTGGACTAGGTGCTCTGTCCTAGTGCAGAACTCATTCTCACAGTCCCAACTGCCCACTGTTCCAAGGACCAGGTTTTCATGAAGTAAGAGACATCTACTAATGAAACATCCATGCACGCAGGTGGATGGACCTTCATGACACCCAAGCACAGAGCTCTTTGAGCCCCAGCCCTATGACTTCCATCCCTGTCACTTCACATGGGCTGTGTCTTCTTGGGCCACACTCTTTAGCTAAACCCTTCTTGCCCTGTTGATCTCACTCAAACCTAATTTCTCCAGGAGGCCTCCCTGGTTCTCCTTTCCAGCCTGGGCTCCTCCTCCTGATGAGCCCCGCTATTCAGAGGCTAGAGAAGAGATGCTCTCAATTATCTCCTTCCCCATGGGGCCCTGGGTGGCACAGTGGGTTAAGTGTCCCACTTCAGCTCAGGTCATGCTCGTGCAGTTCGTGGGTTCAAACCCCATGTCGGGCTTTGTGCTGACAGCTCAGAGCCTGGAGCCTGTTTCAGATTCTGTGTCTCCCTCTTTCTCTGAGCCTCCCTCATTCATGTTCTGTGTCTCTCCCTCAAAAAAATGAATAAACATTAAAATAATAATAATAATAATAATCTCCTTCCCCTAAACTGAACACCAGGAAGCAAGCACTGCTTTAACAGTTTTTTTAATCAGTAGTTCTGAAACCTTAACACATATCAGAATCACCTGGAGACTGGGGTGTCTGGGTGGCTCAGTCAGTTAAGCATCCAACTCTTGATTTCAGCTCAGGTCATGGTCTCAGTTGGTAAGGTCAAACCCTGCATTGGGCTCTGACAGAACAGAGCCTGCTTGGATTCTCTCTCTCTCTCTCTCTCCCAAAATAAATAAATAAACATTAAAATAATAAAAAAATAAACTTAAAAAAAAATCACCTGGAGGGCTTGGATTGCTGGGCTCCACCCCTGAATTTTGTATTTGGCAGGTTTGAGGTGAAGCCTGGAAATCTGCATTTCTATCGAGTTCTCAGGGGATGGGCACCACTTTGGAAAGGACAGTTTTAAAGAGGCATACAGTTTAAACAATTTAAACAAAAACTCCACTGGCATAAAGGATTTTCAATGAGAAGCAACCCCTTATATCCACTTTCTCTGCTCCCCAGGGGAAACTGTGTCTTCTTGTATGCTTCCCCCCTCCTCCTGTTTGTATAGCCCTAGATCCAACTTAGTGGTTACTATCCTTGCCTCTAAAATCCAGGACCTCGCCTGGCAGAACTAACGGGCAGTATAGTGCTGAAGGAACATAAAGAGACCCATTCCCAGGTACAGACACACTCAGGTGCACACCCTAGGCCTGCCACTGCCCACCACTTCCCACACCCCAGCTCCCTGAGAGTCTCCCCTCCCACTCCTCCACCTGCTGCAGGATTTAGCCTAATCCCTGAGTATGTGCTTAAGGCAGCTGCAGCTCTCTCTGAGGGGAGAGGGCTCCCCTCTGGAGGAAATCTCCTTGTATTCTCTTGCTATGGAAATCTGACCTTTGTCTGCACCTGGGCCCCACGGCTGGGGTCTGTCCCCAAGAAGTGGCTGAGGAGGGGGCGTGAAATTGCCAACAGCTGAACACACCCAGCCTTTCCCCACATCCTCTCCAACCCAGTGGCTGTTCACATTCCATAGCACCAGCTCCTTCCGGGCCCCCCAGTGCCAGGCTCATGTTCTTGTGTGGGTACTTGGGGCGCAGCCTGACATGGCCCTGCTGGTCTTGCCACCTGGCCCTGCGTGGGATGGCTGTGGATTCCTCACAGCTCTTGAACCTCCAAGTCACCCTTGTACCCTTCAGAACTCAGCTATCTCCTCCTCCAGAAAGTCCACGCTGAACTCACAGCACAGCCTAGGCATTCCACTGCTTTGCACAACTGGTATGACCCACTGATGTCTCTTTCTGTCCCACTCAGGGCAGGAGCCTCTCAGGCTCCACCTCTGGGAACTCAGGCCCAGTGCAGAGCAGGCTACTCTAAGGCTTGTCAAATAACTGTATGATCTGGTAAGGGTGACAACGTGGTTCCCAGCCAGACAGGTCCTTTCCTCCAACAACTGAAGCCCAGGAGAGGTGGGTTGGCTGGCAGGACTGAGACAATGAGACCAGTATCAGGGGGCACAGCTCTAGAATCTTTAAAAAGGAACAGCTCTTAGATCCTGGGGACCAAGGTTATTATTGTTGCTGGGGGACCCAGCACACATGCTTAGGAGAGTTTCACCAACACGGCAGAGCTTCTAACCCTGTGTGTGTGTGTGGGGGGGGGGGGGCCTTCTGAGCAACCCCTGAAGAGAGGTTAAAAATAAATGACGGGTAGCATGGAATTCTCTAGCTCAGCACAGTCCAACAGAACTTTCCGTAATGATAGAAATGTTCCAGATCTGTACTGTTCAAGACAGTGGTCACTAACCAAATGTGGCTCCTGCGACTGAGGAACTGATTCATTTAGTTAATTTAAACATAAATATAAGGAGCTGTGTATGGACAGGACAGTTCTAGAGCCTTCACAAAGGGGCTGCTCTAAATGCACACATGGGGAGTTCTCTCCAACTTAAACTACTGAGGGGGAAACGGGAGGTACAGTGTGCCTAGGGCATTCAAATCCATGTGAAATAAGTGCCTGAGGTTGTAGGGATGCAATGGTTGGGGAATGGTGGGCAAGTGGTCACAAAGGTTGCTTCTGGGGAGGGGAACTAGGCAGCTAAGGTAAGGGAGGGAGGGGACCTTTGTTTCTTTATATTTTTGTACATGGTACGTGCATTACTTGTTTACAAAGATTAAAAATAGAAATTTTTTCTTTAAAAAGTAAAGAAAAATCACCAGAGAAGAAAAGTATTCCCTTTGGGTACACACCAGCTTCTAAGGCTGGCTGGCCCAAACCTCAGGCTGCCCCATTGCCAGATTCAGAACCTGCAGGGCCTAGCACCCTCCTAGACAGCCACACCGTCCTTCTGCCTGCTTTCTACACCAGCTCAGGCTGAAACCAAGGCCTACTAGACGCAGCCGGAACTGACCCCCGCCCACTCCCCAAATCCCTCGCTTACCCCTCCTCCACCTAGTCTCCAGCCCCAGTAATTGTCTTTCTCTTTTTGTACCACCCCAAGCTTACATGAACCTCAGGGCCTTTGCACTTATAGGTCTGTGCCCGTAATGCTTGTCCCCTGGTTCTTTTGGCTGGCTCTCGGAACAAAGGTCACCTCTTAAGAGTGTCTTCTCCTGAACACCCTGGCTAAAGTCCTCCCTCTGTTATTCCATATTTTAGCCCTTTATTTGTTTTCTTCTGTAACTATCTTATTTGTTCATTCTTTACCGGTTGCCACCTCATTAGAAGGTGAGCTCTGAGAAGCTAAAGGGCTGTTCTGTCCACAACTGTATCTCAAATGTCTACAATGGGGTGTTTCACACAGTAAGTAGTCCATAGATGCTCATGGAATGAATACATGTTGAATGAAATTCCCAAACTCAAAATTCAAATCCCAGGTTGGCAAACTGATCTCAAAGAGGCCTCCCAAACCCATTGGGAGCTGAGACAATGCCCCTGTAATGTACATGTAGCCTCCTGAGGGAACCACAGTGATGGGCCCCACAGTATCCACAAAAGAGATGGTCAACCCATCCTCTGACTTGGGGCCTGGTCCTGATGTGGAGCTGGAAACCAAGGGAGGCCTCAGGACTGCCAGTGCCCTTAAAGGACCTCCAGACTCAGGGTTTCTGCTTGTAAACCAGCATTCCCCACAGTGTCGAGGATAGCATGGGAGATAAGGGACCAATATCTAAGAAAGGACTGTAAATATACAAGAAAAAGACACCTCCAGATGCAAATACAGAGAGCATATGATAAGGTAATTGACCGATAAGGATACAAGCATGTGAGAAGATCCTAACAAGAAGAGTCCAAGAGGGGCACCTCAGTGGCTCAGTCAGTTAAGTGTCCAACTTCAGCTCAGGTCATGATCTCACAGTTCATGAGTTTGAGCCCCACATCAGGCTCTGTGCTGACAGCTTGGAGCTCAGAGCCTGAAGCCTGCTTTGGAGTCTGTGTCTCCCTCTCTCTCTGCCCCTCTCCTGCTTGCTCTCTCTCTCTCTCTCTCTCTCTCAAAAATAAATAAACAGGAAAAAAAAAAAAAAGAAGAGTCCAAGAGATGCTCTCATTTTGCACCTATTAGACTGACAAAATTTAGAAAGCTAGAGAATGCCAGGTATTGGCAGGAATATGGGGACCTTTCTAGACTGTAGGTATAGATAGCCATCCCAGAGCTGTCTGGGAGCTTGCAGCTAATTACATAAATATATATCCTATGATCTAGCAATTCTGCCCTGAATGTACACCTCCAACCCCCAATCCTCACAAATGACCACACAGAAAGGCTTGGGATGGGGTTGGAGGCACTCTGGAGTTCATTACTGGGAAATGAATCAGTAACATGTATGGAGGACCCAATGGACATAGCCACATGGAGGGACCTCAGAAACCTAGTGCTGAGGGGAAAGGATAAGAAGTAGAATGAGCTCTAAAGCATAAAGCCATTTGGACAAAAGAAATGACACAGAAACCACACATTATGAGAGCACACACAAAATCATTAGCACAACTACCTGAAGGGCAGCATGATAAGAGTGGGGAATGAGGATCAAAGGGAATTCAAAAACAGACAAAAGAATGAGGCCCAGGAGAAGCAGGTGCCCAGGTGAGGGGTCAGTGATACTTCTAGGGGAGGTGACCCGGGTGCTCAGGTTGGGAAGAATGAGGAGCTAACCAGACAGAAGAAGGTTTAAGTGTGTGTGTGTGAGAGTGTTGGGGGGCAGCAAGTGCAATAAATCAACAAATGTTTATTGAGCACCTACTATAGGCCAGGTGCCATTCTACTCATTGGGTATACCCTGTGATAAAGATAGGTAAAATCTAGAGATGGAGACAGACATTACACCAACACCTAGGAAAGTGCTAAGTAAATACAGACTCTCGAGGCCAATTGTCTGCAGCTCTGATGGTGACTACAATGGTGACTGATCCTGACCTGGTTCAGAGAAGGGCTCCATGAGGAAGTGATATTTGTGATGAAGGAGGGGAGCACTTGGCCTTGTGGTTAGTGTTAAGCATTCTAGGCAGAGGAACAGTCTCCATGAAGGTCTGGAAGCAGGCAGAGGAGTGGGGAGAATTTGAGGCATTCAATTCCAGTCGCTTGGGCAGAGCATATACAGAGTAAAGGAGAACATGATGCCAAATGCGGCCACACTACAGACACCCTTGCAGGCTGTGGATTTCATTACCAGGAGAGTGAAGAGGCCAGAAAGCAAGGGGCTACTAATGCAGATGTGGGGAGATGGGTGAGGAGACTGCCACAGAATCTAATTGATTCTGGATTCTACAGAGTTGGGAACAGGAACAGCACGCCCAAATATACACATGGTCTCCCAAGGGGTCAGAAATAATGAGCCCCAGAGAGTCTACAAAGGAACTGTCCACTTCCCCTCTTATTCTCTGACCTGGGACCAGCACTATCCTGCACAGCTGCATTGCAGTCCCCTAGGCTTCCACCAGAGGTAGGGGGGCAGCCTAGGCTTGGAAGGGTGTGGGGGGGGGGGGAGGGTGCTGGTAGAGGATGGAAAGAAGTAGAAATTTATCTAAGATGTAGAATAAAAGGATTTGCTAATGGAGACAGGAAGGAGAGGAAGGTGGTCAAAAACTTGTAGATGGAAAAGGGCCAAGAATTGGGAGACCAGGTAGAGTGTGTTTTAGGCGCCTGAAGAAGGGTAACAGGGAAGTGGACAGGGCAGATAATGGTGAAAATCTAAGACGAATGCACTGTGCTCGACCCTGAAAAAAACCAATAGGGACCCAACACCACCCCAACTCCCCCATCCTTGTGTCTTGCATCCCAACCTCTCCCAGCTTCATGTCTGGGCCTCTTCCTTTCCTTTCCTCATCCACCTCTTCTTTCCTCTCTGGTATCTGCCTTGTAATTGTGTCCTGGGAGAGGTCTCCAGCAGAGAGAGAGAGAGAGAGAGAGAGAGAGAGAGAGAGAGAGAGAAAGAGAAAGAGTGGAGGGGGATCCAGTAGGGTGATGGTGCCACCTACTGGAAGCTACAAGAAGTGCAGCATCCCACCTCACCCTGTGGAGTGAGGTTTGCATCCCTTGCTATACCTACAGAGGTTTCATGAGGGGATCCTGTGAAGAGATGTCTTCTCCTGCTGGTGATCAGGTCATTCCTAGAGGACTATTCAGTTCTGGATGCTGTATTTTTAAGTGTGGTGCTGATAAGCTCCTCCCCACCCCATCCAGGGGAATCACTGGTAAGCAAAACTACTATAATTTTTATCCCTGCTCGCGGTGCCTGGGTGGCTCAGTCCGTTGAGTGTCCGACTTCACCTCAGGTCATGATCTCTCAGTTCACAAGTTCGAGCCCCACGTCAGCTGTGCTGACAGCTCAGAGCCTGGAGCCTGCTTCGGATTCTGTGTCTCCCACTCTCTGCCCCTCCCCTGCTTGTACTCTGTCTCTCTCTCAAAAATAAATAAACTTTTTATTTATTTATGTAATATATGAAATTTATTGTCAAATTGGTTTCCATACAATAAATAAACATTTTTAAAAAATTTAAATTATCCCTGGTCAAAAACCTTCCACTGCCCTCAGAATTGGGTCCAAGATCTTTTTTTTTTTTTTTTAAGTTTATTTATTTATTTATTTATTTATTTATTTATTTATTTATTTTAGTAATCTCTATACACAACTTGGGGCTCGAACTCACAACCCTGAGACCAAGAGTTGCATTCTCTTCCGACTGAGCCAGCCAGGTACCCCTGGGTCCAGGCTCTTTAACAAAGCATTTGAGGATTTAGACCCGGCCTTAGAAACGCTTCATTCCTATTAGTTTCAATCCCAACCTCCTCCCTCTGCTCTCCCTCCCCCCTTCCCAACACTCCCCCAAGCATCTCCACCCCTTTTTACAGGTTGTTCTCTCTTCCTAGAACACTCTCCTTCTCCCTACCAGTTTTACAAACTCCTACTCCTCTTTCAGATCTCAAATTCCATATCTGCCAGGAGGAGATCTTCCAGCACCCCAATATTAACTAGGCAAAGAGGGGAGGGAAAGAGTGTTTCAGGCAGTGGGAACAGCATGTGCAAAGCCTACAATGCTTTCAAGGAAATGGGAGGGGGCTAGAGACCAGAAAAAAGGACAGAGCTGGCACACTGCAGCCACAGACCTCCACATGGCCTGGCCAGTTGAAGGGTTGATTCCTGGTGAGTGACGAGATTTTCTGATCAGATGTATGTTTGGAAAAGCCCACATGAAAGTAAGCCAAAGCCAAGTGAGAAATGCCAAGTGAGAAAGGCATTGAAGAGGCTAAAGTGGGTGTGGGGAGAACAGGCAGGGGTTGCAAGGTGGGAAATGATGGGTGGACCTTTGAACCCCTACTTCTTGCTGTCTGGGTTCTGAGTTGAGACTCCCAGTTTTTGGCTGTAGCCTCCCAGAGGGGACCCCTACTTACTTCAGTGTGTTCCACACCAGCTCTGGCTGCCTGCTCCAACCCCCTGCACCCAACTTCTCATCTCCTGGTGCTAGGTTTTCAATGCTGCCCGCCCCTCAGACCTAGAACCTGTGTACTGTGGGAGCTGCCACCCCATTTTAGAGCAGGACAGGACTCTAGGCTCAAAGTTGGGAAGTCAGTACTGAATGGCAAAGATGATGAACCAGAGTCTGTTTGCCCGTCTGCCTCCTCCACTACACTAGGTGGCCTAGCAGTTACTGGCAGGGCTCTGTCACCTCACGGCTGGCTGTATGATTTTAGGTGGGTGGCTTTACCTTTCTCTGCCTCAGCAGAGATTATTCAAGTCTTCTACAAAATTGGAGTAATCACAGTAAATTGTTCTATGGGGTCTGTGAAGAAATAAAATGTCCATAAGGGGCCCAGCACAGCACCAGGCACATATTAGATGCTCAGTAAAAGGTTGCTGTTCACATGAATACTGTCACAGGAACTTCACATGCTCATTGGGGAAATGTGTTTCAGAGTCTTGAATCAGGGGAGGACAAACAAAGCTTGTGGGGTAGGGGACAAGCTGGGAAGGGAGAAGAAAGCAAAGGGAGCATCTCAGAGCAGGTCTGGAGCTAGGATGCCCTGAGTTCCAAGCACAGAGCAGGTGTCAAGGGCACCAGCTCTGAAGGCCTTGAATGTCACATCAAGGAGCCCCCCAAAATTTTGGAGTCAGAGAAGGTGCAGATAGTTCCTATACCCAGGGGTGGGATGCTTTCTCCTCTACAGGTGACAGCACTGGCCTTGGAGGCCCGAGGGAGCTAGGACAGCAGAGGAGGGCACTGGCAGCAGGGAGCACATTCTCAATCCTCAAACTTGAGTCCAGGGAGCTCTTCCCAGGCTGGAGAACCTCCCCTATGTAATTCCCCAGCTAGTCACACGGTGGCAACAGTGCAACATGAAAGTCCTCTTAACCACCCTTCTTTTCAGCCAAAACAAGAGCGAAGTACCAACGTATTCTAGGTACCTCTAAGAGCTCCTGCTCCCATCACTAGGCAGTGCTGCCTTGGCTGAGCTACAGGTTAGACTGCCGTGGAAGTGAAATATTAGATAGGACATGGAGGACTTTCACATTGGCTTTCTCTCTCAGAAGTTTAGCTCACTTACGGAGCTTTTACTTTTGGAGGTGAGGTGATGGGACTGTTTCCACCCCTGTGAGGAGAGGAACCAGGATGAGGGATGTAGCAACTTTAAGCACCTCCTCTGTGCCAGGCACTATGCCAGACATTCATTCCTACATGAAATTAGCACACGGTAATGAGGCATCCACTGTGTGCTGGTCACAAAAGACAGCAACAAATAAAGAAATATTTATATGTTTATTTTACATATAAAGATAGATTTTAAAATACATTTGGATTAGAAATGAGCACACTGCTTAACAAACATTAATTGAAGGGCACCGAGCTGGCTCTGCCAGGGGAGTGTGAGACTCTTGATCTTGGGGTCGTGAAGTCAAGCTCCCCCCCCGCCCCGTTGGGTGCAGAGATTAAATAAAATTTTATAAATAAATAAATAAATAAATAAATAAATAAAGTAAATAACCTACCTTGAGCCCGAGGTACCCAAGACATGCAGGTAGCGAGTTTGGAGCTTTGAGACAATCTAGACTAGAGATTGAGACTCAGGCATTGCTGGCATTTAGGGAATGCCAGTGATGAGCAGATGAGACTCCTCAGGAAGACTGGGTAAATGATCAGCAAAGTGGGCCTTTATTTGCTGGACAGGAAAAGTGGGAGGCATGCCTGCGACATGAACGCATAGAGAAAGGCTTGCAGGAGGGGTAACAGACAAGAGTGGGAGTCCCCGGAACCTTTTCAATTCCAAGAGGTCAACAGAGTCCAATACTGCCCGAAGTGGAGCATCAAAGGTTATGAAATGCCCCCAGGTTTGGTCAAATTGGGACTGTTGGTGACCTGAGGACAGCCTGCAGGGAGACGAGGGAGGAGATGAGGGAGGCCCTAGGTGGTGGAGAGAAGAGGCAGAGTTTGGCTACAGGGGCAATAAGGTTTTTCTCCTGAGAGAGAGAGCGAGACTACACTGTGGGCTGCCATGGGGGAGCAAAAAGACCGGAAGGTTGGAGCTCCAGAGCAGCAAGAGGAGCAAGATGAACAAAGCGGAGGAAGCATGAGGGCGGGATCCAGATCCCAAAGGAGAGCTGGCACAGTCGACTTCCGTCTCCTTTGGGGAGCAGTGGGAAAGAGTTGGTGACGGCAGAGGGCCAGCGGAGTCGCTGGCTAGATCTGGAGCACGCCAGACACCACCGGATATTTGGCGGCCTTTTCCCAGTACAACCCAATAAAGATCACCTTTTCCTGACTCCAAGCCAGCGGTGCAGATCGCGCGGCCCACGGCCTGGCCACCGCTGATTGGTCCGCGGGAACCACCTGACCCAGCCGGCCGATCAGAGGCGCTCTCCTAGGAACGCGGCCCTACGGGTGGCTCAGAGCTGAGTCCCAATCTGCAGTGCAGCCCCGCGGCCCAGAGGGCCACGTGCGTGTAGACCAGGGCGGAGTTCCAAGGCTGCGGAACTCCAAGGCTGCGGTCCTGCCTTCCCCCACCATGCCGGGTTTCCGCCGGCCCAGAAGTACAAAACCCGATCCCTTTTGCTAAATCTTCTTTCTACTCTCTCGCCCAGTGTTGCTGCCTGGCCCACTGGTCCAAAGCGGTTATTTGGAGGAAGACAGAACCAAGTTCAAGTCACCCACCATGTGACTTACGACAGGTGTTTGATATTTTTGAGCCTTAGGTTCCTTATCTGTAAAATGGTACTATTGATACTTACCTAGATGTTTTTGTGAGGATTGTGAAACCCAGTTCCTGGTACGTGGTGAGCTCCCAAAAATTATTGGTTATGTTTTATGATTGTTAATACTGCTAACTATCCTCAAGGAACTCACCATCCTGGTCACACATGGCCTTGTGTTAAGGCTACTTTTTATTCCTGATGCCTTACTAAGAATGTAAACTGCTTGTCAACAAGGATGTGCCAGTATGCCTTTTCAGTCTTCTGACCTTACAATCCCTTCATTTGTTTTCCCAAGGGTAATTGTAACCTACAGAAACAGTAGTTGTAGAACAAAATCATGGAATCTATAGCACAGAAAACAGCAGTTAGATGAGGATATTTATAACACAAAAGGGTGTACTGGAAGAACATTTTTGAAGGCCAGCTCTGTGAGCTTAGGCAGACCTTGATTTTTTGAATCTCATTAGAACAATAATCATGAATCACTATTCAAAGCTCATATTAACTCCCAACAATCCCACTTTATAGAGAAGATATACAGGTACAGAGAGGTTCATGGCTATTAAGCAGCAGAGCTGAGGAATTCAAACCAGGCCTCCTAGGTCACAGTCTGTGTTCGTAACTTCAGAGCTTGCTGCCACTCAGACACCAGCACAGGCAGCTAGCACACTAAAGACCCACCACACGGATCTATGGAGAGGGAAAAGGCTTCTGCATCCAGGAACCAAAGGAGGTTAGTGTGGCTGAGAGGTGGATAAGGAGGGGAACAAGGTAGGCAATGAGCCTGGACTTGCAGGCAAGACCTCATCTTGGAAGGGTCTTAGGCCATAGTGAAGAGCTGGTGTCAGCACATGGAAAGCATGTGACAGGGTGTTCTAAGGGTGTTTCTGACTCATCATTGCCACAGGTCTGGGATATAGAAGGCAGCAGGGGCCTCTGTTACTATAGTTTAGCTTCAGTCCCTGCCCGCTGGAGAGACCCAGGCCCAACATGGCCCTAAATTCCCTGGCAGCCCCCTGGGATCCCTCCCTGGGCAGGGCTGGAGATGCCACCAACTTGAAGCCTCCCAAGTCCTCCTTTCTGATCTTATTTGTTGCTGTAGGCTCATTAATGCAACTAATCAGACTTTCTGAAACCAACTGCATCCTCCCATTGACTATCCAAAGCCTGTGCTTCCAGTTTTGATTTGGAGATGTCCTATCATTTAAGGTCTCTGAAATTCTCCCCAAGGTTCTTGTTATCAACTCTAGACCCATAAATTGACTCTCCGTATAAGGGGCCCAGGATTTGCGGGGGGGGGGGGGGAGGGGGGGAAGGGGTGGCTTTTTGACTGTCAGGCCTCAGGTGGTCATCTCATTATCTTGTGTTACCACTCACTCTTTTGGAAACTCCCTGGGATTCTCCTTCTCACATTCCCTGTGTTTTCTTACTGCCTCTCCCATCCCCACCAAAGGCTTCAGGTCCCATCTCCTCTGTGATGACTCTTGCAGTATATTCTCTTGCTTGGCTCTTCTTCCAGATCTTTAAACCACATGTATGTCGAACTGTGGACAGGATGTCTACCCCTAATGCCCCTTGGGCTCCCCAAACCTAACATGTCCAAACACCAGTAGCTGCCTTACTTAAAATCATTCTTGCTAAAAACTTTAACCCAAATCTAATCAAGCCCCTGACCTAATGTCCACTTTACTGGAAATGCAGGGGCAGAGGAACAGATTAAATGACACCAAGGGGAAGCATCAGCTAACTGCAAACAAGGGGCATTCTCAGGATAACTGGCCCGGTCACTTCAAAAGCCAAATGTCATGTAAAACATGATATGGGGGCATTTTATTATTTGTTTGTTTATGTTTTGATGTGTGGGAATTTTATATGATTAAGATTTTTTTAAATGTTTTTATTTATTTTTGAGACAGAGAGAGACAGAGCATGAGCAGGGGAGGAGCAGAGAGAGAGGGAGACACAGAATCCAAAGCAGGCTCCAGGCTCTGAGCTGTCAGCACAGAGCCTGACGTGGGGCTCGAACTCATGGACTGTGAGATCATGACCTGAGCCAAAGTCGGATGCCCAACTGACTGAGCCACCCAGGCACCCCTGATGTGTGGGAATTTTAGATTATAAGAGGCATAAGAAATACAAAGACCAATACAATATATGATATTGATTAGATTATAGGTCAGAAAAACCATCTCCCAAAGACATTTGGCGAAAATTTGAATATGGAAAGGGTATTAGATATTGAGAAATCATTGTTAGGTGGTATTTTGGTTATATAAGAGAACATCCTCATGTTTGAGAGAAGTTTGCTAAGTGCTCAGGTGAGAAGTATCAGAATATATATTTTTCACTTTGAAATGCTTCATAAAAATTATCTATGGACAAGTAGGCCACAAAATGTTAACATATATTGGAGTGCCTGGGTGCCTCAGTCAGTAGAGCATGCAACTCTTTTTTTTTTTTTTAATTTTTTTTTTTTTTCCAACGTTTTTTATTTATTTTTGGGACAGAGAGAGACAGAGCATGAACGGGGGAGGGGCAGAGAGAGAGGGAGACACAGAATCGGAAACAGGCTCCAGGCTCCGAGCCATCGGCCCAGAGCCCGACGCGGGGCTCGAACTCACAGACCGCGAGATCGTGACCTGGCTGAAGTCGGACGCTTAACCGACTGCGCCACCCAGGCGCCCCTAGAGCATGCAACTCTTGATCTCAGCATCCTGAGTTCAAGCCCCATGTTGGGCGCAGAGCTTACTTAAAATGTCTATCTATATATTGACATATATGGAATCTAGATGACATTGGTCATATTTTTCTTTCTTATTTTTCTGTATGTTTGAAAACTGTCACAATACAATATTAACAACAACAACAACAACAACAACAACAGAAAGAATCTATTTCCTATCCCTGCCCCAGCCATATTTCTTCTGTCTCCCCATCTCAGTGGTTGATAGCTTCATTCCTTTAGCCACCTTATCTGAGCTGGAAACTGGACCCTGCCTTGACTCATCATATTCCCTTAATGCTCCTTTTTAGTTTCCAGGTCCTGTCCATTCTACCTTCTGAAACCCTTTAGTCCATTCTTTATCCCCATTTCCCTGCCACCATCCTGGTCCAGGTCACAGCTACCTCTTGCTTCATGACCTCAGCATCTTCCCAGTTCTCCCTCCACTCTCACCCTCCCCCATGGTCCCACGGCCATCTTTTTCAATGTTACATCTGATCTTGGCGCTCCTCATGCCAGCAGAATTAAGCCCCAATGCCTCTGAGACTTTTATAGTCTGCTTCTGATAACTTCTTAAAACTCTCCTCTCTCCCTTTTAGCCACATTCAACCATTTGGTTCCTCTATATTCCTTTTATATTCTTTAAGAATACCTTCCAGAAGGGTGTCTCAGTTGGTTGAGTGTCTGACTTTGGCTCAGGTCATGATCTCACAGTTCATGAGTTGGAGCCCTGCATCGGGCTTACTGCTGACAGTGCGGAGCCTGCTTCAGATCCTCTGTCTCCCTCGCTCTCTCTGCCCCTCCCCACTTTCAAAAATAAATAAACATTAAAAAAAAAAAAGAATATCTGCCAAGACCTCCTGAAGGGTGGAGAATATTACAAATTTGCAGACAAAAAACGTGTAGACAGGAAGTCTAGAGACTAGCCAAACTCATTAAGGGGCACAGGCATGTTGGTTCATTTAGCTGGGCCTCATTTCTGTTCCCAAGCTGGCTCCCATGGCTTACCTTTGTCCCTATCCCAAGAATGTTGGCCAGCTGTGCTGCCATAAGTCATAACCTTTTTTCCCCCCATTAAGCAAAACCTAGTTTATTACTGCAGTAAGGGAGAATACCTCCCTGACTAGATCTCAGAAGACTTTTAAGGTCTGGGTTGGGATGGACTAAAGTAGATATTTCAAAGAAGGAATCCAGCCTCAAGTCATTCCAGCTTTTAGAAGTCACTCACAGAAGGTAGCCCTGTCTAAACCCTCCTTAGCACTTCACACTATCCTGTGTGTGTCTAGGGATGGCTGGCACTTAGGGTTTAGAAAATGTCGCCTATGGTTAATGTGGTAAAGTTCTCCTGTTTCTGCAAGCCTGGGTGCCAAGGCTACAACCTTACATTCCCCCTTGCCCCTTCGTCTACTGTCCCCTAGAACCCTGAAAGAATCCAATCATGAGTATGCCAACTGCTTAGGTCCAACTCTGGGCTCAGGCCCCAAGGCCCTCAACTATTCTTAGCTTCCTTGAGCCTATACCTCCTGCCTTCCCTCTTACTTCCTACCTCTCCAAGAAAACAGAGGTACTGTGTGGGACCGCTCTCAATTTCCTTCCATTCTCACTTAAAACATAGTGAGGCTCTATTTTGCCTTTCCCTACACATTCTCAGAGTATAAGGGATTTCTCCTTTGCTCCAGGGCCCATCGCTTCACCCACAATACATTCACACACTTTGCACCTCCTTGACCCGAGGGACCTCTTGCTCCTATACCTTTAACATTCCCCTCCCAATGGCTTCTTCCCAACAGCATTATACACACTCAAAGATTTGTTCATTCAATCCACAAATATTTACTGAGCACCTAAGCACCTACTCCACACCAGGCCCTGTTATGGGCATTGGAAACACAGCAGTAAAGGAGTCTTGACCTCTTGGTACTTATATTCAAGACACTGAGAAAGATGGGAGTGTGGGGGGTGGGGAATTAGTCTATGAAAACTGTGTAGTACATAAAGATAGGCTTATCAGTCAATGGAACAGATCGATTGAGAATTCTAAAATAAACCCATGCTTCTGTGTTCAGTTGATTTTTCACAAAGGATGTCAAGACTATTCATTGGTAAAAGACAATGTTTTCAACAAGTGGTGCTGGGACAACTGGATATCCACATGCAAAACAATACAGTTAGATCCCTATCTCACACTACAAATTAACTCAAAATGGATCAAAGTCCTAAATATAAGACCTAAAACTATAAAACTCTTAGGAGAAAACATACGGGTAAAATTTCATGAACTGGGATCAGGAAATGGTTTCTTAGATATTACCAAAAGCACAGCAACAAAAGAAAAAAAATCGGCAAGTTGGACTGCACAAACATTAAAAACTTTTGTATTTTGAAGGATTCTATCAAGAAGGAGAAAAGACAATTCACAGAATGGGAGAAAATATTTGTAAATCTTATATTCAATAAAGGACTTGTATCTAGAATATGTGAAGAGCTCATTTAACTCAACAACAACAAAAGACAAATTAACCAATTTTAAAAATGCACAAATAATCTGAGTAAACATTTCTCCAAAGAAGATATACAAATGGCCAGTAAACACACTAAAAGGTGCTCAATCATTATTAGTCATTAGGCAAATGCAAATGAAAATCACAATGAGATACCATTTTACACCTACTAGGATGACTGTACTCAAAAAAAGCAGATAACAACAAGTGTTGGTAAAAATGTGATGAAGTTGGAACGCTTATACATTGCTAGTGAGAATGTAAAATGTTACAATCACTTTGGTAACATCTTCAAAAAATTCTTCAGAGTTAAACATGGAGTTACCATCTGGCTCAGCAATTCCACTCCTAGATTTATACCCAAGAGAAATAAAAACCTACCTCCACACAAAAATTTGTACACAAATGTTAAAAGTAACATTGTTCAGGGGTGCCTGGGTAGCTCAGTCAGTTGGGCATCCAACTTCGGCTCAGGTCATGATCTTGCAGTTGGTGGGTTCGAGCCCCACATCGGGCTCTGTGCTGACAGCTCAGAGCCTGGAGCCTCCTTCAAATTCTGTGTCTCCTCCTATCTCTGCCCCTCCCATGCTCATGCTCTGTCTCTCTCTGTCTCTCAATAATAAATAAACATTTAAAAAAAAGAGTAACATTGTTCATAATAGCCCCAAAGTAAAAGCAACCCAAATATCCATCAACTGAGGGAAATCAATTGATAAACAAGTGTGTTATATCCATACAGTGGAATATTATTCAGCCATAAAAAGGAGCATAGTACTGATACATGCTACAAGATGAATGAACCTGGAAAACATTATGCTCAATGATTAAAAAAAAAAAAAAAGCCAGACATAAAAAGACCACATATTAGGGATACCAGCCTGGCTTAGTTGGTAGAGAATATGACTCTTGATCTTGGGGTTGTAAGTTCAAACCCCACATTGGGCATAGAGATTGCTTAATAAAAATTTTTTTAATAAATAAAAGGCCATATATTAAATGATTTCACTGATATGAAATGTCCAAAATAAGCAAATAGAGACAGAGAGTAGAGTGGTTGCCAAGGCCTAGGAGAAGGGAGGGAATGGAGAGTGACTGCTAATGGGCACAGAGTTTCTCTTAAGAGTAATGAAATGCTCTGGAATTACATCATGATGATGGTTGCATAACTTTGTAAGTTTATTAAAAACCACTGGATTGTACTCTTAAAAGGGTGAATTTTATGGTGTGTGAATTATATCTCAATAAAAATAAAATAGAGAAAGAAGTAGTAAAAAAAAAAAATCAGATAATTTCAGAGAATGACAATTGCTCTAAGTCACTTCAACGGAAAGATGTGATAGAGTGACCTGGAGTGGATAGGGTTTCTGAAGGTGAGGGAGGAGCCAGGAGGTCCTGTCTGAAGAGGGACTCTTAAGCTGATTGACAGAATCCTGGGAGACCTGGGAGGGCAGTCCTCCAGGCAGAGGAAACAGCAAACACAGGCCCTGTGGTGGAACAGTTTACACAAGACCAAGTCTCTTCTGCCTTCAGAAGAAGGCAGATGACGGTTGTCATCAGGATGCATAATAACATAATGGCTTTAATTGAGAAACAGAGTCATCTTTTTGGACTGATAGTCAGTCAGTTGGCTGAGGGATTTGATGATGGGGCCTGACTGCCATTTTAGAAATAAGGGGGATGTTTTCTCCAGATCAATAGAGCTGAAAAAAAAAATAGAGCTGAATCTACAGCCCCAAGGTTTTGATTAAGATGTATTTAAAATTTTTTTAATGTTTTACTTATTTTTGAGAGAGAGAATGAGGGGGGGAGGGGTAGAGAGAGAGAGGGAAACACAGAATCCAAAGCAGGCTTCAGGCTCTGAACTGTTAGCACAGAGCCTGACGTGGGGCTCAAACTTGTGAACTGTGAGATCACGACCTGAGCTGAAGTTGGGAGCTTAATTGACTGAGCCTTCCAGGCACCCCAGGGATGGTTTAAGTCTTACCTATTTGGTCCATAATTCAAACCATAATTCTTTTGTCTAATGGAGACATGAACATGGAGAAGAGGGGAGCGGACAGATCAGGCATTAGGAAATGTTTCTCTAGTACTTCTCTGTGCCTCACAGTCTTGGGCTTGGTCACTGGAGATCAGAGAAGTATATGTCCTGAGCCTGGTGTAAGGGGCTCACCAACCGGCTGGGACTGTATTTGTAAGCCAATGGTTACTGTAGTGGCTCATTCAGAGAAAAATGACTGCCTGCTGGGGTAGGATCAGGGAAGGGTTCCAGGAGGAGGAGTCTTCTAAACTGGGCCCCGAAGATTGAGTAGGAGTTTTCCTGACAGTAGAAAAGGCAGAGGGAATAGTATGAGCACAGGCTGGATGGAATACAGCCTGTCCAGGCACAGTGAGTACATTGGGCAGCCAGGGAAGTGATGAGGGCAAAAGGGCAGGGATTAGTGGTCACCACACACAGGGCTTTCATAAGAGAATATCTGAGAAAAAGAACACTTGAAGGTGGAAACTTGAGTGCTTCGGGCTGGGGCTACAGGGTCAGATTAGCAGAGAGAAACCTGGTATTTGGGGTAGGAAGGAAACACTGCTGGAAAACTATAGGGCTTCAGATGTGGCCAATCCTTCCTTGATCTTAAGTAGAAGCTTGATCCAGTTCTGGGGAAACCACTGAGTGGGCAGAGAAAGGAATTCCCAACCCCTAGACCCATAAAAAGGGATGATTGTGGTGTTTACCAGCAGCATTTAGGACTAATTAGCAAAGGCCTCCATACCTCCCCACCAGACCTGGCTGTTTAGTCAGAAAGCAGATGATGTTCACGTCCAGTGGTGATGAAGAGTGTGAACTGGGAGTTTGGGTTAGGAGTTTGGTTTTGACAAAGTCATGCTTCCTCTCTTGAAGATGGGGAGAACAACAGTGCTCAACTCAGGATTAAATGAGAGGGTGTCTTGGAGGATATCTGGAACAAAGGAGGAGAAGCCACAACTGTTACTGATATGACAGTTCTAGCATATCCCAGAGGCAAGACCCTGGCCAGGGTAGTGTTTCTAGAGGAAGTATCAATGTCATCTGGACACTGCTGGCAGAGTGAGCTTTGTACTGCATAGATGTGATCCATAACCTTCCATGGTTTCCTACTGATCTCCAGAGAAAGCCTAAATTCTTTAAAAACTCTTTTTATTATTTTTTTAATGTTTATTGTCAAAAGAGAGGGAGACAGAGTGAGAGCAGGGGAGGGGCAGAGAGACAGGGAGACAGGAATCTGAAGCAGGCTCCAGGTTCCAAGCTGCCAGCACTGACCCTGACATGGGGTTTGAACACTTGGACAGCGAGATGATGACCTGAGCCCAAGTTGGACCCTCAACCAACTGAGCCACCCAGGTGCCCCAAGCCTAAATTCTTTAATTTGAACAATAAGGCCCTGCATAGTCAGGCACCCATGGACTTTCCTATCCTTACCTGAGACCTCTTATTGCTTCCCTGACTGCCCCTGAGGCCTCCCCAAATCCCCCAGCACCTTCAGCTTCTCTCTTACTGTTCAGCTTTCTACTTTGTTTTTATATATCTGCCTTCTTCACAAGGCTATGAGGGGAGAGCTTAATAAATATCTGTAGAATTAATGAATGAAAGGGGGGCAGTTCTAAGAAAAAAGGGGTCACTGTACAATGGCCAAAAGTCTTGACAGGTATCTATCTCAGCAGGGTAGGAATTATCAGTAACTATAATTCACAGATGAGGAAACTGAGGCTAAGGTAATCTCACTGCCTGACACTCAAATTCCTGAACACCTGTGGGTGAGGCACTGTGTTGGGCCCTTAAAGACCGTATCTGGGTGCCAGCTAAGAGCAACAGATAAGGCCAAGCACACCAGGTGACAGTTAAGACTCTGACACCTTGCTTAAACTTTTGGACTTCAGTTCTTCACAGGGCCGCTGAAGGGTTAAAGGAACTAAGGTGCGTCAAGTGCCCAGCATGGTGTCTAGCATACAGCAGAGACTTAGCACGTATTTGATTCTAATCTCAGTCTTAAGGATGAGAGATACAGGGCCAGAAAAGGTCCCTGAGCAAAGATGAGGAGGAGGGTAGGACCAAATCCTGTCCCTTCTTCTCTGACTTCAAGAGCCAGTGTCTTTGTGAGAATATGTGGTCCTGTGGGTCCCTTCAACCCAAAACAAACATACATGAGGCGCTTGGCCAGGGCCTGGTGGATGCGGAGGCCCCAGAGGGGGCTGTTGTAGTTGAGACCATTGCAGCCAAATTCTACTTAACAGGCAGGAAAGTCCAAGAGTTTTACCCTGGGGTTCCAGTAACCTGTTCATCCAGCTGCCTGTCTCCCTTTTAACCCCTACTGCTTTTTCTTGGGGGCTGGAAAGTTGTAAAGAGGGTTTCCCGTAGAGCAGTGATGTCCAGAGGTCAGCTCTGGGAGGAACCATTGTCCCCGTACCTCTTCATACTCAGCACCTTTATTTAATTGTCTTTTCCTGAGGCCTGGGGATTCCTGGGGCAGGCATCTCGTCCTTTGTTTTTCCCAGCACCCAGCATATTAACCAGAAAGCAGAAATTGTTTGCTGAATGAAGCAATGAATTACATTTCAGCATTCACCAGGTGCTTAGTCTGCACAGGCTCCTAAAACTTACCTTTCCCTTGGAAGAACCTCACAGCCACCCCTGTTCATTGTGCCACAGGTGAGGAAACTGAGGCTTGGGGCTGTTAAGTGACTGGCTCAAGCCCAGACAGGGGCAGCTCTGAAGCCCTCAGGTTGGTCTGTGGGAAAGTAAAATGTTGAGAGGAGCCATGATGAATTGGGGCAATTGGCAGGGGGTAATTGTCAGTCAGAAATGCTTAGCTCAAATTATTAGGTGTGAAGAAGGAAACAGTCAAAGCTTCCCCACTGAATTGCCCAGATGGGGTTGGCAGGAATGACTCCTTAGCAGAGCAAGGGCTGGTCCCTGTAGGGCAGGACCCTGTGGTGTAGACCCAGCTTTTCTCTGGCTGGTCCTAGTGCACAGAACACTACCAACCTTACTTTGTACCTGGGAACCTTCAGAGTACCTCAGAGGCCCCCTGGGGTCATAGTTGGAGTGCGGGGGTGGGGGTGGGGGCGCATTACTTTGGTTCCAGGGCACATCTTCCCTCTAAGAAAGCCTGCTTGGTGTCTTGGCAGGGGCTGCATCCCAGCACCTACACGGTGTGCTATGGACCTGTTTACTTGCGTGTCTCCAGGGCTGGACTGTGGGCTTTGGAGAGTAGGAGATTAGGGGCATCCTGAACTCCTAGTCTACTGGGGCCAGTCTCCGGGAGAAAGGTGGGGAAGGATTAAGGGTGGCGTTTAGGGACTCCCGGGCCGACGCCGCGCAGGACAAGGCCAAAAGCGGCCTTTCTCCCAGGTGGGCTCACGGCTAACAGATAGAAGGGCTGCGGGTAAACACTCCACTGGGGCAATAATTATGCACATTTACTAAGCTCAGGGAGGACTCATGGTCACGTGGCTCTCGAGGGCGGCGCCCTCAGCTTTGAGATGGAGTTAACTCTAATCACAGAAGGCTTTCTGGAGGAGGCGGGATTTTTATGGCGGTAGGTTGTGGTTTTCTCTCAACAGCGAGGATGCCCTTAGCACTTTAGGTTAACAACTAGCTTCAGAGGTGAGCTTTTTGCCGGGGTTCAAGCCCAGGGGGCGACGAAGTCAGAGAGAACTGGGGGAAGGGCTTAGGGGGCCGGAGTCTCGGGGTGAGGCTGGGTTTGGTTTCCTTGACCTGTCCTTACGCCGTCTTTGATGGTTGGACGCGTCGCGGCCGCTCTAGGCCAGATCTGCGGGGCCCCGCGCGCTGGGTGCAGGCCTCGAGTTCCAAGACGCCCTGGGAGCAGACAGCACACCAGGCCGAGGATTAGGCGATTAGGCCATTAGGCCTGGCTGGGCCAGCCGGGCGGTCCGCCCTCCCAGCGCAGTTCCGCCGGGGTCCCGAAGCCCGGCTCGCAGGGGCGAGGCGCGCGCTCCCGGGGGATCAGGGCTGCGGAGCAAGCGGCCTGCGCTGGGCGGCTGTGGCACGAGAGGGCCATCTGCCTGGGTGCGGAGAACTGCAGCGTCCGCGGTGCGAGGCGCGGCCCCTCCGGGCCCCCAGCTCGCGTCCCCTGCCCCGCGCGCACACACCTACTGACGCCCGCCCGCGCCTGCGGCCCGAGTCCCCGTGCCAGGCCCAGACCCAGACTAGGCGCGGGAGGCGGTGCAGGGATTAGTGGACCCCTCCCCCCAGCGCTCCCCTCGCCCCGCCCGAGGCAGCGAGGACCCCTGGGCTCGGGGGTGGTGAGGGAGCTTCGTCCCGGTGGTACCCGGGCTGGGGACACGGCCTCACTGGGCGGGGGCCGCACGGCGGCAGGCCGAGGTGCGGGCGCACAGTCAGGCTGCTGCCCGGCTCCGGTGCGGGGGGTGGGCTCGGCGCGGGGGTCGCCTGGCCTCATCCCCCGGCCGAGGCCACGGCCGGGCAGGCAGTGCCCGGGCGGGTAACCCGACCCGACCCGGCTCCCGATCGCCGCTCACCCCGCAAGGCCGGGCAGGGGGAGGGAGAGAAATAGGGAGGAGGGGGAAGGGAAGGGGTGGTGGGTGAGGGGCTGTGGGGACCGCAGGGCCGAGTCCCCAGCCTGACTGCGCTGCTCTAGGGCGGCTGCCTGTTTTCCCCGGAACGAGCCAGCCCCCTGCTTCTCGGGCGTCGGGCCTGCGGCAGGAGGGAGCCCTGGGGCTGCACAAGCTTGGCTCTGGGAGGCAGACCCGAGCTGCTGCCTCCATTTTGTTTCCTGCTCAGCTTGGTCTGTGGTGGTGGTGGTGTGGGTTTGGGGTGCGGCTGGGCAGGGGGTTCACCTGCGGCCACGCCTGCTCGGGGCCTGAGGCTTCGAAGACCCCAGCCCAAGCCCCCAGGTGAGCCCCGCGGTAGGAGGGGGGGTTGCCTTGGCCTCGGGCCGAGCCGAGCGAGCTGAGGGCAGGTGCCCAGTGGATGGGGAGCCGGGCTGTAACCTAAGATGGAGGCTGGGACTGACGCGGGCCCGAACGGGGCCGGCTGGGCGGTCGGACAGGCCTCAGCCGGGCCAGGTGCCGCCGGGGATGGGGCTCGAGACGGGTAGGGTTCAGGAGCCGTGTGCAGCCCGGGGCCAGCGTAGCGCCCTGAGGTAGGTGAGGGGATCTGAGTGCCACCCACGACGCCCGCAGGCCCAGACACTCCGGGGAGGCGCGCGAGGCCCCTGGGGAGCCTGCCTCAGGCCCCGCCCGGGCTGCCGGGCCGGCCCGTAGGCCCGGGCCGCGAGCGGGCGCGCAAGGGGAGGGGAGGGGGCGGCAGCGGCGGCTCCGCTGATTGGGCGGCGCGCTCGCGAGCCCGACTTCACCCGCCCTGAACCCCGAAGAGTGAGGAGAGGGAGCGCGCGCGCGGTGGGGGGAAGGGGTGCGCGCGCACTCGGTGCCCCAGCCGCACGCGGGCCGGCGCGAGGCGCTGGGTCGCACGCGCCGCCGCGGGGGCGCGCGCGGTGGGGGTGTGAGGAGGAGGAGGCGGCGGCGGAATAGGCCGGGGCAGGTCGCGCTCGCTGCCTTCTCCCCTGAAGAGAGACGCGGGGGGGAGGGGGGTGCAGCGAGCGGCTCCGCTCTCTCCCCTCAGCTCCGCTCGCGCCCCAGTGTAATGAGGGTCACCCCCTCCCCCCAGCCGGCCCGGGAGGGGGCGCGGGGCACGGTAACTAGTGCGCTTGGGTGGGTGGCGGGCAGGCGCGAAGAGGGAGGAGGCGGCCGGGCGGGGAAGATGGTGGTGGCCGTGAGGTGAGGGGCGCGGGTGAGGGCCGGGCGCGGCGCGGTGTTGGTGGCCCGCGGCGTTGTTGCCGCGAGCCCCCTCCCCCTCCATCACTACCAGCCGGGCTCAGGCCTAGCCGGCCCGGCCGCGGAGAACTTCCTCCCCGCGCGGCCCGTGCCCCGCCGGCCTCCCGCGCGCACCTCGGCCTCCGCCTCCCCACAGGTAGCCAGCTGGTGGGCGCGGGGCCGGCTACCCTCCTGCAGCAAACTTTGCTTGCTGCTTAATATTGATGAGTGCGATCGGCTCGGCCAGGAGGTGCTGCCGCGGCTGCGGGAAGGAGCGCGGCCCGGGCAGGCGGCGGCGGCGTCGGCAGCAGCCATGTTTGTCAAGCTGTAGCAGCTGCTGCTGCCCTGACTCGGCTTCGCCGGCTGCCTCTGTTTCTCTCCCCCTGCTGCGTCGTGGCCTCTGGGCCCTGCAGCCGTGGACTGAGCAGTTTTGCAGTCTGAAAGGCGAGGTTCGGGGTGCACCCGCTTAGGCCGACTCGCCTGCGGCCTGGGCACGGCCGCTGCAAAGGCTTCAGTGCCGGCTGGGCGCAGGGTGCAGCGCTATTGTGACCGCCGCGCCCGAGCGATCCAGGAAGGAGGAGGGTAACCTTTTTGTGCAGCGTCCGGGAGCCCCCTTCGAACCCTGCAGCCCTCTCCCTTTGGGAGATCCGGCCGCTGGACAACCCCCCCCCCCCCACCAGCGGGGGATGGGGAGGACAATTTCTGTTTGAGATTTAGGAATTTCTACTGCCAAAGGGATTTTAATGTTAGTTCAGCCCAACTGTCCACCAGTCTGCAGTGCAGGAAAAAGGGACGGGCTGTTTGCATGTGGCAAGATCTGCCCAGCTCCGGGAAGATGGAGTTTGCGGAGGCTCACCGAGGCCATTTTTCCATCGTCAGCTGGGGAACTTTTTCCGACCATGGAAGTGCAGCAGAAAGGCATTGAGGCCACTAGGCCTTCAGAAGTGGCTGCCATTTTGAAGATAAGAGTCAAATGGCCTGTAAACTAAGATTAATTGCTGTTTTTGGATTTCAGGTTGATGCTGGCCCAGGATGGATCAGACCTGTGAACTACCTAGAAGAAATTGTCTGCTGCCCTTTTCCAATCCAGTGAATTTAGATGCCCCTGAAGACAAGGACAGCCCTTTCGGTAATGGTCAATCCAATTTTTCTGAGCCACTTAATGGGTGTACTATGCAGTTATCGACTGCCAGTGGAACATCCCAAAATGCTTATGGACAAGATTCTCCATCTTGTTACATTCCACTGCGGAGACTACAGGATTTGGCCTCCATGATCAATGTAGAGTATTTAAATGGGTCTGCTGATGGATCAGAATCCTTTCAAGACCCTGAAAAAAGTGATTCAAGAGCTCAGTCGCCAGTTGTTTGCACTTCCTTGAGTCCTGGTGGTCCAACAGCACTTGCTATGAAACAGGAACCCTCTTGTAATAACTCCCCTGAACTCCAGGTAAAAGTAACAAAGACTATCAAGAATGGCTTTCTGCACTTTGAGAATTTTACTTGTGTGGACGATGCAGATGTAGATTCTGAAATGGACCCAGAACAGCCAGTCACAGAGGATGAGAGTATAGAGGAGATCTTTGAGGAAACTCAGACCAATGCCACCTGCAATTATGAGCCTAAATCAGAGAATGGTGTAGACGTGGCCATGGGAAATGAACAAGACAGCACATCAGAGAGTAGAAATGGTGCAGTCAAATCGCCATTCTTGCCATTAGCTCCTCAAACTGAAACACAGAAAAATAAGCAAAGAAATGAAGTGGACGGCAGCAATGAAAAAGCAGCCCTTCTCCCAGCCCCCTTTTCACTAGGAGATACAAACGTTACCATAGAAGAGCAATTAAATTCAATAAATTTATCTTTTCAGGATGATCCAGATTCCAGTACCAGTACATTAGGAAACATGCTAGAATTACCTGGAACTTCATCATCATCTACTTCACAGGAATTGCCATTTGTAAGCAGTTTTTGGTACAACTTAAATATATACATAAGTGTATATATACAGGCAACTTAAAGGGAAACATAACTGATTGGTTTTTGGTTGTTTATCAGTTCACAGCTGAGTGCCTATTACTAATGATAGGCTTTTTGGGGAGATTTTACTCTGATTTTTAAATTTATCTCTGTTGTATGATTTTTTTTTCCCTCAGATTTTTCCAGTTAACTCTCAGTTGAGGACTGGCTAAGAGTTAAAACTTTTAAGGGCCTTTAAT
The DNA here is from genome assembly GCF_028018385.1 of Neofelis nebulosa. Taxonomy (NCBI): domain Eukaryota; kingdom Metazoa; phylum Chordata; class Mammalia; order Carnivora; family Felidae; genus Neofelis; species Neofelis nebulosa. The sequence continues at coordinate 66,639,106 of NC_080782.1, forward strand.
TGAGTTCAGATTTCATTTTTCAAGATGGAGCATACATTTGTTTAGTTTTACTTAGTTATTTTTTAAATGTTTTGGCGTACTGGTATCATGAGTGCAGGTGAACCAGTTAGTTTCCTAGAGTTCTTTTTTTATGTAAGGCCTGGCGTATTTTTTTAGTTGATGGGGTGATGCTTGCTTCACATTGAAGTGCATTTTGGGTACAAATTGAAAGTAGCTAAGATGAGAAGACCTTCTTGGACATCAGTCAAAATTTAAATTAGGCCAGTTTTTCTGAACTACCTGTTGTGAAGGTATAGTATCCTATTGCTGTAGGTAACTGCCACCATCAGAGTAGACTCTTGAACTTAGGTTTTAATTTTGAAGTGTGTGTGTGTTGTGGTATGTGTAAGTGTATCGAAACAGAAGAAAATCTGCTTTGAGTTGTTATTTAGTAGTGCTGTGTATTGTTGTTAACGAGTGGTAAATGATAAAGTTCTTTTTTATTTGATCTTATACAGAATTTCTTGGACTGTCCATAGTTAGCGGAATGCTCAGTTCTCTTAGCCTCAGTTTCATCACCTTTAAAATCAAACTTCTTGGTTGTTAAAAAATTTTTCTCAGCTTTAAATATTTCATTCTGATTTTGTTTCTCCCCAGATGTATTGTTATGGTCACCTGCAGTGTCACCATGGAGGATCTCCTTACTTCCATGCCTCTGCAATCTATATAAAAATTTAATCAGAAAAAAAATTGTATGTGGTGACTGTTTTGAGTGCATTAAACATTCACTTTACCGTATAGCCTTGATATTCTTTAAAGTCACAGAGAATGTGGGTGTGTTGCTTTTGTTTGTTGATTCATGTTTTAAATATGCTTTAGTACTCCTTGGTTTCTTAAGTTGGCAGTTGCACATTTTAAAAATTTGTTTTGGTAGTCACTTTGAGTCTGTATTGTCCTTGGTATTTTTTAGGGTGGATAAGTTGTGTTGGTGACCTATTGGCAGCTTAGACAAACTCTTTCTTGGGTTCACATGGAAATTTTTTTACATATATAGTGATGCCCTTGTGTTTACATAAAATCTTGCATTTGACAGTGGAGATGTTTCTCTAGAAGCATATATATAATGACACATAAATCTGTTTCTTGTCAAAGAGATGTCATTGGAATATTGGCTCTATTATAAACAATTGAAAATATTGGAGCCTATAGATAGTATGTTATGTATCTAAAATGGGAGTTAGCAAAATTGTATATAAATAGAAATTTTTTTTTCTGGCAGAAAGTATAAATTGCTTAAAGACTTTATGGGCTTGAAGAGGCGAGTAACCAATTGTAGGCCTTTGGTTTAAGGTCGTGGATGCAATGTATTGCTTTGATTTTTGCCTTTGATATTTTTTAGCTGAAGATTTGAAATAGTGAAGTCAGTGTTAGACTGCAAATTTAGCTGAATAACATAGTTTGGGAAAGGTGTAATTAAAAATAATTCTATATGGCTACACACTTAATATATACAGATTACTGCACAGTTGATTCATTGCAGCAAGTATAGAGCACTTACTTACTCTGCATTAGATTCTATGCCTAGGGCTGGAAATTTTAGAAAATCATTAGCAAATGCTGTTGGTATTTTTTGTTATGTGATACTTTGATAGAGTAAGATTCTCTTGGTGAGAGTAATATAGTTATTAGGATTGTAAATTCCCTTTATAGAGTTAGAGAAAGGCACATGATTCAAAATCATACTGTCTTGTTTTGTCTGTCTAGCTATAAGCAGACTGTTTGCCCTCTGCCATAAATTAGCAGCCTCTTCAGTTTATCCTCTACTTTTCAGTTATTTTATCTGAATATAGTGATGTGAATAATGATTGTCATTATAGTTAATAATCCTGACTTGGTGCTTTTATATCTAATTGGGTTGACACCTTCTAATTCCTGCCAGTGAACGTATGCAGTGTATAGTGATTAATAATATGTAGGTACTTGGTAAAATACTGAAGGAAAGTTGGTCCCGAGCTAAGTTTAAATAGGCAATAATTTACAACTTATTAAGTGCTTTGGTCTGTATTGTCTCATTGGATCTTCATAGCTTTGTAGTGAAAGATGTCATAAAAGACAGGTCATCCTTCAAGGCACTTGAGATTATTAGAGACAAAACTAAAACCCTTGAAATCCTAGAATTATCTCAGTACTCTTGGTTTTCTGTAGTGACTTCTGAAGGTCTCTGACACTCTTGGCTGGGCCTGGTTTACTCACTAGGCTGTTTGTAGCAGTTTGTTTTCTACTCTTCCCTTAGATGTTTTATGGAGAATTTATATTGTGGTGGTATTCATGAATTTAGGGATACTCAAAATTCTTAGGATGTAGCTAGCTAGCTCCAGGATAGTCTGATGTACATATTGTACTTTTAATCTAAAGAAGGTGACTAAAAATGAATCCACTTACAGTGGGAACTAAAATTTCATAATAAGGAGAAAAGGGTTTACTTAGGATTTTATATCGAAAAATTAAAATGAAGAAATATGAAAATAAACTTTTTAAACCTTTATCAAAACTTTGGTTGTGATGGCAACTATTTGTTAAAATAAGGCAAGAATCAAATAGAGTAAAAAAAATTTTGTCCAGGGGCACCTGGGTGGCTCAGTCAGTTGAACGGCTGACTTTTAATCTTGCCTCAGGTCATGGATCTCAAGGTTTGTGGGATCAAGCCCTGTGTGGGGCTCTGTGCTAGTAGCGTGGAGCCTGCTTGGAAATCTCTCCGTCTCTGCTCCTCCTCCTTTTTCTTTCTCTCTCTCAAAATAAATAATAAGCATTAAAAAATTAAAAAAAAATTGTCCAGTGAAATTGTATAAGAGGGAGGTGACATACTTTATTTTGTTTCACTCTCTCATGATTATAATGAGGTTAAATTTTTGTAAAATAGTGAGGTAATCCGTTTGAATAAGGTTCTCTTTTAAAAGTGTCCACAATAGGGGTGCCTGGGTGGCTCAGTCGGTTAAGCATCTGACTTTAGCTCAGGTCATGATCTCGTGGTTTGTGAGTTTAAGCCCCGCATCAGGCTCTCTGCTGACAGCTCAGAGCCTGGAGCCTGCTTCAGATTCTATGTCTCTCTGCCCCTCCTCTGCTCACACTCTGTGTCTGTCTCTCTCAAAAATAAATAAACATTTAAAAAGAAAAAAAGTGTCCACAATGGAAAATTTCAAGCATATACCAAAGAAGAGAGAATCGTAGAAATGCCTGCATACTCAGTGGTAACTGCTGTTTTACTGATCTTGTTTTATTTTCCCTCTGTTATGTCATTGACTTACATTGTTTTTAAGTTTATTTAAAGAGAGAAAGTGCATGCGTGATTGGCGGAGGGTCAGAGAGAGAGAGGGAGAGAAACAGAATCCCAGGCAGAATCCACAATGTCATTGAGGAGCCCATCGTCAGGTTTGAACTCAAGACTGTGAGATCATGACCTGAGCCAAAACCAAGAGTTGGATGCTTAACCAGCTCAGCCACCCAGACACCCCAACATATCTTAATCCTTTGATGTTTATCATGTCACTTTTTGAAGTTTCTGTCCTATTGTTGTCAGTTGTCACTTGTTTACTGGTTGACTTAGATCATCTTTTCCATACCTGTAATCAGAGTGGTTTTTCTTTATTATTTACATTGATTTCAAGAAACACAACATCTTTTTTTTTTTTTTTTTAATTTTTTTTTAATGTTTATTTATTTTTGAGACAGAGAGAGACAGAGCATGAACGGGGGAGGGTCAGAGAGAGGGAGACACAGAATCTGAAACAGGCTCCAGGCTCTGAGCTGTCAGCACAGAGCCCGACATGGGGCTCGAACTCACAGACCGCGAGATCATGACCTGAGCCGAAGTCGGCCGCTTAACCGACTGAGCCACCCAGGCGCCCCGAAACACAGCATCTTTTTGCCAGATTTGTTTGCAGTTTTACCTTGTAATTGACTGGCACTGTAATAGTTGTTCATTATTAGGTGGAGATAGACACTATATTGTCCATAGGAAGATGTTTGAATAGAGGCTTCTTTTTGCCATTTAAAAATAGATATTTTGGCGTTGTAACAATCCTATACAATCTTGGGGATTTACAAAGTACTCAAAAACCACCCACCTGTACTGAGTTCTATGCTGTGGATGTTTAAGTGGTTAAAGAGTTGAGTGGAGAGATGAATGAAACCTAGAGTAGTCAAGGCTTCAAGGAAGAAGTGGAACTTGAATTGGCTTTGGCTGGGTTGGGTTTGGTTGGGTTTAGAAGGCTGTTTACGTCTTCTTAAGTTTATTTTGAGAGAGAGCACAAGGAGGGGAGGGGCACAGAGAGGGGTGAGAGAATCTCAAGCAGGCTCTGTGCTGTCAGTGTGGAGCTCAAACCCACAAACAGATCATGACTTGAGCTGAAATCAGGAGTCTGGATGCCTAACTGACTGAGCCACCCAGGTACCTCCTAGAAGGGTATTTTGCATGTAGAGAATTAAGTGAACATAGTATTTTCAGGAAGTATTTGTTGAGGATTGGTTGGGTAGGATAAGTGTAGTCTGGTAATAGGGCCTAAAAATTTGGACTGTGGCATTTGATGTTGAAGTGATAGGACTAGGAGCCAGCAAGGGATTTTAGCTGAGAAGTGATCTGATGAAATCTGTGTTTGAAAAACTTTGGCTGGGGGAGAATAGAGGCAACCTTAGGATGTCAGAGTCTGTTGGAATAGTAGTTAAAACTTAGACTTGGGGGCACCTGGGTGGCTCATTTGGTTAAGCGTCTGACTTTGGCTCAGGTCGTGATCTCACGGTTCGTGAGTTCGAGCCCCCTGTTGGGCTGTGGGCTGACAGCTCAGAGCCTGGAGCCTGCTTCAGATTCTGTGTCTCCCTCTGTCTCTGCCCTTCCGTGCTGATGGGCTGTCTCTCTCTCTCAGAAATAAACATTAAAAAAAAAACAAAACAACCAAAAAAACCCCAACAACAACAAAAAAAAACATGGGCAGAATTAGTAGTAGAAAGAAAGAGGGTAAATCGAAAAGATTATTTCAGAGGAGGGAAATTGGCAGCCATTTTGGGCTGTCTGGTTTGGAGGCAAAATCAGAGTCTGGATTTGAGGAAAGAAGGAGAGATGAGTGCAGATGATCTTTGTATGGCTTGTGGTGGTCCCTGAGACAATGATTCCTCAGATTCTCTCTGCTCTCCTCATCGTTGCAGCAATTCTCTGCCCTCTTTCCTGTCTAAGAAGAAAATAGATCCTATCTCCATACCTCTCTTGTTCTGCTCTCATGTCCTCCCTGCTAGAGGACCTGGTGTTACTCATTCCTCTTTCCTCTTTTCTTCTGGAGTCTATTTTCTACTTTTCTACTTCATCATTTTTTTCTGCCTAAAAACGGGATGATACCTTCCTATTCTAAAGGCATCTTCCTGTATCCTATAACCCTTCCAATGATCTTTCCCCTTTAATGGTGAATTTCTTGCAAGAGTTAACTGCTTTTTTAACCTCTCCTTAAAGCTCTGTGGATTGGTTTCTATATCCTCCACTCTGCTGCAACTGTTCTTTTATAAGTCCCAGGTGACACTTCAATACTTACCCTATTAGATTTGCAGTATTTGACCACCACTCCTTTAAACAGCCCTTCTTTGCTCACTGTCTTTTCTTCCTCTTTGATTCTCTGCAGTCTCATCCACTTTCATGGATTTACTTTATTCTTACTCTGCTGTGTGAAAATGCTCTTGATCTGACTTCTGAGCTTCAGACCAAGAAATTCTAATCGCCAACCAACTTTCTCTTCTATTTATATCATATTCAATTTTGAACCTATCCTTTATGCCAAACATGCATTTCCTTTTGTGTTAATGACGGCATCATCCTCCTGTTCATTTCAAGGCTGGAAACTTTGGAGTCCCTCATTTTTATGATCAAACCCCATTTGAGTGCTTTCTCTGTGCCAGGCACTGCTAGTATTAAAAGGTAAGACCTACTTTGTGTTTTTAAGGAACTTTACTATTTAAGGAACACCAGTGTAAACATTGACAATACAGAATAGTAAGTAGTTTAATAGGTGTTATAAATACAGTACTGTGGCATGTCTGGAGTAATCCTGAAGAACTTCACAGAAAGGTTATGTATAATTGAACAGAGGCATGCCAGTAAGTTAGAAGGAGTAGGATATAGAAGTGCCAAGAAATTCTTTTGATAGGAATCTGGGAGAATGGGGTTGTCAGGAGGTAAAGTATAAACATAGGTCTTGTATGCCATCCTATAGAGTTGACTTTTAAAAAAATTTTTTTTAATATTTATGCATTTTTGAGAGAGAAAGAGCGTGAGCATAGGAGGGGCAGAGAGAGGGAGACAGAATCTGAAGCAGGCTCCAGGCTCTGAGCTATCAGCACAGAGCCTGACGTGGGACTTGAACTCACTGACTGCGAGATCATTACTTGAGCTGAAGTTGGATGCTTAACTGACTGAGCCACCAAGGCACCCCAAGAGTTGACTTCTTTTTTTAAGTTTTTATTTTTATTTTTATTTTTTAAATTTTTATTTAAGTAATCTTCACCCAGCGTGGGACTCAAACTCATGACCCTGAGATTAAGAGTCACATGCTGCTCTTCCGACTGAGCCAGCCAGGCACTCCATTATGCGATTTCTAAATTACACAGATTCTCCAGTCTTTTTTTCATTTCTTAATTCCCATTCTACTATGAGGTTTTTATCACTCTTCATATAGTTTTTCTTTCCAGTCTGTCTTATCCAAAATTACTTCTGACCTCCAAAATGAGAAATTCTAGGTCTCTGGTTAAAGCTTTACCTTCAGTGCCTCACTTCTTTCCCTATTTACCTAACAAACAAAGCCCATATTTAGTGCCTCTTTGATAGGACCCTTTCTTGACTTTCTCAAATCTCATATATGCTATATCCAAGGTGTTCTGGGTTCAGTCAGACTGAACTATTTACTAATAGATTAGATTTGCTTTACTTCACACCCTCCCCTGGCTCATGTCTTTATCCTCTTGGTCTGATTCATCGTTGCATATTAACAGTATGTAGCATGATGTCTTTTTTGTAGTAGTCCTTTATATAGTTACCAAAGGAAAGGGTGGATGGTGCTATTATAGCAGTACAACTTGGGGAGGGAAGTAGATTTTATTTTACTTATTAAAAAAATTTTTTTTAATGTTTATCTATTTTTGAGAGGCAGGGAGGGGCAGAGAGAGAGGGAGACACAGAATCCAAAAGAGGCTCTAGGCTCTGAGCTGTCAGCACAGAGCTCATTGTGCAGCTTGAACCCACAAGAGGTGAGATCGTGACCTGAGCCGAAGTCAGAGGCTTAACCGACTTAGCCACCTAGGTGCCCCAGGAAGTAAGTTTTAGATAGGAAGGTGATGAATGGACTGTCAGCTCTTCTCCTCGGTGTACCAAATTTTAAAACCTCAGAATTTTTTTGACTTTATCTCCTCATGCACTCAATTTCTAAGGTCTTTGAACTTGAGTTTCCTAATATCCTAATATTTTTCTCCACATTCTCACTTTCAGTCTTTTAACAAGGTAATTTTTTTTTTTTTTTTTTTTTTAAGTGGGCTCCACACCCAACTTGGGGCTTGAACTCATGACCCTGGGATCAAGAGTTGGATGCTTCACCGACTGAGCCAGCCTGGTGCCCCCTCACTTTTCAATCTTTTAATTGTGGATATTAAATCATAGTGGTCTTATTATTATTTTTTTGAGTTTATTTTGAGAGAGAGTGAGAGCACGTGAGTGGGAGGGGGTGCAGAGAGAGAGAGAGAGAGAGAGAGAGAGAGAGAGAGAGAATCCCAAGCAGGCTTCACACCTTCAGCACAGAGCCTGACGTGGTGTTCAATCTCAAACCACGAGATCATGACCTGAACCGAAATCAAGAGTTGGACACTTAACTTACTGAGCTACCCAGGTACCCCGAATCATAATGGTCTTAAATTGAACAGATCTCTGAGTGTGTCTGAGTGTGTACTGTTCTTCCTGTTTAGTTGGAGAAGTCCCTTTAATCTCTGAGGCCCAGTTCCTCATCTCTAAATTGGGGCTAGTACCTTATCTACAGGTTTGTTTGAGAGTGCAACAAGATACTAGATGCTAGTTCTGAAGTAGGTGCTCAGTAAGCAATGCCTATTATATGCAAGAACCAAACACCTTTTGGGAGAGTTAGTCGTGAATTTCGAGAAGCCTGTCTTTGCATTTTTGCTTTTTTTTTCTTTATTCTTCTGAACTCTTCTGCCTTACTTGGTAAGTTAAAGACATAAACTGTTGACAGTTTCTATTTCTGTTTAATAGAATTTTATCCATTTTTGGTTGGTAATCACGAGAATTTACTTTGTGTAGTGGGATCAGGATCTTTGTGTACTCCCAGCTGTTAAGTGGTATAACTTTATTATGTTGTTTTGCTGGTTGTCTTTTGTCATTGTCATGGATGTAAATGTTACATCTCTACCCCCTAGTTTTCACAAGAACCCACTGAAAGGAGATCCCATCTCTTTTGCAGTGGTGGGTTTGATTTTCATTGAATGATTGTTCCTTAGACTTTTAAAATAATTTCAAGTGTGGCCTTTTGAAGAAATGGCTAGGATTTTTTTTTTTAATGTTTATTTATTTGTTTTAAAAGAGCAAACAGGGAAGGGGCAAAGAGAAAGGGAGAGACCAGAGTTCCAAGCAGGCTCTGCCCTGTCAGTGCAGAGCCCCATGCCGGGCTCAAACTCAGGAACTGTGAGATCATGACCTGAGCTGATATCAAGAGTGGGACACAGGGTGCCTGAGTGGCTCAGTCGGTTAAGCATTTGACTTTGGCTCAGGTCATATCTCACAGTTCGTGAGTTCAATCCCCATATCAGATTCTCTCTGCTGTCAGCACAGAGCCTGCTTCGGATCTCTCTCTCTCTCTCTCTCTCTCTCTCTCTCTCTCTCTCTGTCCCCCCACTGCTCACACTCTCTCTCCTCTCTCTCAAAAATTAATAAAAACATTAAAAAAAAAAAGTCAGATGCTTAACCAACTGAGCCACCCAGGCACCCTGGCTGTGATTCTTTTTAGTTAGAAAGGTAATAAATATTTGTGGCAAAAAAAAGTCAGACTTAAAAATGGAAGGTAAAAGTTTCTATTTCTGTCACCCCTCATGTACTTAATGTTCTATTAAACTTTTCTTTTCATACAAACCTTTTCTTTTTTTAAAATTTGGTAATGTAAATGGCCTGTATGTGTGTTCAATACCTTGGTTAATATATTAAGGACATATTTTCATATGAGCATGTAGATAGAGCTCCACTCTCATTTTTATTATTGAAATTTTTTACTGAGATAAATGTAGATTCACATGTAGTTTTAAGTAATAATACAGAGGGATCTCTTGTGCATTTTGCCTGGTTTTGCAATGGTAATGTTTTATGAAAACGTCAAATATTACAACCAGGATATTGATGTTGATCTAATCCATCAATCTTGTTCACGTGAACCCAGTTTTTGTTTTTCATGTTTTTTTTTCCTAGAAGAAAATTCTGTATTTCTAAGAAGATGTGTTCTAGATGTCTCCAGATCTACCTGTATTCGTTTTGTGTAGTACGTAGAATATATAATGTGTATATTAAGTTCTCTACATTTTTATCACTGGTGTAGGTTCACATGTGTCACCACGGTCAAGATACTAAACAGTTCCAACACCACAAGAATCCCTCCCTTGGCCCTTTTACATCAATCCATTTCTTTTCTTACAGCTCCTTCCCCAGCCTTTGCTAATTACTTACTCTGTCCTTTGTAAAATTTTGTTACTTTAAATATGTTACATAAATGGTATCATACAGTATAAAGCTTTTGGGGATTGGGTTCTTTCACTTATATTGTGTAAGTTCCTGGAGATTCCTTCAGTTTATTGAATGTATCAATATTTTATTCCTTTTTATTACTAAGTAATATTCCACACAGTGTATATTCCACAGCTTGTTCAGCCCTTCACCTGTTAAAGGACATCTGGCCTTATTCTAATTTTTGTCTATTGGAAGTAAAAGTGCTATGAACATTTGTATATAGGTTTTTGTGTAAACATAAGTTTTCATTTCTCTGGGATAAATGCCCAAGTACAATTGCTGAATCATATGGTAGTGACATGTTTAGTTTTATAAGAAGCTGCCAAGCTGATTTTCAGAGCAACTCTATCATTTACATTCTTACTGGCAGTATATGAGTGATGGAGTCTCTTTGCATCTTTGCCATCATTTGGTGTTATCACTATTTCTTTCCTTTTCTTGGTCTATTTTTTTCTTTTTTTAAGTTTTTTTTTGTTTGTTTGTTTTTTTTTGGGGGGGGGGGTTTGATAATCTCTATACCCACTGTAGGGCTTGAATTTACAACCCTGAAATCAAGAGTCACATGCTGTACCAACTGAGCCAGCCAGGCGCTTCTTTTCCTTTTTTCTTTTTTCTTCTCTTCTTTTTTTAATTTACTTTCAAATTAGTTAGCATATACTGCAACAGTGGTTTCAGGAGTAGATTCCTTAGTGCCCCTTACCCATTTAGCCCATCCCCCCTCCCACAGTGCCTCCAGTAACCCTCTGTTTGTTCTCCATATTTAAAAGTCTCTTATGTTTTGTCCCCCTCCCTGTTTTTATATTACTTTTGCTTCCCTTCCCTTATGTTTATATGTTCTGTGTCTTAAAGTCCTCATATGAGTGAATCTTTTCTTTCTTTCTTTCTTTCTTTCTTTCTTTCTTTCTTTCTTTCTTTCTTTCTTTCTTTCTTTCTTTCTTTCTTTCTAAAATTCCAGTACAATGAATGTACAGGTTATATTACTGTGAGGTGTACAGTATAATGATTCAACAATTCTATACATTAGTGTGCATCAAGATAAGTGTACTCTTTTTTTTTTTTTTTTTTTTAAAGTTTATTTGGGAGAAAGAGAGAGAGGGTGGGGAAGGGGCAAAAGAGAGGGGGAATGAGAATTCCAAGCAGGCTCCATACTGTCAGCACAGAGTCTGACACAGGGCTTGAACTCATAAGCTGTGAGATCATGCCTGAGCTGAAACCCAAGTCAGATGGTCAACCAACTGAGCCCCCCAGGCACCCCAAGATAAGTGTATCTTACTCTTTTTCACCCCTCCCCGAGATCTACATGCCCTCTGGTAACCACCAATTTGTTTTCTATATTTAAGAGTCTAGTTTTTTGTCGGTCTTTTTAAAAAAATTGTTCTTTGTTTCTTAAATCCCACAAGTGAAAAATATATTTTTGTCTTCCTGTGATTTATTTCACTTAGCCTTATACCCTCTAGATCCATCCATGTTGTTGCAAATGGCAAAATCTCATTCTTTTTTATGGCTGAGTAATAGTCTGTTATATATGTGTGTGTATGTGTATGTATGTGTTTTGCTCATTTCTAATTGGATTGTTTGATACATATATATATCTTCCACATTTTCTTTATTCATTCATCTGTTGATGAACATTTGGGTTGCTTCTATATCTTGGCTATTGCAAATAATGTTGCAATAAACATAGGGATGCATATATATATATATATATATATTTGAATTAGTGTTTTTGTATTCTTTGGGTAATACCCAGTAGTGGAACTACTGGATCATCTGGTAATACTATTTTTAATTTTTTGAGGAACTTCCATACTGTTTTCCACAGTGGCCGTACCAGTTTGCATTCCTGCCAGCAGTACAGAAGGGTTCCTTTTTCTCCACTTGCCAACACTTGTTTCTTGTGTTTTTTTGATTTTAGCCATTCTGACAGGTGTGAGGTGATGTCTCATTGTGGTTTTGATTTGCACTTGTGTTGTCACTGTTTTTATTTCAGCCATTTTGATAGTTATATAATGATCTCTCATTATGGTTTTAATTGGCATTTTCCTGATAGCTAATGATGTTGAACATCTTTTTGTGTGCTTATTTGCCATCTGTATATCCTCTAGTGAAATATGTTCATCTCTTTTGCCCATTTTCTAATTGGATTGTTTGATTTTTTTTTTAAACTGTTGAGTTTTGAGAGTTCTTTATATATCCTAGATGCTTTACATTCTTTGTAATGGTTATATACAAACCATAATTTTAAACATTGCTTCCACTTTTAGATAATTTATTAGAGAACCAACAAAGTCATACACATTTGTGGTTTCCCCTTAATAAGTTGGAACAGATTTTAGTGTTGCTTTATTAGGCAAAATTACTTATTAAGGTTTCTAAAGTCCTTTTCACATTCGAGTGATTTTATATAAAATACCATAATATTCTGCTAAAGATTGCTGGAAGGATAAAATCCATTTTGGAGTATGAACAATTGTATTTACACATTAGATTAAATTAAAAATAATTACTGGTTATATGATATCCCCTTATATACCAGGAAGAGTCTGAAGGTTAGTCTTTGTAAATTGCAACGGTATATTCCCCTTGTCATCTCAAATTTCTCTTGATAGTGTAATTGGAGCTGTTGGGGGTCCCTGGTGCAAGTAGGTGATGTAGAAGTTGTCTCTGTACTCACTAAAAATAATAGACATTAATGCCATCCTAATTGTCTTTGGAATTTTACATCTAAAGGCATTTATTCAAATTACATTTGGTTCAACTGACAATGTCTTGAATTTGTTTTTATATTAAGTATATCAAGGAATAGCACCTCTACTTATGCCACCATCAGTAAAGAATTGCAGAGCAGTTGTTGAGAGGTAATAAAATCTACATTTCAGATGTTCTTCTTTAACATAGTAGAGTGGGCAGAAGTATTACAGTGCAGTTAATTAAACCACTGAAATAATTTCTTTGGTGGAGTAGATGTTAGAGTTGTAAGTAGAGTCTTGATAGGTAATATCTGTGGAATTATTTCCTTGTAATAATTTCATAATACTGTTTGTGGAATTATTTCCTAAGGATAAACTGCTGGTAGTAGAATATCAGGGTAATGGGTTAAATTTTTTGTATCTTGATGTGTGTACTTCTCTATGGCTTTCCAAAAGGATCATACCGTTTCAATAGTTTTGGTTTTGGTTTTTTTTTTTTTTGCATTTCTTTTAAATTTTTTATTTATTTTGAGAGAAGGAGAATGAGAGTGCAGGAGGCGCAGAGAGAGAGGGAGAGAGAGAATCCCAAGCAGGCTCTGCATTGACAGCATGGAGCCTGATGTGGGGCTAGATCTCACAAACAGTGAGATCATGACCTGAGCCAAAATAGAGTTGGGTGCTTAACTGACTGAGCCACCCAGGTGCCCCAGTCTCTTTTCAGTTTTAGTGAATGCTTTTCTGTAGTTGTACAGCTGAAGTTTGATTTTTCATTTACCCAGATCTGTGTTTTGAAGTGATTTCTTTTATCGATTCAAAGCTTATTGTGCTTCTATGTATTTGATTAACTTTACAGACATAAAAATGTGAAGAAATCATATCTGTCACAGTTACTGCTTTAATATGGATTTTATTTTATTTTATTTTTTATTTTTTATTTTTTTAAATTTTTTTTTTTCAACGTTTTTTATTTTTATTTTTGGGACAGAGAGAGACATAGCATGAATGGGGGAGGGCCAGAGAGAGAGGGAGACACAGAATCGGAAACAGGCTCCAGGCTCCGAGCCATCAGCCCAGAGCCTGATGCGGGGCTCGAACTCACGGACCGCGAGATCGTGACCTGGCTGAAGTCGGACGCTTAACCGACTGCGCCACCCAGGCGCCCCTGGATTTTATTTTAATATCCAGTACCATGATGATGACAATTTTTATAGTGTCTTTAATACCTTTTTGAAAACATAAATTCTTAAAGCTGTGAAAGGAATGTTTCCCTCTGTATTAGTTATCTATTTTGCCTAACAAATTACTTTCAAATTTAGCAGGCTAAAACAAACATTAATATCACAGAGGGTTAGGAATCTGGGAGTGGCTTAGTTGGGTGGTTCTGTCTCAGTGTCTCATGAGATTACAAGCAAGATGTCAGCCAGTGCTGCAGTCCTCTAAAGGCTCTAGGATCCCTGTCCAAGAAAATGTTGCTGGTTGGCTGTAGGAGTCCTTAGTTCTTTGCCAGATGAGCTTTTCCATAGGGCTGCTCATAGTATGTACTAGTTTCCCCCAGGGTGACTGATCCAAGAGAGGAGAGACCAAGCAGGAAGAATTAAGGGGATAAATGTGGGAGGGGAAAACCATGGGTTGAATACCATGAATACCTAGAGATGGGAATCATTGGGGACCATCTTGGAGGCTGGTTACCACACCTATCCAACAAGAAATGAATTTAAAAAAAAATTATTTATTTTTAAAATAATGTTTTTTAAAGTTTTATTTATTTTTGAGAGACTGTGTGAGTCGGGGAGGGGCAGAGAGAGAGAAGGAATCCCAAGCAGGCCCCTTGCTGTCAGAACAGAGCCCTGTGCGGGGCTCAAACCCACAAAACTGAGATTGTGACCTGAGCCAAAACCAAGAGTTGGATGTTCAACTGATTGAACCACCCAGGCGCCCATATTTAAAAAAAAATTTTTTTAAGTTTCTTAAAATGTTTATTTTAAAGAGAGACAGCACAAGTGGTGGAGGGGCAGAGAGAGAGAGGGAGAGGGAGGGAGACAGAATCTGAAGCTGGCTGCAGCCTCTTGAGCTGTCAGCACAGAGCCTGACATGGGGCCCGATTCTATAAACAGGGAGGTCACGACCTGAGCCCAAACCAAGAGTTGGATGCTCAACTGACTGAGCCACCCAGGCATCCCTATTTTTGAAATAGTTTTTACTTTTGTTTATTTTTGAGAGAGAGAGAGGCAGAGAGAGAAGGAGACACAGAATCCGAAGCTGGCTCCAGGCTCTGAGCAAGCTTGTCAGCATAGATCGCAATGCGGGGCTTGAGCCCACAAACTGTGAAATCATGACCTGAGCAGAAGTTGGACACTCAACTGACTGAGCCACCCAGGTGCCCCTTGAAATATTTTTTAAATGTTTATTTTTGAGAGAGAGAGAGTGGGGGAGGGACAAAGAGAGAGGGAGACAGGATCCAAAGCAGGCTCTGCACTGACAGCAGAGAGCCTGATGTGGAGCTTGAATTCATGAACCGTGAAGTCACGACCTGTGCTGAAGTCGGAGGCTTAACCGACTGAGCCACCCAGAATCCCCGAAATGAATAGTTTTTTTTTTTAATTCTTTTTAATGTTTATTTATTTTTGAGAGACAGAGACAGAACGAGCAGGGGAGGAACAGAGAGAGCGGGAGACACAGAATCTGAAGCAGGCTCCAGGCTCTGAGCTGTCAGCACAGAGCCTGACCCGGGGCTCAAACCCACGAACCGTGAGATCATAACCTGAGCTGAAGTTGCACGCTCAACCGACTGAGCCACCCAGGAGCCCCTATGAATAGTTTTGATTAAAGGAGAAAGCTTAAGGGGTGCCTGGGTGGCTCAGTCATTAAGCATCTGACTTTGGCTCAGGTCATTATCTCATGGTTCTTGAGTTTGAGCCCTTCTTCAGGTGAGTGTGAGCCCCGCTTCTCTCTCCTTTTCTCTCTCATTTGCTCCCCCCTTCAAAAAAAAAAAAAAAAAAAAGAATGCTTAAGTATGCAAAATAGACCATGATTAACTACTATTTTTTTGTTTTGAGAGAAATTTCCTGTGAGCGGACAAGGGGGAAGAGAAAATCCTATTTTTTTTTTATGTTTATTTTGAGAGAGAGAGAGATTGGGAGAGAGAATCCTAAGCATGATCAGTGCTGTCAGCACAGAGCCCTGCTTGGGGATTGATTTCACGAACCTTTGGATCATGACCTGAGCCGAAACAGAATCAGAAGCTCAATGGACTGAGCCATTAGTTGTCCCAAGGGAGAGAGAAAATCTTAAGCAGGCCCAGCGCTGAGTGTGGAACCCAATGTGGGCTTGATTTCAGGACCCTAAGATTATGACTTGAGCCAAAATCAAGGAGTCAGACCCTTAAACTAACTGAGCCACCCAGGCACCTCTACTACTACTACTACTACTACTACTACTACTATTATTTATTTATTTTTAAGTTTATTTATTTTGAGAGAGGGAGAGAGAATATGAGCAGGAGAGAGAGAATCCCATGTAGGCTCTGCACTGTTAATTCAGAGACCGACTGGGGCTTGAACCCACAAACTGTGAGATCATGATCTTAGCTAAAACCAAAAGTTGGATGCTTAACTGATTGAACCACCCAGCTGCCCCCACTTTTTACTTTTAAACTGAATTGAATTTTTGCATAGATATGTGGCTCAAAAATATAGTACAAAAAGGTAACCAGTGAAGTACCCTTGTTCGTTGTCTGCTCATTTAATACCTTCAATTCCTGTGGCACCTCCCACCCTTTTTATGGCAAAGGTAGCAGATTATGCACACATAATCTTGCTTTTTCATTTAATATATTGTAGAAATCTTTCCATTTATTCATTTTTAAGATCTTATTTTTAAGTAATCTCTATACCCAATGTGGGGCTCAGACTTAGAACCTGAAGCTCAAGAGTTGCATGTTGTATCGACTGAGCCAGCCAGGTGCCCTGAAACCTTTCCATTTTATAACATAGTTCTCTCATTCTTTTTTACATGTGGATTCGTTTCTATTGTATGAATATGGGCATTTTCAATTCATAAATTCTTTTGCTAAAAGTGAACAACCATATGCATAATTCATACATACATACACATATTCCAGTGTATGTAAATACATCTGTAAAATAAATCTCTACTCTCAAGAACGGGGCTTGTGGGTCAAAATTAAATACATATATAATTTCGAAAGATATTACTATGCTTCACCACTTAGAGTAAGTATATATGTTTACAATCCCAACCAGCAGTATATGAATGTGCCTGTTTCAGTGGGAATTCTTTATTTTTTATTATTTATTTACTTATTTACTTATTTATTTTGAGAGAGAGAGAGAGTGGGACAGGGAGGGCCAAAGGGAGAGGGAGAGATTGAGGTGGGGCTCAATCTCATGACTGAGATCATGACCTGAGCTGAAATCAAGAGGCAGACACTTAACTGACAGAGCCACCCAGGCACCTCAAATTTTTATTTTTTATTTTTTAACTTATTTTTATTTTCTTAAATGTTTATTTATTTTGTGAGAGAGAGCACCAGCAGGGGAGGGACAGAGAGAGGGAAAGAGAGAATCCCAAGCAGGCTCCATGCTATAGGCATGGAACCTGACACAGGGCTCCATCTCATGAACAGTGAGATCATAACCTGAGTTGAAATCAAGAGTTGCATGCTTAACTGATTGAGCCACCTTGACACCCCTTTTATTTATTTATTCATCCACTTATTTGTTTGTTTATTTATTGTACACTTCACACCCAGCGTGGAGTCCAACACAGGGCTTGAACTCATGACCCTGAGATCAAGACCTGACCTGAGCTGAGATCAAGAGTCGGATGCTTAACCAGTTGACCACCCAGATGCCCCTAGTTTTTAATTGTGGTAAAGTACACATAACATGAAATTTCGTACCCTAACCATTTATTTAAAAAGTTTATTTTGGGAGAGAGGGAGGGGAAGAGCGAGTTGGGGAGAGGCAGTGAGAGGGAGAGAGAATCCCAAGCAGGCTCTGCACTGGCAGCATGGAGCTGGACATGGGACTCAAACTCATGAACATTGAGATCATGACCTGAGCCCAAATCAAGAGTCAGATGCTTAACTGATGGAGCCACCCAGGCACCCCAAAGCACAAGGTTTTTAATTTTGATCAAGTCCAGTTTATTTAATTTTTTTTTCTTTGTGCTTTTGGTGTCATATGTAAGAAAACATTGTCTAATATAAAATTAGGAAGATGGGGCATCTGGTTGGTTTCAGTCAGTAGAACATGCAACTCTTGATCCCGGGGTTGTAAGTTAAAACCCCACATTGAGTTTAGGGATTACTTAAAAATACAATCTTAAGAAGATACATACTAAACAAGCAAAAAAAAATAAAATCTTAATCAGGAAGATTTACTCCTATGATTTCTTCCAAAATTGTATTTTTGCTCTTAAATTTAGGTCTTTTATCCATTTAGAATGTTTTGTATATGGTGTGAGGTAGGAGCCCAACTTCTTTTGCATGTGGATATCTAGTTGTCCCAGCACCATTTGTTGAAAAGATTATTCTTTCTTTAGTAAATGATTTTGGCACCCTTGTAAATATGTCAGGATTTATTTGTGGACTCTCAATTATGTTCTTCTGTTGATCTGTATGTCTATCCATAATTATGCCACTGCCACACATTTATGATTGATACAACTTTGTAGTAAGTTTGAAATCAGGAAGTGTATGTCCTCTAATTTTGTTTTTCATTTTCAAGGTGGTTTTGTTTATTCTGTCCCCTTGCATTTTCATATACAGTTTAGGATCAGCTTGTCACTTCCTGCAAAAAAGGGAACTGGAATTTTGATAGAGACTGTGTTGAATTTATAGATTGTTTTGAGGCTTTTCTTCATCTTAGCAATATTATCTCCAATCCCTAAACATGGAATATTGTTTCATTTATTTAGGTATTTAATATTGTTTGGTGGTGGTTTATGGTTTTCAGCATACAAGTCTTGCACTCCTTTTTTTTTTTAAACATTTTATTTTCTAATTTCTTAATGTTATTTATTTTTGAGAGAGACAGAGTGTGAGCAGGGGAGGGGCAGAGAGAGAGAGTGACACACAGAATCTGAAGCAGGCTCTAGGCTCTGAGCTGTCATTACAGAGCCCAGTGTGGGACTCGAACTCACAAACCATGAGGTCATGACCTGAGCCAAAGTCGGATGCTTAACCTGCTGAGCCACCCATGCGCCCCTTGCACTCCATTTAAACATTTAATTCTAAACTTTTTTGATGCTATTTTAAATGGAATTGTTTTGTTTTGTTTGTAAGTAGGCTCCATGCCCCAGCACAGGGCTTGAACTCAGGACCCTGAGATTGAGAGTCGTGTATTCTACCAACTGAGCTAGCCCCTTAATTTTGTCTTGGGTGATTTGTTGTTAGTCTGTATATCTTCTTTTTTATTTTATTTTTTTTTCAACGTTTTTTAATTTATTTTTGGGACAGAGAGAGACAGAGCATGAACGGGGGAGGGGCAGAGAGAGAGGGAGACACAGAATGGGAAACAGGCTCCAGGCTCTGAGCCATCAGCCCAGAGCCCGACGTGGGGCTCGAACTCACGGACCGCGAGATCGTGACCTGGCTGAAGTCGGACGCTTAACCGACTGCGCCACCCAGGCGCCCCAGTCTGTATATCTTCTTTGGGAAAGTGTGTATTCAGGTCCTTTGCTCCTTTTTAATCAGATTATTTTAATCAGACTATTTGTTTTAATCAGATTTTTTGTGTTGTGTAAGTTCTTTGTATATTTTGGATATTAACTTCTTATCAGATACATTATTTGCAAATATCTTCTCCCATTCAGTAGGTTGCCTTGTCATTTCGTTGATGGTTTCCTTCACTGTACAAAATCTTTTTATTTTGGTGTAGTTCCATCCCCTCTTCATTTTTATTTTTTATTTATTTTTAATTTTTTTTTCCCTCTTCATTTTTAATGTATGTATTATATTGATTTTTTTGTATATTGAACCAGTTTTGCATTCTTGGGATAAATTCCATTTTGTGTAGAGTTGTATATTTTTTGTAGGTTGCTGTATTTGGGTTGCTGGTATTTTCTTGAAGATTTTTACATTTTCAGGCATTAGGGATACTAGCATATAGGTGTATAGTTCTCTTGGAATGTCCCTGTCTGGTTTTGATATTAGGGTAATAATTGTCCTGACAGAATGAATTTTACTTAATTTTTTATGTGGTTATTTTTATAGTAGGAGTTACTTTCTAAGGTTTTTTTTTTGGTTGTTTTTTTTTTTTTTTTTTTTTTTTTTTAGAGATGGGGAAGGGCATTGAGAGGGAGAGGGGAATCGAGGATTCAAAGCGGGTTCCGTCCCAGCATCAGCAAGTCTGAAATGGGGCTGGAACCCATAAGCCGTGAGATCATGACCCAAGCTGAAGTCGGACACTTAACCGACTGAGCCACCCAGTCACCCCAAAGTCACTTTTAAAACTTAGAAGTTAGGAGCACCTGGGTGGCTCAGTCAGTTGCGTGTCCGACTTCCACTGGGGTTTTCATCTCATGGTTTGTGGGTTCAAGCCCTGCATCTGGCTCTCTGCTGTCCGCAGGAGGCTTGCTTTGGATCCTTGGTTCCTTTCTTTTTGCACTGCATGCTTTCTTTCTCTCAAAAATAAATAAACATTTAAAAAAAATAAAAGTGACACTAGCAAGTATATTTTATTGTACTATTGCATTTTGATAATTACTAACAGTAACTGAGACAGTGCATTCATTTGCCAGTTATTATTATTATTTTTTTTTATGTGCAAGTCATTTGTAAGATGGGAATATGGTAGAAGTTGGGGCAGGGGAATGTGTGCTAGGCTGAGAAGAATATGATTTAGGATTCCAAAGATTGAAATAGTTGCTGCTTTAGGAGAATAAAGAGTTGAATATGTTGTGATTAGTTAGGGAGGGTGGGGCAGGAAAGGATGTTGTTCAAGGTGGGTATTCAAGGTCTAGGTTTACCTGAGTTCTCCCTTTTTTTGTTTAAATGATTGGATTATATTCCTCCCCTTGTATTAGTTGTATTTAGTTGTTTCTTATTTTTGGTTGCTACTCTTTAGGAAAAAACATAGATTAAATCCCATTTTAAAAAATCGTAAGAGTTTTTCTATGCTGTTAAGGATTTTTTAAAATTGACCAAACTGGAAATCATTATAGCATGTATGTATGTATTTATTTTTAAATATAGTTTTTAACTTTTTAAGTAAGCTCTGCACCCAGCATGAAGCTCAGACTTACAACCCTAAGATCAAGAGTCACATGCTCTGCTGACTGAGTCAGCTAGGCTCCCCTGTAGTTTTTCTTTTTTTTTTTTTAAGTATTTATAAACATTGTATTTAATTAGCCTTATTATGTTTTTACTTTTCTATATGAAATGTGAAGTAATTTAATTAACTTCTCCCTTAGTTGATAAATAATGACAACGTTATAAAGATGAATATGTTGTATAGAAAGGCAGTTTGGCATTGTAGAAAGAACATGGGCTTTGGAATTGGACAGATCTCCATTTGAGACCACACTTGACTCCTATGTTTAGTATCTTAATGCATAAAATATTTGGAAAATTAAGTCTTAGCACAGTGCATGGCATATGGTGGATATTGGCTCCTATTGTTAATTATAATATTTAACATATATTGAATTCCATATGCTAGGCAGCCGGGCTCTCTACTAAGCACTTAAGTATTATCTCATTTTATAATCCTCAGAACAACCCCATGAGTTGCTAGGCACAGTCATTATTTCAGGTTTACAGATTAGGAAATACAAGGTTAGACAGATTGAGTGGTTTCCCAAGTGATGGTGCTAGTATTCTAGTCAGGGCCATCTGGTTTCGGAGCATTTTTCTCTCTGCTATGCTGCCTCTTCTGTTACAAAGGACTAAGGGCACTGTTCATTACTAATGTATTTTTAGTGGACTCTTGTCTTATAAATGGAAGATTAAATTGGAGGTAGACATTTGATTATTAGTTTCTTTCATGTCTGCATGTCAAGTTGGCTTAAAAACATTGGAGAGACAAATGTTACCTGCAAATCTGTACTGTATTTTAAAGCTACATGTTAACTTCTACCTAGTATGAGAATTTATTTGTTTGATTTGAGTTATATCTATTTACTAATAAATAACCACAATGTCAGTGTAACTATGAAGTAATGAAATGTTCTTTAAGTTTATCATACCATATACAAAATGTTCCATTTAAAAAGTAGTTACCTTAGGAAACTAGACACTTAGTTTTTTTGTTTTGTTTTATTTTTTTAAGTGAAAAGACTTTTTTTAAGTACTTATTTTGATACAGAAAGGGACAGTGTGAGTGGGGGAGGGGCAAAAAAGAGGGAGAGAATCCCAAGCAGGCTTTACACTGTCAGTGTGGACCCTGACCTGGGGCTCGAACTCAGGAAACCGTGAGATCATAACCTCAGCCAAAACCAAGAGATGGATGCTTAACTGACTAAGCAACCCAAGTGCCCCTAAATACTTAGTTTTTAAGAAAATGAGATCAGGGAGGGACACCTGGGTAGTTCAGTTAAGCATCCAACTCTTGATCTCAGCTCAGGTCTTGATCTCAGGGTTGTGAGTTCAAGCCACACCTTGGGCTCAATGCTGGGCCTGAAGCCTACTTAAAAAAAAATGAGGTGCAATTTAAATAGCTTATAAAATCTACCATTTTAGCGATTTAATTTATGTATTTATTTATTTATGAGAGAGAGAGGGCGTGCTTGTGCAGGAGCAGGATAGGGAGAGGGGCAGAGAGAGAGGGAGACATAGGATCCAAAGTGGGCTCTGTGCTGACAGCAAAGAGCCTGACACAGGCCTCACAAACCGCAAGATCATGACCTAAGCTGAAGTTAGATGCTTAACCGACTGAGCCACTCAGGTGCCCCACCATTTTAATGATTTTAAAGTATACAGTTCATTGGCATTTCTTTTATTTACAGTGTTGTGTAACCACTACCAGTATTTAATTGCAGAACATTTTTATCACCCAAAAAGAAACTCCTGATTCTTTAACCAGTTGCTCCCCATTTTCCCTTTTTCCTTTTTTTTTTTTTTTAAAGATTTTGTTTTTTAAATTTTTTATTCTTTAAGTTAAAAAAAATTTTTTTTGGAAAGAG
Source organism: Neofelis nebulosa (assembly GCF_028018385.1). Classification (NCBI taxonomy): domain Eukaryota; kingdom Metazoa; phylum Chordata; class Mammalia; order Carnivora; family Felidae; genus Neofelis; species Neofelis nebulosa. The sequence goes on from NC_080782.1 coordinate 66,661,729, forward strand.
AGAGAGAGCCAGCAGGCCAGCAGGGGAGATGCAGAGAGAGGGAGGGAGGGAGAAAATCTGAAGCAGACTCCATGCATCACCACAGAGCCCGACTTGGGGCTCAAACTCAAAAATTGTGAGATCATGACCTGAGCTGAAAGCAAGAGTTTGATATTTAATAAACTGAGCCACCCACCTGTCTATAAAGATTTTATTTTTAAGTTATCTCTACACCTAACGTGGGTCTTGAACTCAGAACCCTGAGATTTAAGAGGCACATGCTCCACGAGGTGCCCCTTCCTTTTCCCTAACCCACGGAAACCACTGTTCTTCTTTTGTCTTAATGGGTATGCCAACATTAGACATTTCATAAAAATGGAAATAAAGTATGTGGCTTTCTGTGTTTGACTTCTTTTATGTAGTATCGTGTTTTCAAGTTTCATTCACATTATAGTGGGTATCAGTACTTTTATTTCTCTTTGTGGCCAAATGATATTTCATGATGTGGATTTACCACATTTTTTTAGTCATCAATTCATCGATGTTGGTTTGTTCCCATTTTTTGTATTTTACTTATCTATTTATTTTGTTAGTCACATATCTTTTTTAAAAATTTTGGGGCGCCTGGGTGGCTCAGTCGGTTAAGCGTCCGACTTCAGCTCAGGTCACGATCTCACAGTCTGTGAGTTCGAGCCCCGCATCGGGCTCTGGGATGATGGCTCAGACAGAGCCTGGAGCCTGCTTCCGATTCTGTGTCTCCCTCTCTCTCTGCCCCTCCCCCATTCATGCTCTGTCTCTCTCTGTCTCAAAAATAAATAAACATTAAAAAAAAAACTTTAAAAATAAAAATGTTAATTCCAGTATAGTTAACATAACAATGTTATGTTAGTTTCAGGTGTACAATACAGTTCAGCAATTTCATTCCTCACCCAGTGTCTATCACAAGTGCACTCCTTAATCTCCATAACCTGTTTTACCTCTCCTCCCACTGACCTCCCTTCTGGTGACTGTTAGTTCTCTATCTTAAGATAGAGTCGATTTCTTGGTTGTCTCTTTTCTCTCTTCCTTTGCTTATTTGTTTAGTTTCTTAAATTCCACATATGAGTAAAATCATATGAAATTTGTCTTTTTCTGACTGACTTATTTCTCTTAGCATTATACTCTCGAGCTCCATCCATGTCATTACAGATGGCAAGATTTCTTTCTTTTTTATGGGTGAATAATACTCCATTGTATACATATATCACATCTTCTTTATCCATTCATGTATCATTGGGCACTTGGGTTGCTTCCATTTTTTGGCTATTGTAAATAGTGGTGTTATAAACATCAGGGTGCAGATAACCCTTTAAATTAGTGTTTTTGTATTTTTTTGGTAGACACCCAATAGTGTGGTTGCTTGATTGTAGGGTGGTTCTACTTACAACTTTTTGAGGAACTTCCATACTGTTTTCCATAATTCCTGTACCAGTTTGCATTGCTACTACCAGTGCAAAAGTGTTCCTTTTTCTCCACATCCTCGCCAACACTTGTTGTTCCTTTTGTTTCTATTTTTTGGCTATGATGAATGATGTTGCTGTGAATAGTTGTATACAAGTTTTATTTGAATACCTATTTTTGAGTCTCTTGTGTAAATACCCCAGGGTGGAATTGCTGTGCCATATGGTAATTTTAACCTTTTTCCCCTTTAATTTTTTTTTTTTGTTACACAAAAGTGTACATATTTAATCTATACTTCTTGATAAACTTAAAGATCAGTATACATCTGTAGAATTAGCACCATAATGTCATACATTGAACCATGGGCTTAAAAGTTTCTTCCCTCTTTTTTTTTTAAGCACCTAGGCGGTTAGTTTGTGGATGTGCCCTAAATGTTTGTTTCTTGTTTTTTATTTTTTTAAATTTTATTTTAGAGAGCTAGAGCGTGAGCAGGGGAGAGGGGCACAGGGAGATAGATAATCTTAAGGAGGCTCCACTCTCAGCTCAGAGCCTGATGCAGGCCTCCATCTCATGACTGTGAGATCATGATCTGAGCCAAAATCAAAAGTTGGTTGCTTAACCAACTAAGCCACCCAGGCACCTCCCCTTTTTCTTCTTTTGAGAACATTAAACATAAGACCTATCTCCTTAACATTTTTCAAGTATATAATATGGTATTGTTAACTGTATGCACTATGCTGTGCAGTAGATCTCTACAATTTATCTTGTATGTGTGAAACTATGTACGCTTTAACTAACACCTCCCTGATATCCTCTTCCCCCCTCAACTACCATTCTACTTCTGTGAATTTGACTAGTTATATTTGTGATAATAAGTTGGATCGTGTAGAATTTGTTTTTCTGTGTCTGACTTATTTCCTTTAGCATAATGTCTTCTGTGTTGATTTATGTTGTAGTAAGTGGCTGGATTTGTTCCATGAGTTGTTGCCCCATGTTGGGTGTAGAGCTTGCTTTAAAAAAAAAAAAAAGTTGGGGTGCCTGGGTGGCTCAGATGGTTAAGTGTCCGACTTTGGCTCAGGTCATGATCTCATGGCTTGTGAGTTCAAGCCCCGCATTGGGCTCTGTGCTAACAACTCGGAGCCTGGAGTCTGCTTTGGATTCTGTCTCCCTTTTTCTGCTCCTTTCCTGCTCGCTGTCTCTCTCAAATATAAAATAAAACATAAAAAAAAATTTTTTTTAAAGGCTGAATAGGGGCGCCTGGGTGGCTCGGTCGGTTGAGCATCTGACTTTGGCTTAGGTCATGATCTCACGGTCCATGAGTTCGAGCCCTGTGTCGGGCTCTGTGCTGACAGCTCAGAGCCTGGAGCCTGTTTCAGATTCTGTGTCTCCCTCTCTCTCTCTGCTCCTCCCCAGTTCATGCTCTGTCTCTCTCTGTCTCAAAAATAAATAAAAGTTTAAAAAAAAATAAAAAAAAAATAAAGGCTGAATAACTCTCCATTGTATGCATATATACCACATTTTCTTTAACTATTCATGTATTGATGGATATTTAGGTTGTTTCCAGGTCTTTGCTATTGTAAATAATGCTGTGGTGAACATGGGAATGTATATATCTCTTTGAGATCCTGATTTCAATTTTTTTTTTTTTGGTGGTTATTTATTTTTGAGAAACAGTGTGCTTGCGTGAGTAGGGGATGTGGAGAGAGAGAGGGAGACAGGATCTGAAGCAGGCTCTGTGCTGACAGCATACAGCCCAATGTGGGGCTCCAACCCACAAACCGGGAGATCATGATCTGAGCCAAAGTCGGGTGACTTAACCCACTGAGCCACCCAGGTGCCCTAGTAGTTCTAGTTTTATTTTATTTTTTTCTAGTTTTAATTTTTTGAGAGACCTCCATACTGATTTTCATAGTACCAATTTCCATTCCCACCAGCAGTGTACAAGGGTTCCCTTTTCCTCCACATTCTCAACAACAGTTACCTGTTTTTTTTTTTTTAGAATAGCCATCTTAATAGGTGTAAGGTGACCCTACATTGTGGTTTTGATTTGCATTTCCCTGATAATTACTTATATTGAGCGGCTTTTCTATGCCTGTTAAACCATTGTATTTTATGTCTTCTTTGAGAAACGTCTGTTCAGATCTTTTGCCCATTTTTACTTATTTATTGTTTATTTATTGTTTTTTAAGCAAGCTCTGTGCCCAATGTTAGGCTTGAACTCAGGACCCCAAAATCAAGAGTCACATGCTCTACTGACTGAGCCAGCCAGGTGCCCCTTTTTTGCCCGTTTTTAAATTGGATAGTTTTGCTGTTGGGTTATAAGAGTTCCTTCTACAAATTGGATAATTTTACCAGATATATGATTTGCAGATATTTTCTCTCATTCCGTATGTTGCCTTTTCACCTTGCTGATCATTTCCCTTGGTGTGCAGAAGCTTGCATATCTATCGTTTTGTTTCCCATGCTTTTGGTGTCATCCAGGAAAATCATTGCCAAGGCCAGTGTCAATAAACTTTTCCTCTATATTTTCTTTAAAAAAAAAAAATTTTTTTTTTTAACGTTTGTTTTTTATTTTTGAGACAGAGAGAGACAGAGCATGAACAGGGGAGGGGCAGAGAGAGGGAGACACAGAATCGGAAGCAGGCTCCAGGCTCAGCCATCGGCCCAGAGCCCGACGCGGGGCTCGAACTCACGGAGTATGAGATCGTGACCTGAGCTGAAGTCAGACGCTTAACCGACTGAGCCACCCAGGCGCCCCTCCTCTATATTTTCTTTTAGGACTTCAAGGTCTTAAGTTTAAGGCTTACTTAATTTAGAGTAGATTTTTGTATATGGTATAAGTTAAAGGTTCTATTTCATTCTTTTGTAAGTGGATATTCACTTTTCCCATACATTTGTTGAAGAGCCTGTCCTTTCTCCATTGTATATTCTTGTCCTTGTTGTTGAAGATAGTTTACTATAAATGTGTGGGTTTATTTTTGGCCTCTCTTTTCTGTTCTTTTGGTCAATATGTCTGTTTTTATGTTTGTTTTGTTTACTGTAGCTTTGTAATGTATTTTGAAATCAGAAAGTGTGAGACTTCTTGCTTTGTTCTTCTTGCTCCTCATTATTGCTTTGAGTATTCAGGAGTCTCTTATGGTTCCATATAAATTTTAGGGTTTTTTTTTTTCTATTTCAGTAAAAAATGCCTTTGTAATTTTGGTAAGGATCGAGTTGAATCTATAGATGGCTTTCAGTAGTATGTACTTTTTTGGGTAAGATTTATTTTTAAGTAATCTCTATGCCTGGTGTGTGGCTAAAACCCACAACCCTGAGATCAAGAATTCCATGCTCTACTGGCTGAGCCAGCCATGTGCCCCTCAGTAGTATATACATTTTGACAATATTAAATCTTCCAGTTCATGAACACAAAGGTCCTTTTTTTCCCCCATCTTTCTTTATTTTGAGAGACAGAGAGCATGTGTGCACACAAACGAGGTTGGGACAGAGAGAGAGGGAGAGAGAATCCTAAGCAGGCCCCATTCTGTCAGTGCAGAGCCCGACTCAGGGCTCCATCTCAGTAACCGTGAGATCATGACCTGAGCTGAAATCCAGAGTGGGATGCTTAACCGAATGAGCTACCCAGGCTACCCCACCGCACTATTTTACATTCCTACCATCAGTGTATGAAGATTCTAATTTCTCTACGTCCTGGCCAATACTTACTAGTTTTTTGTTTTTTGTTTTTTAATTATATCCATCTTAATGAATGTGAAGTGGTATCTCATCGTTTTATTTGCGTTGCCTTAATGACTAATGAGCATCTTTTCCTGTGCTAATTGGCTATTCATCTTTTTTGGAGAAATGGTCTATTTGAGTCCTTCACTTATTTAAAAAAAAGAGTGTAAAATATACACACATAAAATTTATATTTTAAAGATTTTTAGGTGTGTATTTCAGTGGCATTAAGTACATTTACATTGTTGTGTAGCCATCATCACCATACATTTTCAGACTTTTTCCTATATCGTTTCCTTTATCTTTTTCTGTTGTTGAGTTGTAGAAGTCATGTATATATTCTAGATATGAGACCTTTATTAGATACGTGGTTTGTAAATGTTTTTTCCTATTGGGTGGATATCCTAGCACTCTTGATAGTGCTCTCCACAAAAAACTTAAGTTTGATGAAGTCGAATTTACCTGTATATTCTTTTGTTGATTGTTCTTTTGGTTTCCTTTTTATGAATTTGTTGCCAAATCCTAGGCTATGAAGACTTATTGCTGTGTATTTTCAAAGAATTTTATAGTTTTAGCTCTTAACATTTAGATTTTTGATGAGTTTGAGTTAATTTTAGTATGTGGGGGCAGATAAAACTTTATGTTTTAAATTTTTAATAGCTTTATTGTGGTATAATTCATACACCATTCAGTATACCCATTTAAAGTATGTAATTTTAGGTGTTTGGCTGGTTCAGTCAGTGGAGCATGAGTGTTTTGATAACATGGGGTTATAAGCTCAAGCCCCATGTTGGGTGTAGAGATTACTTAAAGATAAAATCTTTTTTTTTTTTTTTTTAAGTTTATTTATTTTGAGAGAGAGAGAGTGAGCTAGCTTGAGTGGGGGAGGAGCAGAGAGGGAGAGGGAATCCCAAGCAGGCTCTGCACTATCAGCACAGAGCCAGATGCAAGGCTTGAACTCACAAATGTGAGTTAATGATCTGAGCCCAAATCCAGAGTTGGATGTTTAACTGCCCTGAGCCACCTAAGTGCCCCAAGATAAAATCTTAAAAAGAAAAAAAAAAGTATATAATTCAGTGATTTTTAATATATTCATTGAGTTGCACATCGATTACCATAATCAAACTTTAAAAATTTTCATTATGTCATTAGCAGTCACACCCCTCAGCCCTAAACAACCACTAGTCTGTTCTTTTTCTATGGATTTTTCCATTTTGAATATTTCATATAAATTGAGTCATATAATATGTGGTCTTTGTGACTGAGTTCTTTAACTTAGCATAATGTTTTAAAGGTTCATTCATATTGTAGCATGTATCAGTATTTTGTTCCTTTTTGTAATTAATATTCCAGCACATGAATATACCACATTTTGTTTATCTGTTCATCAGTTGATGGATCTTTGGTTTGTTTTCACATTTTGGCTATTATGAATACTGCTAGGAAGATTTGTGTACAAGTTTTCATGTGGGTTCATGTTTTCATCTTTCTTGGGTATATACCTAACGAATCCACATTTAATGTTATTTAAAGTTTTAAAATTAAGTATCATAATTAAAATGAACTATTTCTGAATTATTACACCTGTTGTCTTGTACAACTCCAATATTCTCCTCCCCCTTTTTAAAGAACTGTGGTAGAATGCACAAAATGTAATATGTCATTTGATATTTGTACATTGTTATTTGTACATTCATAGTATTGTACAGCTATTGCCTCTGTCTAGTTCCAAAGAATTTTTTACCACCTCAAATGAAAATCCCATACCCATTAAGCAGTCATTCCACATTCACTTGGCATTTATCAGTCTGCTTTCTGTGTCTCTGTATTTGCCTATTGTGGATATTTCATGTAAATGAAATCATAAAATACATGTCTTTTTACATGCCTGTAATAATGTTTTTTGCTTAACATAATGTTTTCAAAGTTCATCCGTGAAGAATGGATCAAAATTATTATTTTTATGGCTGAATAGACTATTGTTATTTAGTTACCACAATTTTTTGTCCATGCATCAATGGACATTAGTATATTTTTTTCACTTTTTGGCTATTATCAGTAATATTGCTGTAAACATAATGTGTTTAAGTCTCTTTATGGACACATATTTTCATTTCTGTTCTGTCTATACCTAGGAGTGGAGTTTTCTAACAGTTTTATAGTTTTAGTTCTTGTATTTAGGCCATTGATCTAATTTGAGTTAATATTTGTGTATGGAATGAGGAAGGAGTCCAACTTCAATCTTTTGCATATGTGATTCACATATCTCAGTACCATTCTTGCATAGGCTATTCCTTCTCCATTGAATGGTGTTGGTGCCATTGTCAAATATCTGTTGAACATATTGGTGAGGGTTTATATTTGGACTCTCAATTTTATCCATTGATCTGTTTCTCTTACGCAGTATCACACTGTTTTGATTACTGTAGCTTTCTGTTAAGTTTTGAATTCAGGATGTATGAGTCCTGTTTTTTTTTTTCAATATTGTTTTGTCTTTTCTGTCTGCTTGCAGTTCCATATGAATTTGAGATTCAGCTTTTCCATTTCTCCAAAGAGGGTTTTGGAATTTTCATAGAGTGTGCATTGAATATGTACATCATTTTGGGGAGTATTTAAGTTATTTCCACCTTTTTGAATATTGTGAATAGTGCTGCTACGAACATGGGTGTACAAATATCTGTTTGTGAGTGCCTGCTTTTACTTATTTTCAGTATATAGGAGTGGAATTGCTGGATCCTATGGTGATTTTTTGTTTACGTTTTTGAGGTATTGTTTCCAATTTTTATTATATATTTGCTTGGTTACCCAGTAGTTCAGTAGTTTACCCTGTTTCGGTAGTTGCTTGTGATAGTTTTTTCTCTGTTTATGTTCTATTTTTTGTGGTGAGACCCTTGAAATTGTCTATTTATTTGTTTCTTCTGATGTTGCTCTAGACACGTAGCTGTGGCAACCTCTGCTTAAAATTTTGGAACTTATTTTCTGCAACTGTTTTCAGAAGTTGCTGCTTTATCTGGTGAAGAAGTTAAATAGTTAGATAACAGTTTAGGTTCTAAATGTGACTTGAAATTAACATGAATGATATTTATCATGTGATCTGTAGAGTTCACTTCTTAGTGGTAGTGTTTGGCAAACACCTGTGTTTGTAACAGTTCATGAACCAAGAATAGCTTTTAGGGGTGCCTGGGTGGCTCAGTCGGTTAAAAGTTTGAGTCTTGATTTCGACTTAGGTCATGACCTTATGGTTCATGAGATCAAGCCCTTAGTCAGGCTCTGTGCTGACAGCTCAGAGCCTGCTTGGGATTCTCTCTGTCTCTCTACCTCCCTCTCTGCCCCTTCCCCCCCTCGTGTGCTTTCTCTCTTTCAAAATAAATAAACTTAAAAAAAAAAAAAAAAGAATAGCTTATACATTTTTGAAAGGGTAGGAGGAAAAAATATTTTGTAACATGTTAAAATATCAGATTTCAGTAACAATATATACAAAGTTCTGTTGGAACATGGCTTTTTTAAGTGTTGTTTATGGCTATTTTTGTGCTATGATGAGAGTTGAGTAGTTGGGAAAAAGACTGTATGTCTTATAGAGTAAAATATTTACTATCCAGCCCTTAACAGAAAAAATTTATCAACCTCTTGTGTATGTCATCCCGGAGTTATTAAATGGCTTTGTAAGGACAATACCTGCTTGTCAAGTTCTGGTGTGTATATCAAAATATTATTTGCTCTTAAGCACATCTAATATTTTAAGTTTTAATGAATGGAGATGGTAATTTGGTAGTTAAATTAACTACGATGACAACTTTTCTAGTTAACGGGGAGGATGTTTATAGGTAGTCTGATACTCTCATGTCATTTTGGTCAGCGTTTCTTCTTGATTTTCAGCAAGGAGGGTAAAAAGTCCTTTGGAGTTTCCATAATACTGTTACAGCATGTTTTATGATACATTTTGATTATTATTCCTGTATCCTCCACTAAACTTAGAACTTCAAGTTTGGGATTTGTGTTAAACTATCTTTATTTTGTATCCTTGAGGCCTGGCACAGTCTCTGGTAAGCAGGTAAATAGTGATCGCTTCAGGAGGAATGAATATAAGTATTCTGTGAATATAATTTGCAAATATACAAATTATATAAATTATATTCTATTGTACAATTATATAATTATAGTGAGTATTCTATAAATATCTAAGTCATTTCTCATCTTGGCCCTCCTGCAGAGAGGAAAGCTAGGTTCGTGTTTCAGAGATGTAAAAAGAAAATAACTAGGGACCTGTGAGAGACTGAATCAGTTGGAGAAAATTATTATACAGTTAGGGCACCATTGCCCAAAATAGTTATCTTCCTTTTAGCTCATCAGAGTATAGTTTGTATATATTTATTTTGTAGATTTTGTTTGGGTTGTATTATCACAAATGTGATCACAAAAGATATTAGGGTTAATTTTCTGTAATTTCTGTGGTGAGTAGAAAGATAATTTGAATACATACATGAGTTACATAAGGTAATCGCATTTTGAAAATTGCGTTTTGAGATTTTTTTTCTTGGAAGGGCAAATGTTAAAGCTTTTGACTACAATAGTGATGTATCATTTAAACCTCATGGAAAAAGGATACTTTGTGTGTTGTTTAAACATGCAGGGTAAAGTTTTAAAGAGTTAATCTTTTTTTTTTTAATTTTTTTTAATGTTTATTTATTTTTGAGACAGAGACAGAGCATGAACGGGGGAGGGTCAGAGAGAGGGAGACACAGAATCTGAAACAGGCTCCAGGCTCTGAGCTGTCAGCACAGAGCCCGACGTGGGGCTCGAACTCACAGACCGCGAGATCATGACCTGAGCCGAAGTCGGCCGCTTAACTGACTGAGCCACCCAGCGCCCCAAGAATTAATCTTTAGAATGGCAAGGGATACATCCTGTCTGCATTTTATAGCAAGGTTTATTGGTGAATGGAACATTGAAATGAGAAAATTCTACCTTTCTTCATTTCAGTGACTTCACAGTGTTTTGAATTGAGGAGGAAATTGAAGAAATAATTTAGTATTAGATTATTCTATCAGTTTTTATGATTGTATATCCAGTATAATGATGTCTGCATTTAACTGGAAAAAAATATATATATTTTTTAAGTTTTATTTATTTAAGTAATCTCTACACTCAATGTGGACTCGAACTCATGACCCCAAGATCAAGAATTATGCACTGTTCTAACTGAGCCAGCCAGGCGTCCCTAACCAAACAATTTTAAATTGGCTTTTGTCATTACTTTTCCTGATTAGCACAGTAAAAATCAGGGAGTACTTGTGGCACCTGGGTGGCTGAGTCAGTTAAGCAGCAGACTCTTGATTTTTGCTTAGGTCCTAATTTCAGTTTGTGAGTTTGAGCCCTGAGTTGGGTTCTCTGCTCACTGTGTGGAGCCTGCTTCAGATCCTCTGCCTCCCGCTTTCTGGCCCTTTCCCAGTTGTGAGCACGTGTATCCCCCATCCCAGCCCCCCCAGAAGTAAATGTTAAAAAAAATTTTTTTTAGTGTTTTGAAATTTATTTTTCAGAGAGACAGAGAGAGCATGAACAGGGGAGGGACAGCGAGAGAGGGAGACAGAATCCAAATCAAGTTCCAGGCTCCGAGCTGTCAGCACAGAGCCTGATGTGGGGCTTGAACCCACGAACCATGAGATCATGACTTGAGCTGAAGTTGGACTGGCCGCCTGACTGAGCCACCCAGGCACCCTGCCCCCCGCCCCCCCCCCCCAATTTTTTTTTAAATCTGGAAATATTAAAAAATTTTTTTTTTTAACATTTATTTATTTTTGAGACAGAGAGAGACAGAGCATGAACGGGGGAGGGTCACAGAGAGAGGGAGACACAGAATCTGAAACAGGCTCCAGGCTCTGAGCTGTCAGCACAGAGCCCAATGCAGGGCTCGAACTCATGGACTATAAGATCATGACCTGAGCCGAAGTCGGATGCTTAACCGACTGAACCACCCAGGCGCCCCTGGAAGTACTCATTTTTGTAAAGTATAAATCATGTTGGAAGAAGTTAGCACCATTAAAAAAATTTTTTTTTTTTTTGTATTTTGCCAAAAAGCCTTTGGTGGTGATCTGAGGATTCTTTTAACTCCAGAACTTAGTCCAGAGCCCAGCTAGATACCCAGACTTTGGGATCAGTTAGGGTTGAACTTGGCAATTAATGATATCCTAGTGGAAACTCTCTGGGGTTTCTCAATAGTATATGCAGGTAATACCTACCTACCACGGTTTTTTATTCTGTTTTCTTTCTTTCTTTCTTTCTTTCTTTCTTTCTTTCTTTCTTTCTTTCTTTCTTTCTTTCTTTCTTTCTCTCTCTCTCTCTCTCTCTCTCTCTCTCTCTCTCTCTTTCTTTCTTTCTTTCTTTCTTACATTTATTTTTGAGAGACAGAGAGACACAGAGTGTGAGCAGAGGAGGGGCAGAGAGGAGACAAAGAATCCGAAGCAGACTCCAGGCTCTGAGCAAGCTGTCAGCACAGAGCCCAATGTGGGGCTTGAACCCATGAACCATGAGATCAGGACCTGAGCCGGAGTCAGATGCTCAACTGACTGAGCCACCCAGGCGCCCCGATTCTGTTTCATTATATATGGGAAAGGCTTGGCACATAGTAGAATGTTCTCTCACATGTTATTTTCCTCTCTGCCTGAGATTCATCTTGGTCTCAGTTTTTAAAGTTTCACGATTTTTCTTTCTCTTTTCTTTTCTTCTTTTTTTTAATGTTTATTTGGGGCGGGGGAAGAATGAAGAACAGAGGGAGAAAGAGGATCTGAAGCAGGCTCTGTGTTAACTCAGGAACTGTGAGATATGACCTGAGCCAAAGTATGATTAACCTACTGAGCCACCCAGGCACCCCAAGACTTTTCTTTTAAAATTCAAATACTGGACCCCAACCATTGGGTTTTTCAAATTATACATGTCACTAATCAGTTCAACATACTTATTGACTCAGTAAGTTTGCTAAGTTGGCTCTTTGATCTTTTGTTAAGTTGGTATTTGATCCTACTTGTTCACTAGAAACTTAAAATTTTTTTCTAGTTTATTTAGAGAAAGTGAGTGGTTGAGTGGGGGCAGGGGCAGAGAGAGACGGAGATAGAGAATCACAAGCAGGCTCTGTGTTGTCAATGCAGAGCCTGTCTCAGGATTCCATGTCAGGAACTTTGCAGTCATGATCTGAGCCTAAACCCAAGAGTTGGACACTCAACTGACTGAGCCACCCAGGTGCCTCCACCAGAAACTTTAGATACAGAAGTTCCATAAATCCAGTAGGTTTAGCTTTGAGAATCTAAGCAGTGTGGATCGACTATGGAATATACTGTTTTTTTTCTAGTCCCCTCCATATCTGTATCAGGAGTCTGTTAGCACTTAACCTCTGTGTGTGACTCAACCCTTATTCCACCCAAAGACACTAGTTAAGTTTCTGGAATATTTCTAGTAGATTACCAGCAACTGGAGGACAAAGTGTCCTTTGGCTATGGTTTTTAATGTGACATTTCCAAGGGATACTTTTTAGCTTTGTGCATTTAAACTTTCCCTTTGCATTGCATGCTGTGTTTTCTCACCTAGGTGTATTTAACGTTGCTTTGGGGTGCCTGGGTGGCTCAGTCAGTTGAACATCCTACTCATTGGTTTCAGCTCAGGTCATGATCTCACGGTTTGTGGGTTCAAGCACTACGTGGAGCTTGGCACTGATAGTGCAGAGCCTGCTTGCGATTCTCTCTATCCCTCTCTCTCTCTCTGCCTCTTCCCCACTTGCTCTCTCTCTCAAAAATAAACATAAAAAAAAAGTTAACTTATGTTCTAGGGATTGAAGTGGAAGATAAACACTTTCACATTTACAACATTTCCTTATGTTTTTGCTCTTTGTATTTATTTGTTTTTCAATGAATACTCAGCATTAACAGTGTGCCAGACACTGTTTGAAGTCTGGGAGTACAGTAATGAGCAAAAAATACATGGTTAGTCCTCATGGATCTTCAGTCCAGGGTGTGGAGAAAACATTACACAAGTCATCCCATAATAGTTACATAATTGCAGTTAAACCTAGGATAGGAAGAGAAGTGTTAAGGAACTTTGAGCGTGTATTCCCAGGAGACCTGATTTGGTTTAGTGTTCAGCAAGGCTTCCCTAAGAAAGTGACATAGAGACTGGGATCCAAAGATTGAGTTAAGAGTTACCTTGGGGGCGCCTAGGTAACTCCGTCAGTTGAGCACTCATCTTTGGCTCATGAATTTGAGCCCCACATTGGGCTCACTGCTTTCAGCGCAGAGTCTGTGAGAGCCCACTTAAGATCCTCTGTCCCCCTTTCCTTCTGCCCCTCCCCTGCTGGCGCTATCTTAAAAAAATAAACGTTAAAAAAAAGTTAACTTGAGTATAAAAGGGTCTGAGAGGGTGGGAGTGGGAGAATTGAAAGAGCATTTTTGGCAGAGGGACCAGCTTGGGTAGATGTCAGAGGATCATGATCTCCAAGTTCATGATCTCACAGTTTGTGAATTTGAGCCCTACATTGGGCCCCTGTTCTCAGCACAGAGCCCATTTCTGGTCCTCTGTCCCCCCTCCCTCTGCCACTTCCCCACTTGTGCTCTCTCTCTCAAAAATAAAATAAAACAAAAGCTGTGCATCCAAATTGGTTAGCATTTAAAACAAAAAAAGTGTTTGATGCCCAACCAACTCAGCCATCCAGGCACCCCTGATACATATATGTAAATATGTATAAACACGCACACACACATACTTTTGAGAAAAAGTTTGTTTATTTTGCGAGGGCGGGGAGGGGCAGAGAGAGGAAGAGAGAGAGAATCCCAAGTAGGCTCCGTGCTTCAGCACCGAGCCCGACAGAGGGCTTGAACTTGTGAACCATGAGATTATGACCTGAGCTGAAACCAAGAGTTGGACCCTTAAAACCGACTGAGCCACCCAGGTGCCCCAATTATGCTTTTTAAATAAAGTCATTATTTATGAGTAATTATGAATACAAGAATATGAGTAATTATTTTTTTTTCAATATATGAAATTTATTGTCAAATTGGTTTCCATACAACACCCAGTGCTCATCCCAAAAGGTGCCCTCCTCAATACCCATCACCCACCCTCCCCTCCCTCCCACCCCCCATCAACCCTCAGTTCTCAGTTTTTAAGAGTCTCATGAGTAATTATTTTTTATATCTTTATTTTTGTTTATTAAGTTTATTTACTTTGAAAAAGAGAGCGAGTGAGTTGGGAAGGGGCAGAGAAGGGGGGGAGAGAGAGAGAGAGAGAGAGAGAGAGAGAGAAAATCCCAACCAGTCTTCATACTGCCAATGTGGAGTCCTACACGGGGCTTGAACCCATAAACCGTGAGATCATGACCTGAGCCAATACCAAGAGTCAGAGGCTTAACTGCCTGAGCCACTCAGGCACCCCTATTTTTTATATCTTTAGCCAATTGCAAAGTTAATCTCTATTTAGTCAGTTATAAGCTGTATTAGTAATCAAAGGTAAACAGATTAATTTACTTAAGTTTAGGTTGCATTGGAATTGGTTTTAACTCAGTAAGAAACTTTGTTCTCATACAGGCTTAATGTGCCTGGCATATTGATGAAAGTGCTACAACCTATATATTTTTGCATACTTAGTAGTAATTCTGACAGTACTTAACCAGGGACTAATAGCAGATTGGTATTACATCCATTTTATAGATGAGCTCAAAGGCAATTAACTGCACAAGATCGTACACCTCTGATTCTAGGGAATGGACACTCTTGTAGGGCCTTCACAACACCTGAATTATCATCACTGTTTATTTGAAGGTCAGGCCCTGTAATTGAGCATCTAATTCAAATTAAGACTGGTGTATTATTGTGTAGTTGGAGAACAGATTCAAATCTTGAGCTAGATTTAGTTTAGTTTTGTTTTTTTTTAATTTTTTTTTTAACGTTTATTTATTTTTGAGACAGAGAGAGACAGAGCATGAACAGGGGAGGGGCAGAGAGAGAGGGAGACACGGAATCTGAAACAGGCTCCAGGCTCTGAGCGGTCAGCACAGAGCCCGACGCGGGGCTCGAACTCACAGACCGTGAGATCATGACCTGAGCCGAAGTCGGACGCTTAACCGACCGAGCCACCCAGGCGCCCCTAGATTTAGTTTTTTGAGGGAGATGTCTCATTGTGTTTTTGGCTGGGGTTGGGGAGATATTATGTCTTAATCATCTCTGTAGCCTAGGGCCTAGTTTAGCCTGGTGGTCAGTGAACAAAAGTGATATTTTGCAGGTTTGTTATGGTTTAGTTTCTTAAATGGACTCCCTCAAATTAAAAAAACAAAACGGTACACAAAATAAACCCACTCTCTTGTTCTTGTGAGTTATCTCCTTCTCTTGTATTCTTCCTGCTGAGGCAATAACTGGTTTGGACCAGCCTTGGAGGGACATCAGAGGCCTGGCACAGGTGAGGTACACAGACCCTAAAGTGGAGTAACTGTCTCAATGACCAAAGCTTATCTTTTTTTTTTCTTTCTTTTTTCTTTTTTTCTTTGTTAAGTTTGTTTGTTTTGAGAGAGAGATTATGCAGAGGGGAGGGGCAGAGAGGGGGGTCAAGAGAGGGGGAGGGAGAATCCCAAGCAGGTTCCATGATAAGCACAGAGCCTAAGGTGGGGCTCTATCTTATGAACCGTGATATCATGCCCTGGCCTGAGATCAAGAGTTGGACGCTTAACCGACTAAACCATTCAGGCAAACATCTTTTTTTTTTTTTTAAACGTTTATATGTTTTGAGAGAGAGAGCGTGTGCATCCACGAGTTGGGGAGGGGCATAAAGAGAAAACCTCAAGCTGGCTTTGTGTTGTCAGTGCAGAGCCCGATGCAGGGTTCGATCTCATGAACTGTGAGATGATCATGACGTGAGCCAAAATCAAGAGTCGGGTTCTTAACCTACTGAGCCACCCAGACACCGCCCAAAGCTTATCTTTGATTTAAGATGATCAGTTATTTGAATCATGAGTTGTGGGTGAATTTCAAAAGTAATGTGTGCCAATAGCTTATTGAGTGTCTTATACTGGAACTGTGCCAGACCCTGTGTAGAAATTTATTTCTAAATATATTATCTCCATTTTACAAGTGAAGGACTTGAAGTTCAGAGAAGTTAAATAACTTGTCTGAATTTCCAGTCAGCAAGTGTTAGTGTCAAGATTGCTTCATACCTAGTTTTGTTGAGCACCACAACCTCTGCCTAAATTCTTGTGTCCTGGGGGCCTGGCTGGCTCAGTAGGTAGAGCATGCAACTCTTGATATTGTAGTCATGAGTTCAAGCCCCATGTTGGGCGTAGAGCCTACTTAAAAAAAAAAATTCCCTGTGTCATGGACTTGTCTATTGTGCAGGAGGGATCGGGGATATATGATATTACGACTGGAAAAACAACATTGTTTTTGAGAAAAGGCATTAGAACAGAAGATGGGATGTTCTAGTCTTTTTGACTTAAGGAAATCACTTAAGTGTCAGCATCATTTTGCTTTTTTAAAGGCATAGGTAAAGTTTAGGTAAATAGCTAATAAATGTTGTTCGTTTTTAAATAAAAAAAAAAATTTTAATGTTTATTTTTGAGAGAGAATGTGAGCAGGGGAGAGGCAGAGAAGGGGACAGAGGACCCGAAACAAGGGCTTGGATGTGGGGCTCCAACCCATGAACTGTGATTGAGACCATGACCTGTGCTGAAGTCAGACACCCAACTGACTGAGCCACCAGGGCGCCCCAGATTGCTATTTATTTATTTATTTATTTATTTATTTATTTATTTATTTATTTTGATCGCAAAAGGCTGTGTATAAATTGTTTTGTTTTCTGAAAATGTCTTTGTTTTAAATGTAAGCTAACTCTAATCTCCAGTTTAGTATTACTCAATGGTGACTTACCTTTTAACAACATTAATTGGCTTTGACCTAGGTAAAGAAGTACAGTAAAGAGCACAGATGTGTATGATGTGTCTGTTTTGAAGAGACCAGGGGCATCTACCGTTAGTTGCATTATAGTGTAAAGGTGTTGTGAGAAAAATTTGCTTGATGAGAGTTTGTAAACAGAATTTTCTCATTGAATGAGAGTATGGTCACAGTTGGTGCCATTAAGTGCAGTTACAGGTACTAAAGGCTGAAACAGACTAATGTTACAATCTTTTTTTCCCCTGTACACAGTGGAAAGAGTGCAATCGAACAGAGCACAAGTATGGCTTTGTTTGGCATTTGGGATTTCCCATTTCTGAGCCTCAGATTCTATACTTAACAACAAGGAGATAGTAATTAATACCTGCCTCATTATCAGTATGACATTTCAAAGGGAATAAAATGTGTGGATGTTCTTAGCAGTTTATGGTACTTGGGTGTCTAAGTACTTGGGTACTTGGCTTCCTTTCTCAAGGCTGGGCTTCTGCTGATGGTCACCTAGCCCCAACCTTACCATATGGTCCTCAGTGTACCAGTTTCTACAACCAAACTAGCAGCTTTCCAGCTTTCTAGTTCTTCTTTCCAGCTTTCTTGTTGGACTCTCTGCTTTTCCTCTGTCCTTTCCCAAGACTTCAGCAATTTCCTTTGGTCTATTGTCCAGGCTTTCTATTTGATCTATTGTTCTTGGGTTCTAGCCAATAAGCAAGGGTCATTTCTTAGTTACTCAGTAACAATTAACTTTTACACAGTAATTTTTAGTCCTTTGCCTTGTTTGCCACAGGCTAAAATTGTAATGCTGCCAGAGATCATTTATCTATTATTCCTTGCTAGATTTGCTTCCCTGGGTTCCAGGTCCCCTTTTCATCAAAGCAGAAGTTAACAGACTGAGTTCTGACTCCCTCTGCCAAGGTAGAGAGGATTGGCTGGAGGAGACTTCAAGTACTCTAGTTTACACCTTTCTTTTGCCCTTGGTGTGGTGGAGTAGGGGGTCAAAAGATACTGGCCACTAATTCCTGCTTTTTGCTAAAAGGCTCTTGACCTCTGGCAATGTCACTCTGAGCCTCTCTTTTCTTGTGTGAAGTTATGAGATAATAAAACGTGTGCCGCCTACCTTACTTACCTGATTGTTTCTGAGATTCAGGTGATACAAAACATTTTAAAAGGGCTTTGAAAAACACACGTGCATTTATTTTATTATTATTATTTTTATTCATCTAGTTTATTGAGGTGGAGTTGACATAATATATTATTTTTAGGTGTACAATATCATGATTTCATATTTATATATATTGCTAAATGATCACCACAACAACTCTAGTTAACACCTAACACCACACATAGTTACAAGAAGTCTTTCTTCTGATGAGGTCTAAGATATATTCCCTTAGCAACCTTTAAATATGCAAAACAATATTATTATTGTTATTTTATTTTTTCTGTTGTGTTCCTTTGTAGAAAATTGTTTAAATTTACATCCAAGTTAGCTAACATATAGTGTAATAATGATTTCAGGAATGGAATTTAGTGATTCATCACTTACATATAACACCTGGTGTTCATCCCAGCCAAATGTCCTCTTAGTGCCCCTTGCCCATTTATCCATCCTGCCAGCCAAAACCCCTCCAGCAACACTCAGTTTTTTCTTTGTATTTAAGAGTCTCATAGGGTTTATTCCCCTCCCTGTTTTTATATTATTTTTGCTTCCCTTCCTTTATGTTCGCCTGTTTTGTATCTTAAATTCCACATATGAGTGAAGTCATGATAATTCTTTCTCTAATTTCACTTAGCATAATACACTCTAGTTCCATCCACATTGTTGCAGATGGCAAGATTTCATTGTTTTTGTTCACCAACTGATATTCCATTGTGTGTGTGTGTGTGTGTGTGTGTGTGTGTGTGTGTGTGTGTGTGTATATATCACATGTTCTTCATTCATCAGTTGATGGACATTTGGGCTCTTTCCATACTTTGGCTATTGTTGATAGTGTTGCTATAAACATTGGGATGCATGTGCCCCTTTGAAACAGCACTCCTGTGCCCTTTAGATAAATGCCTAGTAGTCCAATTGCTGGGTTGTAGGGTAGTTCTATTTTTAATTTTTTGAGGAACTTCCACCCTGTTTTCCATAGTGGCTGCACCAGTTTGCATTCTCACCAGCAGTGCAAAAGGGTTCCTCTTTCTCCGCATCCTCGCCAACATCTGTTGTTGCCTGAGTTGTTCATTTTAGCCATTCTGACAGGTGTGAGGTGGTATCTCATTGTGGTTTTGATTTGTATTTCCCTGATGAGGAGTGATGTTGAGCATCATTTCATGTGTTGGTTGGCCATCTGGATGTCTTCTTTGGAAAAGTGTCTCTTCATGTCTTGCCCATTTCTTCACTGAATTATTTGTTTTTTGGGTGTTGAGTTTGATAAATTCTTTAGAGATTTTGGATACTAACTCTTTATCTAATATGTCATTGGCAAAAGTCTTCTCCCAATCCATTGGTTGCTTTTTAGGTTTGTTGATTGTTTCCTTTGCCATGCAGAAGCTTTTTATTTTGATGAGGTCCCAATAGTTCATTTTTTGTTTCCCTTGCCTCTGGAGACCATCAAGTAAGAAGGTGTTGTGGCCGAGGTCAAAGAGGTTGTTGCCTGTTTTCTACTCTAGGATTTTTTCGATGGCTTCCTGTCTTACATTTAGGTTTTTAATCCATTTTGAGTTTATTTTTATGTATGGTGCAAGAAAGTAGTCCAGGTTCATTCTTCTGCATGTAGCTGTCCAGTTTTCCCAACACTGTTTGCTGAAGAGACTGTCTTTATTCCATTGGCTATTCTTTCCTGCTTTGTCAAAGATTAGTTGGCCATATGTTTGTGGTCCATTTCTGGGTTCTCCATTCTATTCCATTGATCTGTGTGTCTGTTTTTGTGTCAGTACCATACTGTCTTGATGATTCCGGCTTTGTAATACAGCTTGAAGGCCAGAATTGTGATGCCTCCAGCTTTGGTTTTCTTTTTCTGGATTGCTTTGGCTATTCGGGGTCTTTTCATGTGCCATACAAATTTTAGAATTGTTCTAGCTACGTGAAGAATGCTGGTGTTATTTTGATAAGGATTGCATTGAATATGTAGATTGCTTTGGGTAGTATCGACATATTAACCATATTCTTATCCATGAGCATGGAATGTTTTTCCATTTTTTTTTTTGTGTCTTCAATTTCTTTCATAAGCATTCTATAGTTTTTAGTGTTTGATTTTTCACCTCTGTGGTTAGGTCTACTCCTAGGTATTTTACGTTTTTTGGTGCAATTGTAACTGGGATTGATTTCCTTGATTTCTCTTTTTGCTGTTTCATTATTGGTGTATAGAAATGCCACAGATTTCTGTACATTGATTTTGTATCTTGTGACTTTGCTGAATTCATTGTTCAGTTCTAGCAGTTTTTTGGTGGAGTCTTTTGGGTTTTCCACATAGAGTATCATGTCATCTGCAAAGTATGAGAGTTTGACTTTCTCCTTGCTAATTTGGATGCCTTTTATTTCTTTATGTTGTCTGATTGCTGAGGCTAGGACTTCTAACACTATGTTGGATAACAGTTGTTAGAGTGGACATTTTTAGTATATGTGCTGCCAAAGCGAGCACAAGAGTGGACATCTTTGTGCACTTCCTGACCTTAGGAGGAAAACTCTCAATTTATGATATTGATATCATAAATGATATTAGTGGTGGGTCTTTCATTTATGGCTTTTATGATCTTAAGGTGTGATCCTTCTATCCATACTTTCTTGAGGATTTTTATCAAGGAAGGATGCTGTATTTTGTCAAATGCTTTTTATGCATCTATTGAGAGGATTGTGTGGTTCTTACAGAATACACACATGCATTTATTAGATTATATTGCAGTGGGAGTAATGCTTATGTTTGTAGTATATTTTATTTCACCATACCTACAATGGTATTGAATCCTTTCTTTGTAATTTTGAATTGAGACTGGGAAAAGAAATCACAGTTGTCATAAGGTAGAAGAATTGTTGCCAGCTAAACATAGCTATCATTTATTATTGATGCCCTGTACTGGATTAAGAATAATCTTAGATTTAATATTTGTTCAGTTGATACAACCTCCTACCAATAGGAGGCGGTGTTTTACACTTTTACAGTTAAAGGAAACAAGGTCAGGTAGATGAAATAACTTTCCAAAATCTCACTGGTGCAGAAATTAAGCCCCATGCATTTCTAGTATAACACAGAGCTTCTCTACACAGAACACATAGCATAATGTGTAGAGAAATCGAATCACTGAATTGTAAACCTGAAACTAATGTAATATTGTGTGTCAACTACATTAAAAAAAAAAAAAGTAAACAAAAACCCAATACACAGAGCTTCTGTTATGGTGGCATACAAAGTATGATTCAGTATGTATCATTTCTCATTTGAATGTAATGTATATAAGGGATTAAGATTTTAAAGACTTAGTGATTTACCAATGCACAGAATAGTGTGGATCTTTATCTTCTTACCCTGCTTATCCCTTAGTCTTGGACAAGTCATTTGTTCCCTCTGCCTCTCACATTTTTTACTTGAGAATACTCTATCCCTCAGGACATTATTTTTAGTAAGTTATAATGTAGATCTTGTTATTAGATTTAAGCTGGCTTAAAAGAAAAGGTAATGATTTCTAAGCCTATTTTGGGTTTGATAATGTTGTGACTTTATGTGTCTACATATTCCTGTCATATGTTAATAGTTTCCTTAATAAAAATGATCCAAGACAAATCCTTAATAGCAGCAGCAGTAGCTGCATCTCTAAAGTGATTAACATGCAAGATAGCAAATGAGCACTGCCAAAAAAGGGGGGAGGGGCAAGATGCTGTGGGAGTAGGTTATTTGAAGAGGGAAGGGTTTATTCAACCTGAGTCTTGAAGGAACCATGGGATAGATTTAGACAAGGCATAATGAAGGTATAGAGCACTCTGAGGCAGGAGGAATACCATTCGGGGAAATATGTAGTACAAATTACACTCTGCTTAGATTTTAAGGTGTAGGAAAGAGAGTATGTAGGAAATAAGGTGGGGTGAACAGATTGGGGTCAGTTTGTGGTGGGCCTTGAATATTATTTGGGTATGTGGTATGTATGTTACTTGAGAAATAGGTATCAAAAGTTTTGATTTTTTTTTTTTTTTTAATTTTTTTTTTCAACGTTTTTTATTTATTTTTGGGACAGAGAGAGACAGAGCATGAACTGGGGTGGGGCAGAGAGAGAGGGAGACACAGAATCGGAAGCAGGCTCCAGGCTCCGAGCCATCGGCCCAGAGCCTGACGCGGGGCTCGAACTCACGGACCGCGAGATCGTGACCTGGCTGAAGTCGGACGCTTAACCGACTGCGCCACCCAGGCGCCCCAAAAGTTTTGATTTTTAAAGAAATGGTCAGATATCTTTAAAAAAATAAAACTTATTTTAAGAGAGAGAGTGCACGAGCAAGGAAGGGACAGAGAGAGAATCCCAAGCAGGCTCCTCTCTGTTAGTGGAGAGTCCAACTCAGGGCTTGAACCCATGAACCATGAGATCATGACCTGAGCCGAAATCGAATCAGATGCTTCACCGACTGAGCCACCCAGGCACCCCTAGTTTTTAAGGAAGATCATAACAGTATTGGAATTGTGCTAAATTGTGTTTCTATTTAAGCATTATTTTAAGGTCGTTTATTCGGAATTTGAACTATTTTTTTGTAAATATAGTGTTAAATGGAGAGTGCCTATACTGTCATATATTAATTATCTAATTGAGTAAAAGTGATGGAAATAACATAACTTTTTAAGGAAATACAGGGAATAATGCTATAGCAACTGGTTTTTGAATTGTTACTATAAGCCAGACACTTGGACAACTTTATGAAGCATGACTCCAGAAAGTCTTTGCTTTTAACCATTACGTTGTACTGTCTCTCAAAATAATGGCTTCATACTAGTAATTAAGATAAAAAAGAGAACCTTTTGAATGTTGTTTAGGCTAGAGTCAGACTTGAATAGAGCAGGAAGAACAGGTTTCTAATTTCAAGGTTTTGAAAGAATTTACTAGTTTCCATCTCCCCATTATCCATGGGAGATATGTTCCAAGACCCCCAGTGATGGCTAAAAACAGGGATAGGACCAAACTTTATATATTTTAATTTTAATAAAAAATTATTTTAGAACCGAACCCTATATTCACTGTTTTTTTCTATATTTATATACCTATGATGAAGTTTAATTTAGAAATTAGATACAGTAAGAGATTAACAACAGTAATAATAACATAGAAAAATTACACCCATATACTGTAATAAAAGTTATGTGAATGTGGTCTGTCTTAATATCTTGCTGTACTATATTCTTCCTTTTTAAAAAATTTTTATTTGAGTATAGTGGACACACAGTGTTACATTAGTGTCAGGTGTACAACATAGTGATTCAGCAACTCTATATGTTAAGTTTTTGTTCACTAGAAGTGTAGCTACTGTCACATGCAACTCTGTTACAATACCTTTGACCATATTCCCTGTGCTGTGCCTTTTATTCCTGTGACTTACTCATTACATAACCGGAAGACTGTATCTCCTACTCCCCTTCACTCGTTTTGCCCCTCTCCTCCAATTCCTCCTTTCTGGCAATCATCAGTTCTCTGTATTTATAGGCCTGATTTTACTTTTTGTTTTGTTTATTTTATTTTTTAGATTTCATATATAAGTCAAATCATTATAATATTTGTCTTTCTCTCTTATGTCACTTATCTTTATCCATGTTGTTGGAAATAGCAAGACCTTAGTCCTTTTTTTTATGGCTGAGTAATATTCCATTGTATATATCTATACACAGCACAACTTCTTTATTCATCTATCGGTGGTGTATTTATCCTTCTTCCTGAGATGTTATGAAGTGATAAAATACCTATGTTAGGTAAGTGATAATAGGCATTGAGATGAAACACTAGGCTACTATTGTCCTCCTGGGGATAATGTCAGGAAGAGGATCATCTGCTCCTGGACTGAGGTTGACCAAGGGTAACTGAAACCGTGGAAAGCAAAACTGTGGATAAGGGGAGACTTGTATCAGCTAACACTTACAGTGCTTACACATTGTCACTACTGGCACTTCACATAGTAATTTGTTTACATATTAGCTTATTCAGTATTTGTAATAGCCCTATGAAAGTAGGTACTATTGTTCCCATTTTACAGATGGTACAAATGAGGCATGGAAACAGGGCACTTTCACATTCTTTCAAGACAATTCAGGGGATGAAATGCTGATTTTGTTGGTGTACTTTTCTCAGTATTGCTAGGAAATTCTGCCCTGTTGCATTTCTCTGTTTTATTTTGCCCTACAAGGGAAATATGTGTTAAAATTTACTTCAAAATATTAAGCAAGCTGTACTAGAAAGTGTTGATTTGGACACTTTGAAATAGCCAAAAACCATGATTCTTGTGAGTTGATTTTATCTCAGTAAAAAAAATATACCTAAAAAACTATGCATGTTTTCAACTATGAATAGTTTTCAACTATTCATGTTGAGTGTCTAAAAATTAGAAATGTAGATAGCCAAAAAAAATAACTGGCAATATCTAGCAGTCCAGTTAATCTTTGTGAATTCTGTCTTCCATACTTTTCCCTAAATAATTTGCATATAAAAATGTATATCTTTAAATTTGTAATCATTGTATACATGCCTTTTTATAACTTTTTTCACTGTGTCTATAAAATTTTTGTATAGTATTCCAGTGTATTGATGTTCTATAATTTATTGAGCTAAGACCCTTTTCAACATACAGATTATTTCCATTTCTTGGCTGTTTAAAAAGTAATGAGACTAAAATACATTTAAAGTATTACTTTTCTAAACTATACCATGTTCTTTCAAGCTGTTTCTGAGATTTCAGTTCTCTCCTTGGCTCAAGAAAAGGATATCAGGAAACTAGAAAATGTGTTGACAGCTGCAGAAGAACAGCATCAGTGGCTTTGCTTGTGTGATAGACTTTAGATTGTTCTTTTGGGTTTTTGTTTGTATGAGAGAGAGGGAAATTGCAAACTGGGGAGAGGGGTGAGGTTAAGAGAGAAACTAGCAGGCTCCACGCTCAGCATGGAGCCTGACAATGGGGCTCAGTCCCACAACCCTGGGACCATGATCTGAGCTGAAAGCAAGAGTCAGATGCTTAATCTACTGAGCCACCCAGGCACCCAAACTTTAAGTTGTTCTTGATTGAGGAATATTTGGATTTCCCAAATTTTGGGGTAATATAAGTTATATTTAAATATGTGGAAGGGCACCTGGGTGGCTCAGTCGGTGAAGTATCCGACTTCAGCTCAGTTCATGATCTCACCATTTGTGAGTTTGAGCCCTGCGTCAGGCCCTGTGCTAACAGCTCAGAGCCTGAAGCTTGCTTCAGATTGTGTGTCTCCCTCTCTCTTGGCCCCTCCCCTGCACACACTCTGTCTCTCTCTCTCTGTCTCAAAAATAAACAATGTAAAAAAATTAAAAAATTAAATGTTGTGGAAAATTCATTTGTATAGAATCTAAGAAAATTCTGGTTTATCTTTTGAGAATAGTCATTGTAAAAGGCATTTGTACTGGAGTCAGGTTTGAATCCTCCGCTGTATTGCTATTTTAATACTAGTTTTATGAACGTAGACAAATGACTTCATTTCTGCCTCAGTTTTTTCATCCATAATATGGAGGAAATACCCTTCTAGCCTATCCTTAGAAGCTACTGTGAGGTTATGAAATAATTATTTAAGTGTTCAGTGTCTGATTTTTGTGCCAAATGTAGCTAGCTAGATCACTACACTTAGTACAGTTATTTTATTTAACAATTCCTCAGTGTGTGCTGTGGTTGAGATGCACTTTGAGTCCTTTTCAATTCTTTTTTTTTTTAAACAATTTTTAATGTTTTACTTTATTTTTGAGAGGGAGGGAGAGACGGGAGAGAGAGAGAGGAGAGAGAGAGAGAGAGAAAGAGAAAGAGAGAAGGTGAGTGGGAGAGGGCAGAGAGAGAGGGAGACACAGAATCTGAAGCAGGCTCCGGGTTCTTAACTGTCAGCACAGAGCCTGATGTGGGGCTTGAACTCATGAACCATGAGATTGTGACCTGAGCCAATGTTGGATGCTTAACCAACCTAGCCACTCAGGTGCCCTGAGTCCTTTTCAATTCTGACTTGAATGAAATATTGTTGTGACACTGGGCTAGAGGGTTTTTTGTTTGTTTGTTTGGTTGGTTTTTTTTTTTGTTTTGTTTTTTTGTTTTTGTTTTTTTTTTTTGGTCTGTCTTTGAAGGGGGACTGGGGACCCTAGAATGATTTTGAGTACTCACACATAATTGTGAAGACTTACATAGGAAATCGCTGGGGATGTTTCTAACTTATTAATACAACATTAGAAGTAGGTTTCCATTTTCACTTGTGCTCAGAAAAGTTTAAGTTAGAGCTGAGAGAGAGGCTTTAGAGAGGAAGGTTTATCTGTGACCCTTCCCAGAATTTCTACCGTTACCAGGAAACCAAATTTGTTAGTGTACCCAGTGTCTAAATGGACTTACTGCAGCTCATATTCCCATGATGAATAAATATTGGGGAAAGAAATAATTCCATTGTACTGGGATATTTGTTTTGAAAGCCAGAGTACCTCCTTTCCAAAATCTGGATATTTGGGAGACTAATTGCTAATCTGAAGGTTGCTTAGAGAACTATGATTTCACAGTTTAATAGTCTGTGACTAACTTCTGATGTGCTGTTCTTTCCCAAATTTAGTGGTATTCCCCATTTCCAAATCAGGGAGTTAAGGGGATAGAGACTGATTGCTGGTCATCTTTGAAGTAAAGATCTGTAATGTAGATATGTTTGACTATGTCAGGGGAACTGGCTGGCTCAGTAAGTGGAGCATGAGACTCTTGATCTCCAGTTTGTCAGTTCTGAGCACCACATGGGTTAGGTGTAGAAATTACTTAAAAAAAATTTTTTTTTAAATAAAAAAAACATTTAAAAATTATCATTTATCGTTTGAAGACAAATGAGGTTTTGTGGATTAAGGACCCATAAGGTTTTTATTTTTTCAAGCCTTTATTCATTTATTTATTTGTTTGTTTATTTATTTATTTTTTAATGTTTGTTTATTTTAAGAGAAGAGTGTGTGTAGGGGAGGGACAGAGAGGGTGAGAGAGAATCCCAAGAATCTCTGCACTGTCTGGCAGATCCTGACTTGGGCTCAGTTTCATGAACTGTGAGATCATGACCTTACCAAAGATCAAGATTTGGATGCTTAACCAACTGAGCCACTCACGTGCCCCAAGGACCCATATGTTTTGACAGTTGCCAAAGTGGACAGAATAAGGCATCTAATTTTGCTGCTTAGGAAATGGCTTATTGTAGCCTGTTTCAGTTCAGTTAAAACATTTTTATTGAACATGTGTTTTGTCCCAGGTAATGGAGATGTAGGAGTGGATGATACCTTGTCTTCTTGAAGTTTAGAGACTGGAATAGATAAATACAAATTCTAAATTCTGTATAATGGTAAACCAAGAGATAGGATAGGATATAGTAGACACTTAAGCACTTAGCCCAGCCAAGAGATAGGAGGTGATGGAAGTAAGGCTTTCTGAGAAGACCTAGGAGAAGGAGGAATTCCAGGCAGAAAGGAGATGGAAGGACAAAGAGTATGATCTAAAAGGGAAACTGTGGACAGCTTGGTGTAGTGTTAGCTTTTGAGGTAGGAATTGGTGGAATAGGAGATCGGAGACAGAAATATTATCTAAGTTCTAGCCTTATTTTACAGCTATTCTTACCTTGACTGTCACTAACTCTTGAAGTTTGTTTTGAGAAATTTGTTACTAATAATAAAACTAGTGATCTTTCTTCCCCAAGATGAGTACACCTCCCATCCCAGTCCCAGCTTAGGAGCTTCGTTCATTTCTCTCTCCCAGAGAGACTGAGCTCCCAGAGGACTTGTTTGTTCCATCTCTATATTCAGTTATATGCTAGTCAGAATATATTTTTGTCCTCTAGTGATGAACTATAGAAATGATCCCTGGAAGTGTAGTCTTGTCACTCATAACATTTATAAAATGCTTAAATATAAAGAAGTTTCCTTGAAAATAATTTACTAACATAATAATAAAGTGCGTCTTTCATAATTTTCACCCCCTAGAAACATCACTGTTTTTACCACTTTCCAAATTTAGTAAATATTTGAATGATTGAGTGATCCAACATGAATTACTTAAACTAAATTTCATCAATTCAGCAAACATCTGGGCATCTACTATTATGTGACATTTTACAGAGACAGAGATAAGACCGTCATTTCTACTTAGGTTTTTTAGTATTGTTAAACAATATATCTTAAAATGACTGAGGAGTAATGGGAGAAATTAAAAAACCCATTTGACCAGTTTTACTTGTTACATCTTTATTTATTTATTAAAAAAATTTTTTTTAATGTTTGTTCATTTCTTGAGAAAAAGAGCATGAGCAGGGGTGGGGCAGAGAGATAGAGAGGAAGACACAGAATCCGAAGCAGGTTCCAGGCTCTGAGCTGTCAGCACAGAGCCTGACGTGGGGCTTAAACCACAAACCGTGAGATCATGACCTGAGCCGAAGTTGGATGCTCAACTGACTGAGCCACCCAGGTGCCCCTACTTGTTACATCTTTTTAACCAAGTTGCATAAAACAATTGCATGATTAAAGAATGTTTAAAATGAAAAAAACCTCAGAATTCTGTACCTAACAATTACAGTTTTTGTATTTGTTTATTATGCAAGTTTTGTTTCCACAGTGGTAATACCAACTTTTTAGGAGCACCTGGGTGGCTCAGTCTATTGTGCTTCTGACTCCTGGTTTCAGCTCAGGTCATGATCTCATGGTTTGTGAGTTCCAGCCCTGGGTCAGGCTCTGCAGTGGTGGTGCAGAGCCTGCTTGGTATTCTCTTTTCCCCCTCTCTCTGCTGCTCCCCTGCTTACCCTCCCTCTCTCCCTCAAAATAAATAAATAAACTTAAAAAACAAACAAAAAAGAGTCGGGTGGTCAACCAACTGAGCCAGCCACCCCAGTGCCCCTTTTGTAATTAATTATTAGCTTAATTACACTATGGACAGGAAATATATTCCATATGATTCCAATCCTTTCAAATTGATTGAGATACACTTTATTGCTTAGGGCATGGTAAATATTTATAAACAGTCCCAATGCTAGAAAAAAAGGTTTATTTCAGGGTGCCTTGGTGGCTCAGTCAGTTGAGCTTCTGACGTCGGCCCAGGTCATGATCTTGTTTGTGAGTTTGAGCCCCACGTTGGGATTCTCTCTTTCCCTCTCTCTGCCCCTCCCCCACTTGCCTGTGTGCCTTCTCTCTCTCTCTCTCTTTCGCTCTCTCCCTCTCTCTCTTTTGCTCTCTCCCTCTCTCTCCCTCTCTCTCCCTCCCACCTCTCTCAAAAATAAAATTTTTTTTTGTGGGATCTTTGTGGTTTTCTACATATAAGATCTGCAGATAGACATAATTTTACTTACTCATTTCAAATGTAGTTGCCTTTTATTCCTTTTTCTCGCCTAGTTGCTCTGACTAGGACATACAGGAATTTGCTGAATAGAAGTGGAGAAAGTAGGCATCCTTGCTATGTTCTTTATCTCAGAGGAAAGGCTTTCAGTCTTTCTCAATTAAGCATGATGTTCTCTTTGGGATTTTCATATATGACTTTTATTATGTTGATAGTTTCCGATTCCTAGTGTGTTGAATGGGTTTTTATCATGAATGAGTGTTGAATTTTGCTAAATACTTTTTCTGCATCCATGGTCATGATCATGTGATTTTTTTCCCCATTCTGTTAATGAGGTATATTATATTTGCTGGTTTTATATGTTGAACATTCCTTGTCTTCCAGGAATATATCCCACTTGGTTATGATGTATGGTTTTTGTTGTTGCTGTTTGTTTTTATTAATTTTTTTGATTCCAGTATAGTTAACCAGTTTAAAAAAATTTTTTTTTAATGTTTGTTTTTGAGAGAGAGAGACAGAGCATGAGTTGGGGAGGGGCAGAGAGAGAAGGAGACACAGAATCCAAAGCAGGCTCCAGGCTCTGAGCTGTCAGCAGAGTCTGATCAGGGCTTGAACCCATGAACTGTGAGATCATGACCTGAGCTGAAGTTGGATGCTTAACTGACTGAGCCACCCAGCTGCCCCCCATTTGTTTTTTAATTGACATGTAATTGTTGTGTAACATTGTGTCATATAACAAAATAATGTTTTGATTTGATACTCTTTTTTAAGTATAATTTTCAATTTGTTTTGCTAGTATTTTGTTAAGATATTTGCATCAATGTTCGTAAAGGATATTGGTCTGTATTTTTCTTGTGGTGTCTTCATCTGGCTTTGGTATCAGAGAAATACTGGCCTCAAAGAATGAATTACGGAGTATTCCTCCCTATTTAGTTTTTTAGAAAAGTTTGATAAGGATAGGTGTTAGTTCTTATTTAAGTGTTTGATACAACTTCCCAGTGAAGCCATTAGATCCAGGGCTTTTCTTTGCTTTTTCTCTTTCTTTCTTTTTCTTTCTTTGCTTTTGTTTACTCATTATTGAGTCTATCTCTTTGCTAGTTACAGGTTTATCCAAATATTGTTTCTGTGTCATTTAGTTTTGGTAGTTTTTGTTTTGAGGATTTAGGGTTTTATCTAGGTTATCTAATTTGTAGGCATACAGTTCATCTTATTCTCCTAATCCTTTTTGTTGCTGTAGAATCAGTAGTGATGGCCACACTTTTATTTCTGATTTTAGTAATTTGAGTCTTTTTTATTAGTCTGCTAAAGATTTATGAGTTGTGTTGATCTTTTTAAAGAACCAGCTTTTTGTTTTGTCAATTTTTTTTTTTTTTTCTATTCTTGATTCTCTTAATTTTCCCTCTAATCCTCGTTATTCTTTCTGCTTGCTTTAGGTGTAGTCTGCTGTTCCTTGCTAGCTTAAGGTGAAAGTTTAGGGTATTTGAGAGATTTAAAAAATATATACATGTCCTCAGCTATGAAATCCCTCTAAGAACTGCTTTTGCTCTGTCTTTTAAGTTGTGGTATATTTTGTGTTCATTTTTTTTTCAAAGTATTTTCTAATTTTCCACATGAATTCTTTGACTTACTGGTTATTTAGTAGTATATTGTTTAATTTCCCAATTTCCCTTGTCTTTTTAGTTTCTAATTTCATTCCATTGTGGTTGGAGAATATATTCTGTATTCCACTTATTTTAATTTTATTTTTGTGGCCTAATATATGGTCTATCCTTGAGAATGTTCATATATACTTAGGAAGACTGTGTATTCTGTGGTTGTTTGGTAAAATGTTCTTCAAATGCCTCCTAGGCCTAGGCCTAGTGCTGTTCACCCCTTTTATGTTCTTACTGATCTTCTGTCTAGTTCTCTCCATTACTGAAAGTGGGTTTTAAAGTCTCTGTTACTGTTTCTCTTTTTCTATATTTATTTCTATGAGTTACTGCTTTATGAATTTGGGAGTCTGGTTTGTTGTATGTATATTTGTAATTGTTATACCTTCCTGTTAGATTGACATTTTGTCATTATACAATTTCCATGTTTGTCTCTGGTAACCTTCTTACTAACCTTCTTACCTTTAAGTATATTGTGATATTAATATAGAGAAGCTACCCCTTTTTGTTACTGTTTTCGTGTTATTTCCAACCTTTTGCTTTCAACTCCTTTTTTTGAATTTGATATAAAGTGTTTTGTAGACAGCATATAGTTGGATTATATTTTTTGTCCATTCTGCCAATCTCTGCCTTTGAATTGCAGGGCTTTTTTTATTTAATTTTTTTTTTTATTTTAGAGAGAGAGAAAGTGGGATTGAGGGAGAGGGGCAGAGGGAGAAAAGAGAGAATCCCAAGCAGGCTCCACGCTCAGTGCAGAGCTGAATGTAGGGCTTGATCCTGCAACCCTGGGCTCATGAGCTGAGCCAAACTCAAGAGTTGGATGCTCAACCATAAAGCCACTCAGGCGACCCTGAATTGTAGTTTTTTTTTTTAATTTTTTTTTTCAACGTTTTTTATTTATTTTTGGGACAGAGAGAGACAGAGCATGAACGGGGGAGGGGCAGAGAGAGAGGGAGACACAGAATCGGAAGCAGGCTCCAGGCTCTGAGCCATCAGCCCAGAGCCTGACGCGGGGCTCGAACTCACGGACCGCGAGATCGTGACCTGGCTGAAGTCGGACGCTTAACCGACTGCACCACCCAGGCGCCCCAACCCTGAATTGTAGTTTTAAATCCCCATACATTTTATCTAAGTAGTGATAAGGTAGGATTGATGTCTGCCATTTTACTTTTAATGTATCTTATGGTCTTTTTGTACCTCTGATTCTGTTACTGTCTTCTTTTATGTTAAATAGATATTTTCGAGTGTAGCATTTTAAGTGTCTTGTCATTTATATGATAGTGCCCCCTCCCTCCCTAAATACACACACAGTCGTTTTCTTAGTGGTTGCTCTGGTGAAGTAGTTAAGATTGCAATTAACATCTAAATTTGATGCAATGTGGTTTGTATTAATACCATATCAAGACATTCTTTATTCATGAAAATTTGAACTGTTGTTGTCCTTTATTTCAGCTAAAGAGCTCTATAATAATTTCTTGTAAGGCAGATTTGCTAGGGACTCTCCTTTAAATGGAAATACATGCGTAAGTATTTTTTTTAGTAATAAAGTATATACCATGTTAGTTTGTGGAATCAGCTAGGCAGTACTTACTGAGTATCTAT
This sequence comes from Neofelis nebulosa, assembly GCF_028018385.1. NCBI lineage: Eukaryota > Metazoa > Chordata > Mammalia > Carnivora > Felidae > Neofelis > Neofelis nebulosa. The sequence continues at coordinate 66,694,527 of NC_080782.1, forward strand.
TCTTTACCAAGTACTGGGCTAAGTGTTAGATATAGGTAGGATGAGAAGTCTCTTTTTTCTCTTTAGGTGATTACAGTCTCTGAGATCCTACTGTGGGCTTGGTGCTATGTAGACTTTCAGAGAAGCTTTGCTATTATCAAAGTATAATGAAATCATATCGATGCTTTATAAAGCACATAAGTTAACACAAATGTAAGATAATCTGTATTTTTATTTTATTCACTCAATATATTATTAAAAGAACAACAATGTGAGTTTTATATAATCTCTTACCTTAGGTGTCCTATTTATAAAATAGAGGCATTACCTATTTTTATCATGAGAATAAGGGAGTCACTTTTGACTAGGTTAGAAAAAGGTGAAATTCCAAAGTACAATTCACATAGCTCTTTACAGTGTAGTTCTTACTATAGCCTTTAAAACTGGGTATTTTAAATCAAGTTATTAAAAATATTTGCATTCTGGAATCAATAGAAGCAGCAGTAGACTGTTAGCAAATGTTGAGAATATTTTTAGTAACTAAAACAAAAAGTGAGTCCTTGAGTTGCAGTAAGTTCTGTAATTGCATCCCTAGGTCCTTATCTTAAGTTCTATATCAATGTATACTGTTAAAAAAGTTGCTTTAGAAGATATTGTTTGTGGGGCGCCTGGGTGGCTCAGTCGGTTAAGTGTCTGACTTTGGCTCAGGTCATTATCTCACGGTCCGTGGGTTCGAGCCCCGCGTCGGGCTCTGTGCTGACAGCTCAGAGCCTGGAGCCTGTTTCAGATTCTGTGTCTCCCTCTTTCTCTGACCCTCTCCTGTTCATGCTCTGTCTCTGTCTCAAAAATAAATAAATGTTAAAAAAAAATTTTTTTTTAAAAAGAAGATATTGTTTGTTGTACTAGTAGACATCCATGTATTGTACAGTTAAAATTTGTTAAGAGGCTAGATCTCCATTAAATGTCCTTACCAGAATAAAATTTTAAAAAGAGAAAAAAAGACCTTGTTCTATGAGTTAGCTGATTTTATTTTATTTTATTTTTTTTTTTTAAATTTTTTTTTTCAACATTTTTTATTTATTTTTGGGACAGAGAGAGACAGAGCATGAACGGGGGAGGGGCAGAGAGAGAGGGAGACACAGAATCGGAAACAGGCTCCAGGCTCCGAGCCATCAGCCCAGAGCCTGACGCGGGGCTCGAACTCACGGACCGCGAGATCGTGACCTGGCTGAAGTCGGACGCTTAACCGACTGCGCCACCCAGGCGCCCCTGAGTTAGCTGATTTTAAATAGTTCACTCAACTCTAAGTTTTGGATGTGCATGTAAGGATATTGATATCCAAGGATTATCTATGCTGTGGTAGCATTCAATAAACATTGAAATGGAACACAATTTAAGTCCTGTCCCATACATCCAGGCACATACCTGGACCACCTGAGCACATTTTATCTTAGAAATGTAATATAGTTTGGTGTGGACCTCTTCATGGAAATTTTATTAGTGAAAGTGTTTAAAGATCTCACCTGAAGTGTCTTTCAACCATAGCTTTTGGCTCAACAGCCAGTTCTTGATTGTGATTGAAGGAAATGCTTTAAAAATAGCAGTGACAGGGTTTTACAGGAAATTTTACTGTTGAAATGACATGTTGCTGTCCATGAAAGACTGGAAATGGAGATTTTGAACCTGTTGGTTTTTAGATTTGATTTAAACACTTAAAAACAAGTTCTGGCCATATTCATTCAGTTGAAATTGGAAAAAATGTGTTGTATTAAAAAAAAAACACATGGTCTTTGGAATTAATCAGGTTTAATTTTAGGTCTTTACAGTTGTGATGTAACCTTTTCAATCCTCAGTTTCTTTTTTTTTTTTTTTTTAACTTTTTTTTTCTTTTTTTAATTTATTTTTGGGAGAGAGAGAGAGACAGAGCATGAGCAGGGGAGGAACAGAGAGAAAGGGAGACACAGACTTCAAAGCAGGTTCCAGGCTCTGAGCTATCAAGCACAGAGCCCAACGTGGGGCTTGAACCTGCAGACCGCGAGATCATGACCTGGGCTGAAGTCAGATGCTTAACCAACTGAGCCACCCAGGCACCCCAATCCTCAGTTTCTTTATATGTAAAATGGAGACATTGCCATTTCATCATGTGAGGATTAAACAAGATTATGTGTATTGGTTTCTGGGGCTGATATAATAAAGTGCCCCAAACTGGGTGGCTTAAATAATAGAAATTTAATTGTCTCATGGTTCTGGAGGCTAGAAATTCAGTGTTAAATTGTGGGCAAGGGTTGTTTTTTTCCTGAGGGTTGTCATATTTGTTCCAGGCCTCTCTTTAATGTCTAGTTACCTCAAGAGTTTCTTGGTTGGTGGAAGGATTTTTCCCTGTGTCTTCCATCATCTTCCCTCTGTGTGTGTCTGTCTCTGTTTCCAAATTTTTCCTTTTCATAAGGACACAGTTATTTTGGATTAAGAATCACCCTAATTGACCTCATCTTGATTATCTGCAAAGACTCTATTTCCAAATGAGGTCTTGTGGGGTATTGTGGGGCATACTTTTGGGTAAGCACAGTTCACTTCAGTAGTGTATATAAAAAGACTTAGAACCATTGTATTTTTTCCAACTGTACATATAGAGATATTAGGAAAAGCCATTCTGGAATGTGCCTGTCCTGCCTGAGTTCAGATGATATTTCTTCACTCTAGTCTTCCTTGATATTCTCCAAGTGTCTTGGCATCAGGAATTCATCCTTGTGTCTCTTTAAAAAAAAAATTTTTTTTAATGTTTATTTTTGAGAAAGAGGGAGGCACAGAATCCAAAGCAGGCTCCAGGCTCTGAGCTGTCGGCACAGAGCCTGACATGGAGCTGAAACCCACAAACTGTGAGATCATGACCTGAGCTAATGTCAGACACTTAACCGACTGAGCCACCCAGGCGCCCCCCCCATCTTTGTGTCTCTTGTTCAGCTTTCTATTGTGGTTGTTAAGTAAGTTTGTATGCAGATAAATTATGGGTTTAACATTGGTTATTTGGAAGTTTTACTTTTCCAAGGTGAAATCTTTAAGCTCTTCTGAAGAGAAGGGTCATATTTTTCCTTATTATTTTCTCTGCTTCATGAATGCAGGCCTCTCTTTGGTCTGGAATCCTTGCCTGTGTCTAATTTTTTAGCTGTTAAAGTTAGTTGGATTTGGTTGTTATTGTCCGTGAATAATATAATATTAACAGTATGCATTTATATCGACATTATTTTCCACTGTGTTTGCACACATTGTTTTATTTGGTTCTCGTGGTTAATCACTTAAGATAGCATTAGAAAGAGGCTGGCTCAGTCAGTAGAGCATGTGACTTGATCTCAGCATTGTGAGTTTGAGCCCAATGTTGGAAGTAGAGATTACTTAAAAATAAAATCTTTAAAAAAAAAGAAAAAAAGAGCATGGGGGAAAATGAATGCTTCAAGTTTGTGACAATCTTTATCCATGATACCAATAATTTAATGAAACTTTTTTTTTTTTTTTTTTTTGAGATAGCACCTGCACACAAGTGAGGAAGGGGCAGACAGGCAGGGAGGGAGAATCTTAAGTAGGCTCCTCACTCAGAGTGAGCCCAACTCTGGGCTCGATCTCACAACTGTGAGATCATGACTTGAGCCAAATGCAAGAGTTGGATGCTTAATTGACTGAGCCACCCAGGTGCCCCAATGGAACAATTTTTTGTGTTTCTCACTGACTTTGTTATTTTTTAAAATCATCATTATAGTTTCAGTGTAGTTTCTGAATGGTTACATTGTATGTGTGAGTGTGTGTTACATCTTCATTATTCCATAACTTTATCTGCACTTTGCATATTTCATTGAGTTGTCCGCATATTTCATTTAACAGGTCTCTTGTTGGATGTTAACTTTTTGTTGTCATAAATAGCTACTTGAAGTATTTTTCTACAATTCATTTACTTTTTGAGTTTTTCCTTTGGGTTACAATATTAGGCATAGAATTGTTTTCATTTTGATAGTTCATGGTAGAGCAGGTGTTTCTTGATTCTATAGCTTAGGAAACAGGCTAAATTAAGTGACTTGTTTAAGATGACATAATTTGTAATAGAGTCAGAAGACAGAACTCATTACTGCTTTGTCTGGTTATGTGATTCAGCTTCTGGCTTTACCTAATACCACTTATGTTATGTTCCTTCCTTGCTATTAAAAGTATGTTTTTGGGATGCCTGGGTGGCTCAGTCATTTGAGTGTCTAAATCTTGAATTTGGCTCAGTTCATGATCTCAGGGTTCCTGGGATCGGGCCCTGCACTGGGCTCTGCACTAACAGCACAGAGCCTTCTTCAGATTCTCTCTCTGCCTTTCCTCTACTCACATGTTCTTTCTCTCTTCCTCAAAAATAAACATTAAAAAAATGTTTTTTAAAAAATTGCTTGTTGAGATACGGTTGACATTTGAAGGCATGTGTTTTATGGCTATACTTCTGATAATATCACTTTTTTGAAGTAACATGAGGAAGACTGAACCAATATCATGTCATAGATTGATTATGGCTTAGTTTATCATAAAGCATATAATAGTCATAGGGTTTTATTGTTACTGGATGATAAGGCAGTGGTTGAGAGTTTCGGCTGTGGCATTGGACTACCCAGATTTGAATCCTGGCTCTGCCACTTGCTAAATAGCATATGACCATAGGCATGTAGTAAAATAAGAGTAGTAATACAGTATTTACCTTAAGAGAATTAAAAAATGTGTATCTAGCACATAGCAAACAAGTAAATGTTAGCTACTATTTTTAAAGTGATTTAGGACTTGAATAAATCAGCCAATATAATGTTTAGCAATGATTGCCAAATAAATGATCATAAATTATATGGGAACCTACTCAAATTGTAGTTTTTAGTACAGGCAAATAAAAAATTTGTTTTCCCATCCTGTCTTCGTATCTTGGTTTTAAAGTTTCAAAGTTTGAAAGCCAAGTTTCAAACCTTTTTTTCCTGATAACTTACAAACTAATAACAGGCAAAAATGGCCTTTTTTTTTCCTTTCAAAGCATAACATGTAGTCTGTCTTATTTCCCAGTAACTCTATACTTGTAGAACTAATCACAATATTTTCAATAAGGGCATTCCATGGGATTTAACTTCTGTCAAATTATTGTCAAGTTTATTTATTTTCAGAGACAGAGACAGGGTGAGCAGGGAAGGGGGAGAGAGACAGGGGGAGAGAATTCCAAGTAGGCTCTGCGCTGCCAGCACAGAGCCCAATGGAGGGCATGACCTGAGCCAAAATCAAGAGTTTGATGCTTAACCCACTGAGCCACCCAGGCAGCCCTGAAAACAGAGTCTTAAAGTTGAATTGGTAACTTACAAGTCATTGGATTGAGCTCAATTCTTTGATTTCCTTGAGGTGGAGTATTATTCATTTGAATACTCAATTTATTTGAATGATTTCAGTCAGTTCATTTAGCATACTCTTTATTGAATGCTTAATTCATTTTAGGCATTAAGGAGGGAAGATTGAGTCTGGAGGAGGAGCTCACCAAACCTTTTTCAAGACATGGCACTTTCAGAAATTTGTATGCCTCCTTGAAGTAAATGGGAGAGGTTGGTCTTTGTCCAAGTACCCTAGGAGCTTCTTTTGGCTACCTAGGAATATCTCAGTACACTTACAACTCCTTTGGTGTTGTGGGAAGCTCAGTCCTACTGAACACAAAGCTGTCTTCATCTTAAGCAAGAGGTCTGCTTATGGTGTGTTAAAGGCACAGGCATGGGTTTAGAGCTTAGATGGAGGATGTTGGATTGAAGATAAATTAGGCATATTATTTTTGGAGAAAAGATGCAGCTAGAGTCTCTACATTAGACAAGTCCAAGAAGCTTGATTTGTATTCTTTTTATTCTACATGAATGGTATTCCTTGGAGTTGTGCAGTATACCGTTCTGCAGGTCCAAAGTCTGGGTCAGTTGCATTGACACTGCTAGAGCTTAGCCTGTAGCATTCAGGATTATTTCATTAGAGCCATTATTGTTATGTAATTAATAGGAATGTGTATGTTTGAGAAGGATGTCAAATATAACCTGCAGAAGGGATCATAGTCTACCTGCCTCCCCCCCCCCCCCATTTTATTGACATATAATTGACATGTATTTGGGACAACATAGTCCCTTGACATTATTTCTAAATTCTTTTTATAATCTTCCCGCTCTCACCTAGCCATGTTGTGATGCAAAGACTAGGGCAAAAACATCTTCTAGGAATGATTCTGTGTCTTTTTTCAGTTTTTAGGTTTTTATAGTTCAAAATAATTACTTTTTTTCTTTATGAATGTAGGTAGATTACTTATATAAAATAAATATAAGTTGAGAGCTGCTACTGTATAAAGGGCTGTGTTATGAACAATTAAGGCAATTTAGTTCTTTGTAATTGCTGTTAAGCTGGGCGTTTTCATCTAGAATTCTGTGCATTGCTTTCTCAGAAGGCTAATAGTAAAATAGTACACCATTTCAAAGGTTTTGATTCTTACTGATGACCCATGTTTTGTCTGTCTAAAGTGTCAACCCAAGAAAAAGTCTACGCCATTGAAGTATGAAGTTGGAGATCTCATCTGGGCAAAATTCAAGAGACGCCCATGGTGGCCCTGCAGGATTTGTTCTGATCCATTGATTAACACACATTCAAAAATGAAAGGTAATACTAGTAGTTGATTATATATTATAAAATACAGTATGGAATAAAAAATTTGTAGCTATCTTTAGTAATACTCCATTTTTACCTTTGAGTATTTTGTGGATGAATTGTTACTAATATATTTTACCCTTTTGAATTTTTTAAAAGTTTTAGTTTATGATTTAAAAATTCAGTTATTCCATTTATAGATGCCAGGAAAATGTTAGGTTTATTACCTAAAGTTACACATTGTCACTTTGAGAATCTACCTCAGTCTTTAGGTTTGTATCTTTGCTGTTAAGTTTTCAAGCTGAAACAATTATAATGAAGGCTTATGAATTATTTTGAATTTTAAAATCTTGATTTAGAGTATTCCCTTTAATTACTGTACTTTGTTTCTTATTTGCCCTGTTTGAATATCAGATATCTTTTTTTTTTTTTTTAAATGTTCATTCTTGAGAGAGAGGGGACACAGAATCTGAAGCAGGCTCCAGGCTCTGAGCTTTCAGCACAGAGCCCAGTGTGGCACCTCAAAATCATGAGCCGTGAGATGAAGTCAGATCCTTAACCGACTGAGCCACCCAGGCGCCCCATGAATATCAGTATCTTTAAAATAATGTAAGGTGGGGGCCAAAACTTGATCTTAAGCTGCCTTTTTTCTGTTAAGATGTTCTGTGATTTAATTTTAATTTTAATATATGTGTATTTTAGTTTTTGCATAGGTCATATATTCACAATATTTAAAAAATCAACTCCCTCCTTTTCTCTGATCTGCTGTTTCAAAAAGAGTAACCAGTTGTTTTTAATATTTCTTTCTATAAATCCAAGTATATATTCTCATCTTTATTCTAACACAAATGTAGCACTTTTGTTGTTGTTGTTGTTCATGTTCTACAGCGTACTTTTTTTGCTTGTTAGAGGTTTTCCATGTTAGTGCATTGAAGACTGTCTTTTTTAATTTTTTAATTTTTTAAATGTTTATTTTTGAGAGAGAGAGCGAGCGAGCGTGTGTGCGAGAGCTAGCGCTAGCTGGGGAGGGGCAGAGAGAGGGAGATACAGAACCTAAAAGCAGGCTCCAGACACTGAGCTGTCAGCACAGAGCTCAATGCAGGGCTCAAACTCATGAACCACGAGATCGCATGAACTGTGAAATCATGACATGAGCCAAAGTTGGACACTTAACTCACTGAGCCACCCAGGCACCCCAGTTTCTCTCTCTCTTTTTTAACAGCTGCATAGTTTTCCACTTTTTGAATATGCTGTACTTTATATAACCATTTTCCTGTTGATGGACGTTTAGGTTGTTTCTGATCTTGTGTTGTAAAGCCTATACATGCATATTTACATACATACGTACATAACATAAATGCGTCTCTGCACACACAACAGTGTAAAGAATAACTTCCACATATGCATGTCTGTCTGTAGGATGATTTACCAAAAGTAGGATTAATTGCAGGATTTGATTTTATATTTTGAATATTGAGGTATACCTAAAGACCTTTATAGGTTTTTTGTTTTATTCATCTGTAAATCTAAAGTCTAAAGACCTACTGTGTTTTGTTTTATTCATCTGAATTTTTTTTTTCAACGTTTTTTTTTTTTATTTATTTTTGGGACAGAGAGAGACAGAGCATGAATGGGGGAGGGTCAGAGAGAGAGGGAGACACAGAATCAGAAACAGGCTCCGAGCCATCAGCCCAGAGCCCGACGCGGGGCTCGAACTCACAGACCGCAAGATCGTGACCTGGCTGAAGTCGGACGCTTAACCGACTGCGCCACCCAGGCGCCCCTGAATTTTTAAAAGTATTTCTTTTGAGAGAGAGCAGGAGAGGGGCAGAGAGAAACAAAGAATCCCAAGCAGGCTCTACACTGTCAGCGCACAGCCTGACATGGGCTCAAACTCGTGAACTGCAAGATCATGACCCCAGCTGAAATCAAGAGTTGGATCTTTAACCAACACCCCCAGGCAGCCCAGCTCACTGTTTTTTAAATATCTTATTCTTTGTGGGTTGTTTGGACATTTAAGTACTACTAGTAGAAAATTATTTTATTCCTCCCCCTCTGCTCTTACTTGTTGTATTATGCTGTGCACCCTAATTGGGTCCATGCCATTTATTCAACAATTTCTAGCTATATTGTACAGTTAGTGTGCTAGGTATTGTGATCCATTAATGGGCAAAACATCAGTCCTGCTTGCCCTTTTATGTAATTAGAGTCCAGTTAAAGAGATAAGATAACAACAAATAATCAGGCAAATAATTACTTAACTGAGAAGTGTGTCCAAACTGGTGTACAATTAGTGATATAGCAGGGGTACCTAATTTGGACTTGTGGTGCAGGATATTCAGAGGCAGTTATGTTAGTAAAGTTATCTTTGATCTGAGACTTGAGAGGATGAGTTGGCATTAACTAGGAAAAGAAGGAGATGATGGTTCCAGGCACAGAAAATAATGTGTACTCTGGCTTTGAGTGGTCTTCCACCCATAGAGTGATGGAAGGTGGCACAGTATGAAGCTGGGAAAGTTGATAAAATCATGTAGCATCTTTTAGACTTGACTTAAAATTTTTAACTTTATTCTTAATTTTTTTTTAATGTTTATTTTTGAGAGAGAAAGAGACAGAGTGTAATCGGGGAAGGGGCAGAGAGAGGGAGATACAGAATCTGAAGCAGGCTCCAGGCTCCAAGTTGTCAGCACAGAGCCTGACGCGGGTCTCAAACTCACGAACCGGGAGATCATGACCCGAGCTGAAGTCGGATGCTCAACCGACTAAGCCACTCAGGCATTCCTGTACTTTATTCTTAGAACAGTGTGATGCCATTAAAGGGCTATGAGCAGAAGATGATGTGATTTGATATGTGTTTTGTAAACTTTTCTCTGACTGCAGTATAGAAAATGGATTGGAAGAGGTTATAAATTAAGTAAGAGCAAATTGCTAAAAGGGTCATTGCAGTGATTATGGTGAGGCGAATATGGTGAATAGAGAATAAAGAACAACTTAGGAGATAAATCTATATGATTTGGTAATGGATGGGTAATGAGGAGTGAGGGAGAATAAAGTCTTGAGGTTTCTGTATCTTTGGATGGCTCCCAAGATTTTATCTTCACCAGTACATCAGTAAGTGGTGCCATTTAGTGAGAACACTGAAACATCCATAAGGTGACATCTGCTTGTTGTTGTTAACTGAAGCCATGAACAAGGCATGGAGGAGATGGCTTGTGACAAAATGTACAGTGAAAAATAGGGTGGCTTTGCGGAAGCCATTATTTGAGGCCTGTATGTAGCTACTAAGCTTGGAAGAGAGATGGAGGAAAAATCAGAGATGGAAGCGGAAATCCAGGATTATTTGGTATGTGATACTGGTGACTAGTATGTTTTACAAAGGAAGATGTGATTGATTTGGTTGAACTTTGCCTGGAGAGCAAATAAAATGTCCATTAGGTGTAAGGGGGTTGGAGATCAGTGATGTTTTTGGCGTTATGTTGTGGCTGAAGTTAGATTAGACTGGAAGTGGAGACAACGGTAGAGAAGTGGAGATGCGACAGGTAGAAAGATATATGGGGTCCAGAAGAATTGCTAAAAATGGGGATGATCATGTTAGTAGTGCTGATGAGAAGAGTCCTGGAGATAGAGGGTATTGACAGTTGTAAGGGATCAAAGACAGGATCGTAACAGGATTTCGGGAAAAGAGAGAGGTAGATGGGATTCGTATCACAGTGAGAAATTGGCCTCGGTGGGAGGAGAGGTAGCATCCTTAACACTAGGGGAGGGCAAGGGTGCAGTGACTGGAGGTTTGGTGTAGTATACTTGAGGATTCCTGTCCGGCCTGTTTCTCGTGAGTCAAGAATGTGATCACACCAGACAGCAAGTGCCATTACTGACTGGAAAATACCATGTTTTATTTTTGCACTATAAAAAGGTTAAAACTCTTAAATTCAAGACAGCTTCCTATTGACAAAATGACAAAACATGTTAAAATGGATCTATTTAACCTTACAGCTAGTTATCTCATAATACGTCTCCCCCCCCCCCCCTTTTTTTTTTGGTAATTTTTACTTTTGTTTTCATTTCCCTATATTTATGGCCAGCTGTAGTCAGCCAAGTTCTGGAATCCTAATTATTACTCTTAGTAGTTAACGCTCCATTTTTCTTTGAACGTGCTCTTTTTTTTATTTTTTATTTTTTGCTTGTCTCCTTCATAACACATCAACTGGTGGAATCACCAGTCTTGCCATTGACGCTGCCTAGTAATAGGACATTTTGGATAGACTGCTGTCAAAGTTACCTGCTTCCCACCACACTGAAACTATGACCAATATTAATGTCTGACTGTTTTGTAGTGGTATAATTTCCCCTTCCTACCTTTTATTTTGAATATTTCAAACCTATAGACAAATTGAAGAATAGCACAATGAACACCCATATACACTTTACTTGGGCTCAACAGTTACTACTTTGTATCACTTTTTAGTTGATACCAGTGAAAAATTAAAAATTGTACTTCAGTGTTCATATTATTGTGCTCATTCATGTTTATTGTTTTCTTAGCAAAGCCAAATGTTTCAAATGGTATTAGAAAAACCCACATTTTTTTTTTTAAAGCTTTTTTATTTATTTTGAGGGACAGAGCGAGCGAGATAGAGAATGAGCAGGAGAGGGGCAGAGAGATGGAGAAACAAAATCCTATGCAGGCTCTGCATTGTCAGCTTAGAGCCTGACACAGGGCTCAACTCATGAACCCGTGAGATCATGACGTGAGCTGAAATCTGGAGTTGGTTGCTTAACTGACTAAGTCACCCAGGTGCCCCAGAAAACCCAAATTTTTATAAAATCACTTTTAGAAGTCATTGTTTACTTATATACAGTGCACATGATTAAAAAAGTCAAGTGGTTAATTTTGTAAGCCTTGTTTAGAAAACAGTCTGCTCTTTCTATACCCTCTCTTTAAGCTTTAACTGTCAGCTGGATCTTTTGAAAGTTAATTTCTGTATCTCAAAGTTCCTTCTGGATTACTTTTTACTTCTCACTATAGAAGTTGTGGATTAGTCATTTTAATCCTTGCTTTGGGCCTTAGCCTCTCACCAACCTCCAGCATCCTGCTATCTTACCTGTTATAATTTTGGTTAGGAATTTAGTGTGTATGTTATCATGTTAACAGTATACACAGCTTAGCCATGTAATGTCCTGTGCTTACTTTGCCCTCACAACCTTTTGATTTTTCTGCAGTTATGTGTGTGTGTGTGTGTGTGTGTGTGTGTGTGTGTGTGTGTGTTGGTGACGGAGAGGGTTCTTAGTCTTTTATATATTTATTATGAATTCATAGTAAAACTCTCCTAGTTTTAATTTTTTCCACGTGATCTGATACATTGGTTGTCATTTTCATCATCTTTTGGAAACCTCACCTAGAGCCTTAGGCTGTTGACCCTTGAACAACAGAGATTTGAAATGTTTGGGTCCTTATGTAATCTTTTACACACAGATGTTTTTCAGTAAATATACTATAGTACTGTAAATTTATTTTGTCTTCCTTATGGATTTTCTCTCTCTTTTAATGTTTATTTATTTTGAAGGAGAGAGTGGGGGAGGGGCAGAGACAGAGGGGGAGAGAGAGAATCCTAAGCAGGCTCAGCACTGTCAGCACAGAGTTTAATGTGGGGCTCCATCCCATGAACTGTGAGATCATGACCTGAGCCCAAACCAAGAGTCGATGCTTAACTGACTGAGCCACTCAGGTGCCCGATGATCTCTACTTTTTCTTTTTTTTAAATGTTTATTCATTTTTGAGAGAGAGAGCGAGCATGAGTGGGGGAGGAGCAGAGAGAGAGAGACAGACAGACAGAATCCCAGCTGTCACCACAGAGCCCGACATGGGGCTTGAACTCACAGACCACGAGATCATGATCTGAGCCGAAGTCAGACTGACTGAGCCACTCAGGGGCCCCTGATCTCTGCTTTTTTAAAAAGTGAATGTTTATGGTATTGCAATTCTCATGTTCTTTTACCATAATCTGTTTGTATATCTCTTAACCCACCAGGCCCTGAGTTTTCTTTTTTTGTCCTCTTTACAGTTCTGGCACATTATAACGTGTTGTTTGAATTTACTTGTTTATATGCGAGAATTATTTACTTCTCAGTTGACTTTCTGAACTCACATATAGGTACATATATGTCTTACCAATTTTTAAAAATATTTTTTAATGTTTATTTATTTTTGAAAGAGAGAGAGAGAGAGACACACAGAGCATTGAGCAGGGGAGGGGCAGAGAGAGAGGGATACACAGAATCCGAAGCAGGCTCCAGGCTCTGAGCTGTCAGCACAGAGCCCATTGCAGGTCTCCAACTCATTAACTGCGAGGTTGTGACCTGAGCCAAAGTCAGATGCTTAACCGACTGAGCCACCCAGGCACCCAGTATCTTACCAGTTTTTATTTTATTTTTTAATTTTATGTTATTTTATGTTATTTTTTTAAAATGTTTATTTATTTTTGAGAGACAGCGTGCGAGTGAGCACGAGTAGGGTAAGGGCAGAGAGAGAGACAGAATCCAAAGCAGGCTCCAGGCTCTAGGCTCTGAGCTACCAGCAGAGCCCCAAGCAGGGCTTGAACTCACAGACAACGAGATCTTAACCTGAGCCAAAGTCGGACGTTCAACTGACTAAGCCACCCAGGTGCCCCTCTTACCAGGTTTTAAAAAATGTTGTTTTAGAGAGAGAGAGAGAGAGAGAGAGAGAGAGAGAGAGAGAGAGAGAGAGAGAACGAGAACAAGTTGGGGAGGGGCAGAGAGAGGGAAACAATCTGAAGCAGGCCCCAGGCTCTGAGCTGTCAGCACAGAGCCCGATGTGGGGCTCAAACCCATGAACTCATGAATGTGGGGCTGAGCTTAACCAGCTGAGCCACCCAGACACCCCTATATCTTACCAATTTTAATCCCCCTTTATAGGTGGTTTCTATTCAAAGGATTTAATTTAGCAGGTAGAGACTATAAGGAGTTTAACCTTTTTCATAGAATTGTTTTTGAAATGGACTAAAAAACAAAATTTGACCATGTAATTTTTTTATTAAGCTATATTTTTATAGAAACGCAGGCATTGCAACTAAAGTTTATGAGAGCTCATAGATACTCTTCATTCTTTGGTTATGTAGCTTTGAAATTAGCATTTATAAAAAAGTTGCCATTGAAATTTACTTGACATTTTGGCTCTTCCAGTTACTATGGAGACCTTAGTTTTGTTCTAAAGTTCAGTTTATAAATTTCCTCTCCCTTTCTTTCTTCTTTCCTTTTTCCTTTTCTTCTCTTTTTGTTTTTCCTTTCTTCTTCTCGCTCCTTCTCCCTCTGTTTGTTCTTTCCTTTCCTTTCCTTTCCTTTCCTTTCCTTTCCTTTCCTTTCCTTTCCTTTCCTTTCCTTTCCTTTCCTTTCCTTTCCTTTCCTTCCTTCCTTCCTTCCTTCCTTCCTTCCTTCCTTCCTTCCTTCCTTCTCTGTTCTGAAGGAAGTAGGCTTTTCCTTATTTTTTATTGAAAGAGATGTTTGTATTTTTTGTGTTTTAAAAAATGGTTAAGGGAATTAGTTGTGAGTTCCTGTATAAATGAATTTGTATATTAGATGATTTCCTTTTCTAAAAAGAGACAAATCATTATACCTTGTATAGTCCTGGTATATTTCTTTTGTGAGATTTTTTACTGCTATGAAAAATGCCAAAATGCTAAGTATGGATGGAAGATACATATACTAGGTAAATTTGCTTATAATCTTTTCTGAACAAGATCTGTATTTTTGTTGTTGTTGTTAATTGTACGCTTAGAATTTTGGACAACTAAGAAACTAGAATAAACTAGAAACTAGAATAACTGGATATATTTTTATTTTTATTGCTCTTGGGCTTTTTTTTTCTTTTTAATTTCAGTATTTTGAAGTATCAAGTTCTGCTTTCTTTGTAAAGCCAGTGTTTCACTCTGAATTTGCCTTCTCTGAAGTTATTTACTTACTGTGTCTATAAAATGGGGATTGTACTACTTATTTCTTAGAGTTGGTTGTTGTGAGGACTAAGACTCTATGCAAAGTACCTAGTGTAAATGAGTGCCTGGTCAAGAGTACCCATTCCATAAATGTTAGCATATCATATGTGGCATAGTGTTGAAGAATTTTTTTTCCCCCTCCATTATATTTTAGCAAAGTGTTTTAAAGTTTGTTTGGTGGTTAGTTCTTACTAATTATTTTATTTCTGGTGCTGAGTCTTATTAAATGCCCTTTGTATTTTCTGGTAACAAGGGTATAAGACTTTTATAGATTGTTGGTAGTGGGAACTTGGTTCCTATATTAATTTGTTCTATGATTAACAACTAATCGATCTCTCACAGGTTTGGAATATATAGTATATCAGCTGACCAAACTATTGAAGTTCTTTCAGAAACTCTTGGGCATTTTCTTGTCACATGAATTGAAATATTTAAAATTTTCCTTCTTTCTGACCTATCTTAGAGTTGATTGTTGTATAGGTTTTCTAACACTTTTTCTTCTTCTTTTTTTAAAATAGAGATTTCTTTGGCAATAATTGCATGGCGCTTCTCTTGATGATGAACAGTCATCCTTTTAAAGTAATGACACTGGTTCTTATCTTTATCTAGTTTCAAACCGGAGGCCCTATCGACAGTACTACGTGGAGGCTTTTGGGGACCCTTCAGAGAGAGCCTGGGTGGCTGGAAAAGCAATCGTCATGTTTGAAGGCAGACATCAATTTGAAGAGCTACCTGTTCTTAGGAGAAGAGGAAAGCAGAAAGAAAAAGGATATAGGCATAAGGTAAAAAAAAAAAAAGCCTCTCAAACTGTCTTTTTTGTGGTGGGCAGGGAGAAGGCAAGGAAGAAGTATTATATTTTGAAATATAAGTTCTTTCCTTTGGTAATCGGATATTTGTGAGAAAATAGCTGAAAGCAGTAATTTTTGCAGGCATGAAATAGGGCTAGCCTTCCAAATATTTATACTTGATTTTTTTGAGAAAGGATTTCAGATAACTGTTACCATGTCACTTAGATGTGACAGTATAAAATAACATGACCAGTCTTCTTTGGTCCTATCTTTTGTAAGAAGAACATGGTCATTGAGATGAAATACTCTACTTCTCACTCTCTGGATTAATTATTTCTCTTTAAAATGAGAAATGTAAAGCTGCAAACATTTTTCTTTGTTGTCTTGGGTTTATTTGTTTTTGTTTAGTCACCTGGTACTCCTCAATCCCTATCACCTATTTCATCCATCCCCCAGCTCACCTCCCTTTTGGTAACCATCAGTTTGTTCTCTATAGTTTAAAGAGTCTGTTTCTTTTTGTCTCTCTCTTTTTACCCCTTTGCTCTTTTGTTTCTTAAATTCCACATGAGTGAAATCTTAGGGGATTTGTCTCTCTGACTTATTTCACTTAGCGTTACACTCTAGCTCCATCCATGGTGTTGCATATGCTGTTTTTTGTTTTTTGTATGTGGTTGTTGACACTTAAGGTTGCATTTTCATAATCAATTTTTTTTTTTGTTTTTTTTTTTTTAAATTTTTTAATGTTTGTTTATTTTCGAGAGAGGGAGAGTGCAAGCAGGGGAGGAGCATAGAGAGAGGGAGACAGAGGAACTGAAGCGGGCACTGTGCTGACAGTAGAGAGCCCACTGTGGGGCTCGAACCCACAAGCCATGAGATCATGACCTTAGCCAAAGTCTGATGCTTAACCGACTTGAGCTACCCAGGGTCCCCCCTCACCCCCCCCCCCCCACTCCCCAGTAATATTTTAATAAAGAGCATTGTCTTTTTCCATTTGCTTGATTTGTGTTAACATTGGCTGAATAAAATTTGGTTTATTTCTTTTACTATTCCTTTATTGTCAGTCCTAGAAGGTGAAATAGTTCACTAGGGCTTTCAGGTTTTGGAAAGTTGATTAATTCTTATCACAGTCATGAGAATTAATGAATGTGTACTTGAGTGTAAAATAAACTAGATGGTCAGCTCATTGCTTTATAAGAGGAGGCTACCTATCGAGTGACTTGAATTTTTACATGCTCAGTGAAACACCCCTTTTACAAGTATTAAAGTATAGTTAGCTGATAACTGGAACCTTGCCTAATGTCTCTTGTATAAAGCCAAGGAGGTAAGTAAATGTTTGAAAAAATAGGTGTATTGCATGGAGCATCAGTGTCTCCATGTTGTGAGGAATCAAGAAAGGAACATCTGTAATACCCAAGGTTTTTGTTGTCTCTGGGCTACATGATTAAGCCTAGGAGACTGCTTGGTTATAATTCAGATTTTATGTAACATGTGTAGAACAATCAGATACATCACCAGAAATAAAAGGGCTTAGTGATAACCAGAAGTTCAAATTTAGGGTTCCTAGGGTGGATCTGACCTCATTTCACCTTTCTTCATTTTTCCATGTTCATCTTCTTTAGCCTTTTTCTTTTTCTTTTATACAACTGAGCAAGTGCTTGACCTTCATAAGTCAGGAAGAAAATAAATCCTTATTTTAAAGTGTGGAGGGGTAGGTAGGAAGAGTCTGATTATTCCTTGATTTAGTAATGTCATGTGCATGAGTAATGCAATCCTGGTTAATGATCCACTATTTTATTCTTTATTTTATGGGAGAGTGGAGGGTGTATAGGATTAATCTTTCCTCTAACGATAGATCTTAATAGTAGAAGTAGTTTTGAGGAGTCCCCCCATTTGTTAGGCTTTGGGTGAGCAATGGGTGCTAACCACCTGGCTAGTACCATAAAAGTGTCTTGATTCACCTGGGTGGCTCAGTCGGTTAAGCATCCGACTCTTGATTTGGGGTCAGGTATGATCCCACTGTTTGTGGGTTTGAGTCCTGCATTGGGCTCTGCACTGGCAGCGCAGACCCTGCTTGTGATTCTCTCTCTCTCCCTCTCTTTGCCCTTCCCCTGCTTGCTTTCTCTCTCGAAATACATAAATGAATATTAAAATTTTTTTTTTTCAAAAAGTGACTTGAAGAAATTATAAGGCTTGAAAAAGCTTATTTGAGAGGTCTTCACTGATAATCTCCCTGTTCCCTTTCGCATTTTTTTTGATAAGTTATAATCTTTTTCTCCTTTAAATTTAAGGTTCCTCAGAAAATTTTGAGTAAATGGGAAGCCAGTGTTGGTCTTGCTGAACAGTATGATGTTCCCAAAGGGTCGAAGAACCGAAGATGTGTCACCAGTTCAATCAAGTTGGACAGTGAGGAGGACATGCCATTTGAGGACTGTACAAATGATCCTGAATCAGAACATGACCTGTTACTTAATGGCTGCTTGAAATCTCTGGCTTTTGACTCAGAACATTCTGCAGATGAGAAGGAAAAGCCTTGTGCTAAGTCTCGAGCCAGAAAGAGTTCTGATAATCCAAAAAGGACTAGTATGAAAAAGGGCCACATACAATTTGAAGCACATAAGGAAGAACGAAGGGGAAAGATTCCAGAGAACCTTGGCCTAAACTTTATTTCTGGGGATGTATCTGATAAGCAGGCCTCTAATGAACTTTCCAGGATAGCAAACAGCCTCACAGGGTCCAGCACTGCCCCAGGAAATTTCCTGTTTTCTTCTTGTGCAAAAAACACTGCAAAGAAAGAATTTGAGACTTCAAATTGTGACTCTTTACTGGGCTTGTCTGAGGGTGCCTTGATCTCTAAACATTCTGGGGAAAAGAAAAAACTCCAAAGAGGTTTGGTGTGTAGTTCGAAAGTACAGCTCTGTTATATTGGAGCAGGTGATGAAGAAAAGCGCAGTGATTCCATTAGTATCTGTACCACTTCTGATGATGGAAGCAGTGATCTGGATCCCATAGATCATAGTTCAGAATCTGATAACAGTGTCCTTGAAATTACAGATGCTTTTGATAGAACAGAGAACATTTTATCTGTGCAGAAAAATGAAAAGGTAAAGTATACTAGGTATCCTGCCACAAACACTAAGGTAAAAGCAAAGCAGAAGTCCCTCATTACTAATTCACATACAGACCACTTAATGGATTGTACTAAGACAGGAGAGCCTGGAACTGAGACATCTCAGGTTAATCTCTCTGATCTTAAAGTGTCTACTCTTATCCGCAAACCCCAATCAGAGTTTAGAAATGATGGTTTCTCTCCAAAATTCAACACACCATCAAGCATTTCCAGTGAGAATTCCCTAATAAAAGGTGGGGCTACAAGTCAAGCTCTGTTACATTCAAAAAGCAAACAGCCCAAGATCCGAAGTATAAAGTGCAAACATAAAGAAAATCCAGTTGTAGTGGAATCTCCAGTTACAAATGAGGACTGCAGTTTGAAATGCTGCTCTTCTGATACTAAAGGCTCTCCTTTGGCCAGCATTTCCAAAAGTGGGAAAGTGGATGGGCTAAAACTACTGAGCAACATGCATGAGAAAACCAGGGATTCAAATGACATAGAAACAGCAGTGGTGAAACACGTTCTGTCAGAGTTGAAGGAACTCTCTTATAGATCCTTAAGTGAAGATGTCAGTGACTCTGGAACATCAAAGCCATCAAAACCATTACTCTTTTCTCCTGCCTCTGGTCAGAATCATATACCCATTGAACCAGACTACAAATTCAGTACATTATTAATGATGTTGAAAGATATGCATGATAGTAAGACCAAGGAGCAACGCTTAATGACTGCTCAAAACTTGGTTTCCTATCGGAGTCCTGGTCTTGGGGACTGTTCTACCAGTAGTCCTGTAGCTGCTTCTAAGGCCTTGGTTTCAGGAAGCTCCACTCACAATTCAGAAAAAAATGGAGATGGCACTCAGAACCCAGTCCGTCCTAGCCCTAGTGGGGGTGACCCTGCACTGTCTGGAGAGTTGTCTGTATCTGTCCCCAGCTTAGTGTCTGACAGAAGAGACCTCCCTGCTTCTGGTAAAAGTCGTTCAAACTGTGTTACTAGGCGCAACTGTGGGCGATCAAAACCTTCATCTAAATTGCGAGATAGTTTTTCATCCCAGATGGGAAAGAACACATTAAACCGTAAAGCCTTAAAGACAGAGCGCAAAAGAAAACTGAACCGACTTCCAGCTGTGACTCTTGAGACTGCACTGCAGGGAGACAGACCAAGTGGGGGTTCAGAGAATGGCTGCTCAAGAGGTGGACTAGAAGACCCTGGTAAAGAAGAACCCCTTCAGTTAATGGGTCATTTAACAAGTGAAGACAGTGCCCATTTTTCCAGTGTTAATTTTGATGACAAAGTCAACCAGTCTAACCCTGATAAAATTCCTGAAAAAGGCCCCTCTTTTGAAAACAGAAAAGGCCCAGAGTTGGATACTGAAGTGAACAGTGAGAATGATGAACCCAATGGTGTAAATCAAGTGGTGCCTAAAAAGCGGTGGCAGCGTTTAAACCAAAGGCGCACTAAACCTCGTAAGCGCACTAACAGATTTAGGGAGAAAGAAAACTCTGAGGGTGCCTTTGGGGTTTTGCTTCCAGCTGACCCTGTAAAGAAGGGGGATGAGTTCCCAGAGCATAGACCCCCTACTTCAACAAACATACTAGAAGATGCCCTGGCAGATCCAAATCATGCTAGCTGCTTAGATTCAGTTGGGCCACGGTTGAATGTTTGTGATAAATCCAGTGCCAGCATTGAGGAAATGGAAAAAGAGCCAGGAATTCCCAGTTTGACTCCCCAGCCTGAGCTCCCTGAACCAGGTAAGGATTCATGAGTATGATAAAGGGCTAGAGGAAGTGGTGGTAATGTTACCCTCCTGAGGGTGGTTTGTTTTGATGAAAGGAGGAAGGGTAGATTGGGAAGAAAGACTTACCATGTGAAGTGAAGGGAGGGCTTTTTGTAGAAGGTCCTGAATTTTTACGACCAGGTTTCCATATACTTTCAGAAATTATGTATTACCAGAGCTCTTTTTTTTTCTTTTTTTTACTTTTGCTTTTAGACTAAAGAAATGTCTTTAAAAAGACATTTCCTGTCTTTTTAAATCTATGAACTTTTGGAGACTCAGTCTGGCATTTTAGGTAATTGAGAGGCTCTGAGCCTAAAATTTAAACATAGTTGTTAGTTTAGAGAAAGTGAATACATTTTATTGAATGATAGGCTTTCTTTACTACAATTTAAGGAAGGTCTACTACATATTATGTAGACAGAAGGGGACATGTGCTTTTAGGAAAAAGAAAGTATTCTGTAGTACTTACTCAAAGGCCTTAAGATGTCTTAACTTCCCTTCTGTAATGAGATTTGAGAACAACAAGAAAACTGAAGTACTAGGGTATCTTAACCTTAGCAGAAGAAAAATGGTCTTTTAAGATATTAATATGCAATATTATACACTATAGTTATTGAAGGTAACACTGACTATCCTTAAACATAAAATTCTCAAAGTTGTTTTATCACAGTAGATTCTGTTTTCTGACAGTTTTATTGAGATATAATTCACATACCTTGAGATATCCCATCATTTTAAAGTTTACTTCAGGGGTTTTTAGTATATTCACAGACTTGTGAAGTTGTCAATACAATCAGTTTTGGAATATTTGTATCACCCAGAAAGAAATACTGTACCCTTTATTAATTTCCTTTCATTTCTCCCCAATCTGTAGATTTGCCTGTTCTGTACATTTCTTTTTTTTTTTTTTTTAACTTTGATGCTGGCTGTTATTTTTTTATTTTTGTTTTTGTAATATAATTTGTCAAGTTAGCTAATATACAGTGTATAAATTGTGCTCTTGGTTTCGGGAGTACATTCCTGTGATTCATCGTTTACGTACAACACCCAGTGCTCATCTCAGCAAGTGCCCTCTTCAATGCCCATCACCCATTTTCCCCTCTCCCCTGTCGCCTCATCAACCCTCAATTTGTTCTCTGTATTTAAGAGTCTCATGGGTTTGCCTCCCTCTCTGTTTGAAACTATTTTTCCCCCTTCCCTTCGGTCTTCTGTTAAGTTTCTTAAGTTCCACATATGAGTGAAAACATATACCTGTCTTTCTCTGACTGATTTTATTTTACGTAATACTCTCCAGTTCCATCCATGTTGTTGCAAATGGCAGGATTTCATTCTTTCTCATTGTCAAATAGTATTCCATTGTATGTATAAACCATATCTTCTTTATCCATTCATCAGTTGATGGACATTTGGGCTCTTTCCATGATTTGGCTATTGTTGAAAGTGCTGGTATAAAATCGGGGTACGAGTGTCCCTATGAGTCAGCACTCCTGTGTCCTTTGGATAAATTCCTAGTAGTGCTATTGCTGGGTCGTAGGGTAGTTCTATTTTTAATTTTTGAGGAAACTCCACACTGTTTTCCAGAGCAGCTGCACCAGTTTGCATTCCCACCAACAGTGCAAGAGGGTTCCCCTTTCTCTACATCCTCGCTAACATCTGTTGTTTCCTGAGTTGTTCATTTTAGCCACTCTACCAGTGTGAGGTGGTATCTCAGTGTGGTTTTGATTTGTATTTCTCTGATGGTGAGCGATGTTGAACTTCTTTTCATGTGTCTGTTAGCCATCTGGATGTCTTCTTTGGAAAAGTGTCTGTTCGTGTCTTCAGCCCATTTCTTCACTGAATTATGTTTTTCAGGTGCTGAGTTTGATAAGTTCTTTATAGATTTTGGATGCTAACCCTTTATCTGATATGCCATTTGCAAATATCTTCTCCCATTCCGTCAGTTGCCTTTTAGTTTTCTTGATTGTTTCCTTTGCAGAAGCTTTTTATCTTGATAAGGTCCCAGTAATTCATTTTTGCTTTTATTTCCCTTGCCATCAGAGACGTGTTGAGTAGGAAGTTCCTGTGACTGAGGTCAAAGAGGTTGTTGCCTGTTTTCTCCTCTAGGGTTTTGATGGTTTCCTATCTCACATTTAGGTCTTTCATCCATTTTAAGTTTATTTTTGTGTATGCTTTAAGAAAGTGGTCCAGTTTCATTCTTCTGCATGTTGCTGTCCAGTTCTCCCAGCACCATTTGCTAAAGAGACTGTCTTTTTTCCACTGGATACTCTTTCCTGCTTTGTCATTAGTTGGCCATACATTTGTGGGTCCAATTCTGGGTTCTCTATTCTATTCTATTGGTATATGTGTTTGATTTTGTGCCAATACCATACTTTCTTGATGATTACAGCTTTGTAGTAGAGGCTAAAAGTCCAGGATTATGATACCTCCTGCTTTGATTTTCTTTTTCAACATTACTTTGTCTTCTCAGGGTCTTTTGTGGTTCCATATAAATTTTAGGATTGTTTGTTCTAGCTTTGAGAAGAATGCCGGTGCAATTTTGTTTGGGATTGCATTGAATGTGTAGATTGCATTGGGTAGTATTGAGATTTTAACAATATTTGTTCTTCCAATCCATGAACCATGGAATGTTTTTCTATTTCTTTGTGTCTTTCAATTTCTTTCATAAGTTTTCTATAGTTTTCAGCATACAGATTTTTTATCTTTGGTTAGGTTTATTCCTAGGTATTTTATGGATTTGGTGCAATTGTAAATGGGATCAGTTTCTTGATTTCTCTTTCTTTTGCTTGATTGTTGGTGTATAGAAATGCAACCAATTTCTGTACAGTGATTTTTGTATCCTGTGACTTTGCTGAATTCATGTGTCAGTTCTAGCAGCTTTTTGGTGGAGTCTTTTGGGTTTTCCATGTAGAGTATCCTGTCATCTGCAAAAAGTGAAAGTTAGACTTTTTCTTTGCCAATTTGGATGCCCTATTTCATTTTGTTGTCTGATTGCTAAGTCTAGGACTTCCAACACTATGTTAAACAACAGTGGTGAGAGTGGACATCCTGTCGTGTTCCTGACCTCAGGGGCAAAGCTCTCAGTTTCTCCCCGTTGAGGATGAGATTAGCTGTGGGCTTTTCATATATGGCTTTTATGATGTTAAGGTATGTTCCTTCTATCCTGACTTCTTGAAGGTTTTTATTAAGAAAGGATGCTGTATTTTGTCAAATGGCTTTTTCTGCATATATTGACAGGATCATATGGTTCTTATCGTTTCTTCTATTAATGTGATGTATCACATTGATTGACTTGCAAATATTGAAACAGCTCTGCAGCCCAGGAATGAATCCCACTTAATCATGGTGAATAATTCTTTTAATATACTGTTGAATTTGGTCTGCTAATATCTTGTTGAGAATTTTTGCATCCATGTTTATCAGGGATATTGGCCTGCAATTCTCCTTTTTAGTGGGGTCTCTGCTTTGGGAATCAAGGTAATGCTAGCTCCATAGAATGACTCCGGAAGTGTTCCTTCCAGTTCTCTTTTTTGGAACAGCTTGAGAAGGATAGGTATTAACTCTGCTTTAAATGTCTGGTAGAGAGGCGCCTGGGTGGCTTAGTCAGTTAAGCGTCCGACTTTGGCTCAGGTCATGGTCTCGCAGTCCATGAGTTCGAGCCCCGTGTTGGGCTCTGTGCTGACAGCTGAGAGCTTGGAGCCTGTTTCAGATTCTGTGTCTCCCTCTCTCTCTGACCCTCCCCCATTCATGCTCTGTCTCTCTCTGTCTCAAAAATAAATAAACGTTAAAAAATTTAAAAAAAAATAAATGTCTGGTAGAATTCCCCTGGAAAGGCATCTGGCCCAGGACTCTTATTTGTTGGGAGATTCTTGATAACTGATTCAATTTCTTCACTGGTTACTGGTCTGTTCAGAGTTTCTTTTTCTTCCTGTTTGAGTTTTGGTAGTATGTGGGTATCTAGGAAGTTGTCCATTTCTTCCAGGTTGTCCAGTTTGTTGGCATATAATTTTTCATAGTATTTTCTTTTTTTTTTTTTTTTTTTTCCCAACGTTTATTTATTTTTGGGACAGAGAGAGACAGAGCATGAACGGGGGAGGGACAGAGAGAGAGGGAGACACAGAATCGGAAACAGGCTCCAGGCTCTGAGCCATCAGCCCAGAGCCTGACGCGGGGCTCGAACTCATGGACCATGAGATCGTGACCTGGCTGAAGTCGGACGCTTAACCGACTGCGCCACCCAGGCGCCCCATAGTATTTTCTAATGATTGTATGTCTGTGGTGTTGGTTGTGATCTCTCCTCTTTTATTCGTGATTTTATTTATTTGGGTTGTCTTTTTGAATGGTCTGACTAGGAGTTTATCAGTTTTGTTTATTTTTTTTCAAAAAACCAGCTCTTAGATTCATTGATCTGTTCTACTGTTGTGTGTGTGTGTGTGTGTGTGTGTGTGTGTGTGTGTGTGTGTGTGTGTGTGGTTGTTTTGTTTTTTTGATTCTGTATTGTTTATTTCTGCTGTAATCTTTATTATTTCTCTCCTGCTGGCTTTGGGGTTTCTTTGCTGTTCTATTTCCTTTAAGTGTGCGATTAGGTTTTGTATTTGGGATTTTTCTTGTTTCTTGAGATAGTCCTGGATTGCAATGTATTTTCCCCTTAGGACTGCCTTTGCTGCATCCCAAAGTGTTTGGACTGTTGTGTTTTCATTTTCATTTGCTTCCATACATTTTTAAATTTCTTCTTTAATTGCCTGTTTGACCCTTCATTCTTTAGTAGGATGTTCTTTAACCTCCATGCATTTGGAGGCTTTCCAAATTTTTTCTTGTGGTTGATTTCAAGTTTCATGGCATTGTGATCTGAAAATATGCATGGTATGATCTTAATTCTTTTATATTTATTGAGGGCTGCTTTGTGACCCAGTATGTGATGTATCTTGGAGAATGTTCCATGTGCACTGGAGAAGAATGTGTATTCTGATGCTTTAGGAAGAAAATACTAAATATATCTGTCAAGTCCATCTGGCCCAGTGTATCATTTAGGGCCATTGTTTCTTTACTGATTTTCTGTCTAGATGATCTATCCATTGTTGTAAGTGGAGTATTAAAGTCCCCTGCAAGTACCACATTATTACCAATAAGATTGTTTATGTTTGTGATTGTTTTATATATTAGGGTGTTCCTGAATTTTGTGCATAGACATTTATACCTGTGTCTTGGAGAATGTTCCATGTGCACTTGAGAAGAATGTATATTCTGCTGTTTTTGGATGAAAAGTTCTGAATATATCTGTCAAGTTCATCTGATCCAGTTATCATTCAAGGCCATTGTTTCTTCTGTGCATTTCATGTCAATAGAATCATACAATATGTGGTACTTTGGTGTTTGGTTCTTTTGGTTAGAATGTAGTAATGGGTTGTTATTATTGTAAAAAATACATAGATTTAACTTTTGAACAAGTGCCATATATACATTACAGTATTAAGTGTATGCACATTGTTGTACAACAGATCTCTAGAACTTTTTCATTTTCATGTCTGAAGCTATACTCCTTGAACAGCAACTCCCCGTTTTTCCCCTTTTTCCCCCATCCCCTGGCAACCACTGTTCTCTGTTTTTAGGAGTTGGATTACTTTAGATACCTCCTATAAATGGAATCATGTAGTATTTGTCTTTTTGAGATTGGATTATTTCACTTAGCATAATGTCCTCAAGATTCATTCATAATCTAGCACATGACGTGATTCCCATCTTTATTGAGGCTGAATAATAGTTCATTGTATGTACATGTATTTTTTTTAATCTATTCATCTATCAGTGGACATTTGAGATTGGACATTTAAGTTCTTCCATAACTTGACTGTCATGAATAAGGCTGCATTGAACATGGATGTGCAAATACATATCTCTTTGAGATCACATTTTCAATTCTTTTAAATACATGCCAGAATTGGAACGGATCATAGAATTCTATTTTTAATATTTTAAGGAAACTATACTGTTTTCCATAGTGGCTGTACCATATTATAATCCTACCAACAGTGCACAGTGCACTAGTGTCCCAATTTCCTCACATCCTTAGTACTTGTTATTTTTTAATGGTGGCCATCCTAACAGGGGTAAGTTGATGTCTCGTAGTTTTGATTTGCATCTCCTTGATGATTAGTGATACTGAGCATCTTTTCATATGCTTATTGGCTATTTGTATATCTTTGAAGAAATGTCTCTCCAAGTCCATTGCCCATTTTTGAGTTGGGTTGTTCTTTTGTTAACTGATTTGTTTAATCTGGGTGATCACCCCTTATTTGATATATGGTTTGCAAATATTTTCTTTCATTTTGTAGGTTGTATTTCCATTGTGTTAGTTGTTTCCTTTGCTGTGCAGAAAATTGTAGAAAAAAGTTTCATGTAGTCAAATTTGTCTGTTTTTGGTTTTGTTGTTTGTGCTTTTGATGTCCTATCAAAGAAAAAATTGCTCATTTCATTTATGAATTGAATCTATTTCCTTTTCTTCTGGAGTTTCATAGTTTCAGATCTTAGATTTAGGTTTTTGATATAATTTTGAGTTAATTTTTGTATGTAGTGCATGATAAAGATCCATCTTTCTTTTTTGCATGTGAATATCCACTTTTCCCAGCACCATTTATTTATGTATTTATTTAAAAAAGTTTTTTTTAACGTTTATGTACTTTTGAGACAGAGAGAGACAGAGCATGAATGGGGGAGGGTCAGAGAGAGAGAGGGAGACACAGAATCTGAAACAGGTTCCAGGCTCTGAGCTGTCAGCACAGAGCCCGACGCGGGGCTCGAACTCACGAACCGTGAGATCATGACCTGAGCCGCAGTCGGACGCTTAACTGACTGAGCCACCCAGGCGCCCCTCCCAGCACCATTTATTGATGAGACTATCCTTTCCTTGTTGTGTAGTCTTAATATACTGGCCAAAAAGAATTTGACTTTACACCTAAGGGTTTATTTCTGTGCTCTCCTTTCTGTTCCAGGCATCTATATGTCTGTCTTTATGGGAATATCGTATTGTAATGTAGCTTTGTAATATATTTAGAAAACAGGATGTGTTTGTTCTTTTCCAAAATTGTTGGCTATTATGGGGTCCTTTAAGGTTCCTTGTGCATTTTCGGATTTTATTTTCTATTTTTGCAAAAAATGCCTTTGGGGTTTTGGTAGCAATTGCAGTTAGTCTGAAGATCACTCTTGGCTAGTATGAACATTTTGACAATATTAAATCTCCCAGTTCATGAATGTGGGAATCTTTCCATTTGTCTTTAATTTCAGCAGTGTTTGTATTGATCTGTGCATACGTTTTTCATGTCCTTGGTTATATTTATTCATAAATATTTTATTCTATTTCATGCTATTGTAAATGGGATTGATTTCTTAATTTGCTTTTTGAATTGTTCATTATTAGTGTATAGAAATGCAACTGATTTTAAAAGTTGATTTTTGTATACTGCACCTTTATGCAATTGTTTATTCTTAACCGGTAATTTTTTTATTTTTTGGTGGAATCTTTAGTATTTTCTTCATGTAAGATCATGTCACCTGTGAACAGAGACCATTTTACTGTTTTCTTACCAATTTGGATGTTTTTTATTTCTAATTTTTGCCTAGTTGCTCTTGTTTGGACTTCAGTATTGTGTTAAGTAGAAGTGGCAAGAGTGGTCATCCTAGCCTTGTTCCTGATCTTAGAGAAAAAGCTTTCAGTTTCTATGATAGAATATCATGTTATGGTATTTTCATATATGAAATATATGCTATTTTTTCTCTCTCTCTCTCACACACACACAGCCCCCACACGGATTTACACATGTGACTACCTAGTTTGTTGAATGTTTTTCTAAGGAACAAGTATTGGGAGGAGTGTCCGACTCGCTCAAGGTCATGAGTTCAAGCCCCATGTTCAGCCTAGAGCTTACTTTAAAAAAAAAAAAAAAAAAAAAAGAGGGGCGCCTGGGTGGCGCAGTCGGTTAAGCGGCCGACTTCAGCCAGGTCACGATCTTGCGGTCCGTGAGTTCGAGCCCCGCGTCGGGCTCTGTGCTGACAGCTCGGAGCCTGGAGCCTGTTTCCAATTCTGTGTCTCCCTCTCTCTCTGCCCCTCTCCCGTTCATGCTCTGTCTCTCTCTGTCCCAAAAATAAATAAAAAAACGTTGGAAAAAAAAAAAAAATTAAAAAAAAAAATAAAAAAAAAAAATAAAAAAAAAAAAAGAAGAAAAGGTGTTAGATTTTGTCAAGCCCTTTCTGCATCAGTTGAGATGGTCATGTGATTTTCATTTTGTTAATGTCTTTATTACTTTTTTTTAAAATATGTTGAACCATCCTTCTATCCCAGGGGTGAATCCCACTTGGTCATGGTGTGTAATCCTTTCAGTGTGCTCTGTTGAATTCAGTTTGCTAATGTTTGTGAGAATTTTTGCAGCAATGTTCATAAGGAATATTGGTTAAATTTTTCTTTTTTTAATTTTTAAGTATATTTATCTGGCTTTGGCATTAGAGTAATGCTTACTTCATAAAATGAATTTAGAAATATTCTCTCCTCAGTGTTTTGGAAGAGTTTGAGAAATTTTGGCATTAATTCTTTTTTATTTTTATTTTTATTTTTATTTTTACTTTTAGTTAATTGAAGAGAGAGCAAGGGACAGGCAGAGAGAAGGGGAGTGGACGGAGGATCCAAAGTGGCCACTGTGCTGATAGCAGAGAGCCCAGTGCAGGGCTCCAACCCATGAACTGCAATATCATGACCTGACCCAAAGTTGGATGCTTAACTGATCCACTCAGGCACCCTGGCGTTCTTTTTTTTTTTTTTTTTTTTTTTTTTAAACGTTTATGTTTTGAGAGGGAGAGACAGAGCACGAATGGGGGAGGAGCAGAAAGAGAGGGAGACAAAGAATCTGATGTAGGCTCCAGACTCTGAGCTGTCAGCACAGAGACTGACTGGGGCTAGAACTTAAGAACTGCAAGAACCTGACCTGAGCCAAAGTCAGACACTCAACCCACTGAGCCACCCAGGCGTGCCCTCCCTCAATGTAGTTTTTAAATTATAGTTATTTTTTATGGTCATTTGTCTTTTATTTATTTTTAAGTGTTTATTTTTGAGAGAGAGCATGAGCTGGGAATGAGCAGAGAGAGAGGGGATCTGAAGCAGCCACTGTGCTGATAGCAGAGAGTCCAATGTGGGGCTTGAACTCATAAACCGTTAGATCATGATCTGAGCTGGAGTCAGATTCTTACCCAACTGAGCCACCCAGACTCCCTGATATATATATATCTATATCAATCTATATCTATATCTATATCTATATCTATATCTATATCTATATATCTATATCTATATCTATAGATATATATTGATATATATATCAATGTATATGTATGTATGTATGTTTTGTTTTTACCATGTCAGTACCACGAAGTCTTAACTTGCCCTATTTTTGTAGTAATTATTGTAGTTTTGAAATTGGAAAGTGTGTCTTCCAACTTTGTCAATTTTCAGGATTGTTTGACTTTTCTGGATATTGTGCATTTCCATTGTAATTCTCAGACCAGCATGTTAATTTCTGCAAAAAAGCCAGCTGGGATTTTGATAAGAATTCTGCTGGATTTGTAGATTAGTTTCGGCAGTGTTGCCATTGTTAAGTTTTCTAAACTATGAACCACAGGACGGTTTTCTATGTCTAATTCTTGTGGTTCTTTTGTTTAATTTATTCTTAAATATTTTATTGTTTTTTTAATTTTATTTTTTTGATGCTATTACAAATGAGATATGAAAATGATCATTCTTGGGTTGTTCATTGCAAGTGTACAGAAATACACTTGATTTTTGTATATTGATTTTGCATGTTGCAACCTTGCTGAACTCATTTTTTAGTTCTAATTTATTTTATTTTGAATTCCTTAGGATTTTCTATGCACATGATCATGTCATCAGCTAATACACTTTTACTTCATCCTTTCTCATCTGGTTATTTATTTATTTATTTATTTTCCTTTTGACTAATTGCCCTAGCTAGAGCCTCCAGTGCAGTGTTAAGCATAAGTCGAGTGAACAGGCACTCTTGTCTAGTTCCTGATCTTAGGGCAAAGATACCCAATTTTTCACTATTAACTATGATGTTAGCTATGACTTTGATAGATGACCTTTCAAGTTGAGAAAGTTGCCTTTTATTCCTGGTTTGTTAGGTGGTTTTTCTGTGTCTGTTAGGATGATCATTCCTTTTTATGCCCTTTATTCTGTTAAACATGATATACTAATTGCTTGACTTTTTTTTTAATAATTTATTTTTCATAATTTACATCAATTGCTTGATTTTCTTATGGGAGCTACAAATCCACAGGAGCACCAGTCACAGCTTCTCAAGGATTCATTTTCCCTCCTGCTCCCCTTCTACTTCTTGCCAAGGTACCTTTCCTTGAGGTCTCCTGGAGGCTGGGACATGGTGTTCTTTTGCTTTACTGTAACTCTGAGGATAGAGTTATTTGGGGCCCTAGTTTATTCTCTCTCAAACTTCTGCCTCGTATGCTTTAGCTGGATCTCAAAGTCTTCAGGATCTAATCCATTTCATTGCTTTATTTCTCTAGTTATTACTTGTAATTTTTGGTTTGTAGTTCATTACAATCTTGTCAGTGCTTTGCTGCTTTTAAAGTAGTTTTAAAAACATTTTGTAGCATTTTTATTTGTTTTCAACAGGAGGTTGGGCTCAGTAACTTTATTATTATGAAGGAATGTGTGGACTTTTGCCTTTTTTCCCCCCTTCCTTTATCTATTTTGCCTCTGAGGTTTCCGAACTAGGAAAGTAGGTGTATGACAAGGGTTAATAATGTGTAGTAAGGAGTGATGTTGCTCTTAGTACGTACTGTAATGTAGTTCTTTAGGAAAAGAACTGTAATTCAGTCTTTTTTTTTAAGTTTATTTATTTTGAGAAAGAGAGCACGAGGTACAATTTATACACCATAAGGTTCATATGTTTTAAGTGCATAAGTAAGTGATTTTTAGTAAATTTATTGAGTTGTGCAACCATCCCCATAAATCAGTTTTAGAACATTTGTTCTACCCAGTGAGAGTCCTCCATCCCATTTATAGCTAGTTCATTTGTACTCCTAGCCCCAGCAACCACTGATTCTACCCCCAAACCCCCATCATTTGCCTCTTCTGGACGTTTCATATTAATGGAATCATACAGTATGTGATCTTTTGTGTTTTGCTCTTTTCATTTAGCATAATGTTTTTGTGGTTATCCATATTGTAGCCTGTATCAATATTTTGTTTGTTTAAAGTTTATTTATTTTTGAGAGAAAGAGCACAAGCAGGGGAGGGGCAGAGAGAAGGAAACACAGAATCTGAAGCAGGCTGCAGGCTCCAAGCTGTCAGCACAGAACCTGATGCAGGGCTTGAATTCATGAACCACGAGACTGTGACTTGAGCCAAATTTGGACGCTTAACCAACTGAGCCACTCAGGCACCCCTCAATATTTTGGTTTTTATTGCTGAATAGTATTCCAGGGTATAGGTACACCACATTTTATTTATCCACATTTTATTTGTCTTTTCTTCAGTTTGTGAAAATTTGGGGTTGATTTAACTTTATGGATATTTCATTATTTTAGCTGGTATATATACACTCTGTAGTCAAAAAAGACATTGCTAGGCTTGTCCTGTATGAGCAGTGTGTCTCCATTCTTTACAACAGGTCCTGGCTCTGTGCTAGGAATTGATATGTAGTTGCCAAGAAACTTAATGATGATCATACTTTGGCTCCTGCTCAGTTTCATATTTGCTCTGTGCCATGTATTGAGATTTGCATGATTTATTCCTCTCTCCATTAGCTTTTGTAATTTTCTGCCTTTTAATATTTACCTTTAGTATCCAGAAGGTCATATTCCTCTTTTACTCTTGATATTCTTTATGTTGGTTTGGCAAGTCACTTCCTTTTGGCCATTTGTAGAATAGTTGGATATGGTGAGTTATTTCTCCAGATGCTTTCAGCTCAACTGTGGTTTTGTGGGATGAGCAATCTAGGTGAGAACATAAGTGGGAGTAGGGGGTTGTGGTGGCAGGTGTAGTTGAGGAGGACAAGAAACAAGCTCAGGAACAGAAGTTCAGGAAGCATCTTAGGTTTTAAGTCATTTAGTTGTGATCAGGCTGTTTTTATTTACAGGGTGTTAACTCTATTGTACATTTAAGGGGAGGGGGGATTGGTAATCCTTTCCTTAAAAGGACAGATAGTAAATATTTTAAGCTTGCAAGCCATACTGTCTTGTCACTCTCAACTCTCTAGCACAAAAGCAGTCATAAGTCATTAGTAAATACATGAGCATGGTTGTATTCCAATAAGACATTATTTATAAAAATAGTCCCATTGGTAGTGTGCCAAACCCTAAACCTTTAAAGGATTGTTTTATATAACTTGGTGAAGAGCAATGCATGCACTTGTGCAGGAACCTCTAATAGGTATGTCAGATACAGTGTTCCTCTTAATTTCTAGGTCTTTTGTGTTTTTGCTGATTTTCTTGTGGATCTCAAGGAAATGGAGAGGTAAAGGACTGAAGCTTAATCTGAGAAGTTACTCTGTGAGAGAAGTGAACCCAAAGGTAGAATGGGGGACAGAGGCTTCAGGAGGAAAAGGAAGAAGGATTAGGCCATGCAGCCTTTTAAGACAACAAAGGAGAGAAACACAACCTCTGTAGGACTGAGATTTAATTAGTGTGGGGAAGTAGTGATAGATGGGGGCAGGGAGACTGGTTGAGGAATATGATAATGTGACAACATAGGGATAGGTTTTAGTAAAAAGTACCCAATGGTTTTGGAGTGTGGACAGATTTTGGTTCGAATCATTGCCTTGCCACTTAAATAATGGACTAACTTGAATGGGCTTAGGCAAGGCACTTTCCTCTTCAAGCCTCAGTTGCATTTTTTATAAAATGGGGATGTTATCACCTGTCTTGTAGATTGAAGATTAGAAATTCATGAATATGACATGGCTGAACTGTGACTTGGGCATAGTAAATCCCTGTTATTCCCTATCATTTCTTTGGTCTTGTGTTAAAAAATGCTGTTGGTGTTTAAAAAACTTGGATGCTATGTCTAATGGGAATATATTAAAGGCATAATGTATTTGCCTCAGAGCATAAAGTTATTACCCACCAACTATCATAGGTACAGATGTATATATTTATTTAAAGATCTGTTTGGCTATTTCTTTGCTCTAAGAGAGATTTTTCGGATATTATTTGAGGGGAACATTTTAAGTAATTGCTTGCCTTTGGGTGTTTTAACTTCTTTTGAAATATTTGCTTGGGAAATACCAATTTGGATCACTTACAGGTTTATGGTCTAAAAATGTTAGGAAAATTGCATTGGTTGAAAGGTTTAACAAGCCCCATAATTATAGTGGGAGCTCTATAGGTATATAAATTTGGTAGTTATTTCAGCTTCTACCATTAACTTTTTATTTTTTGTTAATATTTTATTTTTTTAGAGCAGTTTTGGGGTCACAGCAAAATTGAGGGTAAGACACATAGATTGCCCACTCTGTCCACACATACAACTTTTCCTGTTACCAACATCCCCCACCACAGTGGTACATTTGTTTCGATTGATGAACGTACATTGACACATTATAATCGCCCAAAGTCCATAGTTTACCTTGGGGTTCATTCTTGGTGGTGTACATTATTTGGGTTTGGACAAATGTGTAATGACATGTTTCCATGATTATGGTATCCTACAGATTATTTTCACTGCCCGAAGTCTGTGCTCTGCTTATCTATCTATCCCTCTTTCTCTGCTAGGCCTCCCTTCCTCACCCTGTAACCATTTTTTTATGGTCTTCATAGTTTTGCCTTTTCCAGAATGTCATATAGTTGAAATCCTATAGTGTGTATGTAGCCTTTTCAGATTGGCTTTTTTCACTTGGTAATATGCATTTAAATATCTTTCATGTCTTTTCATGGCTTGATATTTTAGTGCTGAGTAATATTCTATTGTCTGGACATAACACAGTTTATCTTTCCATTCACCTGTATCTTGGTTGCTTCCAAGTTTTGGTAATTAGGAATAAAGCTGCTTTAAAAATTGATGTTGGGGCGCCTGGGTGGCGCAGTCGGTTAAGCGTCCGACTTCAGCCAGGTCATGATCTCGCGGTCCGTGAGTTCGAGCCCCGCGTCAGGCTCTGGGCTGATGGCTCGGAGGCTGGAGCCTGTTTCCGATTCTGTGTCTCCCTCTGTCTCTGCCCCTCCCCCATTCATGCTCTGTCTCTCTCTGTCCCAAAAATAAATAAAAAACGTTGAAAAAAAAATTTAAAAAAAAATTGATGTGCAGGGGTGCCTGGGTGGCTCAGTTAAGTGTCCGACTTCAGCTCAGGTTATGATCTCACAGTTTGTGGGTTCGAGCCCCGTGTCTGGCTCTGTGCTGACAGCTCAGAGCCTGGAGCCTGCCTCAGATTCTGTGTCTCCACTCTCTGCCCCTCCTCGACTCGCGTCTGTCTCTCTCTTTCTCTCTCTCTCTCTCTCTCTCTCTCTCTCTCTCTCTTTCTTTCTCAAAAATAAATAAACATTGAAAAAAAAATTTAATGATGTGCAGGTTTTCAGGTGAATATAAGTTTTCAACTCCTTTTATATTAGATTTAAATAACTAAGTGGTATATTATTATTGTGAAATTACAGTAGTTAGAATTAAAAAAAATATATTTTCCATGTTTTGTCATAATACAGTTTTATGACTTGTATCTAAGGAGTAAAAGCCTTTGCCAAGCTGTAATTTGACCTTTTCCTTTTAGTCTCAACTTTTGTATTTCTTTTATTGAGAGAACATCAGTATTGCCACATTCAACTGAGGCAGAAATTGTTCCCTCTGAGGTCGTTGTGTCATGAAATACCTCTTGCTTCTTGAGTACACTGTATCTTACATTCTGTATGCATTAGCTTTTGCTCCAAAAACCTTGTAAAATGATGATAGCACGTTAAGCTGAGACAAAGGTCTATCAGGAAACTATAATAGATTATTGTTTTACCATTAGTTCAGAGAAAACTGGTATGATACTTTGAAATTTTGACCATAAAATATGACAGGTTTTTTTTTTTTTTTTTGGTACCCCAGACTATGTATTTTTATCTTATTTTCTGCCTTTGACATACATTACATGGCATATACATTTTATGTCATTGAGATAATGGTGTACATATACTTAATTACATATTTTTAAATGATTCTGTTTAGAAATACTCCGGTTTCTAATGTGAAATTCACTACAACTATGAAGTTTATGTAAATTGTTTTTGAAATTCACATGGTAGTACTGATTAGGTGAATATTTCATCTGAATATCCATCTAGTATTCTGCATAATCCAGAGAGATGTTATTAAAAAACTCATTGTATATTTTTTGAATTTGCTTGATTTAGACTATATTTTAATATTAGCTGTATCTGTCACTATGGAATACCAGTTAGTTTCAATTTAATCTTTTCCTTAACTTCAGATGGGCTAT
This sequence comes from Neofelis nebulosa, assembly GCF_028018385.1. Classification (NCBI taxonomy): domain Eukaryota; kingdom Metazoa; phylum Chordata; class Mammalia; order Carnivora; family Felidae; genus Neofelis; species Neofelis nebulosa. Next base: position 66,730,331 of record NC_080782.1, read on the forward strand.
GTGTATGTGTATAGAGCAACACGAGTCTCTCCCCTCTCGACTTTTGCATATGAGAAACCATAGCAAATCACTTTTAGCCTTTTGGAGCTTAAGCAGAGTGTTTGAAAAACAAGAGTTTCCCACCTCTGTACCTTTGAGAGTGCAGGGATGGTTGTATGAAACAATGGGTTTTCCTCTAACTTTTTTGGTTAATATGAACTTGTTCCTCTTTTAGCTATGCGGTCAGAGAAGAAGCGTCTTAGGAAGCCAAGCAAGTGGCTTCTGGAATATACAGAAGAATATGATCAGATATTTGCTCCTAAGAAAAAACAAAAGAAGGTGCAGGAACAGGTGCACAAGGTATGTTCCAACATTTCAACAGTTTTTTCATCAATCCTTTTAGGATACTGCAGATTTGCCTTCAATATTATATTTTGTCTGCATGGGATAATAAATTTCTTAACTGGGATCTTATTTTTTCAGCTTTTTAGGTCCAGCTTCTGGCACAGTACCTAGAATATGCTAGTTATACAAGAAATGTATAAATGTGTCTATGCACTGTGTATAGTTATATATATATATATATATATATATATATATATATATATATATATATATTTACATATATATATATAAATTTTTCCCTTTTCTTTCAAAGAGTGTTTAATGATTTAGGGTGAAGTATTTAGTAAAATCATAGAATATAAATTTGTATGGTAGGATCGTAATTTTTTTTTAGGATCGTAATTTTTTTAAGGAAATGTTATTGATACCTTATTTGCTTTATTTCTTAATTCAATTTTTTTTTAAGTTTTATATTTATTCAAGTAATCTCTACACCCAACTTGGGGCTTGAACTCATGACCCTGAGTTCAAGAGTTGCACACTCTTCTGACTGTGCCACCCAGGTGCCCCTTGATTCAGTTTTTTTAAGCTGAAGCACTTTATTTTTTTCTATTGAATTTTTTAAAATGTTTATTTATTTTATTTTCGAGAGATTGAAATAGAGCACGAGTGGGGGAGGGGCAGAGAGAGATTGAGGAAGACAAAGAATCTGAAACAGGCTCCAGACTCTGTCAGCACAGAGCCCGATGCAGGGCTCGAACTCGGGAATTGCAAGATTATGACCTAGGCTGAAGTCGGATGCTTAACCAGCTGAGTCAACACAGGCACCCCTAAGCTGAAGTACTTTAAAGTAAATTTAAGACACTTTACTTTCTCCTCCTAAATAATATGCGCCTCTAAAAAATAGAACGTTTTCCTTCATAACTGATAAAGCATTACTATATCTCATGTGATCAGTTTATCTGATAAGAAATCCATATTTAGCTTTCCTCACTTGTCCTTTAACCTTTATATTTGGTTTATCCATTCCAGGATTACACGTTGTATCTGGTTGTTACATTTCTTAAATTTCTTTTAAATCCAGAACAGTTCCCCTGTTTTATGACCCTATCTATCTAAGTAATGAGAGTACCTTTACAATATCTCCCTTCTAGATTTGTATGATTGCTTCTTCATAGGTGTCACTAATCTATCCTCTTTCTTACTAAGTCGAAAACAATTTGATGGATTCACATTAAACAATTTTAGCTAGATTAAATTATAGGTGCTATTGTGTCATATATTCCATGACATTAGAAGGTATTTAACATTCAGTTGTCTACAGTCTTGACTGATTTCTTCTAAGTCATATTTTGCTCCCTTTGATCAAGAAGCAGTATGTGTGTGGGGCACCTGGGTGGCTCAGTCAGTTGAGGGTCCAGCTTCGGCCCAGGTCATGATCTTGCAGTTTGTGGGTTGAGCCCTGCCTTGGTGCTGACAGCTCAGAGCCTGGAACCCGTTTCTGATTCTGTGTCTCCCTCTCTGCCCTTCCCCAACTCATGTTCTGTTTCTCTCAAAAATAAATAAACATTAAAAAAAAAAAAAAATCTTTTGGGGCGCCTGGGTGGCGCAGTCGGTTAAGCGTCCGACTTCAGCCAGGTCACGATCTCGCGGTCCGTGAGTTCGAGCCCCGCGTCAGGCTCTGGGCTGATGGCTCGGAGCCTGGAGCCTGTTTCCGATTCTGTGTCTCCCTCTGTCTCTGCCCCTCCCCCGTTCATGCTCTGTCTCTCTCTGTCCCAAAAATAAATAAAAAACGTTGAAAAAAAAAAAAAATCTTTTGTGGGTGGGGAGGATTATCACTATGGCCTTAAAGAATTTTTATAGTTTTACTGTATCTTAATTGCATTTTCCCCTTTTTAAAAAACTATAGTGAAATCCATATAAAATTTAGAATTGTAGACATTTTTAGGTATACGGTTCTGTCTTTAAGTACATTCATTCACATTGTTGTGCAACCAGCACCACCATCCATCATCTCTAGACCTTTTTTCATGTTGGCAAACTCAAACTCTGTACCTGTTAAAGAATAACTTCCTACTTTACTCTCTTCTCAGCCCTTGGCAACCACCATTCTATTTTCTGTCTCTATGAATTTTTACCATTCTAGTTACCTCATTATAAGTGGACTCATACAATATTCATTCTTTATGTCTAGCCTGTTTCACTTAGTGTAATATCTTCAAGGTTCATTCATGTTGTAGCATGTGTCAGAATTTCATTTTTAAGTGCATTATTCTTTTTAACACTGGAATTACAGCAACTTTGTGGTCTATGGATTCTACTTCTATTTTTTGCCCTTAGGTAAGTTCCCGCTGTGAAGAGGAAAGCCTTTTAGCCCGATGTCGATCTAGTGCTCAGAACAAGCGGGTGGATGAGAATTCTTTGATTTCAACCAAAGAAGAGCCTCCAGTTCTTGAAAGGGAGGCTCCGTTTTTGGAAGGGCCCTTGGCTCAGTCAGAACTTGGAGGTGGACATGCTGAGTTGCCACAGCTGACCTTGTCTGTGCCTGTGGCTCCGGAAGTCTCTCCACGGCCTGCCCTTGAGTCTGAGGAATTGCTAGTTAAAACACCAGGTAAGATGGGGATGGGGTCTCAGTATGTAAGTGGATAGGATTTTAGTATGTTGTGATGAAAAGCTAATAGTGTATCTCTATATAACAAACTACCCACTTTTCTCCTGGAAATCCCAAAAGTGCTGGCTAATTGAATGTAATTCAGTGACCATGAATTGGTGGTACTCTGTCCAGAAGACATTTTAAAAACTACTCTCCTTACTCTACTGTTGATCTTCATGACTGTCAATCAAACACCATGTGAGTGAATACTTAGGATAACAGTGTTTTAGGGAGGGACACTACACAGTGTAATAAACAAATGAAACTTATGCTTCAGATACTAGCTCTACCAATCCTTGTGTTACTTAGAAAGTTGTTTAACCTCTCAACATGTTTCCTCATATATAAAATGGACATCATAATGTAATTTACCTGACACATAGTAAGCAGCTAATTATAAATTCTCCCTTGAAGTTAACCAATTGCTTTTCACTTTATCATTCTTTATATACATGTCAACCTGGTGGGAGCTGGATCCAAACATATGGTCTTTAATTTACCTTCTGACTTTTGAATATTATAGTCACCCAAGGAAAATTTTGAATGTAACTTTTTTATTTTTTACATTCCCAACAGTAGCTTGTGGTGTTATTCCTTAAAGTAAAAAAAAGTATCCCAATTGTGCTTATTAATTAAGGCAGAATCACAAATACTTTTAAAAGGAGTAATAATGAAAGTTACTGTCTCATTATTTATGAACCAAACTCTGTTATTAGGCTTTTTTATATAATTCTTAAGAACAGCCCTACAAAGTAAATGTCTCTTTTATTTGTTTAGGAGTAGAATAAAAATTGTAATCTTGGTGCTGTTATGCTTGGAATTCAGGCTCTACTCCACCTTCTCCTTTTGTCCTTACTAACAGTTAATTAATATAAAAGCAGTTTTGCCCTTTTGATTTTTCCTTTAGTCCTTTTATGAGAGATGTACATAAAAACATCTTCACATTAGTTTGTATCTGCACTGAGAACTATTTTCTTGTTTTATGTTAACTAATATTTTAGAATAAATAAGTTCCTATCCTGTCCCTACCCAGAAGATGAGGAGGAAAACATAAAAAATACAGTGATTCATTTTTCTGTGGCATATAGATTTTTTTTTTTAAATTAGCATGTGCTCAGTTTCTAAACCATCTAATGAAAAGATATATGCATTTCAGGAAATTATGAAAGTAAACGTCAGAGAAAACCAACTAAGAAACTTCTTGAATCCAATGATTTAGACCCTGGATTTATGCCTAAGAAAGGGGATCTTGGTCTTTCTAAAAAGGTATGTTATTTTAGTCAATTCTAAAATATGATTAAACCATATGGAAATATGTGATTTTAAAAACAGAGCTTTTAGTAATACTTAGCAACATTGATGCACACTTAACATAGAAATTACAGAATGTTACAGTATATACATTTGGTCTAAGATTCTATATTGAGAGACTGTTCTCCATTTGTGTGGACATGTGTATCAGTTGTTTTTAGATTTTCTTTTCAAATGAAAATGAAAAAAGGTTTTAAGATTGAGTAAAATTTGTGTTTGTTGTCATTTCTTTTCCAGGCTCAAATCTCTTAACCTGATTTCTACCTCACTTCTGTCTGTATACGCCACTAACCTACTCTTATCCCACTGCCCTATTTTCATACCAGCTAAGAAAAGACTCAGTTCAGTTATAAACCAAATAGAAATATTTGAACTTAAGTTTTTGAGTTTGCAGACTTGGTTTTCATTAGCCAAGAAGGCATCATTAAATAGTAGATGGAGATAGAAAATTGTTTTCTAATTCTATAATGATGATAGCTGGATATTAATTTTTAAGAAACTTCCTGTTGCCCATATGTATGAGGAGTAATTCAGGGTTTTAGAAATTAAGTTGTTAGGACACACAGATTTCCTTTTTTTTTTTTTTTTTTTTTTTTTAATTAAAAAAAAGGGTTTTTTTTAATGTTTATTTTTGAGAGAGCCAGAGACAGAATGCGAGTGGGTTAGGGGCAGAGAGAGAGGGAGACACAGAATCCGAAGCAGGTGCCAGGCTCTGAGCTGCCAGCACAGAGCCCGACGCGGGGCTTGAACCCAAGAGCTGTGGGATCACGACCTGAACTGAAGTTGTACGCTCAACTGACTGAGCCACCCAGGCGCCCCACAGATTTCCTCTTAAATTTTTTTCTTTAAAGAAAAAAATGGAGATTGCAATCAAATCACAAATTGAGTTTTTAGACTTTTTTCCTCAGCTATAGCAGCCTTCTATCATTTAATCCTATATTGAAGACTCTAGTTTTGTCACCCATGTCAATTAGCATGTAAATGTAAAACTCAATATTTGTGTTTTTGTACCTCATTTTAAAGGCTGCATTATATTCTTTAGTTCTTTTATTCTTTTCAATGTCCTAAGACTGGGACTTTGTCTTTGGACATGGACTTTTCAGTTCTTAGGTTCATCTGCTCTCTGAACTTTATCTGCAGTTTGTACAACAATCAGTGACAGTATCATGTCCCCAAATCATCATACTATCATTGCACCTTATACTTTTAAGGCTGTGATAGTTTTCTTCTGCAGTGCTTCCCCTGCTTTGTCTTATTCAAATCTTAGCCATTTTTTTTTTTTAAATTTTTTTTTTCAACATTTTTTATTTATTTTTGGGACAGAGAGAGACAGAGCATGAACGGGGGAGGGGCAGAGAGAGAGGGAGACACAGAATCGGAAACATAGCCATTTTTAAGATTGTTGAAAGAGGGGGCACCTGGGTGGCTCAGTCGGTTAAGCGTCCGACTTCGGCTCAGGTCATGATCTCGCGGTCCGTGAGTTCAAGCCCTGCGTCGGGCTCTGTGCTGACAGCTCAGAGCCTGGAGCCTGTTTCAGATTCTGTGTCTCCCTCTCTCTCTGACCCTCCCCCGTTCATGCTCTGTCTCTCTCTGTCTCAAAAATAAATAAGCGTTAAAAAAAAATTAAAAAGAAAAAAAAGATTGTTGAAAGAGGTTTATTGTAAGGGACAGGGAAATTGGGATTCAGCTGAATATTTTGAGAATGGAAGGGACATTTGCAATCAGGTGATATCTTTAGTAGTGTTATACAAGGTGAATTATGTAAGGCTGTGGGATCACTGCTAGAAGTGAGATAATGACAGATTTTAAAGAAAAGCAGAATTTGGGGCAATTAAGTAAATGATCCCCCCCCCCCGCCCCATTTTATTGATATGTAATTGACATACAGTAAGTGAATGGTTTGATTGATCTATATGGTGAGCATTTGGAAATTTGCTGCTGTATTTTGTCTTGTTTTCACCCCAAGCTCTAGTACCTTTACAGCAAGAATAGCATCCATTATGTTGACTTTTTGTGGCCACTAAATTTTGTTTTACACTCATGTTGAAGAATATTTTTATTGTAGGAGAAGCCGTTTTCTTGGACTGGAACTAATTTATACAGGCATTGTTAGTAGGGGTATAAAATGTGTAGGAAATTACTCTTGATATCTAAGTGTTTTGAGTTTTAATGTTGCTTTCATTTACATTAACCTGCAGCCACTTAAATCAGGAAGACATTCTGTGGTTCAGAGCTTTCCAGTATATGTGCTTCTGAAGTGAGCACTGATCCAGAGCTCCTTAATATTTAGAATTCATCAAATAAATAAGTCTTTGTAAAAATAATGGCATAAATTCAGTTTTAAGAAGATAGATTTTAAATACAGGGTGGTATGAAATAGAACAGAGATGGTGGGTCGGTTTCTGGGACCATGCCCTTTGTCTTTGTCTACCACTTCAATCAGAACACCATTCTGTATCTGCTTGATCTATTGGGGGTCGCTGCATAATCCCACCCACCTCTTATCCCTGGTTTTTGAAGGAGTATGTGTTTGTATGAGTCTTTTGGAGTTGTGTTTTTTGTTGTTGTGTTTTATTTCATGTCTTTCCCCATATAGTTTCTGTTCAATCCATTATTGTTATACTGGTTTTTTTTTTAATTTTAATATAGCTAGGATTTCTGTATCTGTGACAGTAGACAGTTCAACTTGTGGCATATAATACAAAAGGTTTATTTTCTGTTCCTTTGTAAACCTGTTGCATTTTACTTATTTGTAGTGTTATGAAGCTGGCCATTTGGAGAATGACATTAATGAATCACGTGCTACATCTCATTCTAAAGAGTTTGGTGGAGGTGCGTATTTTTGAGATTTAAATGTTTGAGATTTAAAAAAATGTAATGCGGAAATAACTAGGAAACACCTTGTCAGCTAACTAGAAAAGTTGTTACATATGTAAGCAAGACCAGCAAGGTTGCAACTTCTTTTTTTTTTTTTTTCATTTATTTTTGAGACAGAGAGAGACAGAGCATGAGCAGGGAAAGGGCAGAGAGAGAGGGAGACACAGAATCGGAAGCAGGCTCCAGGCTCTGAGCCATCAGCACAGAGCCCGATGCGGGGCTTGAACTCACAGACGGTGAGATCATGACTTGAGTCGAAGTCGGACACTCAACCGACTGAGCCACCCAGATGCCCCGCAAGGTTGCAACTTCTAAGACTTGTTTGCCCAAGGGGCTCCTGGCTGGCTCAGTTGGAAGAGCACGTGACTGTTGAACCCAAGGTTGTGAGTTTGAGCCCCATGTTGGGTTTGGAGATTACTTAAAAATAAGTAAGCAAACTTTAAAAAAGAAAAAAAAAAAAGACTTGTTTGTCAAAATATGCTTCCCAATAGAATGCATGACACTAGAAAATTGTCTGGTCATCTTGAGTTTCATGCTGAAGTTAGAATTACAGATTTAGAATGTAGACTCCTGGAATTAGAATTCTGTTAGAGTAAGTAACTGGTAGGAACAATAGAGAAAATGAGCTACTTAATTTTCTTATTAGATGGTTCTCCAACTCTATCATTACTTTCTTGGCTTTGATTCAATCTTTATTGTGTAGGACAGAAAATAAGGAGTCTGAGTTGAGAGGGAAATTACAAGTCATCTAAGCCAGTCTTTCACAAATAGTTTCTTTTACCACATCTTTGATCTTTGGTGAGTGAGTATATGCTTGAAAAAGGGAGCTTACATTTCAGTCTGGTCCATTGTGGTTGCTTCTTAAGGGCTTTGAAATATTTTAAATTGTTTTTTAATCTGACTCCTGAAACTTAGACATGGTGATCTTGGTTCTGCCAATTGGAGGAATGGGCAGCTCTTTATTGAGTAACAGATACAGTAATCATAGTTTGTGCATTTGCTCTACCATGTCCTTTGCTCAGTTCCTTTGTTTAGGACTGTTAATCTCTAATCCATCGAAAGCATTATAGAGAATTAGGATATTATCCATATTATCCCTATTTTATAGAGAATGTGAAGATGAAAGAGGTGGCAGACTTGGGAGGACTAATTCCAGACGTGACCACATTCATTGCGACACTACCATCTTGTTATACACCCCAAATTTTCTACATGCCAATTCTTTGTGTCACTTTGATCATCTGCCGGTGCCATTTATTGATTACTGTTATTTCTGAAGTGTTAGGCCAGATTTGAGCACATAGCATCAGATGTGCCAGCAAAGGATATCATGGGAAGGTTATATTGCATGTGATCTTAAATGAGCACATCTTTAAATGTGACCCATGATTATTAAGTTTTTTAGTAAGTAAATCTAGCAATATGTTCACTTATGTTAATCTTGTGTGCAAATATAATTTCATCAATTTGCTTGCTTTAGGAAAAAAACTTTCAAAGTAATTATCAGCTCTTCTCTTACACTTTTATACTCCAGTTTTTGTAAAACCTAAAACTTATTCTTTATCTTTTGTAAATTTCATCTGAATATTTTAGCTACTGAGAAGTTTGAACCTTCATTCTGCTATTCTGTTAATTATTCTTTTAGTTATAGGCAGCCAGCAGCTTTGATAGCAGAGCTTCTCCATCTGTATCAGGCAGTCCCAAGAAGAGAATACTAAGCCAGTTTTCCAAAGTCTAGCCTTCATGTTGATACCTAGCCTAATTATCCTGGAACATTTTATGAAATATTAGTTTAGATTCCTGATATTTCTGTAACAAAGAGGTGAAATAAGTATAAAATATAATGAGGGAAGGACTGGAATTTCATTTTGTATATAGGCCATGTTAGAGCATGCATATATTTTCAATTGTTGGATGTTCAACGTTATAGTACCATTGCTAAATATCTTTTAAGTTAGTAAATGTATTAAGGGAGATCTCCCTTTCCTCAAGCCAGATATTATGTATTTCAGCTTTTCATCTTAATCCTTAAATCATATAGTGCTATAATGTACTATCTTTAATTGTGGAGGTCGAATTTTAGTATCTTTTCCTGACTACTAAATGTATTTCCTCCCCATTTACAGGATGTTAAAGTCCTTTGAGGAATTAAGAAGTTTTTCATTTCAATCATGTAAAATGAAATTGTTTTAACCTACTTATACATTTACTATTTAATCTGTATGAGGCAGAATTTATATGTGTGTACCTATTTTCCCAACTAATTATGTAGTTGTGGGTAAATCTCCCCACCCTGTGCCTTTATCCCTCATGTACAAAGTTGGGGAATTAAATGGGCTTTAAGATTGGTTTTTTATTCTAACATTCCATAATTCTATGAGGTCCTTTTAGTTGAGGATAGGAGTTCTTGGACATGTAAGTGATTAGCCAGGAGGTAACACCTGTTTTCCTGTCATAGGCACTACGAAGATATTTGATAAACCAAGGAAGCGAAAACGACAGAGGCATTCTACAGCCAAGGTGCATTGTAAAAAAATGAAAAATGACGACTCATCAAAAGAAACTCCAATCTCAGAGGTATTACTCAGTTCCTCATCTTTTGACCTTCCAAAGCAAATCTACTTTTTACAGTAGAGGCCACATCCCTCTTTCCCTTGAGTTAAGAGTAATGTTCTACTGAAATAGCTAATGAAAAGCTGTAATAGGAATCCTGGAGTAGAAAGAGAGTCTGATGCTAGTAAAATTCAGGCAAGACAATATATGGCAACTATGGGTATGATCTTTAACATCCTATGCTCTAGGTGTCTGATAAATTTTGTAACTGTTTCATCACAAAGTAAGCTTTTTCTAAAACCAAAGAGCACAATGCCAAGTAACCATATAATCTGAGTGAACTTTCATACTGCCCTTTTATAGTTGAGACTGCTACATTTAGAGGGGAAGGAAACTCAATTTGCTTATTTCTTGAAACCAGCATCTGCTTAATTTTAGAATAATATTTATAAACATTGGCTTTAAGGAAACAAAGGTGGATTTAAAACCATTTCCTTGCAGAGCATCAGTGCAGTCATTGATGCCATCTCTGGCTTTTCAACTCAAGTTAAAAGAGAAATAGAGCAAGTCAGGTCAGCATTACACATTATGATACAGAGTGTTTCTTTCCAGAATAATTTGAATAGAATGCCCAAGGTGGGCATTATTTAGGAAACACTGATCTTGGAAGGACAAATAAGTAATCAAATAAACTTAAGAATGTTTTCTCTCCCTTAGTGAAACCTTAAAATGGAACAGCTCAAAAAGTTCCAGTGGAACAGCCTCAGAGCAGTTAGTGGCAGGGCATGAGGCGCCCACTACCCGCCCAATCACAGCAGGGTTAGAACTAACATTGCATGCAGTCCGCCCGCGTGATTGGCTGAACATCTGTAAGTGCTTAATGGCTAGACAAATAGCAGCCCAGAGGGCGGGGGTCAAATGGAGGAGACATGAATAATACAGATATGGGACATTATTTTTTCTCTGCAAGGGAGAACTGATGACACACAGAACGGCTGCAAGCCCCAAGGACACTGTTGAGGAGGGTGTAGAGAATGATCATGGGATGCCAGCATCGAAAAAGCTGCAGGGTGAACGAGGCGGAGGAGCTGCACTCAAGGAGAATGTCTGTCAGGTAGAAGATGTTTCCCACTTGCATTTTGATTGCTTGCTTGTCTTTTAAAAGAAGACCTCTTCATGTCTTAATAAGTATATACGTAGTACCTACTATATGTCAAGAGTTTCCATCACTTTAAATTACATCATATAGTCCTAACAATCTTGTAAAGTAGATTACCATTATTATCCTCGCTTTTATAGATGAGGAAACTGAGGCATAAAGATGTTACATAGCTTGCTTATAGTCACACAGCAAAGCCAGGATTGAAACCCAGGCAATCTGGGTTTAGAGTCCTAACCACTCTGTTGTATTGCCTCTCTCTAAAGAGCCTTTATCAGACTTGATAGTAGAGTCCATTAAATGGATGCTTTGATTATGCTCTCTCTTTATGGGCTTGATTTACCTTTGTAAATTCTTAAAAGCTGACATATAAAAAATTGAAGATACTTGGTTTTTCTTCCTCTTTTCTAATTAAAATGGCTAAAAAATAAAAATAACCCAAGCCCAGGATATGCTATGATGAACAATAGAATTTCAACTTTGTTTCTTTGTTCATTTTCGCTATTATATAAAGATTGATCATATTCGGGTGAGCACCCAAACACACTGTTAGTCCTCAGAGAGTGTATGCCCACAAAGATTATCAAGAAAAAAATGGCTAAAGCTATAGTGGCCTTATGGCCCTGGATTGTTTGGGCACTCTTTGTTTAAATCTATTGTCCTTGGGGCGCCTGGGTGGCGCAGTCGGTTGGGCGTCCGACTTCAGCCAGGTCACGATCTCGCGGTCCGTGAGTTCGAGCCCCGCGTCGGGCTCTGGGCCGATGGCTCGGAGCCTGGAGCCTGTTTCCGATTCTGTGTCTCCCTCTCTCTCTGCCCCTCCCCCGTTCATGCTCTGTCTCTCTCTGTCCCAAAAATAAATTAAAAATGTTGAAAAAAAAAAAAATTAAAAAAAAAAATAAATCTATTGTCCTTGTATAATTTATTAATATTGTGTCCTTTTATTATGGTTCCCAATCTGAAAGATGAATTACATAATCATCCCAATTAAAGGGTTAGTCCATAACATTTGGTTAATTTTAAAACATTATTCTTTGATATGTATTGTAATTGAAGTTTTCCTGTTTAAATGATGAAAGCAGACTTGTTTATTGTATATAAAAGCTGGTATCACTGTTACTGTGAATATATAAAACATGGCAGTTGTCAATTTTTATGTGAATAGGAGATAATGAAAGAGACAAAGTTTAAGACTAACTTACACTATAGGTTGATTAAGACCTTGGGAGTCTGTCTGTTCTTAACCCTGGCTGCCTCTGGCCTTTTCCCCAAAGTTCTCCTACTCATTTGTTTATTTAAGTTATGATGTTAAGTGGCCAAGACCAGTTCTGTTTCTTGGGTTCTTAAATGTATTAGACTTGCCTAGTCACCTTTCCTCACCCAGTAAGTATAAGACTTTTTGTCATTTTTATATTTTTCTGCTAATCAGTATGGGGAAACAAGTCAGGATGTTAGAGGCATAAAAGTAACAAATGTTGGGAATTTGCAGAATTTTCATAAATCTTACGGTGTTTTGAAACAAACATCCAGATCTTTATTTCCTAAGGCTCTATCAAAAATGGCACCCTATCTTAGATGAGATCATCTTAGAAAAGTGGCCTCTCTGAGATGGTTGTAGATGTATCTCAGAGTTCATTCAAACCTTGAGTAGAGCCCTTTTGGGACTGTTACAACCCAAGTCTAGCTAGTCAGTATCTCTTGCTTAAACTATTAGAGTAGCTTCCTTGATTGTCTCTTTGCTACTGTTCTCACATATCTCATTCTTGAACTCATTTTCCATGTAGTAATCAGAGAGATCTGTTTTTAAATGAATATTTAATTTTAGCCTTCCCTTGGTAAAGACCTTTGATGGTATACCTTTTAATGAGAATAAAATCTGAAACTATACCATAATGTGTAAGGCCACACAATCAGGCTGTTGCCTTTTTTTACCTCATCTTCTACCACTTCTAACTTTTGTTCCACTTTAGTCCACTGATTTTCCTTATGATTTTTAGACATGACATAGTTTTTCCTGTCTGTGGACTTTCTGTACTGGTCTTCCTGGTCTTTCTGTCTGACTAAATGACTGACTAGTAGCTCAGAACCCTGTCTGAGAGGCCGTTCCTAATCACCCAATCCAAAATAGCTATTTGAATTCTCTACTTAATCTTATTATCTTTCCTGTTTGTTTGTTTACTTGTATTTTCTGTTCTTAGAATATATGAACCATGAAAGCCAAGGGACCTTGTGGTACCTGGCATAGAGGAGTTAATCACTAAATATTGGCTGAATAAAGAGAGGGCTTTCTGCTTTCTAGAAAGCTGCTAGTTAACCTCTGCCTTCATGAAGGCCTTCTGTTCGGGACTTTAAAATCCTTTTTCTGTCGACATACCTGTTTTCTTTCTCTTAACAGAACTGTGAGAAACTGGGTGAGCTGCTGTTATGTGAGGCTCAGTGCTGTGGGGCTTTCCACCTGGAGTGCCTTGGACTAACTGAGATGCCGAGAGGAAAATTTATCTGCAATGAATGTCGCACAGGTGAAGTAGATACAGAAGGATCTTCTTCCAAAGATGGTCTGAGTTTTAAGTTTTATAGGAAAACCCAACATTTATTGGATGCACTGTTTTTGTGGCGATACTGGGCTAGTTGCTGCAGACACGGATAGGTGCTTTGTAATCTTTGCCTATAGAAAAGAATTCCAAGTGAATAATGACTTTATGGTATAGTGTGGTGCAAAAGTATTGTAGTAGAGATACATTTAAAGTGATAGGTAAACAAAGATGAACAAGTGCCACAGAGAAAAAAAACTGAGTTTGGTTTTAAGAGAGACATGGTCATTGGTGTGGGGAGAGGAAGAATAGAAGGTCCAATAATTAAAGTATAGACTGTTTAGGGAATAGGAGGCATAGGTTTGTGTGTTTAAGGTATTTTAGGGAAGAGGCATTGGTAGTGACAAGGAGGATTTCTGGATTACTGTCAGTGTTTTCTGTTTCTTGAGCTGACTGGTGATTACATAAGCAAGTTTATTTTATGGTTATTTGTGAACTATACACTTAGGATGCTGTACTTTTCTGTGTGTATATCATATGTCAACAAAACTGTTTACCAAAAGAGAAAGACCTATTTTAAGAGTTCTAATATACAAATTGGGTCAGAAACTAAGAATGGTCAGATGGAACCAGCCTGTAAAGTACCTCACAGGCTGTGCTAAGGAGATTGCTCTTTCTTCAGCATTATATGTGAATGTTACAGATTTAAAAAAAAATTTTTTTTAACGTTTATTCATTTTTTAGAGAGAGAGAGAGAGAGAGAGAGAGAGAGAGAGAGAGAGAGAGTGAGCGGGGGAGGGCAGAGAGAGAAAGGGAAGGAGACACAGAATTCGAAGCAGGCTCCCACCTCCGAGCTGTCAACACAGAGCCTGATGTGGGGCTCGAACTCATGACATGAGGTGAAGTCGGACTGAATGTTACAGCATTTAAGTAATAAAAAAAATAGGGGATGACAGCTGTTACACTCCTAAGTCATTGAAATCGTAAGTGTGAATGATCCTGCCCTGAGTGAAAGCATGTGTAGAGTGAGAAGCAGGCGGACTACAGTACTTAGGGCATGCCCACATAGAAGAACTACTGGAAGGTGAGGAGGAGCTAGTCAAAGAATGGCTGTGAAGCCGGGGGCAGTGGGGTGTCATAAGCAGTGGCAGATGTGGCAGAGAAACCAAGGAGGTCCTGGCGTAAAAAGAGACAGTTGTATTTGTCAGTGAGGAAAGGCTTGACTTTTTGCCAGAGGGTGCCATACTAAACCAGGTTGAAGGGTGCCTGGGTACCAGTATACGCTATTTCTTATAGAAGCCTGATACCATGGAAAAGAGGGCAGTAGTTGAAGCGAGGATATTATAGGGTCAAGAGGAAGAACATCTTGAGTGTTGGTAGGATAAAGGTTAAAAACCACATAGAGAAATAAATTCTTATAACAGAAGAGGGAATCATTGGAGGAGTAGTTATAGAACAGGAGAGAATAATTTTGAAGAGGCAAAAAGATAAAATAGGAATGTTCCTTGAAGTTGGGAGGCAGAAGAAGGAAGCTGAAGTTTTTTTCTTACATTGGTGAGAATGATGGGGAAAGGTGGTCTCTCGCTTGAAGGATAGAGTGTAGGTTTAGAGTAGTCCATGTGGGAACAAGAGACAGAATTAACTTGTGTCTTTATTTATTTTTTTTTTAATTTTTTTTTTTTTTTTAATATTTATTTTTGAGACAGAGAGAGACAGAGCATGAACGGGGGAGGGTCACAGAGAGAGGGAGACACAGAATCTGAAACAGGCTCCAGGCTCTAAGCTGTCAGCACAGAGCCCGACGTGGGGCTCGAACCCACGGACCGTGAGATCATGACCTGAGCCGAAGTCGGACACCCAACCGACCAAGCCACCCAGGTGCCCCAACTTGTGTCTTTAAATAAGTGGCTCTGTCACATTGAGTTATCTCATCTTTCTGCCACTACTTTTAGTAGCTTGTGAATAAAAGCTGGAAGACAAGATAGCTGTGGGTCATTTTGTCCCTGCATGGTGGGCTTTTTGATCATTATGGAAAATAGTGCCATCCAGCCCTGTAAATGAAATTTAGAAAAAAATGTTTTGGTATGTGCATATCTCTTATCCTAATCTTAGAGCTTCTTGCCTTTTGTGCAAATGATCCAGTTTTGCTAGTCTTACCTTTTTTTTTCTTAATATTTTATTTTATTTTTGAAAGAGAGAGAGAGAGTACGAGCAAGAGAGGGGCAGAGGGAGAGGGAGATAGAATCTGAAGAAGACTCTAGGCTCTGAACTGTCAGCACAGAGCCCAACACGGGGTTCAAACTCCTGAACCGCAAGATCATGACCTGAGCCAAAGTTGGACGCTTAACCGACTGAGCCACACAGGCACCCCACTGGTCTTATCTTTATTATAATGTGATATTCTCTGACCAAGTTAAGGCAAAACTATTTTTTTTTAAGTTAGCCTCACTGAAGTATAATTTACCTACTATAAAATGCACTCATTTTCATGTATGTTTTGATAGGTTTTGATAAAATTTATATACATCTGTGTAACCACAACCATGGAGAAGATTTAGAACATTTCCATCACTTCAGAAGGTTCTCTTGTACTTATTACAGTTGATCCTTATGCTCCTCTCTCCCCCAAATCTTATTTCAGGCAAATAATGATCTGCTTTCTGGTACTACACATTAAATTTATACTTTTTAAGGGTTTCATATATAGAAGTGGAACAAAACATATATAGTTTTTTGTGTCTGGCTCCATATAACATTTCTGATGCTCATCTATGTTAATGTGTGTATCAGTAGTTCATTCTCTGTCTTAAAATAGTTTATTGAGGTATAGTTGATGTACAATAAACTGCACAAAGTGTAGTTTGATATGTTTTGACATATATATGTCTGTATGTGTATATAACACCTTGTGAAACCATCCCTCAGCATAGTTAATTTGAGATTCAACAACATTGTTGCAGGTTCATTCCTTTTTATTGCTGGGTAGTATGCCATTGTATGGATATATCACAGGTGGTTTATTCATTCATCTATTGATATACATTTGGGTTGTTCTCAGGTTGGGGTATTACTAATAAAGCTGCTGTGAACATTCAAGTCTTTGGATGGACACATTTTCTTTTTACTTGTGTAAATACGTAAGGGTGGAATGGCATGGTAGGTATATGTTTAATTTTTAAGAAACATTCAAACTGTTTTCCAAAGTGTTTGTACCATTTTAAATTTTCATCAGTAATGCATGAGAGTTTCAGTTCTTTCACATCTTCATCAACACTTGGTATTGTCAGTCTTTTTAAATTTAGCCCTTCTGACAGATGTATCACGGTATCTCATTGTGATTTTATTTTTAAATATTTATTTTGAGAGAGAGAGCAAGCGTGTGCACACGTGCTCAAGGAGGGGCAGAGGGAGGGAGAGAGAATGCCAAGCAGGTTACACCCTGTTAGCACAGAGGCTGATGCAGGGCTTGATCCTATGAATCGTGAGGTCATAACCTCAGCCGAAATCAAGAGTCATATTCTTAATCCACTGAGCCACCCAGGTGCCTTCTCATTGTTATTTTAATGTGTATTTCTTTCTTTCTTTTCTTTCTTTTCTTTAATGTTTATTTATTTTTGAGAGAGCCAGAGACAGAATGCAAGTGGGTTAAGGGCAGAGAGAGAGAGAGGGAGACAGAGAATCCGAAGCAGGCTCCAGGCTCCGAGCTGTCAGCACAGAGCCCAACGTGGGGCTCGAACCCATGAGCTGTGAGATTATGACCTGAGCTGAAGTCGGACGCTCAACCGACTGAGCCACCAAGGTGCCCCTTAATGTGCATTTCTTAATGATGAATGATATTGTGTATCTTTTTTGTTTTTGTTTATATATATATACTTTTAATAATTTTTTAATGTTCATTTTTGAGAGAGAGTACAAGCAGGGATGGGGCAGAGAGGATGGTTACAGAGGATCCAAAGTGGGCTGTGCACTGACAGCATGGCTCAAACTCAGAAACCATAAGATAATGACGTGAGCTGACATGAGACGCTCAACCAACTGAACCACCCATGTGCCCCTGTGCATCTTAATGTGCTTTTTTGACATCTTGATGAAGTGTCTGTTCAGATCTTTTTTTTTTTTAATTTGTTTATTTTCTTACTTTTGAGTTTTAAGAGCCCGTTGTATATATTCTGGGCACAAGTTCTTTATCTGATACATACTTCTAAAATTATTCTACCAATCTGTGGGTTGGTCTTTCATTTCCTTAATGGTGTCTTTTGAAGAGCAGTTTTTAATTTTCATGAAATTCAGTTTATTAGTTTGTTCTTTTTAGAGATTTTGCTTTGGTGTCATATTGAATAAATCTTGCATAATCCAGTGTCACAAAGCTTTTCTTTGTTTTCTAATGAAAATTTTATAGTTTTAGGTTTCATATTTAGGTCTATGGTGTAGTTTGAATCAATTTTTGTATAGGACATGAGGTAAAGAGTTATTATTTTTGAGGGTAGGAAATTTTACTCTGGTTTTAGTAAAGATGAATAGAGTAAGAATAAAGGAGTCATTTCTTACCCTATTTTCCTAATGGGGAGTGACTGTCCCGTAATTTAGGTTATTCTAATCTAATATTGGCTGTGAGTTACTTGGCATTAGACAGTAAGTAGTTTGCTTCTTTCCAAATGCATAATTAAAAATTTTTCCTAAAATCATTACTAGTTGGGTAAACTTACTATTTATAGGTGAGATGGGCTATTTTAATGAGCTTCTATTTCCAGCAAATGTCAGAGGCAAGTTAGATGTGTCTTTCAAGCCTGAGCTTTTTCGTTTACATTGTATTGCTTCTCAGAGAGAGGTGGATTTTTTTTTTTTTTTCTTTTCTTAAACTTTGTATTACAGAAATCCTCAGACACTCAGGGTACCTGGGTAGCTCACTCAGTTAAGCATGTGACTTTGGCTCAGATCATGATCTCACTGCTTGTGAATTGGAGCCTGCTTCGGATTCTGTGTTTCTCTCTCTCTCTCTCTTTCTCTCTCCCCCTCTCCCTCTCTCCCTCCCTCCCTCCCTCCCTCCCTCTCCCTCTCTCCCTCTCCCCCCCTCCCCCACTCTCGCTGTTTCTCTCTCAAAAACATTAAAAAAGAAAGAAAAGAAAGAAATCCTCAGACATTTATAAAAGTAGAACAGTGTAAAGATTCCCCCTGTATTCATCACTTAGCTTCAGTACTTATTGGTGTTCTACCTCTGTTTACCCATGTATTTCAAAAGGTGTAACAGTTACTACTTAAAGATATATATCTAATGTGTAGCAAAATTATACAGTACCCAGTCTCATTTAAAAATTTTCCAATTTGTTTCAAAGATGTCTTTTTATAGTGTTTGAATCAAGATCCAGATAAGGTTTTCTTTATTTTTTGATATGTCTCTTAATTTCTCTTAATCTACAACATTACTACTCCCACCCTATTTTTAAGTGTCGTTTATTTGTTGAGACAACGGTGATTTGTCCTACTCAGTTTTCCACATTGTAAATTTGGTTGATTGCATCTTTGAGGTGTCCTTTTAACTTCTTCCTCTATCTCTTCCATATTTCCTGGAAACTTGTAGTTAGATCTAGAGGCTGAATTAATTTCAGGTCAGTTTTCTTCTGGCAGGAATGCTTTGTACGTAATGTGTAGTTCCTATTGTGTCACATTAGCAAGCAAACATTGTCAAGATTTTCTCAGTAGTGATTGATTGTTCAGTGGGTTCACGTTGTCATCCTAATCAGTCTCTTAGAAAGTTCTTTACTGTGATATTGTGATTTATACTAAGAAATGTGTATTTTGGTCTTTAGTTTATGGCACAGAGCTCCCAAGACCTTGGTCTCTCCTAAGGGGTGAGAGTGATAAAGATGTCCTTTGTGTGTATTTTATTTTTTCTTTTTTTTCTTTTTTTTTTTTTTTTTTTTTTTTAACATTTTTTATTTATTTTTGGGACAGAGAGAGACAGAGCATGAACGGGGGAGGGGCAGAGAGAGAGGGAGACACAGAATCGGAAACAGGCTCCAGGCTCCGAGCCATCAGCCCAGAGCCTGACGCGGGGCTCGAACTCACGGACCGCGAGATCGTGACCTGGCTGAAGTCGGACGCTTAACCGACTGCGCCACCCAGGCGCCCCTGTGTGTATTTTATTATGTTAATGAAAGACACACCTAAGGATGGGGGCTTGATTGCCAGAAGAACCCATCCTGATTAGAGGGCTAGAACTTTCATTCCTAGCCCCCTAATCTCTAGCGAGGAAAAAGGGCCGGAGGTTGAATCACTGGCCAGTGGTTTAATCCGCCATGCCTATGCAATGAAATCTCCATCAAAACCTAAAAGGGTGGGTTTCAGAGAGCTTCTGAATGATTGGTGAACATGTGGAGATTAAGAAGAAGGTGGTGCCTCTTGGAGAGGGCATGAAAGCTCCATACCCTTTCCTCATATCTTGCCCTATTTGTCTCTTCCATTTAGCTGTTCATGAGTTACAACCTTTTGTAATAAACCGGTGATCCAGTAAATAAATAAAAATCTTTCTCTGTGAGCCATTTTAGCAAACTAATCAAACCTGAGGAAGACAGGGTCATGAGAACCTCTGATATATAGCCAGTCAGAAGTATAGGTGACAACCTGAACTTGAGAGTGGCATCTGAAGTTGAGGATGGGGCAGTCATGTAGAACTGAGTCCTTAATCTGTGGGATATGATGTTATTGCCAGGTATATAGTCTCAGAATTAAGTTGAATTGTAAGATACCTAGCTGGTGTTGGAGAATTGCTTGCTGGTATGGGAACTACCCTTCCTGCTCCCCCCCACCCACACACACACATACTCACATGCATACACACACCCCATATTGGAACTTAGTACAGAATTCTGTACTTACAAACTTTCATCTAATGCTTTAGCATTGGATGAACCCTTAAATTGGTGTTAATTTATTACTTTATTTCGGTTTCCCAGGAATCCATACCTGTTTTGTTTGTAAGCAGAGTGGGGAAGATGTTAAAAGGTGCCTTTTGCCCTTGTGTGGAAAGTTTTACCATGAAGAGTGTGTCCAGAAGTATCCACCCACTGTTATGCAGAACAAGGGCTTCCGGTGCTCCCTCCACATCTGTATAACCTGCCATGCTGCTAATCCAGCCAGTGTTTCTGCATCTAAAGGTATGAGTTTCTCACATGGACCAGTCTAATTGTAGAACCTCGCTTTCATTGGCAATGTGTATTTCCAGGTGCTATCTGGCATCTCTTCGTGGCCTCTCTAGCTTTTGTCAAGAGTGTCAGCATTTTATGTGAGAGGAGAATAATGGACTAGTCTAGCAGTTCCCACATTGTATTCTGTGGAGCCCTAATGTTATGTGGTGGTTTGAAATATTTCGATTTCTTAGTTTGAGAAAATATTGTGCTACATGCCTTTCTCCCCCTACTCCATTAGGCCAAAGTGTATTATTCGTTTCCTATGGACCCTTTATATCTATGGTTGTCAGATGTGATATCATTCAGACATGCATTTTGGGTAGAATTGAGGTTTTTGTTTTGTGTTGGTTTATTTTTTTTTAAATGGAAACTTCTATCCTAAAACCTCTTTCCTGCATTATAGTTAGATTGAGAGCTAAAGTTTCCAAAACTGCCTATAGTTCCAGGTAAATCCAAGTTTTTAGGTCTATTCTCATTGGGAAAACAGTCATTTATTTCTGTTCAATAATAATAGGGTCTCTTACTAGTTTTCCCAAGCCAAATATTGTGTCTCTACTATTAAATGCCTGTGTGCCCACAGAGCCCTCATTTCTCCCATAGGGGATTGAGGAGGAAAAATGTAGCAGTGTTTTGCCTTTGCTTTTAATTAGACTGGCAGTACCTTTTGTAATATGATTCCTTGGACTTATAGATCTCCTCACTCTTAAGTACAGTAATTTAACTTGCTTGATCAAAATTACAGTTTAACCATCAGTTTACCTTCCCATTTTTAGTTGTTATTGTAGATTACATTTAGATGATTTGGTAATGGTTTCTATTTGGTGTGATACATGTTAGAGGATATATTTTATCTGGAAGGGGTTCATTCACCTTAAAGTTCCGGCTTTAAGAATCACATAGTACCAAGCAATATTATTTATTAGTCTTTCTCTCTCCCAGCTGGCCTTCTTTCTGATTGTGCACATCCCTTCTATTTAGTCTGAGGCTGATTCCAGGTTTCCTAGGAGTCTAGGCAATGGATTATATAGGGTTTTTCTTGGTGAGGCAGGCTCACTTAATAGTCATGAGATCTGACTCTTTGTGGCAACTTATCACATAGCTCCCATCTGAGCTTTTCATAGTGAATTATGTGTTTTATCATCCCTTGTCCTAGTAGTGTTTCCTTCTATTAGTGACATTTTCTCAGTGCTGACAAAGATTTCAGTAACTGGTGTTGTTTTATATTTAATCTCTTTGTTTTTTGTCTGCTACTCTGGTTTTCCTGCTTGTAATTTTAGGTCGTCTGATGCGCTGTGTCCGCTGCCCTGTGGCATACCATGCCAATGACTTTTGCCTGGCTGCTGGGTCCAAGATCCTTGCATCTAATAGTATCATCTGCCCTAATCACTTTACACCTCGGCGGGGCTGCCGAAATCATGAGCATGTTAACGTTAGCTGGTGTTTTGTATGCTCAGAAGGTAAGACATGACTGCTTAATGTATGAATAGTCTAAAAAGAGGTTAATACAATATTTTAAGTGCAACAAAAATCATTTTCTTCACATTGTTAGTAGAGAAAATATTGGAATGTAATGTCTTGAACTTAGGATAACATAGCAGAACTTTTAAACTTGTTTTTTTTTCCCTGATAAGGGAGAGGTTTTATTTTGTTATTTTGAATAATGACCTTATTTTCATTAAAATGATAAATGAAACAAAGAGAAAGATAAGGGAAAGGAAATAGAATCACCCTTGGAAAATGGGGGAATGTGATCAAACAGTACAAACTTCCAGTTAGAAGATTGGTAAGTTTGTGGACTTAATGTACACCACGGTAATTATAGTGACTAATACTGTATTGCATATTTGCAAGTTGCTAAAGAGAGTAGGTCTTAAAAGTTCTCACTACCACCAAAAAGAAAAAATTATAATTATGTGAGATGTTTGATATGTTACCTAACCTTAGTTGGGCAATTATTTCACAGTATATACATCTAGTCATTATGTTGTACACTTAATATACAATGTTATATGTTAAATAAACTGGAGGTAAGGAATAATAATTAATAAATAAATAATCCCAAATCGTCCCAAGTTCCACCATCAGAAAAAATCATTACTTAATTTTAAGTGATACTACAGGGGCGCCTGGGTGGCGCAGTCGGTTAAGCGTCCGACTTCAGCCAGGTCACGATCTCGCGGTCCGTGAGTTCGAGCCCCGCGTCAGGCTCTGGGCTGATGGCTCGGAGCCTGGAGCCTGTTTCCGATTCTGTGTCTCCCTCCCTCTCTCTCTGCCCCTCCCCCATTCATGCTCTGTCTCTCTCTGTCCCAAAAATAAATAAAAAACGGTGAAAAAAAAAAAATTTAAGTGATACTACATAAGACATTTGTGCACATAAGCAGATAGCAGGGGTATATATCTAGATAGAAATAGTTCTAGAAGATGGTATTATATTGTACAATTGTGTTTCTTTTTTGTTAAATCGTTTATTCATGAATATAAAAGGAAAGTGAAGGAATTTATGAACATCTATTAAGTATTTCTTTTTTTAAATTTTTTTTTTTTTCAACATTTTTTATTTATTTTTGGGACAGAGAGAGACAGAGCATGAACGGGGGAGGGGCAGAGAGAGAGGGAGACACAGAATCGGAAACAGGCTCCAGGCTCCGAGCCATCAGCCCAGAGCCTGACGCGGGGCTCGAACTCACGGACCGCGAGATCGTGACCTGGCTGAAGTCGGACGCTTAACCGACTGCGCCACCCAGGCGCCCCAATATTAAGTATTTCTTAACTGTTAGAGGTATTCCTAAAAGTTCTTCTAAAGTGGAAGAAAAATAAATTTTATATCTTTATATATTTTTTTCTTCAACTTAAAACATACTTCTTTGATAGAGTTAGTGTTAAGCTTCTACATTTTCTTTCAATTCCTCACAGCCTGATTTTTGCTAGTTATTGTAAGTGGATGGTTTAGTAATCATCACTACTCTATTTACTATGGTGCTTATAATTCTGATTTCCTTATTTTAATTTTTCTCTTGGTTGACTGAACTTCTAGGAAGCACCCAGTGGTGCTTATTTCTCTGCTTGAGGCTATCCATCATTTGCCTCTATACTAGAAGCATGTGTTGGGTTACTATAAAACAGGATATGTGTTCTTATTCTAAGACTGTTGTGGACATTGCTTCACTGTTTTTTCTGGTGTTGATGGTGACACCAGTTCTCATGTAGTTTCTTCATTACTTTTCAAATTGACTAAATTTTATTGATTAGTAATTTAGGGGGAACAATTTCTCTCACTTTTCTGTTTTTTTAATACTTATTGGCTATGCAATTTCATGAAAACTTGGCTGGTTATGAACATTCCGAGGGACTCATTTAAAAAGTCAGTATGTCTAATTGAATAAACATCCCTCTTGAGAAATTTGGATATACTAAATAGTGCTAAAGTCATAGAAGAAGGTTTTTCAACTGCTTTATATGATTGAAGTGGTCAATTTGGACTTTTTTTGTGCTCTTAGAAGATTCATGTAACATGACAATTTAAGGAAAAGATACACTTAGAGGACATGGTTTGTATCCTCAAACCATTCTATGCTGCTAATATAGAATAAACAAAAAGCACGTTAAGTGCACTTATGGATAAAGAGGGAAGCCTTTGGGGTAGAGATGTTTTAATTCACAAAGAGGACGTTCTTTTTGTTCTTCTAATACCTGCTCCTTATAAACACTGTCTTGTGAACACTGCTGCCTATTTATTATACCACTCTTCCTTTGTTTAGAAGAAAGTTAAAGACAAGAGTTTGGTATTTAATAGCTTTTAAATATAACATTCTGGGGGCACCCAGGTGGCTCAGTCAGTTAAGCATCCGACTCTTGATGTCGGCTCACACCACGATCTCACAGTTCGTGGGATAGAGCCCCACATCGGGCTCTACACTGAAAGCGTGGAGCTTGCTTGGGATTCTCTCTCTCTCTCTCTCTCTCCCTCTCTCTCTCTCTCTCTCTCTCTCTCTCTCTCTCTCTCTCTCTCCCTCCCCCTCCCTCTCTCTCCCTCCCTCCCTCCCTCCCTCCCTCTCCCCCCCGCCCCCCCCGCCCTCTCCCACTTGCTTAGTCTCTCTCAAAATAAATAAACTTTAAATACAACATTCTGTAATTCTACTCTTAGAATAAAAACAGGTGTCTGGGAGGCTGAAGTGTAGGCTCCAAAAGTTTTCCACATTTCTTGGAGATGGGATGATGGAACAGTTTCAACATTAGACCATTTCTAACTCCAGAATGGGATGAAATGAATAAAAGCGAGAGTGCCCATGTGATAGCATTCCTAACATGCAGCATCCTAACTGAAAAGTTACTGAATCCATTAATGGATATACATAATGGTAACTGAGTTTCCGAGAAAACAGTAGCTGCAACAGTAGCAGCTTTTAAAGTGTAGGCCCTTTCAGAGGCTTCCATGAAATCATAACTCTTTTCATAATAATAATAGTAAGATACTACTTGCCATTTTTAATTTGTTGACATTTACACTGATGGTTCAAAACTAGTGGTGGGTAAAACTGCTGCACCTAATAGAAATCAAGGCAGTGGCTCTAAACCATATAAGTAGAAGCAGTCCCTTGTGTTCTGTGTCACCACACACTCTTGGTTTTTTTTAAAAAAGTTTCACACAAGACTATTCTTATATAATAATCATTAATTTTATTAAATATCAATCCTCAGGTGAACATTGTTTTTAATATTCTGTATTATAAAATGGGAAGTGCATATAAAGTGGTTCTTTTGTATACTGATGGTTATCTTATGTTAAAGCACTCATGCAGTTGAGTTGCAGTCTGAACTAGCTGCCTTGTTCATGGAATGCCAGTTGTAGTTGTAAGAATTACTGTGACAAACCATGGCTCTTCACACTTGGATATTCGTCAAACATTTTCTTGAAAATGGATAAAAGTGAGCCTGTTTTCAAGGAAAACACACAGACAGAAGTCATTGCCAGTGATAAAACTTGAGCTCTTAAGTGAAAATTAGAATTTTGAAAACTGGTAACTATCACCCTGAAGCTTAACAGCTTTTTAGTATTATTGTGAAACCCTCATGATATGAATAACTGATATTATAATAGTATATAATGAAATAGATCAACATTTGGAAGATCTACCTAATTCAGCAAACTAGTATTTTCCATATGACCAATGTGCAATGTGCACATTAAAAAGTTAAAAACCATGCATATATAAAAGATCCATTCAAAGTGCAAGACAGATCAATGAATTTTAATGTAGTAGTACTAAAAGTTTATTGAAATTATTTCAGATTTGACATTGCAACTAAAGTCTACCCTGTGGAGTTTTAGTGTATAGGTAGTATCAAAGAAGGAATTTGTATACGTCTTGAACAAGTTACTAAAATAGTCCTTTTTTATAAGTATTTATCTGAGAAAGAACAGATTTTCTTCATGTGCCTCAACCAAACAGCGTATTGCAATGAATTCAGTTTAAAATATTTGTAAAAATGTGAAACACTGAACCCCATTAACATTTATTTTGGAAAGTAGATATTTTTTTTTTTACAAAATTTATATTAATAGAATTTGATATTTTTAAATGAATTAGTAAATATTTAAAAATTTTCTTAATTTTGATTTCTGTTTAGTAAATATACATGTTTTTAGCTTACATAAACAAAATTTATTTTGGGATCTCCAAGAATAGAAAGTTGTCATGAGGCCAGAAAGCCTGACATGAACATATAAAGCTAGACATGAACATATATTTTGCTAAGGCTTTACCCTCACTAACTCTTCAGGACAAGACTTGGAGTTACATGTTTGAGTCTAGCATGTTTGAAGCATGCTCATTTGTGGCCTTAAGGTATTTATTATATTCCCTAAATATGATTCCTCTTTACCTGAAATTCTTTACAGTCTGTAACCATGAGGATTTCAGCTTCAGACATATAAATTGAATCACTTTAAGTGAAAATCTTTAGGAAGTGAAAATTCCTTGTCATTGCAATATATGTAATTATCCTGGTGTCTGAAAACCTCAATGGAGAAGGGAGAACATACATTTAACTGAATTTTAGGGCAACAAATCACTTTAGTACCTGTGACTTTTTTGTCAATTGTGAAAATCATAGGTATTTCATTTGTTGTAGATATCTTAAAGTATTTTGCAGTCATTGCTACTGCTAGATCTTATTTTTGCATTACAAAGAAACATAATTTTTTGTTCTAACATTTTGATAATTATATCTTAATGTAACATTGTCTTTCCAATCTATATGTTAGGTTTATGCATTTATAAATGTTACTCTGAAAAGAGCCCATAGGTGTCAGAGTACCAAACATAAAAATGATTAAAGAGTAATTTCAAAAGAGGGAAGGAACTGACCATATGGAGACTGTGTATGTGTCAGACACTACTGGGCCATTTTTTCACTTATCTAGTCTTCAAATAGATGTGATTGTGGAAAACATCACTGAGGAAATGATACCTTAGCAAGAAAAGTGAATTCCCTAAGGTCCATATGATCTTGGTGCTCAAAATTGACATCACTTAAAATTTGTGCTCTTCATACTCTGGTCATTGTGTGTCACTGGTATCCTTTTTATTTGGTGTGTCTCTGGTGTGTGAAGAGAAAGAAGTAAATATGTGTGCATGTATATATTTTTAGAAGTTGATTTTTTTAAACTTTTTTAAAAATGTTTATTTTTGAGAAAGAGAGAGCGTGAGCAAGGGAGGGATAGAGAGAGAGGGAGACACATAATCCAAAGCAGGCTCCAGGCCGTCAGCACAGAGCCCAACATGGGTCTCAAAGTCATGAACCGTGAGATCATGACCTGAGCCAAAGTCGGCTGCTCAACCGACTGAGCCAGCCAGGCACCCTAGAGGTTGATTTCTGACCTCATTGCCCTAACCTCATTTTGCCAGTAAGATCTCATATTTATTTGTTGTGAATCTAACAAACCCCCAAGGTTGTGGATCTAACAAACCCCCAAGGAATATTGGAGAGGGAATAAATGCTCTTGTAGAAAATCCTTTCTGGATAAATTACTAAGTCTTTAGCTGAGAGATAAATAATTGGTTAGGAGCAAAAGCTATTTCATCTGGGTCATGATATGCGGCCTTGTGATTCTGAGTGCCAGATTTTTTGATTCCCACAGGAGGCAGCCTTCTGTGCTGTGATTCTTGCCCTGCTGCTTTTCATCGTGAATGCCTGAACATTGATATCCCTGAAGGAAACTGGTATTGCAATGATTGTAAGGCAGGCAAAAAGCCCCATTACAGGGAAATTGTCTGGGTAAAAGTTGGACGATACAGGTGAGTGAGCATGAAGGAGACTGACACTCTTTTTTTTTTACCATCCTCTGTTTCTTGGGATCTTAAATACAGTGTTTAGCTTTTTTTTTCTTTAAATTTTAAAAAAAATTTTTCTGATTAAGCAAGGTGCACCCCCCCATTAATTTTTTCATTATAAAAGAAAAAAAACTCATTTTCTGTTTTGTGATTATAGGAATAATACATATTCTCTGGAAAATTCATGAATGAAAACAAACCCATAACAAGGAAGATACATTGCTAATATTTTAGCATATTTACTTGAAGACACACCAATGCATGTTCCCTCAAAATAATTAGCCTTATGGTTTATACCCAGTTTTGTGTCTTTTCTTTTTTTTAATTATTTTTGTTGATCATGGAATATACAGAAGAATATATCAATCATAACATGCATGATTTAAGAGAATCAGAAATTTACCTTTCTGATACATACATACATAAGTACCTACCTATGTATGTTCCTCCCATTTAAAGAAATAGCATATTGCTGGTACTTGAGGCTCCCTCCATGACCCTTTCTGAATATACTGTTGCCCCACTCCTAGCAGTAACGACTATACAACATTTTGTGTTTTTTATTCCTTTGCGTTACTATATGTTTACACATGTATAATGTTTTGTTTTGCACGTTTTAGACCTTTATGTAAAGGAATTGATGCTATATTTTCCTGCTACTTGCTTTTTTCATTCACTATTATGCTCCTGAGATTTATAGTGGTTAGTGTAGTGCTCTAGTTCATACTTTGCCATTCTCCATTTCTTTTTCATATAGACTTCTGATATAGTGTAGTTAATTTATCCATTTTCCTGTTTGGAGCAGTTTGTCAGTGTTCCTTAGTGTACATGCACAGGAGTTTTTCTAGGATAGGGGTTTCCACCTTAAATAACTAATGCCAAATTGTCTTCCTAAAGTGGACATGTAAAGTATTAATTTACATGTATTTTATTTTATTTTTTTTTTTTTTAATTTTTTTAATTTTTTTATTTTTTGTATTTTAGGGGTCAATTCTTGGTGTCATTTTTCTATATGCCTAACAGTTTTTTAAAAGCCAAATTGTATTTCATTGTATCATGTGCCGTAGTTACCTTATCATTCATTCCCTTCTTGTTGAACATTTAGATTGCTGTCCAGGTTTTCATTCTTAAAGATAATTCTTCAGTGAACATTATAGTCAAAAGCTTTGTTCATATCTATGTGATAATTATTATTTTGTTAAATTATTGTTTCCTTTTATAGATTCTTTAAACTAGAATAACTGAATCTAACTTTATATGTGAGTATATCTATGAAGGTGGGCGTTTTCAGCACATACTACTTGTTTGTTCTCTAGTTAGATTGTAAAAATGGCTAGGTTGAACTTTAATGTGGATAGACCTTGTTATTCCTTATTCCTGTCCTAAAAAGTAGCTTGTTTCCCTAATTATTCTGCAGCCTTCTAAAGGTTTCCTTGCTTGTTTTCACCTTTCCCAGGTGGTGGCCAGCTGAGATCTGCCATCCTCGAGCTGTACCTTCCAATATTGATAAGATGAGACATGATGTTGGCGAGTTCCCTGTGTTATTCTTTGGGTCTAATGACTATCTGTGGACACACCAGGCTCGAGTCTTTCCCTATATGGAGGGTGATGTGAGCAGCAAGGATAAGATGGGCAAAGGAGTGGATGGGACATATAAAAAAGGTAACTTTATCCTTTTTGTTTCTCAGGCCATCACAGATCTCTGTTACCCAAGTATTTGTTCTGTTATGTGTTAGAATTCACATATATTCCATTAGCTGCTGTGTTCTGATTTCTGGGGCATTATGTAGCTACAGCTATAGGATTTTACAGGGAACTTGATCCACATAGCTCATTATTTTTAGCCTAACCTTTAGGTAATTAGAATTTCCTTGAGGGAGTTTTTTTTTTTTTTGGTTTATTTATTTACTTTTGAGAAAGAAAGAGAGATAGAGAAAGCCTGAGTGAGGGAGGGGCGGAGAAAATTCCAAGTAGGCTCTGTGCTGTTAGCCCACAATGTGGGCCTTGATCCCACGAACCTTGAGATCTTGACCTGAGCTGAAATCAAGAGTGAAACGCTTTAACCAACTGAGCCACCCAGGTGCCCCTTGAGGGAAGTGTTTTATCAGTTCTGTTTTCTCAGCATCTTATCAAGTACTGGAACTTTGGAACTATTTTATACCATAAACAGTATAGTTTGTTAGACAAGAGTCAGAATCTCTAGTAGAGTTGTTTGTTCCACAAGGTTTTTGTTTTTGTTTTTGTTTTTGTTTTTTTTTTGATTTGTTGGGAAGAAATAAAATTCACCAGAAGTTAATAAAGGAAAATATTGAAAATGAAAGCATTAATGTTCTGAATCAAAAGAGATTTTTTTTTAAGCTGGCCTGGTAGTGAAGGAATGAGGACATTTGGGGCTAGGAGGGGTTGAATCAACTATGAGCCTCAGTTTTCTCTTACTGTATAATGAGTAAAGGTTGCTTTGAGAATTCAGTGAGATAATAAAAACATCAACCACAGAGCACATAGTTGAGTTGGTATGCCATCAACAATAATTACTTTCTTCCTTTAGCTGTCCTTTGAAAGACAGTATAAGTATCTCTTATTTCTTAATTTATTTGGACATTGACATATGTAAGATTTTATCTGCATGGTGAGGTGGAGATTCTAAACAAGTGAAACTTTCGGGGCACCTGGGTGGCTCAGTTGGTTGAGCCTCCGACTTTGGCTCAGGTCATGATCTTGCAGTTCATGAGTTCAAGCCTCACATTGGGCTCACTGCTGTCAGCTCGTAGCCCACTTTTAACCCTTGGTCCCCCTCTCTCTGCCCCTCCCCAACTTGTGCTGTCTCAAAAATAAACATTTAAGGGTTATCTGGGTGGCTCAGTCTGTTAAGTTTCTGACTCTTGGTTGCAGCTTAGGTCATGATCTCACAGTTGGTGAATTTGAGCTCCAAGTTGGGCTCTGTGCTGACAGAGTTTTCTCTTTTCCTCTCTCTGTGCCTCTCCCCAGCTTGGGCTCGCTCTCTCTCTCTCTCTCTCTCCCCCAAAATAAATAAATAAACTTTAAGTTTAAAAAAATAAACATTAAAAAATAGTGAAACTTTTTGATTAGATGAAGATTCTTTATAAGATTGTAAGCAGGTAAAACTTTCTTGATGAGGAATGAGAATGATGTCCATAGGGAACAAGTTTCACAAAGGTTCCATTTGCCTCATGTCATTTCATTGGGTCCTCACTTATCTGTTGACCATGTCGTTTCTCTGCAAATATGGGCTGTTAGTATTAATACTATAGGAGCTTGGCTCTTGAGTCTTGTAATCTTGGATGGTCGGGGACCAGTTTAGCAACATCTTTGTCTGCATAGAGCTGGCCACCACGGAGGCTGGGGGAGAAGGTCGAGTTGTAGGGAATACCACAAGTCTGAGCCCACTAAAGCTCTGGGATTCTGCTCTTTCTATGCCTCTACCCTGGGCTGGCTGGGTACCTCTGCCTTCAAAGAATACACGTTTTTATGGGCAAATTCGAGATCTAAGCAGTCAAAATGCCATTCTTTGAGTGTTGTGGCAAAAATGTGCATGGTGTGCTATGGGAACAGACCAAGAGGAAGCATAACTGTGCTGGGGATCAAAGTTAGAAGTCCTGGATGGTTTTTTTCCAAGTGACTTTGAAGAGCGAACCATAATAATAGTTCTCATTTATTGTTTGCCAGACCCTGTTCAGGTTTTTTTCTGCTTTAAGTCCTTGTGATACCCCCTGTAAGTTAGATGTTATTATCCTTATTTTATAGATGAGGAAACTAAGGATCATAAAAGTAAAAATTACTTACCCAAGGTTCCAGTGCCAATAAGTGATAGAGGAAGGTTTCAAACTCTAACAGTTGGACCCCAGAATCCAAACTCTTAAGCCCTACTCTGCCTGCGAAGAAGTTAACAAATGGGGGACACCTGGGTGGCTCAGTTGGTTAAGTGTCCCAACTTCAGCTTTGGTCATGATCTCACGGTTCATGAGTTTGAGTCCTGCATCAAATTTTCAGTGATTCTGTCTCCCTCTCTCTCTGCCCCTCCCCGCAGGCATGCTCTTTCTTCCCCTCCCTCCCTACCCCCTCCCCACCTCTAAAAATAAACTTTAGGGGCACCTGGGTGGCTCAGTCAGTTAAGCATCTGACTCTTGATTTCAGCTCAGGTCATGATCTCAAGGTTCATGAGTTTGAGCCCCACGTCAGGTTCAGTGCTGATAGCACAGAGCCTGCTTGGGATTCTCTATCTCTATCTCTTTCTGCCCTTCCCCAGAACACTTGTTCTGTCTCAAAAATAAATAAACATTTAAACTTAAAAAAAAAAAAATTAACAATGAAAATGTTAACAAGACAGCATATGTGAAAGTATACATTAAATCTTTAACAAACTGAGTTAGTGACCTCTGTGCAGTACAGTTGAAGATGGGGTTGGGGAACACAGGGCTGTTTGCCAGAAAAGGTAGGTAAGTTACATGGTCAGAGCAGACTTTTTAGAAACTTTTGTCTAAGTAGAACTTGAGGACCATAAACGTGAGAGGCTATAGCCAGAATGTTAGTGAGATGGCTGTTTCAGTACTTCTGAACAGAGATGATAAGACTGTCACAGTGAAGTGACTCTGGGGTGGAGAGGATGATGAGTATTTGGATAGACATTAAGTAGACAGAGTAGGCAGGACATGGTGAATAATAGCATGAAGAAAGGAGTGATTATAAAATAAGAGGATTCAGGGCAACACGAATTCTGTTAGATGGTGACAGGGAAATGGAGAAAAAGGGGTGGATCAAAGGGGATATTTTCTTTAAACAGCTAACAGAATATGGGGAAAGCTGCAGAGAGGAAGGAGGGGAAAGAATTGGGATTCTTTTCAGAATTTTTAACCTGGTTCAGGAATAATGAATTCTAAAAAAGGAGAATGAATTAAAAATTAGTTTTACGTGGAAAAAGAAAGAATCTTAAGATTTTGTTGGACTTCTAAGATATTACACTCTTTCAAGCATATGAAAGTATAGTACTTGAATACAAATCAGCTATGAAGATCTGTTATTGTATCTTTATAGCTAATAGTTGATATTTACAGAATGAGCCTTAGGAGAGGAATAGGACAGGTACTCTAGAAAATTGGGTAAGAAGGAGAGGAAAACTTTAATTTTGAATTTCTTCCAAAGGAATGTAGCATGTTATTTGGCACTAAAGAGACGGAGTGTTTCTGGAGGCAAGAGGTTCAGAACTGAGGCAAGAATTTGGCTTAATGAAGGGCAGTGACTTTGCTGAACAGATGCAGTCTCGTTGTTAGGAGATGTTATTTGTGGGCTTTTTCAAATCATTTGGCTGGATTTGTTTTTGTTTTCAATTTTCCTCTGAAGGTGGTAGCCTGCATTGTGCCATTTAATGGTGGATTATGTTTTGTATTAATGCTAAATCTGAATACCCTGGGAACTATAAATTAACTTGAAAATAGCAGTCATATATACTTCTTAATTTTCCATATAATGCTGGTTTAGTTTTGTGTAAAAGACGTGGATTTTCTCCAACTTTAAAGGGGGAAAAAAAGGCAAAATGAACAAGTCCACCTAAGATTAAGTGACTTGTGCTGTGTGTTTTCTTAGCTCTTCAAGAAGCTGCAGCAAGGTTTGAGGAGTTAAAGGCACAAAAAGAGCTAAGACAGCTGCAGGAAGACCGAAAGAATGACAAGAAGCCACCACCTTACAAGCATATAAAGGTGAGAAAAGACCTCAGGAGACTGTCTCTAGGAGAGACCCTATAGATCTCTCTCTCTCTCTCTTCCTGCTGTGTTCATGAAGAGGATTGGAAGCACAAACACAGTTGCTTTTAGGTAGAGGTATGAACTTGAAAGAAGATAAAAAGTTCCAGAGCAGCATTCCTAGCACCTTGTCTACACTTTTATGTAAAATCAGTTGTGTTTTATAATTTTTTCTGTTGCTTTGGAAAGTCTTTTTATAGAAGTAGATTGGATTAGATTATGTGCACAGTCAATATCTTGCAGTTTGAAGGGGGTTCAAGAACCATGATAAAAAGTGATAAATAGTCCCGAGATAGTATGAATAATACACAGGGTAAGTCTTCTTGGTAATGGCTGATACTAAAGATATTTTAGGTGACCACTATGACTGGGTTTCCCAAGGTCAGTAAAGTTCCTGTTAGTTGTACCTAACCCTTAATGAACCTAGTAGAGTAAGAGTCCTCACTGTTTATCATCAGGGTCCTTCGGATCCTTTGCATTTGTTTATGTTTTAAGTCATTTTTATGAATAATTAAGAGAAGTTAAAAATACAGGAATAATGTAGAACAAATTTACTAGACATTTCAACAAGTATTTACTAAAACTTCTTTATTCTTTTTTTTTCTAAGTTTTATTTATTTAAATAGGTAATCTCTACACCTAACATGGGGCTTGAACTCATGACCCTGAGATCAAGAGTCACACACTTAACTGAGCCAGCCAGGCACTCCTATAACCTCTTTTCAAAAAACCTTTTTAAGAAGTTAGTTGTGTTCAAACGTTAGAAGACATGAAAGAATACTATTATGAACTTTGTTAACAAAATGAGACTGTCCAGTTTCTTGTTGTACAGTATTTATGCTGATGTCATTCCTGAACACCATATTTCTTTTTTGTCTATAGAAATTTATTATTAGTATTCCCATTGATATTTGGGCTTCTAAAGTCTTCTAGTCTGAGGTTTCACTTAAAGATCAATTTCACCATCTTTAGAGGCTAATGTAGTCAAGTATATCCCAAATATTCCATGGGACATACCTAAACTAGAAACCTTTTTTTTTTTTTTCAATCTGAAATTCAAATTTAATCAGGTGTCTGGGATTTTTATTTGCTCAATAAAGCAACCCTACTAAAAGCAGACTACAAAGATGTTATCTCGACTCTTTAATACATTCTGGAAAGATGATTTAGCACTTTGGGCAATGCCATACAGAAACTAAAATGTGAGTGTTGAACTCTTGCATGTATGAACTTTGGTGATTTCATTATTTTTCTGTTTTCTTGTCAGTTAAATCTTTATTGGCAGAGTTGGGAATCACTGATGAGTAACTATGAGTAATGATAAAATAGTGAAATGTTATGAAATATAGGAAATTAGGAACACTAAAATTCCATAATATAGCTTAGATTTTTAAAAGGGTTTTAATGGATGTACATGGTAGTTGCAAGATAGAATGAGGGTGGTTCCCCCCCTCCCCCTTTTAAAAAAAGGTAAATTTGGCTTTTGATCTTTGGAAGACCTGTAAGAAAGAATAAGATTAATAAAATATAAATCCTTACAAATAAAACTGATGAAAAGAGACAAAATCTAAAATTGAGTCTAAATGGAAACTGGTGGTGATATACTGAGAGTTAAGTGGAGTTATTGTGCATGGAGATATAATGCATAGAGATCTAAGTGTAGTTAGGCCTCAAAAAGGGGAAAGTAATCTGGTTTCCCACAGTCATAGATGTCAGATAATAGCAAGGGAGGCATTTCTGAGTAGCACGTCAACCATATTGAGCTGTTGCGAGAAACTTCTTGTGAGTGATCTAAATCACAGAATTTAGAAGCCAACTTCTTTCCTTCATACACCGTCCCACCTTTTTATAAACAAATATATTTCCAGGAAAAAATTTTAGATCAAGGGTTGGCAAACTGTGGTCCATGGACCAAATGGCAAACCATTGGCAAACCAACCAACAGTCCATGGACCAAATCTGGCCTACTCTGGTTGGGAAAAATATAAAAATGAAAAGCAGGACATGAAGATTATATGAAATTCAAGTATCAGTATCCATAAATGAAGTTTTATTGACACTCATCCATGCTTCTTTAGAAATTGTCTTATGCTACTTTTGTGCTCCAATGACAATTAAGCTACATGCACCAGAAATCTATACCCTTCAGAGACTAAAATTTACCATCTAGCCATTTACAGGAAAAGTTTGTCAATCTCTGATCTAGAGTGAGCTAAATTTAACTGTACTTACATATTTATATTTTATTCTTACTAAACAATGTGTTTTTTTTGTTTTGCTTTATGTTATGTTAGGCAAGAAACTTACTTGGGATTAGTAACAAATTAGATTAGATCTTCCGAATGATTGAAACATATTTTTATAGAAGAAAAGGAGTAGGATGAAAATTTTGTGGGAGGGAGGTCAGGTAAGGGTACTCATGTTGAGACAGGTGCATGTTCAAGTGCCCTATTTGTAGGACCTGCAGTCTGAGGTGATTGAACTTAGTCCTTACCTCTATACTTTTAGAATTTGCTTTCTTGAGTTTTGTGACTTCAGTGGTAATAGTATGCCTTCAATAGTATAACTTCACGTGGTAACAATATTCCTCCATTAACAAGAAGTTTACAATTTTTACCAGTATTTGAAAAATCTGGGAAGAGATCTGGTAGAGTTACATCCTTCTAAGGTGCTATCGAGAACTGGTTTGAAGACATTATATTTCTGCAAAGACAGTGGAGATTTTATGATATTGTTAAACAGTAGGCAAAAACTAAAATGTTAGAAATGAAACTTTTTGGGAATTTAGCGGGTGGAAATAACTTTTGTTAATCATAGTGATTTTAGATTGAATAGATAGGGTAATCTCAAATATTTGATGTGACAAATACTTAAAAGGGACATTAATAGGTGCCTAGCTGACTGAATCAGTTAAGCATCTGACTCTTGATTTCAGCTCAGGTCATGATCCCAGGTCGTGGGATCAAGTCCTGCATTGGGCTCCATACTGAGCATGAAGCCTCCTTTTAAGATTCATATTTTCTCTCTCTCTCTCTCTCTCTCTCTCTCTCTCTCTCTCTCTCTCTCTCTCTACCTCCCTCCCTCTCTCTCTCTCTCTCAAATAAATAAATAAGATATTAAAAGGACAACTTAATTTTAATATCTACCATGTTTAAGAGGCTGTAGTAAGCTCTGTACTATAACTTTTACTTGTATTTCTTATTCTCACAACAATGTTAACAAGTGATTTATCAAAATTTTGATAAAATTCCTGAATAGCCAATTTTTATGAAAGGGTTGAGTTTTTAAAGACTCACAGTTTGACTATTCCCCATGAAATAATATCAGGTAGGGGAGACTCATTCTCATAGTACACAAATCCACCTGTATTATGAAATGTCTGTTTTTTGCCTCAAATTGTTGCTACCAGCATTTGAAAAACTAATGGCTTCAGTGTTATAGCAGCTGTTTGACCTCTGTGTTTTACCGCAGCAGATTTTCACTGTTTTTGACTACTACTAAATAAATGCATGAGTGACATTGCTATAGTCTATTAAAAAGATTTCATATTATGGTAATAAATATTAAAATATATCTTCACATAACAGGAACCTCAGTTACCCAAAGACCTTCTCATGCAAGCCATTATAATTTAAGAATTTTTTTTTTTAACGTAGTTGCTAAAGTGGTGCCACCATGTGGTAATAGCAGAAACTCAGTTTAGAGTTCACTTTGGCGTACCAGCTTTTAAACTACATTTTTTTAAGTGATTTTCAAAAATTTTTTGTGGGATTCATAATTTGTATATTAAGTAAGGCTTTATGTCAAACGTGCCTAAATCTTTTTTCAATTTTTTTTATTGTAAAATATAGATAACATAAAATTTATCAGCCTAATCCTATTTAAACATACAGTTCAGTGATATTAAGTGCATTCATAATGTTTGCAGCCATTACCACCATATATCTCTAGTATTTTTTTTCATCTAGTAAACCTGAAACTCTACCCATTAAACATTAGCTTCCCATTCTCCCCTCCTCTCATTTCTTCAAAACCACCATTCTACTTTTTGTCTTTATGATTTTGACTACTATAAGTACCTTATATAAGTTGGAATCATACAGTATTTGCCTTTTTGTGACTGGCTTATTTCATGTACAATAATGTACTTCAGGTTCATCCATGTTATACCATGTGTCAGAATTTCTTTTTAAGCTGAATAATATTCCATTGTTTATACCACATTTTGTATATCCATGTGTTATCTGTGGATGTATATGGGTTCTTGCCACATTTTAGCTATTGTGAATAATGCCACTAAGTTCAAAATCCTGTAAAATGTGGCATTCAACTTCAAGGAAAAGACGTCTATCTTTTAATAGGTCCTAAACTGGCTTGTGTTGGCTTGCCTGATGTTCTATAGTATGTATTTCTTTTCCAGGTGAACCGTCCTATTGGCAGGGTACAAATCTTTACTGCAGACTTGTCTGAAATTCCCCGTTGCAACTGTAAAGCTACTGATGATAACCCCTGTGGGATAGACTCCGAGTGTATCAACCGCATGCTGCTCTATGAGTGCCACCCCACAGTATGTCCTGCCGGAGGACGCTGCCAAAACCAGTGCTTCACTAAGCGCCAGTATCCAGAGGTTGAAATTTTTCGCACATTACAGAGGGGCTGGGGTCTCCGGACAAAAACCGATATTAAAAAGGTGAAGAAAGTTTTTCATAATTTATAGATTTTTTTTTTCTTCTTTGCATTTGCTTAATAGGAGTAGTTATTCTTGATGAATAGGAGATGATCATTAGAGGGAAGATAAGATAGTTAAGGATTAACCTTACTATTAGTCTTGCTGTGTCCTTCTAGAGTTTATAGGCTTGGGAAAGTCTCCTTTACCTCTAAAGTCCTTAGTATTAAACATGTTCACTGTGTATGAGGATGAAAAAATGAAGGGAATTCATAGAGATACTGTGACCTTATTTGCTCTTTTGTGACAATCCTGGAACCTGTAAAGAGAAAGGGGATAATGAACATGTGATACAAAGGTGTTAATCACCTAATAAAATCTGTTTTCACTGGGTTTGAGTTCATGGAAAATGAAGAAGAGGATTAGGCCCTCTGTACTAAAAAGCACACTAACATGTACAATTTCAAACTTAGAAGGACCTGCAAGTTTCTGATAGATAATATTATGTAGTCTTTGTGTAGAATAAATCTTGACATTTTAATAAACTTTATTCTAGTTATGCTTTCTGAAGAATTCTGAAGTTTGTCTCTAGAAAAGGAAGTGAATATCAGTCTGTTTCGTTATTTGCTAAGTGGTTATTATCTACTGTGTGTTGGGCATTGTGCTCC
The DNA here is from genome assembly GCF_028018385.1 of Neofelis nebulosa. NCBI lineage: Eukaryota > Metazoa > Chordata > Mammalia > Carnivora > Felidae > Neofelis > Neofelis nebulosa. The sequence goes on from NC_080782.1 coordinate 66,769,347, forward strand.
AAATGCAGTGATCAATAATAGAGACATGGTTCATGTTTTCATAAAGTTTACATTCTAAGGGGGGCAGACATTGATCAAGTAATCACCCAGTGTGGAAGCACAAAGGGTTCTGGAGGCAGTGGTAAATGGTAAAGGGCCTGAAACTAGCTTTGACTCTGAGAATATTTTAAGTTGAAAATTGAAAGACAAATAGTTGTTGGCTTAGACTAGTTGAGTGTTAAAGCATTGCAGGCAAGGTGGACAGCAAGAGTGAAAGCTGGTATGGCCACAGTGTCAGGAGGACAGTATTGTAAAATGTGGAAAGGCAGCAGACAGAGCACGTTCTCTGGAAAAGGATCATAGTTTAGGGAAACTGACTTTCAGGTTTGGGGGCACTTAAAGGGTTCAACTATCCATGTCAGCATTATAATGGAGCCCTAGTTTACTTACTTTCATCTTGGTTGATCTTCATTGTCCAGTGTATCCCAGTCTTTCTCCTGGTAACCATGATAGGAGTGGGGAGGTGGTTTTCATTGTCAAATAGTTGAAGCATCGTATTTGTGTTTCTTGAATAATCCTTTGCTAAAGTGACTAGTTACGTGTACATGAACTTCTTTGGAGATTGTTATTTTCATTAATTTTTTAAAAAATAAGGTGTACCTGGGAACACAGTTGTGCTTTTTGCCATTAAGAGCTATTTCTTGTTCTAGGGTGAATTTGTGAATGAGTATGTGGGTGAGCTAATAGATGAAGAAGAATGCAGAGCTCGAATCCGTTATGCCCAAGAACATGATATCACTAATTTCTATATGCTTACCCTAGACAAAGTAAGTAATTTGTGTTACTTCCATTGTTATAAGATTGTGAAATTGATATTGTCCTAGTCATAGTGTTTGTAGGCATGGATTCACCACCCAAAATAGTGTCTTTCCCTTAAATTTATAGGGATTGCTTGGTCAAGGTTCTGGAGTAGCTCAGTTTGCCCATTTCTTGGTATACATTCATTGCCAGAGGCAACAAAGCTATTTGCTTTCTTTTTGAACTGTTTAATTTGGGTATTATGTCTTTTAGTTTTTCCTATAGGATTAAAACTTGAAGCCAACAAAGTAAAATAATCATTCTTTTACCCTTTTGCTTTACAGATTGAGAAACTGATTTGTTAATATTTAGTACATTAAGAAGGTCTTAAAAATTGATTTTAGAACTCAGCTTCTGAACCCAACTCATCTTTCCAATTATAGGAATTTGCTGATGAGTTGCATTTCATCGGTGCCTAGAATTCTATTTGGGACTCATTCCTGATTCTAGCATCTTAGTGTGTTTATTTTCTGTGTATCAGATTCTTCCTTGTATCTGAATATTAGGGTCTGCCAGCTCCCCACCCCCACCTCTTCCACTGGCTGTTACAACAGATTTCTTTCCTGGTGTGAAACTTTGTGAACATTTATCAAGTTGAACCCTTTGGTTTATGAGATCATCACCTCCAGATATTCACATCTTAGTTTGGGATGGGGTCACATTATCAGTATTAAAATCTGCTTAGGTGATTTTTTTTTTTTTTTAATTTTTTTAACTTTTATTTATTTTTGAGAGAGAGAGTGTAAGTAGGGGAGGGGCAGAAAGAGAGGGAGACACAGAATCTGAAGCAGGCTCCAGGTTCTGAGCTGTCAGCACAGAGTCTGACATGGGGCTCAAACCCATGAACTGTTGAGATCATGACCTGAGCTGAAGCCAGACGCTTAACCAACTGAGCCACCCAGGTGCCCCCTACTTAGGTGATGTCTAATGTGTAGCCAGGGTTCAGGACTACCTAATTGAGAGGATGGGACAAGCTGCTGCTTCTAAGACAGTGGTCCTAAACTTCAGCATGTATCATAATCATCTAGTAGGCTTGTTATAACACAGATTGCTAGGCCCCACCTAAAAGTTTCTGCTTTAGTATATCTGAGGTGCAGCCCAAGAATTTGCATTTCTAGCAAGTAACAGATGTGGATTAGTGACTACACTTTGAGAACCACTCCTGGAAGAGTCAGATTTGACAAATAGGAATTCTAGCTTATTAAAATACACAGGAAGTGTCTAATGAGCAGCATCTTTTGGAATTCTAGGACCGAATCATTGACGCTGGTCCCAAAGGAAATTATGCTCGGTTCATGAATCATTGCTGCCAGCCCAACTGTGAAACACAGAAATGGTCTGTGAATGGAGATACCCGTGTTGGTCTTTTTGCCCTGAGTGACATTAAAGCAGGTAAGAATCAATTAAGGATTCTGGAGCTAAGAAAGGAATGTCAGGTTTGAGCATCTAAAAATTCCCATATGCCCCATAATCCCAAAATGAGGTTTGCAAATTCTTGAGGATATATAAAAGACTTACAGGTACCAGGTGGTACTTGGCTTGGAGTATTTTCTTGGTGGTGGTGGTATGGTAAAATATACATAACATAAAACTTATCATTTAACCATTTTTTAATGTGTATAATTTTGTGGCATTAGATCCATTCATGTTGTTGTGCAACTAACACCTCCATCCATGTCTATAACCCTTTCATCTTCCCCAAGTGAAACTGTGCACCCATTAAATGCTAAACCCCCATTTTCTCTCTCCTCAGCCCCTGGCACCACTGCCAGACACTGTTCCAAGCATATTATATTTAATCCTTGCAAAAATGCGAGGTATATGGTATACCTATGTTACTTAAATTCTTTTTTTTTTTTTTTTTTAATTTTTTTTTTCAACTTTTTTTTTTTTAATTTATTTTTGGGACAGAGAGAGACAGAGCATGAACGGGGGAGGGGCAGAGAGAGAGGGAGACACAGAATCGGAAACAGGCTCCAGGCTCCGAGCCATCAGCCCAGAGCCTGCGCGGGGCTCGAACTCACAGACTGCGAGATCGTGACCTGGCTGAAGTCGGACGCTTAACCGACTGCGCCACCCAGGCGCCCCCCTATGTTACTTGAATTCTTAAGTCTGGCACTTCTAACCACCCTGGAGGAGTGTCCTGTGTATTAATTACTCAAATATTAGCCACATGACTTTAGTTCTTAAATCTCTCCTGACTGCTTTCAGTACATTTGTACTTGGAACTTTATAGTCTTTATCCCTGGGGGTAGATTCCTCTACCAATCTCGGCACAAGTTTTTCTTCTCTTTTCTCCCATATTCACTTAGCTCAAGTAGCATGGTGTGGGAATTCATAGACCTTGTTCTTGTTCTCACTTGACTTCCAGTCTGCATGGGTGGGATAAGGGGAATGAGACAGAATGTGCTCAGTGCTATGTGGAGTGTCTGTGGGAGCTGCAGCCTTGGCAGGTAGAGTCTGAACTTTTCAGCTTGCTCTCCTTATCTCATTCAGCTTCGTGGATTCTTCACATACCTGTTATACTTTCTGTCTACTACATGTATCATACTCCTTGTTTATCTTTTCTCCATTGCCCTTTGCCATCCCCTAAGTGCAGACCTCTCAAGGATTATTGTATATTGGACTCTTTTCTAGAAACGTATGAGTCTTTCTTTTATGTGTACCGGTACCTTCTGATTTATCCTCTGTGCAGTATGTTTATATAGTGGATGGTGGGTAAGCAGCAGGTTATGTCAAGTATCCTGCTATCTTAAACTTTGTATATGTATGGTTGAGTTGCTTTATAAGTGCATTAAATTAATAAAAATTCAGTTATATACTTATAAATTGTGTAATAAGAATGGAATTGTATGAATAGAATTATCTATCATTCAGTGCGGTATTTCACAGTGGGTGTGAGAGGGGAGACATAACCCTGCTGTTATCTGGGTCAGTCTTCAGTTCCTGTAAGCTCCTTACATTGTGAACCTCACCAGGACATGAGTGATTCGAACCATTTGGACCCCTAAATGTAAGGCAGCTGCTTTATAATTTGCTTAGCCAAATAAGCAAATAATGATCTATATTAATTCAATATTAGATGAAAAACTATATGTATTGGTTAGTCTCACTGATGGAAGATAGGTCAGTCTGCAATGGGAAATCTTCCTAAGATTTGATAATTTTGACCTAATGATTATCATTTTATATGTTAATGGTGAACCATTACCCCCACCCAGAAATAGTCTCTTTTGTATACATATAGAGAATTATTTTGTTAGGCTTTCCCTAATGTGCTTTGAATTTGAATGTTGGTGTGTTTTCTTTGCTCTTTGCTCTGATAAAATGCACTTTTGACAGAAAGGGGACAATTTGTATCTTAAATCTGTACATCTTTGTTTTTTTTTTTTTTTAATTGTTTTAGCTCATGTATTTATTTTGAGAGAGAGAGAGTGCGTGTGAGCCAAGGAGAGGGAGGGAGGGAGGGAGGGAGGGAGGCAGGCGCAGACTCCTCACCATCTGCACAGAGCCTGATGTGGAGCATGAATTCACGAACCACGATGTCATGATCTGAGCCAAAATGAGTCAGACCCTCAACCGACTGCGCCAACTAAGGAGCCCCTGTACATCTCTTTTTAAAGTTTACAAATTACTGCTATGTGCATTATGCCAAATTTTCTAAACAAGCTTGTGAGATTATTGTTGTTTCTTCATTTAACAAATGTACTCAGGGCTCAGATCACCCAGCTAGATTGTAGTAACAGGGATTTAAAGCCAGACCTTAGGTCTATGGTATAGAGTTCTCTGGCATTACTCTGTATTGAGATGTCTCTCTTACTTAAGTTCTGCCAGGTTTGGCACAGAACAACAGGTGTTTTCTTCATACTTGCATTCCTAGTGCCTAGCAAATCACTGTATACAATGAGTTGTTGTTTGTTAGGTTTTGGTAATGAATTAATATATTTAGAATCTGAATGGGTTAGAAAACAAACAACTTGGGATAATTAACATGTCTGTAGTAAAGGCTATTTTAAATACTAAGTTGCTGAGCCATTTATGTTTTTCTGTTATTAAGTGTATTTGCTGATTAATAATTTTACAGGATTAGAATTTATTAATATAGTGGTGTTAGAGTTAATAAATCCCTTCCTACCCTCCCAAAGTTTTGTTCTCTAATAAGTCAGTATCCTTTATGATTAATACAGAAATAATGTAATTAGGGGTACTTGGGTGGCTCAGTCAATTAAGCATCCCAACTTCAGCTCAGGTCATGGTCTCGCAGTTTGTGCATTTCAGCCCTGCATCAGGCCATGTGCTGACAGCTTGGAGCCTGGAGCCTGCTTCAGATTCTGTGTCTCTCTCTCTGTCTCCACCCCATGCTTGCTTGTGCGCTTGCTCGGTCTCTCTCTCAAAAATAAACATTAAAAAAAATTTTTTTTAAGAAATAAGGTAATCAAAGCCATAGATGTTAATATATTCATGGTCTTTTATGCAGGCACTGAACTTACCTTCAACTACAACCTAGAATGTCTTGGGAATGGAAAGACTGTTTGCAAATGTGGAGCCCCAAACTGCAGTGGCTTTTTGGGTGTAAGGCCAAAGGTACCTTCCAAACGTTTCCATCGGGAATAATGGTGTGGTCCTCCCTCCCTAACCAGTGGCACGGCTGACTCTTTAAGATGTCTCTTTGGAATTAAAACATTGGGGTCTGGCACTTAAATAAGCATTCTGATGATCAGTTTGGTTATACAAGAGCTGATCTTTGGGTATTGTTGATGTGTTTTAAGCAGTCTGACTTCTAATTGGTGATACCTTTCTAGCTAAAAAAACTGTAAAATAGGAATCCGTAAAGTAGGTTACTTTCCATGTCTTTATTGGTCTCAGCTAATCTCACTTACATTTCCTAATAAGCTTCTTACATTCTTGGTGTCTGTGTCTCCCTCTCTCTCTCTCTCTTTTAAAGCTATCAAAAAATCCAATATTGAATTTAAGATTCTAAATGTAGTATAACACTGTAGATAAACATAGGACCCTTAATCTTTTCATCTTAACAAAGTATAAATATTGTTGTGTCTTCCTGGGTTTTTATGTACATTTTAACTGATCTACAATTCTGTAAATGTAAAGAATTGCTTGCAAGTCTGTATCTTAAATACTATAAAATTTTTTTCCTTGCTGTTACATCGTCTTCTTAACTATCATCTTTAGTGACTGTTAAATTTTTTACATAATGGATGGACCATAATAGATGAACATGCATCTAGATTTCTCTATCATAAGTTAAAGTACATTGAAAATTGAAGTTTAATTTTGATGAAGAGTAAACTGCACAATGACTCCAATTGGGTATTTCATATTATGCTTTTTTGATTATAGAAGTCAATATTAAGAACTGAAAAATGCAAATTAGCATAGAAATCAATAACTAAAGGGGTTCAAAAACACATGAAGATGATGAACACCCACAAAATATTCTTTTATTAAATAACAAAATTATCTTTATATTTTTTTTCATTAGTTGGTTGGTTAAATGGTCTTGTTTCTTAAAGGTGTCCAGTTGATTTATTCCCTATAAATCAAAATAATAACTATGTTTAACTCAAGTGTAAAGGTGTTACATTCACTAGGGATATCAGTTTCTGCATCCTTAACATCTATGTAACATTTCACACATGAATCAGAAAGAATTTTGAGAGAAGTTTAGAAATGGGAGATCACTGTGAGATAGTAATAAGTTGAATTGATCCTGGATGTTTCTAATCTAACATAAATAATGCGATGAAAACCATGGGGTTTGGTAAGCAAGTGTGGGCTGCAGGGAACACAGAGGAGACGTGCTGGCTGCACCAGGGTCTGTCTTGGGGAGTAGTGGACATGAATCTAATTTGACATAGATGAAGGCACATAGCTTGTTGAGGGCAAGGATAATGAATTAGTTTTCTGTGTCTTCCTAGCATGTGACTCTTACTAAAGTGCTCAGTGAAGGGGTGTTGAATAAATTAAGAAATCTGTATGCATACACACACATACATACCCAGACAAACATAAAAATAAAACTTACAAAAGGGGAACCTTTAATACCAGCCTTGTATGTTAACAAAAAGTTTATTTCTCTTATTTCATGCAGGTGGCAGGAGTAGTTCATAGAAAAGTTAGAATTAATGCAACTATTTATTGGGTACCTATGATGTGCCAGGTGCCTTTCCTGTATTTTCTCTTATCTTTACAACAGTCTATGAGGATTGTCTCTTCCCAGAGGAGAGACTGAGGCTCAGAGAGAATAGTTAACCTGGTCAAGATCATACAACTAATGTATCGACAGAATGCTGACTGCTCAATATCTGACCTCTAGAATCAACCCATTGCCACGGAAGAAAAGTCAAAGAAATTCAAGAAGAAGCAACAGGGGAAGCGCAGGACCCAGGGTGAAATCACAAAGGAGAGAGAGGATGAGTGTTTCAGCTGTGGGGATGCTGGCCAGCTCGTCTCTTGCAAGAAGCCAGGCTGCCCAAAAGTTTACCACGCTGACTGTCTCAATCTAACCAAGCGACCAGCAGGTTGGTGCTAAAATCCATTTAGGGTGCTCTTTGTTCTCTGCTGTAATTGTAACAGCCCCTTGGTCTTCCCAAGCATAGCGTTGAAGGGGTATGGTTCATGTTCTCATTCTGGAAATAAATGACAATAAAGGCTTGGAATCCTAGGTTACAGAGAAGCGAACAGAAGCTTACTCATCATATGTCAAGCACTTTATTTACAATTTATGTTATGTTATTTTATCCTCCCAGCAACCCATAAAGATGAGACCTTTTCACCTTCCCATGATGCAGATGAGGAAACTGAGAGTCCAGTTTGGTGAGATGAATTGTCACAATAGAGCATATAGATGGAGGAGCTGGACTGAAAGCCAGGTTTTCTGACCTCAAGGCCACTAAGCCATGTTTCCTTTCTAAAGAAAGAGAGGTTAAGACAGCATAGAGTTTGGGGTTATTCCAGTCAGTGAGTTGTGGACTAGACACCCTTTTAGCCCCCCTCACCTACACCCCTCTGAAGGAGAGTCAACTGTATCAGCTAACGCGTGAGAGAGCTGCTTAGGCAGACAGTGTCTGGGAATTGGTAGCTGGAGAAGCCACTAACTTTTGAGCAGTTACTTGGAGTTAGAAGAGTTTTGAGGCACTTGGATATGTGGTCTGTTTTTGATGACAGAGGTATGAAAGCAGTATGGAGCCACTCCCAGTGAGATTATACGTCACTAGTGGCCTGCTTCCGGGAATTGCAGAAAGAGAAGAATTTTAGGGTGAGAGTGAGAGGAGTTTGTCTCTGAACTAGCTTTCCTTCAGTGTACAGTTGCTAGGGTAATGAAATCATATAAATGGAGGTAGTGTGAGGGCAAGGCCACAACATGACCTGTCAGCGCCAGGAAATAGAAATGGAGAATCGTTTCAAAATCAGTAACTCAAGATTATAGCTGGCACAGGCCACACTAGAACTGATCTTGCCTATGAGCCAGGAGTCAGGGCTAGCATAGTTTATTTGAAAACTATGAGCCGAGGCAGAAACACTGTCCATGGCAGAGACTCTCAGGTGTCATGAAATGGGGGCAAATAGATGGTAAGTAAAGGTCTTTTCCACTGGTTCTGTGTGCACAGTATAGGTCAAGTTTGTGCTGGTTTCAAGGCTTAAAATTGAGCAAAGGAAAATCTGTTCCCATTTTTCACAGTTGTGTATCAGTTCCCTGTTCCTAAATATAACCAAATAAGCAGAAGTTTAAATAATTGAGATTATCCCCTTAGAGTTGAATATTTTAAAGGCTATATAAGACAAATGGAGTTTGCAAACCTGTGAAAGTAATATCTTCACATTCTATCTAAAGGGACATTTGGGTTTTTTTCCCCCTTGATAGAAATAGTCATAGTAATAAGAAATTACCTCTGTTTGTATATTTAGTTGATACTTACTTGCTATTTGGTACTTGGCTTTTATTTTTATGTGTTGTACAGGAGAATCTGAGATTCTGGGGCAAGGGGAGGTATTGGATGAGTGACCTGATCTGCAGAAGGTGGCAGTTTGAAATCACTCCTTTGACCCAGGCTCAGAGCCATGGCCCATTTCATGTACCTTGCTTATTTTCCTAAGGGTTTGTTTCACATCTGTGTTTTCAGGGAAATGGGAGTGTCCTTGGCATCAGTGTGACATCTGTGGGAAGGAAGCAGCCTCCTTCTGTGAGATGTGTCCCAGTTCCTTTTGTAAGCAGCATCGGGAAGGGATGCTCTTCATCTCCAAGTTGGATGGGCGTTTGTCTTGTACTGAGCATGACCCCTGCGGGCCCAACCCTCTGGAACCTGGGGAGATCCGTGAGTATGTGCCTCCCCCAGTACCGCTGCCTCCAGGCCCAGGCACTCACCTGGCAGAGCATTCATCAGGAGTGGCTGCTCAGGGGCCCAAGATGTTGGATAAGCTGCCTGCTGACACCAACCAGACACTGTCACTGTCCAAAAAAGCTCTGGCAGGAACTTGTCAGAGGCCACCGCTGCCTGAAAGACCTCCTGACAGAACTGACTCCAGGCCCCAGCCTGTAGATAGGGTCAGGGACCTTGCTGGGTCGGGGACCAAACCCCAATCCTTGGTATCCAGCCAGAAGCCACTGGACAGGCCACCTGCAGTGGCAGGACCAAGACCCCAACTATCTGACAAACCCTCTCCAGTGACCGGCATAAGCTCCTCACCCTCAGTCAGGTCCCAACCACTGGAAAGACCTCTGGGGACAGCTGACCCAAGGCTGGATAAATCCATAGGTGCTGCCAGCCCAAGGCCCCAGTCACTGGAGAAAGCCCCAGTCCCTACTGGTCTAAGACTTCCACCTCCAGACAGACTGCTAGTCACCAGTGGTCCCAAACCCCAGACTTCAGACAGGCCCCCAGACAAATCCCATGCTTCTTTGTCCCAGAGACTCCCACCTCCTGACAAAGTACTATCAGCTGTGGTCCAGACCCTGGTAGCTAAAGAAAAAGCACTGAGGCCTGTGGACCAGAATACTCAGTCAAAAAATAGAGCTGCTTTGGTAATGGATCTCATGGACCTAACTCCTCACCAGAAAGAACGGGCTGCTTCACCTCATGAGGTCACATCACAGATTGATGACAAGATGCCGGTGTTGGAATCAAGCTCATGGACTGCCAGCAAAGGTCTAGGGCAGATGCCGAGAGCTGTAGAGAGAGGCAGTGTGGCAGATCCTATCCTGCAGCCACCAGGGAAAGCAGCAGTCCCTTCGGAGCACCCCTGGCAAGCGGTTAAATCACTCACCCAGGCCAGACTTCTCTCTCAGGCTCCTGCCAAGGCTTTTTTATATGAGCCAACAACTCCGGCCTCAGGAAGAGCATCTGCGGGGGTGGAGCAGACACCAGGGCCTCCCAGTCAAGCACCGGGCCTGGTGAAGCAGGTGAAGCAGGTGGCTGGAGGCCAGCAACTACCTGGACTTGCTGCCAAGAATGGGCAATCCTTCAGGCCTCTTGGGAAGGCCCCATCCTCCCTCTGTTCTGAAGAGAAGAAGTTGGCAACCGCAGAGCAGAGTCCCTGGGCCCTGGGAAAGGCCTCACCAGGGCCAGGGCTCTGGCCCATAGTGGCTGGACAGACAATATCACCATCTTGCTGGTCCTCTGGGAGCACACAGACATTGGCACAGACTTGCTGGTCTCTTGGAAGAGGGCAAGACCCTAAACCAGAGCAAAATACACTTCCAGCTCTTAACCAGGCTCCTTCCAGTCACAAGTGTGCAGAGTCAGAACAGAAATAATACGAGTAAATGTCACATGACCAGACCAGCTGCCCCCAGGGTTCTTGGGGAAGGGAAATCATCTTTCTTTTCCCCTCTTAAAAAAACAGACCCCAACACTTTCCCACTGTTATTCTTTCCTTATATCCCAGCACTCAGAACTCTTGTGACATTAGCCAGTGGGGGCATGTGGTTGTGTAAACCATGTATGGAAATCCAAGTGGGCCCCAACCAAGGAGACAGACAGACTTGGGTCTTTTTCCTCCAACCTTTACACATGGTAACTTGAAATAAAAAGTCCACTCTGGAGTCAAGCATGGGATTCAATTCCACTGGTTAGGTTGGAAGCTAGAGGGGCTCTCGAAGCTATTTCTCTAGTTCTACGGAGCCCCATTAAGGGCCCTGATGAACACTTGGGAGGAACTGACATCTATTCATATCAGTGGTGATTTCTTGAGCATTCACATGTGCTAGGCCAGGTGCTAGTCACTGACAGGAGATACAGAGATAAAGAAGACCTGATCCCTGTGAGCCTAACATGCCTGCCTGGGTTCCCAGGCTGTTTTCATGAACCTTTGACCAGGAAATAACAGGAAGTTCTGAGGGGCCCTGGGGCTCCACAGACTCATTTTGTAATGTCCTCTGTGGCCCCAGAAGTGGTTGTGTTGAGTAAGTGTCTCCTGGTTGAGTGTGCACATTTATGCACACACCCTTATGTGGAGGTCTCCTCTATAGGTGAGAGGGGGTTGCATCAAGGCCATGTGGAGCTGTTGGCTGGGCAGAATCTAAAGATCTGTCCTGGGCAGAGTAGCTGGTTGTGGGGGCTGAGCTCTACAAGGACATAGCTTTCCCAGAGTATAAGAAGGCAATTGGCAAGCTTACCTTTCTCTTCTACTGATTTTCCTCCTTTTACATCAACCCACCCCATGCCTGCCCCCCAAACACTCAGGTGCTTTCAGATTTCAGAGTCGGGCAGTGGACATAGGGAATCTCTGGCAAGCTCTGGGCTAGATCTACTGCCGGCTCAGGGAGAGTGCCAGATCCTGATAGAAAATTACTTCTCTTTTGATCCTTTGCCCTCCTACCTGAATGGAGGGAGTCCTCTCCTTCACTGGTAGATTCTACCACCCTATCCCTGAGAATTGCTGTGTTCTATATTGAGAGCACCTGCCTGCTGACTTAGTTCAAAGGCAAGCCAGAACCCTTCCCCTATGACTGGCAAGATAGGGTGTTTAGAGCAATGTCCAGTCTGAGAGATGATTCCTCATAACTGCTGATTATCTGTTACTGCTGCCCTGAGCTGGGGCCCAAGGGCTGGGAAATCTGTTGGTGCTACCCTGCCCTACTATTCACCCAGCTCACCAACTGCCAACAGGAAGTGCTGTTTGGCCAGTTCCTTCCCATTCACTCACCCCTCCTTTGTCCCTAGACCAAACGTTTACCTCTCTGCTTTGCCAACTTAGCCAGCAGCTTTAGCCAACAGGCCATCTCCTGGCCCAAATGTCTCCCGGCCATTCTGTCTCAGTTATGGCTTTTACACCCTCAACAGGATTCTGTATTTTGTCCCAATTTCCTCCTCCTAAGTTCCTATTGAGGTTACCCATATCATTTCTAAGGAGGGAACAATAGTTACAGAAGCATTTGCGCTTTATATAAAGATTAAAAGAAGAATTTGCATCTATTTCCCAAAGTCTGTCTCGGGATGAGACACTTGAACTCAGGCAGAGGTACGAGGCTGGGCAGGGCTGTCCCAAGTTTAGGGGCATACCTCTGCATCTCACTTAGACCTCGGAATCTCCTCTGTAAATTCCACCTGCCTAGTTCTCCCCTTTTCATCCTCTCTTCCCACATCATGAGAGAGGAAATGCTCTTTATTCAAAAGGAAGAGAAAACAAAGCATCTTATTTTCTTTTAAAAAAAATTTTAAACCATGGAAAAGATATTTTTAAAGAAATCCACCCAGAACATAAAGTTCACTATATTAAGTATTTATCATGTGTGAGAATAATAAGTATATAACTGCAGCTAGTAGGTCCCTTTCCCTAATCTCTTAGGCTGTATGAGTAGGGTTTGCTTGGTGCCAGTCCTGTGCCCTTTTCTCTCCTGTCATCAGTAGTTGTGATCAGAAAAAGATATTCGCACTGCACTGTCAGAATCTCCTTTCACTATGTTGTGTGTTAAATTACCGTAGCTCTTTGTTTCATGAAATAAACTGTGAATTTGGGGGGGGCGGGGTATGTGCAGGCTATGTAAAAAAATTTTAAGTGGAGAAGTTTGATCCTTAAATAGCTTCTCTGAAGTAGGCTTTGGTAGGTAATTGACTTGACAGCCGCTCTAGGACAAGGAGTTAAGGGAAAGGTGGGCCATGATTGGCCACTTTGTGATTTTGTTTTGGTTCTTTCCATTCTCCACCATTTACTGGAAACTTCCTTCCAGACTTGCCTGGGAAAACAACTTTTGAGTTGTGCTTGGTTTGGGGTGGGGGATGGTGGCAGTTCTTTATCTAAATGGATGGACAGCCAGGCTTTTGTGAGGGTTACTGAAAGACTCTTGGGTGGAATGGAAACTAGAAATTGAGCTATCAGGCCCACTGATAGCAGCATCTGATACCAGATTGTTAACATCATGAAAGCAGTCACCATACAATTAGAAGCAGAGTCAGAAGGACTGGACTGTTGGGAAATTGAGACCCTTGCATGAAGGACAGTGGTGAGGGAGTGACCTTGCCAGCCCTTGGGGACTCTCCTGGAGTCTTGTACTGAGACCTTTGTTCCAGAGGGCGTGAATTGGCAGTTAAAAGGAAAGCTTTTCTCTTAGAAACTCCTGATCTTTGTGCAGGATGGTATTTTGGTATTTGGCCAAGGGCCTGGAAATCAGGATCTCAAGAGCGTCTGCCTCTAAGCCAGTCCTCAGGAAATGTTTCAGAGGGGGAAGCCATGGCTGGCTTCCATAGGTAACTAAAGAACCAATATGTCTCCTAGCCCTGTTAAGTCAGAAAAACTGTTGAAATTTGAATTCAAAGCCTCATTTGCTTCTCCTGGAGCAAACCCATTGTAATAGCCAAATAGCTGTCATTGCTACAGAAGCATCCCAGGTTTTTAAATGTCTGCTTCCCCCTGAAGTTACTGAGTTTGAGGTGATTTAAATCACTGTGTTGATCCTCTAATGAAAAACTACCAAATCTGCATCTTTAGCATTGATGGAAATAATTATTTTATCTTCACATTCTCTACCCCACACTACAGTCAGGGCACGAAGTGCATCAGCGATCCTTTTCCAGGCTCAGCAGCATCTACTTACTGGAGCTGGACTCCCAGGTCACATCATGAGAACAGAATGGCAGGAAGGAAGTCTGGTCCTGGCAGCTTCCCCTGTGGAGAGGAATCAGGAAAGCACTAAATGTGGATGGATTTTGCCCTCAGCTCCTATAAAGTGGGTTTTCTCCTAAGGCTTTTTGGGGGATATTGTCATCCTCTTGGGGTTTGTCAACCAGGAGGTCAGAGTGACCCAGTGTCCTAACCTGAGATCATGACAAGAAAGGAGCTGCCACAGCCCCTTTTCCTGCTGAATAATGCTTGGGCTGCTTCATGAGCTAGACATTCCAGATCACTTAGAGCTAGGTAGCTGCTGCATGAGACTTTCATTGGCTACAGCCAGTGAGCTCTCAGTCGAGCTTCCTAGGGCCAGTGCAGCAGGGCCAGAGGTTGCTGTAGTACAATTGAAATAAGAATAGATAATTGCTTTGAACACACACAAAAAAATGTAATGATGGTGCTAATTTTCTGGTATAAATAAGCACTGCCAAGGGGTGAGGGACTGGTGACTTGAGAAACCCGGGTTCCTGTTTGGGAGGAAGAAATTTCATGTGGAATGGTTTCTTTGAGGCTCTATTAGAGAAGAAGGCAGAGCCTCAGTGAATCCTGCACCCAACCCTGGAGTGGTTCAGCGCAGTCCTAAACGGAAGAGATGCTGTATCCAGACGAGGGTGGTCATTGAGTTTCTCAGGGCTGGTGTCACCTTGTCACCTGGTGTAGTCTCCGTCCACACTGCCTAGGACAGGTTGGTAGAAAGCTCCTACTGTGGGGTTCTCCTTCGGTTACCTTCTGCCCCTCTCTACCTCTTCCACTCTCATGGGAGCGCCTCTATTGCTTATGAAGACTAAGGGTAATATTTCTTAAGGAGGTGGAAAGAGTTTATTTTAATTAGAAATCCACTGCCTGAGAAGAAATGTTTCCTACCAGCATAAGCAAAATCATGTTAAACTCTTACATGGTCCCTTCTCTGGAGCTGCTTTCCCATGGCTTTCAAAACTTCAGGCTATTGAGGGGCTTCAGGTGTAACACGCTGGAAGTCCAGTAAAGCTTTGTGGACAGGAGATGAGCCCAGGGAGTAGGAGCAGAAGTGAATGGTCCTGGTGCTTTAAACTTCCAGGGGAGGGGCAGAGAACAGGCGGTCTCCAGGTCCAAGGTGGGTGCTGCCTGTGTGTGCATGTAGAGGAGTGTGTTGAAGATGGATGAGTGCAGCACACAGGAGCTCATGGAAGAGCAGCTAAGTCTTGGCAAAGAAACAAGCTGACAATAGAGATCTCTATATTTTTAAGAAAGGGTTGTGGGGGGGGGGGGTGTCGGCTGAGGTCCATCACTGGTCTTTTGCCCCCTCCCCCCATAGATGGTCAGCTGTAAGTGAAATTCTTAGTGAAAAAGAGGGGAGCCCTGTAGGAGTCCCCATAAACATGTACTGTAATTCTTTGTATATAGAAAAATTACTGTAAAGTAAAGTTTAACTTTACTCTTATGGCCCTTGCCCTGTGTTTTGTTTGTTGTCCGTGGGGAGATGTAGCTTTAACAGGAGGGAGGATGTGTTTGGGTGAGAGCAGAACCAGCCCCTGAGATAGTTCCCAGGTCCGGGACTTGGTGGAGGTGAGCCTCTCCTCTAAGCATCTCCCAGGAGTTGTGTGGGTTTTCTCCCTGCAGCCACCATCTGCCAGAATGTTTTTCACTTCCTTTGGGAATGGCTGGTGTCTGTTTTAGCCCCTATACAGGAAGCTTCCATTACCCATAAAGGAAGGGTATTTTGAGGAATTGGTTTTAAAAAGGGAAGTGGAACCATAGTACTTTCTGAGTGTGAGTCTGGCCATTCTGGCCAGGTTTTTAGTTCTTCAGAGATAGGTGCTAGGCACTGTAGAAGACCTGGCCCAGGCCTCCCATACTAGAAAGAACTGCCATATGCTTTTTAGTTGAAGAGGAAGCATCAGCCCTGTGTACAGTAATGCCTGATACTTCTAAGGCCCAAAAATATACTTTGAGGGAATCTTCGGAGTCTGTCTCTCCTTCTGACCTAGTCCTGAACTTCCTACCCCTTCAGCACAAAGCCCTGGGGCGGGGGGTAGTGTGAGAAGACAAGCATTCTGTCCTAGAGTTACTTTTTGCTCTGGATCTTCAGCATCCTGAACTGGGTGATGGTCACCTCATTTTACAGATGAGAAACTCAGGCCGAGTTCAGGTCCTTTTTCTGTTGATAGCTGAACTGGATCCCAGTCTGGATCTAAAAGACCTTTCTGTCTTGCAGAATGTAGGATTCTTCTTCCATTAAACCACATTGTAAGATACTGCTGAGAAGCTTAGGATCTGAGCCACAGACATGACTCATGGACCTAGACATGACAGTAGTGGTAGAACCAGCCAGTCTGAGGTAGGAGTACTTGACCCTTTGATCTCTGGACACCACTTAAACCTTGCTCTTCTCGACACCAAAGTGGAATCGTGAGCTTTGCTTTGCATTGCCCCAACCACAACCTCTCACCTATCTTTGTCTCCCCTAAAGAACAGGAAAAAGCCCTTTTGTTTTTCTATTATCTCAGCTGCATCCCTGGGGTGAAGTTACTTGGTTTCCAAAAGAGTAAGAGCTGGTAGGAGCCTTAATATAGGAAGTTAGGACAGCCAGGTGGTCCCAGAAAGAACTAGGTGTCTTGGCACAGCAGGGAGAGGGGCTGAGTGTGATTCACAGTGCATTGATTTTATTTACAAATCAGAAGCCACTTAAATAATCTGAAGACACAAGTGCTGTCCAGGGCAGGAGCCTGGGTCCAAATAAGCCTTTACCCTCCTCGTGCCCATCAGTCAGACCAATGCTGCCTCCATTCCATGGGCCAGCACAGGCAGGTGCCACCCCTGCTGCCATGGGGACTGGGGGTAGCTCAGAGAGTTGACCACTCAACCCCAGATGAGAGCTAGGTCTAGCTCTTCTGGGGCAATCCCTTTAATATCCCCTTCAGCCCCCCAGGCCAGGTGAGCTGAGCGGTGGTGACTCAGTGATGACAACAGCTGTAGAAGTAGGGGTTTGCCTTCTGGCCCAGGTCCACGCCCTTGTCCTCTGTCAAAGAGAGGTGGCAACTTAGCACCATTCTGTTTGGGGATCAGGTAACTTGTGAAGGGGGCAAGATGCAGCGGGCCTAGAGGAAGTCTCCAGAGAGGCTGGGGAAGCACACACCTGTCATCACCTGGAAGGCAGCCACACTGACGTAATCCTCTGCCACTTTCTGGAAGAGCTCGTCTGGCAGGAAAAAGGACAAGTCAGTGAGGGCTCAAAGCCAGTAACCCTGGAATCACCCAATAACCCAGCCCTCTAGGCTCTTCTCTGCCGCCACTGGTGCCCCTGCCTGTTCTGCTGTGAGGCCCAGGACAGCACTCACCCACACTCTGGCCTGTCTTGCTGGATGTTTCAAAGAGCTGAGCTTTGATATCTGTAAGGAGAAATGACTAAAGCCTCCTACCTGAGAATCAGGTGGACAAAAAGGGGAAGGCTAGCAATTCAGGGAATCTTAATGGACCCCACACATTCAGGGAGGCCAGAAGACTTTCCCAAGGGATCTTGCCATGGCAGCTAAGGCAGTCCCTATTTTATGATCCACCCAAGCAGCCACTTCCCCCACCCCCAGAGAGCTGAGGAATAGCTACTGTCTGCATAGTCCTGGACGTCGTGGAAGTCCACACGTCGACGCCGCCTGTCCTCCTCCAGCAGATCACTCTTGGTGCCGCACAGGTAGATCTGACAGCCCTGGAGCAGAAGGCAAGGTCAGGGTCACTCCCATGGACCACCAGCCTCTGGTCCTCTGGTGAGGTCTGGCACTTACCTCCTCTAGGTTGCGCAGTTCCTTCACCCAGAACTTTGCCCGCTCAAAGCTGCTGCTGTCCGTCAGGTCTTGATGTGGGACGCACAGGAAACACACCAGGGTCAGGGGCTGTTCTCTAAGGCCGGCCTGACACCCAACCCTTCTTGTTTGAGGAACAGGCCAGAGCCTCTCTTACCGTAGCAGACGATGGCAGCCTTGGCACCCCGGTAGTAGATTCGGCTCATCGCCTCGTAGCGCTCAGAGCCTGCTGTGTCCTGAAGGGCAGGGAGCGGCTTAGCCCTGGCCTGAGTTACTGAGCTACTCCCCAAGACTGCAAACTACTATCACGTCCTTCAGACCCCTATTTTTAAACTGGGGTTTAGAGAATGGCCTCTAAGAGACAAGTCAGTCAGTAATAGGAGAACCTAAGCCTCCTCAGGATTGGGTGATCTCAGGACTACTTGCCCAGGGGACTTACCCAAATACCTAAAGTCACCGTCCGGTCTCCAACGGACATCACCTTGGCCACGAAGGCGGCCCCGATGGTCTGCAATCAGGGGGAAGCGATCAGGGCCGCGGGTGCCGGTCAGCTCCCTCCCACTCGTGCCCGGCCCCGCGGAGCGCACTCACGTTCTGATAGGGCCCCACCAAGAAGCGGTCGTGCACGTATCGTTCCACCAGGCTCGTCTTGCCCACGTACTCCTTGCCCAGCATCACCACCTTGACGTCCACGCGCTGCCCGCTCATGCTCCCGGGGCCGCCTCACCCGCGTCAGGGTCCTGAGCGGGGGCGGAGGCAAACCCGGATCTCCGCTCAGGCAGGCAGCGCCCAAACCTCGGTCCCCGACCCCAGGCACCAACCTACGACTGGAGACACTGCGTCGGCTCGGCCTCCGGCAGTGCCCCCGTCTGCCCCGTTCTCTGGCCCCAGGCGCGGATCCTCCTTCGAAGTCCCCCCAGGACTCGGGGCGGCCTGAGAGCGCGCGCGGCAGCGCCCTTAACGGCGCCGCACGCCGCACGCCACCGCCCAGCTCGTTTGCTGGGCTTAGGCGTCGTTCCCGCACGGATTCCCCACGGAACCTGGGGCCCTTTCAACCTGGGTCAGACCCGCAGCTCCGCGACTCCCGCGGGGGAGGGGGAGGGGTGAGGAGGGAGGGGCGGGGCCGCGGGATCACGTGTGCGGGCGCCGGAAGTGGTGGGTACTGCGCGGATGCGCCGGAAGTTGCGCGCGGCCGGACAACTCCTCATGGCGGCGGCGGCTTCTTGGGCGCGGTGCGGTGGTGACTGAGCTGCGAGCCTGGAGGGCGTGCGCCGAGCCGCGGCCCGGCCTCCGCGTGCCCACCCCGGGCTTTGCACCCCTGATGCTGCTTGGATGCTGAGCCCGCCCCGGCCGGGACGATGGTGAAGTATTTCCTGGGCCAGAGCGTGCTCCGGAGTTCCTGGGACCAAGTGTTCGCTGCCTTCTGGCAGCGGTACCCGAATCCCTATAGGTACGTGGCCCTGGAAAGAGCAGTCCTCCCCTCTCGCTGTTTGGAGATCGAAGTGTGGGGCCGGGAAGGACTCGACATCGAGTCGGAGGTAGGGGATCGGCGGAACCGTGGCCATCTGTAGGTTAAGAAAACCCTATCCGGGAAGCGGCCAGGCCTGCAAGGTAGTGGAAAGAGGCTGGGCCTGGGCGGTGGTTTACTTGAGGCTGTAGTCCAAGGTTCTCTCATTTCGGGGTGGTGAGACAGGAAGAGGCGGGGGAACTTGAGTTGGGAGGGATCTTGAGGTTGGAAATCCGGGCGTTGGCCAACTCCAGTGCCTGTGGCATTCTCCACGGGTGTAATAAATCATGAGGTCCAGCTGGACCGGTCAGCGAGGGGGGCGGGAGTTGGAATTTGCCTGCGGATAGGCTCAACGAACTCTAGACAGGTCCGAGGCACGCCACTTATCACTGCAGGTGATCGTGCCAAGTTTGGGGAAGGCATGGCCATTCTGGGCCAGGAGGCTCCAAATGGGAAACCCAACAGGCGGCATGCTCCCTAGAGTCACCTTTACTCTGATACTTGCAGCAAACATGTCTTGACGGAAGACATAGTGCACCGGGAGGTGACCCCTGACCAGAAGCTCCTGTCCCGGCGTCTCCTGACCAAGACTAACAGGATGCCCCGCTGGGCCGAGCGACTGTTTCCTGCCAATGTTGCTCACTCGGTGTACATCCTGGAGGATTCTATTGTGGACCCGCAGAACCAGACCATGACCACCTTCACCTGGAACATCAACCATGCCCGGCTGATGGTGAGACTACCCTCCCCTTGTTCCCCCAGGAGTAGAAAACTCCAGGTTCCTGTGGCTAGGGAGCCATGAAGGAACTTCTATGGTCTGGGGCAGATCTGTTACTAGGGAGTGATAGCTCTAGAGTGTAACTCAGATGATCTTTTCAGCTGGTTAGTATCTCTGGACCAGTCTTTTAACTCATTGATAGTGAGGGTACCTGTTCTACAGAGTTGTTCCAAGTACTAAATATAGAGTACCCTCACTGTGCCTGGCACATGTATAGTTTGGGCTCACAGGAGTGATGCTGAGGAAGGGAGGTGGTAATTTTCAAACATGAGTCCATCAAGCCATAAGGAATTCCTTTGTGCCTCAGAGGGGAGAGGTTCTGGGCCTCTTGCCCCATAATTAGAGGAGTTCTGTCTTATGATGTTTATTAAGACATTTATCTGTCTTATGTAATGGATTTTTGTCTGAGATTTTGGTGGAAGAGGTTCATACACGTTTTGATTTTTTGCACATAAAAAAGCTTGAAAACTTTAAAGAAAGCTAGTGCAGTATTTTCTCGCTTGTGAATATTCTAAAAGCTTTCAGAGAACTCTTCATTCTCTTTCTCAGCTAATCTTCACAGTGACCCTGGAAAGGTGGGTATTACTCTATTATGCAAAGAGGGAAGTGAGGTTCAGAGAGGGGAAGTGTCCTGCAAGGTCACAGAGTGAGCAGGCACCTTGATATTCTCCCCCAGAGTTTTCTGAAGGCTTCACAGCAGACTATCCTGAGGGCATAACCTGTTTTTATAAATTACAAAGATAGTGATCCAGCTGTCAAGACATGTGTTTTAAATGTTTCTTTTGGAAATACTGGTCCACTTCTCTGATAATGAGCTGTGACGATTGCCAGATTTCCATTTTGGAAATGGGAGCTCAAGAGCTGTAGTGGTGGAAGGCAGGCTAAAAGCACTGCATGGAAACCTAGCAAACAAAATCCAGGACCAGGATAGAGCTGGAAGGCACCCTACTGATCTCGAGTCTGTATGCCTTTTAGTTTGAAGAGTTAGAGGAGAGGTGTTAGCAAAATGGCCTTTCATATGTTCTTGCTCTTCCTAAAATGCAGATTTGGCATACAGTAAGTGAAAGAAGTACGTTTTCATTTTATTGCCTTACCTTGTGAAAGAGAGGCAGGGGATCACATTGATGTGCAAGTTTGGTAAAGTGAAAGACACCCCTACAGTTGTGGTTGGCCTGATTCCCCGCACAGGTGGTGGAGGAACGATGTGTTTACTGTGTGAACTCTGATAACAGCGGCTGGACCGAAATCCGCCGGGAAGCCTGGGTCTCCTCTAGTTTATTTGGTGTCTCCAGAGCTGTCCAGGTGAGCAGCTTTGTGGGGGTGCTGGGTCTTTGGGGGCCCAGGCATATGGCCCAAAGGCTTGGCTAGGGATCAGTGGGAAGCTCCAAAGCTTTACCCCTTTCTTCTTTTGCCAGGAATTTGGCCTTGCCCGGTTCAAAAGCAATGTGACCAAGACTATGAAGGGCTTTGAATACATCTTGGCCAAGCTGCAAGGTGAGGGCTCTGGGCACAAAGAGAAGCTGGAGTCAAGTCCTAGCTGCCCTGATTTGTGTGGAGTCTGTGGCTATCACCACCCCACTCTAAGCCTGGGACTCCTGATCTCTCCCCTGGGGCAAATACCACCTTTCCAATGGGGCCTGGCCCAAAGAGGGTGAATGTCATGGAGGGGTGATGAAATAGGTCTCTTGGCATCCTCTGAAGCCAGCCCCTGCCCTTTGCTGCAGGTGAGGCCCCTTCCAAAACCCTTGTTGAGACAGCCAAGGAGGCCAAGGAGAAGGCAAAGGAGACAGCACTGGCAGCTACAGAGAAGGCCAAGGACCTTGCCAGCAAGGCGGCCACCAAGCAGCAACAGCAGCAGCAGCAGTTTGTGTAGCTAGCCCAGGCCCTGGTGCGGTAGGACACCTGACCACCCGGCTCAAATCCCTCTACCCTTTCCCCCTTGTACTTTATTATTAAAAGTCAACTTCCAGCCCTTTCTACTGTCTGGGTGGTGGGTTGGGGGTGGGTGTCCCGTTTGCCATTTACAGTGCACCAGGGTTACCATGTCTGAGCTGGGCCTGCTTACTCCCGCATCGGGCAGCTGAGGACAGGCACAGAGAGGCGCGGTGAAGTGCCCAGGGTCACAGGCATTGTGCAGATGCAGTGGTAATAAATGCTAGACTGTAAGCTCCATGAGGGCAGGGACCTTTATTGCACTCTCTGATGTGTCCCAAGTACCTGGAACAATGCCTAGCACATAACAGGCACTCAATAAATACTTGTTGAATTCAGTCAGCCCTAGCTCTGGAGTCAGAAAGCTTTAGTTTGAATCTTGACTCTGTGCTTTCCTGGCTTTGGACCTCAGGCAAGTCATCTCACTCAGCCTCGTCCCGCCCATGAACTGGGGACAGACAGCCCCCAACTGTGAAAATTAAAGGGACACGGCTGGTATGGTCAACAGTGTCAGTAATGGCTACTGATCTCATTTCCTCTTTTCCAGTTTGTCTGCGGCTGGGAGTTCCCCATTTTCATCGGGCAAGACCATGTACAGGAAGTTAGTAAAGAGGCTTTTAATGAAAATACTGTACAGTATCTGGGACAAAGGCCAGAGAGCCTTGTCTAGGAAGGAATGTGAGGGCCCAAGAGGCTTCCTGCCCCCTTGGGGACAGCAGAGCCAAATGCTACAAAAAAAAGGCCTGGAAGAGTGGCCCAGGCCTAAGCTGCCTGCCCCATGGGGCTCAGGGGAAACCCAGGCACCCCTCCCCCAGGAGGGACAGCCGGCAGCAAGGTTGGGGGCAGGCACCTATTCCCACACAAGGGTCCTTTTAGTCCATTGCAACAGGAGGTGACTCCGAGCAGCCCCTGAGGCTTTGGGGAGGACTCCTGCCGGCAGAGCGGAGAGTAGTCTGAGGGTAGAGGCCCACTTTGGGGCGGTGAAGGTCATAGCCAGGTGGTTCTGCTGTGTGAGTAGCTGTGCTCCTGGCCTGCGCCGAAGCCCCGCAGCAGCTCAGCCTCGCCCCCGAACACCAGGCTCTCCACGTCCACCTCTGCCTCCTCTACACAGGGAAGGGTCCAGTCAGCAGACCCGGCCCACTCAGTCTACACAACCCCTCAACTTCGGAGCACTCACCTTGGTCTGAGTCCGAACGCTCCGACGAGAGGCCTGAAGAGTCCAGGCTGTCTGCCCGCGGCCGCTCCCTCTCACCTGGCCCTGCCAGCCCCCGGAGCTGCTCCAGCTGCTGCTGCAGGCTCTGCTGCTTACTGCGCAGCTTCTCCTTGAGCCGCCGCGCCTGCTGCTCCTGCTCCTCAAGCTTCTGCAGGTCCCAAGGGAGCAAGGGGCTGTGGGGTCAGCTGCCTGGGGGCCCGGGGTTCATCCCACCACACCTCAACAGTGACTGTCTGCTCCCGACCAGGGGCGTCTAAATTTGGGCCCCAGAGAGCTCCCGCATCTTCTGGGAAGCCAGCCCTCCTGCCCTCTGGGCCCATGTAAATGGCCTGTGAACGCTCTCGTGTTGAGGAGTTGGGGAGGGCGGGCACCACGATCTCAGGCCTTCAGAGCCTGGTCCAGCGATGTGAAAGGAGTCTTGTAGTGGCGAGCAGCAGGTTTTGGGGAGGACTGCCGCACACCTGCAAGTGGGCACCACGACTCAAGGTGGCCACCTCCAGGTAATAGCCAGTTACAGCCACATGCAAATGGGCTTGGTGCTGCCAGACATCCTGATTTCTTTAAGAGAAGCTGGAAAGTCAGACTTTTTCATGTCAAATGTCCTTTTAAGTGCTGCCAACTAATATAAATTTTTAGAAAACTATAGACCAAACCGAGGCTACCAGTTTGTGACTCCTAGTCAAGACTCTCCCAGGAACCCTGCGCCTTCAGCATTAATCCTCCTCAAGCTCTGCCAGCCTGGGTTCCAGGGACTTGGAGGGCCAAGGGTCCTCCCACCAGAGCCTTTGGTGGGCAGAAGTCTGCATTAGTCAACAAGAAGGGGAGTACTGGATGAGGGGACATTTGTACTGGGTGCAGAAGGATAAGAGCTGCCTAGGCAAAATGGGGCAGGAAGAAGCATCATAGCAGAGGGAAACTGAGAAGAGCATGGAGACTTAAGCTTTTCTGGTGGGGCACAGGGATATGGGAGACCAAAAGCTGACCAGTAGCAAGGCCTGAGTTGTGAAGGGCCTGCAGTTTTGCAGGAACTGGGACTGTCCTGTCAAGAGCCACGGAAGGTTTCCAGCAGTAGACCTAAGGAGATCTATGTGCTACAAAGAACATTCTAGGGCAAGATGGAAGATGGCCTGGAGAAGGCAAAACAGGTAGGGCCAGGACAGGGGATATAGGACTTCAAGGAAGGAGCAATCCCTAGCTCCTGCCCATGGGCCAGCCAGCCAGCACCCAAGGGGCACACATTATCTCTCCAAGAACCACACCAGGCAAGCTCCATGTGAGAAATGGGCCTGCTACCTGACCAGGGTGTCCTTCAACAGAGTCCAGGGATGCAGGCACTATGGGGTGGTGCTGATGTTCCCTACACCGTGATTTACTTGCTGCATAAGCACATGGATCTCTCTACCACAACCCCTGGTGCCTACAACAGGTCCTGGTAGAACAGGTGCTCAATAAACACTTGAAAGAAACTGCAAATCAGGGAACTTGGGCCTGGGTTATGATTCTGCCTCTCATTAGCTGTGCTGCTTGGTCCTTAGCCTCCTGTGCCCCCATTTTCTTCCTAGGCCAAAAGGGCCAAAAGGACAAGAAAGGCCTCTTGTTTCCAAGGCCACTTTTAGTCCATTCCCTAAGCTCCCATTAGGGGTGGGAGTAGGGGTGCTGCCTGGGGCATACCCCACTCCTGTCCACCAGGGGGTGCTGAGCTTAGCCCAGGCAGCGGAAGGGCTCTGGGAGGATAGGTGACTGACTTCCTCTGACCTTCCCCTCTCCTGGCCTCTGGAACTACTCTCCAAAATGGTATCAGAGTAGAGGGCTCAGAACCGGAGGCCTTGAAGGATGGGAGAGTGGGAGAGTGGAAACCAGCCCTCTGCAGTTCTAGGGACCCTGACACATGACACATCAAAATATTGTCAACAGACATGTCTCTCCTTACAGAGGAGGGTAAAGTCCAGAGAGGCTAAGTGACTTGCCAGTTAGGATTGAAGTGATATAATAGCTGTAATAGCTGTGAACATTTACTGAGCAAACTCAAGCCTCATAACAATCCTTACTTTCTGCTTTTCTTCCTACTTCACACATATGGAAGCTAAAAGCATAGAGAACTGTCCCATGTCACACTGTTGACCTATGACCTCAGGCCTCTCTCCCCAGTTCCACTCAGCCCCTCCCTACTATACCTCTCAAGAGTTCTGGCAGGTTGGCCCCAGGGTGCAGGGGTAGCTCCATACCTGGATATGCATCCTGGCCCAGCGCAGAAGGCTCAGTGTGGTGTACCGGGCACAGTCAGCCCCGAGGGGCATCTGCTGTTTTAGCTCTTCCAGGCACCTCTTCAACTGGGCCCTCCTGCAGGGGAAGGGGTCTGGAGGGCAGTGCCAGCCCAGCCTTGCTGGCCACAGGGGCAGTAGGGGAGGGGAGGCCAGAGGGAGGTGGTTCCTGGGGCCTGGTGATGTCAGGCAAAGCTAGGACTCACCTGCGCTTCTCCAGCTCGTTGTGCACAGACCTGTCAATGCCAGGGAGGATGGGGTGAGGGGGTGTCAGCTACTACCACACCCTCAGCCCCAGGGGCTTAAAATCCACTATAGTTGTCTGCTCCAAACTAGCCCAATGTGGGGGTTTTGTGCCGGCCTTGGGCACTGGAATCCCCAGGAGAGACAGAGACAAATGGGGCCAAAAGCTGGGAGGCCTGCCCAGGTGGTTGTGGGGTCCAAAAGAGGCCACCTACCAGCAGTCAGGAAGGGCTTCCTGGGCAGAGATGACAGTTGAGCTGGGCCAGAAACAAGCTATCCAAAGTGGGTAGTGGAAGGAGAGGCATTAAAATTGGAGGGAATAGCATGTGCAAAGGGCTGACACGAGAGAAGAGGAGGAAGCCTGTGGGAGAAATCGAGTGGAGTGAGGTGTGGAGTGTGCTAGTGTGAGTGGAAGAAGGACCCTGAAGTATCCTATTTATAGCTCCTGACACAACAGGGGTGCTCAAGAAATAGTCCCTGAACGAATAGAGGGGAGTGAGGAGATGGCAGGAGAGGTCTGAACTGCCTCCAGAGTAAGGATCTGGCCCAGAAGATGCAAGCAACAAGGAGGAAGTGGGCAAAGGTGAGGCCCGATGAAGGGACCCATCCCCCCTCCTCTCCCCACCGTCCCCAGCACTCCTCACCGCCCACTGTCCAGCGTGCCAGAAGCTTGGGGGGATCGCTTCCTCCTCTTGTTGACTGGGCCCGGACTGCGGTGCGGGCACAGGGACGCGTAGCCATGCTCAGCTTCTGCCAGAGACAGCCCCCGCCCGCTTCAGGCTGGGGCTGGTCCCTGAAGGCGCCCCTGGCAAGGCACGGTCAGGGAAGGGTTTTTGGCGCCAGGGCCATTTTCCCAACCCCACCACCCCGCCAAACTGAGAAAGGGTGCTTCAGGGTTACTGCCTAAGGCCATGCATGCATCCTTCCAGTTGGGAGCCAAGTCTAGTCTAGGCCTGTGTCAGCGAGGTTGCTGCCTGGAGTCTGACCAATATTTCTTCCTCACCTCTCTCGCGGCGCTCTAGGAACTCGGCCGCCTGCAGCAGGACCTGGATATTGCTGGCCACAGGTTCCATGTCGGAGACAGCTGGTGGCGAGCGGGCCTAAAGTGCTGGCCCTAAGAGCGGCTGCACCACTTTTGTTACAATGTAACTGACACGGTGCAACAAACACAGGGGCCCCGGCACCGCCTCCGAGACACCCCGCCCCCGGACGGCCCAGTTCTTGGCCCCGCCCCTCTGGAAAGGGACCAGGGAACCGCAGCCCACCTCCAGGAGCCAGCCGGGCCCCTCAGACTCCCAGGGCTGCCACGGGCGCTTCCTCCAGGCCCAGTTTTTGAGTGAGTCCCCAGGCTGAATGGGGCCGCATCTTGCCCATTTCGTTCAGCGACCCCACGCCGACTACTTGGAGTATCAGGGCCTCAGTTTCCAGCCCGGAGTTGATAGCGAAGACTCTGCCCCTAATGGTAATCCGGGCACCCGTGGTCTCTGGGAGGCCCCAGCTCGACTGCTGCACGTGGGCGCCACGGAGGCGGGGCCAGCAGGCACCTTTGCCCATTGCCTACTGCGGCTTGCTGTCGTCACCTTCAGGGCGGGGCCGGGGAGCTTGTGAGGCACTATTGGCTGCGTTCGGCCCCACCCTCCCCCTCCGCTGCCCTACAAGTTCGGGCGGGAAAAGGAGCAGGTTTCAAATTTGAAAACCCGGGCGATTGGGCGGAGTTGGGCGGGAACGGAACTGCAGTGCGCAGGCGCCAGGGGAGGGGGCACGGATCCAGCTCCCAAGGCTCGGGGGTCTGTGCCCTAGCCTGCCTGCCATCTGCCCCTGTAGACCCCTGCTAGGCCTCAGCTTCCTATTGTGGTGAAGGGGAATGGTCTCCTGGCTCCTCCTCCCCCTCATCTGCAGGGAAACTATTGTTGCTAGGAAAATGTCAGCAGGGGGTACCAACTTCACAAACCAGGCCATACTCTGGAAGCAGGCGACCTAGTTTGTAGGGGAGCCCTGGGTTCTGGAGCCGACAAGGTTGGGTTCCTCTCCTGTCCCTGCTGCTTTTCAGCCGTGTGACTGGGAAGTGATCTCGCTCCTGTAAGTTCAGGAAGCCCTGTGACGACAGCGCTGTCGCAGGACAAGAGCCCTTGCCCATCTGTGCCCAGTACGCTGCAGCTGACTTCTGAGGCCAGGGCAACCAGACGCAGGTTTCTTCCTCCCACAGAGCCCCTGGCTGCCTGAGTTCAGGGCCACTTCTTTAACATGACGTTTTAGCTTTCTAAAGGAGTATATGCAGTGACTTCTAAGGGCAGCACCAGTAGGTGTGCCAAACCTGCGGGAACAGTGACAGTCCTAACCGTGGAGACAAGAAGATGAAAGCAGCTGTTACAGGGTGGAGAATTAAGCCAAGCTGGGGCTGAGTGTGAAATGGAGAGGGAAGAGGAGAGGGAGGATTCTTTTATTAAGAGACAGTCCTGGGGGGCGCCTGGGTGGTTCAAGTTGGTTAAGCCTCGGACTCTGGCTCAGGTCATGATCTCGCGGATCCTGAGTTGATCATGAGTTCGAGCAGCGCGTTGGGCTCTGTGCTGACAGCTCGGGGCCTGGAGCCCGTTTCAGATTCTGTCTCTCTCTCTCTCTCTACCCCTCCCCTGCTTGCACTCTGTATCTCTCTCAAAAATAAACAAACATTAAAAAAAAAAAAAAAGAGTCCTGGGAAACACATGATACAAAGCAGTTAGTCCTTGAGGGGAAAAACCTTCGGGTTTCTCTAGGAGTCACTCCTAGAGGAACCACTAACATGCTAGGGCCAAACTACTGCTGGAACTGCCCACCCATTCACCCATCCATTCACTCACAAGGTATTACCAGAGCAGTTACTGGACCCCAGACTCTGTGCTGGTTACTGGAGAATACAAAATGGGCAAAACCAGACAGAGTTCCTGCCTTTGCAGAGCTCACAGGCAAGAGGGATAGGAATCGACATAGTAATCACACAGAGTTACAACTTGGACAGGTCCTCATAGGAAAAGACACAGTGTAAAGGCAAGTTCTTAGAAGCATGTGTGTGTCCTAATCCAGGTGGTCAGAGGTTTTTCTGGGCAAGTGGTGACTAGGTGTAATCTCTGTATAGGAGGTATGTAGAATTCCACACAGAGGAGCAAAAGTTGCAAAGGCCTGACGCTGATAAGACTGCATGCAGACCAAAAGAAGGCCGATGTGGCTAGCATACAGAAAATGAGCATGGTGCAGGCTGACTCCAGAGGCTGGCAAGGCCCACAGTATGCTGACTGGTTCTCTAAACCCTCACCCACAGTCAATTATGTCTGAAGAAAGGATGCCACACAAGGCTTGTGAATGAATTTCCAATTTTATTTCACTAACATCAGTACCCATACAGTGCAGGCACAAACCTACTACCCAGACCTCTAGGACCCAGGAGGTCCAGCTTGGAGTGGAGGGAAAGATGGCAGGGAGGGATTCTGAAGAAGGAGAGTTCCCAGAAGAAGGTAGCAAGGCACACTTGAAAAACTAGAGACACTCCAACTAGAAGTTGTGGGAAGTGACAGAGCAGCTGCAAGGGCACTACAGTGATCACACTGAAGACGAAACTTCATCCTGAAAGTCACGGGTGGGATTCAAGCTAGAAACAGCACGGAGACTCAAGTCAGGGCCACCAGCCGGGGGGGGGGGGGTGGGTGGGGGGGTGGGGGGGTGGGGGGGGGTGGTGGCAGGAAGCAACACTACCTCTCAGGAAACAGGGCAGGTGGGGAGGATGGGGAGGGATGTGCCATTTCCCTCTATCTGCTTTTAAGTTTTCTCTTGATCATGGTTTTCAGCTGTTGGCTATGGTACACCTGGGTGTGACTTCTTTGTATCTGTCTTAAGAATGTTGTGAGTTTCTGGAAAGTTTTTCAGTCTTTATTTCTTCAAATATTTTTTCCTGCCCTATTTTCTTTCTCTTGATCCCAATTTCATGTATGCTTCCCAGCCTCATAATATATCAATGCTAAGTGATGTTGTTAGTGTGGTCTGGGTTTTTTTTTTTTTTTAATGTTTATTTATTTTTGAGACAGAGAGAGATCGAGCATGAACGGGGGAGGGACGGAGAGAGAGGGAGACACAGAATCGGAAGCAGGCTCCAGGCTCCGAGCCATCAGCCCAGAGCCTGACGCGGGGCTCAAACTCACGGACCGTGAGATCGTGACCTGAGTTGAAGTCAGACGCTTACCCGACTGAGCCACCCAGGCACCCCTGGGTTGTTTTTTTTTTTAAACATTTTTTAATGTTGGCACAAAAACACTCAGATCAATGGAACAGAATAGAGAACCCAGAAATGGACCCACAAACATATGGCCAACTAATCTTTGACAAAGCAAGAAATAACATCCAATGGAAGAAAGACAGTCTCTTCAGCAAGTGGTGCTGGGAAAACTGGAACACGACATGCAGAAAAATGAACCTGGACCACTTGCTTACACTATACACAAAAATAAACTCAAAATGGATGAGAGACCTAAATGTGAGACAGGAAGCCATCAAAATTCTCTAGAAGAAAGCAGGCAAAAACCTCTTTGACCTTAGCTGCAGCAACTTCTTACTCAACACATCTCCAGAGGCAAGGGAAACAAAGGCAAAAATGAACTATTGGGACCTCATCAAAATAAAAAGCTTCTGCACAGCAAAGGAAACAGTCAGCAAAACTAAAAGGCAACCGACAGAATGGGAGCAGATATTTGCAAATGACATAGCAGATAAAGGGTCAGGATCCAGGGGCACCTGGGTGGCGCAGTCGGTTAAGCGTCCGACTTCAGCCAGGTCACGATCTCGCGGTCCGTGAGTTCGAGCCCCGCGTCGGGCTCTGGGCTGATGGCTCGGAGCCTGGAGCCTGTTTCTGATTCTGTGTCTCCCTCTCTCTCTGCCCCTCCCCCGTTCATGCTCTGTCTCTCTCTGTCCCAAAAATAAATAAAAAACGTTGAAAAAAAAAAAAATTTAAGAAAAAAAAAAAAAAAAGGGTCAGGATCCAAAATCTATAAAGAACTTATCAAACTCAACACCCAAAGAACAAATAATACAGGGAAGAAATGGGCAAAAGACATGAATAGACACTTTTCCAAAAAAGACATCCAGATGGCAAACCAACACATGAAAAGATGCTCAACATCACTCATCATCAGGGAAACACAAATCGAAACCACAATAAGATGCCACCTTACACCTGTCAGAATGGCTAACATTAACTCAGGCAACAACAGATGTTGGCGAGGATAAGGAGAAAGAGGATCTCTTTTGCATTGTTGGTGGGAATGCAAGCAGGTACAGCCACTCTAGTAAACAGTATGGAGGTTCCTCAAAAAAATTAAAAACAGAACTACCCTACGATCCAGCAATTGCACTACTAGGTATTTATCCAAGGGATACAGGTATGCTGTTTCGAAGGGACATATGCACCCCAATGTTTATAGCAGCACTATCAACAATAGCCAAAGCATGGAAAGAGCCCAATGTCCATTGATGGATGAATGGATAAAGAAGATGTGTGTGTGTGTGTGTGTGTGTGTGTGTGTGTGTGTGTGTGTGTGTGTGTATACACACACACACACACATATACAATGGAGTATTACTTGGCAATCAAAAAGAATGAAATCTTGCCACTTGCAACTATGCGGATGGAACTGGAGGGTATTATGCTAAGCAAAATTAGTCAGAGAAAGACAAATATCATATGACTTCACTCATATGAAGACTTTAAGACACATAACAGATGAACATAAGGGAAGGGAAGCAAAAATAATATAAAACAGGGGGACAAAACATAAGAGACTCTTTTTTTTTTTTTTTTTTTCAACGTTTTTCATTTATTTTTGGGACAGAGAGAGACAGAGCATGAACGGGGGAGGGGCAGAGAGAGAGGGAGACACAGAATCGGAAACAGGCTCCAGGCTCCGAGCCATCAGCCCAGAGCCTGACGCGGGGCTCGAACTCACGGACCGCGAGATCGTGACCTGGCTGAAGTCGGACGCTTAACCGACTGCGCCACCCAGGCGCCCAGAGACTCTTAAATATGGAGAAGAAACAAAGGGTTACTAGAGGGGTTGTGGGAGGGGGGATGGGTTAAATGGTAGGAGGCATTAAGGAATCTACTCCTGAAATCACTGTTGCACTGTATGCTAATTTGGATGTAAATTTAAAAAATAAAATTAAAATAAAAAACAACAAAGCAAAATAATATCCATCAAAGTTAAACAAACAAACAAAACAAAACGTGTTTTGATGTTTATTTTGGCGGGGGGGGGGGGGGTTGTGCACACAAGGGGAAGGGGCAGAGACAGGGGGTGGAGAGAGAGAATCCCAAGCAGGCTCTGCACTGGCAGCGCAGAGCCCAATGAGGGCCTTGAACTCATGAATTGTGAGATCATGACCTGAGCCGAATTCAACAGTCAGATGCTTAACTAGCTGGGCCATCCAGGCACCCCTCAGGTTTGTTTTTTTCTTTTAATCTCTCTGCTTCAGTGTGGTAAATTCTATTTATTTGTCTTCAAGTTCACTTATTCTTTCTTCTGTAACATCCAATATGGTGTTTAGCCCATCCATTGTGGTTTTTATTTTAGCTACTATATTTTTCAGATCTAGAATTTCCATTTGGTCCTTTTTAAAAAGTTTGCTACCATATCCTAAGATATCTCATTACCTTGTGTATTAATTTCCTAGGGCCATAACAAAGTACTATAAAATGAATGGCCTGAAACAACAAGAATGTGTTCTCTCACAGTTCTGGAGGTTGAAAGTCCAAAATCCAGGTGTCAGCAGGGTTTGAGGTTCTGAGGGACAATCTGTTCCAGGCCTCCCTCCTCACTTCTGGTGGCTGCCAGCAACTGGCATTCCTTGGCTTGCAAATGCCTCACACTTCAATCTCTGCCTCTGTCTTCACAAGGCCCTCTCCTCTGTGTCTCTCTGTATCCGTTTCCCTCTTCTTGTAAGGACACCAGTCACTGGATTAGGGCCCAATATTAGTGCCTCATTTTAACCTAATTACATCTGTAAAGACTCTATTTCCACATCAGGTCACATTCTGAAGTTCTGGATAGACAAGAATTTTTGAGAAATACTCTTCAACTCATTATACCCCTTCTCTATCCCTATTATTATTCTTTTCCAATTATTTTATATATTTACAATCATTTATGTCCTTATCTGCTAATTCCAGTAACTGGGGTTTTTTTGGTGAAACTTCTGCTGAGTATATTTTCTCTTGATTATAAGACATGAGAAGAAGAAAATATGCTTTATAATTCTGTAATTCTAGAACATAAAAGTGAGGAAAAATAGACTGTAAGTCTATCAAAGTGTGTGTGTTTTATCTATTTTCCTGAGAGACCAAGTCCTTGCCTATCTGACAGAACAAACAGCTTAAGATTCAGATTCCTCTTGAGTAGAGTTTTGTGAGGAATTTAGCTAATTGTAGAGTAAGAGTAAACACACTCTACACAAGACCACGGTCACTTCTTCCACCAACTGCAAGTTCAGGGGATTCCCAAAACAACTACTGGGGAGGACTTGTTAGGATTCACAGAACCCATTTAATGCTATAATACTCACCGTATACACTCTATTATACAGTTTCGTACAGGAAAAGGACACAGAGGAAGACTGGCCAAGGAAAAGAAGCTCATGAGTCTGGGGAACTGTGAGATACTATGAGGACTGCCACACCCTCTTCCCATGCAGTCAGAACATGTTATTTTCCCAATATCAATGTGTGACAATACACATAGAGTACTGTGCACTGGGGAGGCTATTCCAACACTCGTTCTCAGTTTTGGGGGCTCCATTACATTGGCATGATTAATTAAGCTTCCATATGGTTGATCTCAAGTCTCCAGTG